>NW_021635394.1:0-742067 GCF_004799145.2 Neltuma alba
AATCCCTTCCTTAAATTCTGATCAGACAGAAACGAATTTTTTACAAGGAAAGATGTCAAAATTTCCAACTTGATTTTAATGCTTCCAAATTCAATTCCTCCATATAACCATACACAAAAATGCCAAGGAGTTCAATGGAAGAATCATATCCATCAAAATCCAACCATAAGTCCATGAATTCTAGATGGCCGAACACCTCCCCTTAGGTTCATAAATTTCCCATTTGATTCCAATGAATTTAAACATACTTCCATAGCATAGTCCTACACAAAATCACATTTTGAATCCATTGGAAACATTAAAACTTATTGAAAGAATTCCCACCCTTGAGTTCTTGAGTTGGCTGAACTGAAAAGTCATAGTTCATAGGGTAATTTCTTCCATAACCCATTCAAAACTGCACCAAACATCAACAACACAACTCATACTCAATTTGCTATCCTTTCCTAGCACTTCCAACATAAACAGAAATGAAACAGCAGTTCCCCCTCAATTTAAGTCACGATTTAGCCATGGAGAAAGCATCAAATTAAAGCCTAACATACCTTAAGGAGTCTTGGATTAAGCTTGATGATTAACCTTGGATTGGAAGTGGTTCGAAGGGTGCTTGGAAGTCAAGAAAAATTGGTGCAGAACCTCCCCTATATTTCCAGATTTTTGCATGAATTTGGCTGAATTATAGGGGTATTTATAGACCTCATTTGCTGCCCCAAAACCTACCCTTGGGCAGCTATTTCTGCCTCAAAATTAAGTGTGTAAGTCGGCCAAAATGAGGGAGTAATCTCAGCTACACATCCTTTTACTCAAGTTTCAAGAGAGTTGATCCAATGGTTAAAAATTTGCCCAGCACACAAGCTAGTTGTTCTGATCATGATGAGCACGATTTGGGCCTTTTTGGATGCTAAATAAATGGTAAAAACTGATTAGGAAGCAATGGAATTGGTTAGGGTAATTTTAAAATTATTTGGTCACATAATACCCGATTTCTTTCCCCCTATTAGAGAAAAATAGCTAAGGGCTTCCAAAATTCCATTTATTTTCATGATAAATCCATATTTATTCCAAAAGTGTGATCTGGAAGTTTTGGGAATTTTTCAAGACCTCTAGGTATTTTTTTTCACATTTTCTCTGAAATCAAGTCTTTACCGATAGGAATTCGGAAGTAAATTCCCCATAAATTATTTCCTACATTCCAATGCTTGGAAACAATTTTATAAGTTCAAATATTCCTAGGGAGTGTATCCATATTTCTCCTTGAATTTTCAGAGTCCTTAGGTAATTAAAATAATTATATCACTTTAATTCCCTTTTATTTTTCCCTATTTTCCAAAAATAATTATTTTTCTGGGAATTTTCACCAAAATTTATTTTGGGCCATTCTCACTTCCAAAACATCATAGGTGACTCAAAAACTTAATTCCACACCTTTTCTATTTTTAGGGAATTTTTGAAAACTTTTCTCAAAATTACCGTTTTGCCTCTAGAGATCCGATAAAGTCAGTTTCGTCCCATTTTGGGTTCCATGCTTTACTCATACCTTATGCTTATCAATAATGTCTCATTTCTCACATTCCCATTACTAAGGTTTCAAATTTGGGATGTTGCAGTACCGTTGTGGTATGTGTACTGATAGTTGGTTAGAGGCCTAGGATCGCATGTGATTTGTTATTATGAATTATTTATAAAATATGAATTAAGATGTAATTCTTACTATTTCAATTTGTGAGTTAAATAATATGGTTTTATAACCATGTTAGATGAGATTGATTCTTTCTTACATGGTTTGCAATCAAATGAGTAAGGAAAAATTCTTTTATCTGTGATAGGATATATAATTGGGTGTTGCTCTTTTCTATCACAGATAACATTAGTATATTTTTAGTTAGTTTATATGATTGTGATATAATTAGAGTTTGTTGTTGGTTATAAAAGGTTATTTCTTTAAGTTACTATAAAAAGTTAAGTTTATTAGTTTATTTAGGAAGGTTGTTTCATCGAATGTGCAAATCGGAGAGCAATGGAGTTGGACCAAGTGTGAGACTATTACTAGTATCGACAGTGTTTCCTACATATGATGCACTACTAGAGAAATTCAAGTTCTGGCAACACATATCAAGTCGAATGAGAATTAAGTAGTGGCAGTATATTTGGAATTCCTACATCAGATAAGGATCATGTATCATGTAGTTACATAAGAGGATTGCTTATTAGATGATGCGATGTGGGTTGATACGTTATTGGAAGTACTCCTATATACAGATACCTGGTGTCATAGGTTTTGTTATTTCTATCATCCAATATCAATTACTTTTGAGCAAATGGTTAACACAGTAGAACATTTTGTTTTATTGCATTCTCTATAGATAACAATGTGTTATGCGCTAAAATTTTGAGTAGAATTATGTGAATACTAGTTATGTATAACTGACTTTACTGCCTACTGTATAAAATGGAAATGAAATATGAATTTAGTATATAATATAACTATATTCTTTTTGTAGTTTAACAAAACAAAATGGTTAGAACCCGAAAAAATTTTGGAACAAGGGAATGACTTGAGGAACCTCGTAGGCCCCCTGTGGATCTGATTCAAGTAACCATGAATTGATTAGAAGAGCAACATCAGACCATGGAAGAGATTCGAGCTAACCAGGCTCGACAGGAACAAGAGTGGGATGTTGTGATAGCAGCAGTAATAGCAGCAACTATAGTTAACCTACTATCTAAATAGGGAATGGGTGGTGTGTCATAATAACTAGTCCAACATCAAGGTCCGCCAGTTGATCAGGCAAGACTGGTAGTGGGATAGGATATACAACACTAGATCGGTCAATTCCAGAAACATAATCCACTTGCCTTTGAGGGGATGTTCGACTTGCAAGTAGCAAGGATTAGGTGGCTTGGCTAGAAAAGATATTTAAGTCATGGATTGCTTATTAGAAACCAGGCACAAATGGCTATCTACAAGCTAGAGAGGAAAGATAATCGGTGGTGGAAAAATACTAAATTAGTGTTAAAAATAGGTAACAACCTAATCACATGGGAGGTATTCAAGAAACAGTTTTCAAAAATATTTTCCGCAGTTAGTATAGGATGCGAAAGAGGCAGAGTTTCTTATTCTGAGGCAAGGGGATAAGGAACCGTTTAATGAATATTTAGCCAAGTATATCAATATATCCTGTTACTCTACCTACCTACAATACCACAATGATGAGTGGTGGTTTATGAACAAGATGACTAGAGGACTTAAACCTTTATTGAGAGAAAGGGTAGCCCTACGATAGATCAAAGTATTTAATTAGGCAATGGAATCTTGTCAAATAATTGAAAGCAGCCTTAACCATCATGATTTAGCTAGAGCAGCCCTGAAGACTGACAGACCACTAACTAGCGCTCCACAAGAAGGGACTTCTAGTAATGGCAAGAAGAAGAAGACTGGGATTTGGTAGATGGTCTAGACAAGGAGGAGGTATTCAAGGAGGGTTTGATATAACCATGGTGGCTAAGGTCTGTGAGAAATGTTGAAAAAGGACCATGGTAATTGGTCATGCTTAGTGAGTCAGAACATGTACTATCGATGGCAAGCCAGGGCATTTTACTAGGGAGTGTCTACAAAGTGTAGACGGTTAGAGACCACAAACCTAAGGTAGAGTTTTTTTCCTGACAAGAGAAGAGGCTTGTAAGTCTCCCGAGATGATATAAGGTATAGTTAATATCAATAACTACCTTGTATATGTAATATTTGACTCGGTTATAAGCCATTTATTTATATCATATACATGTGCTGGGCATTTGGGTCTTACTATCGATACTGTGCCATATGATTTGACTGTATCAACTCCCACTGAAATGCTAGAGTTATAACCTCGTGTACATTTGAATTGTATTGTCCAGTATGAGCATACTTGCATTACCATTGACCTGATATGCATGCCCTTTCTTGATATCAATGTCATTATTGGTTTGAACTAGTTGTCTTCCCATAATATACTCATCGACTGTAGAAATAGAACTCTTATGCTTCCTCCGAAAGAAACAATCCCATCTACAAAAGTCAAGTTGAGCTTCATGACAGAGGCTCAAGTAGATAGATACTAGAGGAAAGGCTGCCAATGATACTTGTTATTTTTCTTGATACAGACAGAAGTAGAAGAAGGAATAGAAGAGATTCTAGTGGTAAGAGACTTTCTGAAAGTTTTCCTAAAAGAGATTAAAGGACTATAACTAGAATAAGAAGTAGAGTTTGCTATTAACATTATACTAGGAGCAGGATCGATATCCAAAGCCCCGTATTGAATGGCTCTAAAAGAGGTAGTGGAACTAAAGAAGCAAATTAAGGAGCTGTTAGAAAAGGGATTTATTCGACCAAGTGTCTCTCCCTAAGGTGCTTTGGTATTATTTTTCAAGAAGAAAGGCGATAGTCTTAGGCTGTGCATAAACTATCAGGAGCTGAACAAAGTTACAATTAAGAATAAGTATTTGCGTCCCTAAATTGACAAACTGTTAGACCAGTTAGCGGGCACGACCGCGTTTTCTAACATCAATCTAAGAACAAGATATAATTAGCTCAACATTAAAGCAGGAAATATTTAAAGACTGCCTTGAGGACCCGATATGAACATTACGAGTTCTTAGTGATGCCATGCAGTCTGACGAATGCACTTGCAATTTTCATGGGCTACATGAACTGAATTTTTTGACCATATCTGGACTAGTCTGTTGTAGTTTTTGTAGATGACATTCTGGTGTACTCTAGAACTCCGGAGGAGCATCAACAACCTCTGAGGATTCTTCTAAGTACCTTGAAGGAAAAATAGTTGTTCATTAAGCTCAGTAAATGTGAGTTCTAGTTAAATGAAGTAAAATTTTTAAGCCACGTAATCTTGCGAGATAGGGTAGCTGTTGATCCTAGTAAAATAGAAGCCGTGTTGCAATGAGAATAGCCTAAGATGGTTACAGAGATTAGAAGTTTTTTGAAATTAGCAAGGTATTATAAGAGGTTTTTTCAAGACTTTTCTCGTATTGCCCAACCACTGACCAGGCCTATCAGAAAGAACAAACCATATACGTGGGATGAGAACTATGAGCCTAGTTTCCAAGAATTAAAAAGAGGCTGACTTCAACTCTTATACTGATTATTCTAGATCCTATACAGACTTATATTGTGTACATTGATGCTAGCAAGCAAGGATTGGGATATGTGTTGATACAGCAAGGTAGAGTAGTCACCTATACCTCACAGTAGCCTAAGTTGCATGAAGAGAATCATCCTACACATGATCTGAAATTGGTAGCAGTAGTATGTACCTTAAAATTATTGAGCATTACTTGTACGGGGCATCTATCAAACTATAATTTGATCATAAGAGTTTGAAATACCTCCAAGATTAGAAAGAGTTAAATATGAGACAGAGGAAATGGATAGAGCTACTGAAAGATTATGATTACTAGATTAAGTACTATTTGGGTAAAGCAAACATTATGGCTAATGCGTTAAGCAGAAAGGTAGTATAGGTAGCATCATTGATGATTAAAGAGCATGAGCTGCTAGAAGATGTAAGAGATTGGGGTCGTATCTACTAAATACAATTGATGACAGAAGAAGCCAGGACATTATAGGTAGATACTTTAATAATAGAACATATTAAAAAAGCATAAAGACAGGACCAGTTAGCGAAGAGCTATGTGAAAAGAAGTTGAAAGGAGAAACAAGGGATCTCAAGATATTATCAGAAGGAGTGTTAAAGTTCAAAGGAAAAACATATGTCCCTTCTATTAATGATCTCAGAGAGAAGATACTGGATAAGGCACACAAAAGCAAATATACAATTCATCTTGAAATGACCAAAATGTATCATAATCTTAAAACACTATTTTGTTATCCTAGGATAAATAAAGACATTACGCAGTATGTATTAAAATGCCTTGCGTGCCAAAAGACTAAAGTTGAGCACCATAAACCTTTAGGATCTCTGTAATGCTTAGATATCCCTGAATGGAAATGGAATAATAGCTCTATAGACTTTATCATGGGATTATCTCGTACTTCATTAGGATATGATGCTATTGGGTAATAGTAGACTGGTTAACAGAGTTGGCCCATTTTTTGTAATGAAAGTCAAGTATCCTTTAGAAAAGCTAGTGAGGTTATAAGTAAAAGAGATTGTTAGATCACATGGGGTGCTAAAGAACTTTGTATCAAACAGAAATCCTAGTTTTATGTCCTGGTTTTGGACAACTATATAGGAGGTAATAGCATACTATCATAAGATTTAGTACTGTATATGACCCATAAACAAATGGACAAACAGAGTGAAGAATCCAAACACTAGAAGATATGTTGCGAGCATGTGTATTAGACTTTAAAGGGAACTGGGATGAGTATCTAGCACCAGTAAAATTTGCATATAATAATTTATTTTAGAATTTTCTATAATTTTAAGGAATTTTGGCTAATTAGGGGAAAATTGGCCAAAATGAATTATTTAAAATATGTAGAGGCCTTAGTAATTCATGAAAAATGGGAAAAATTATTTGAAAGGTTATTATAAATTCTAAATTATTCCTGGCCTCTAGAGATGAAATATCCTTCCTTAAACCTCTTTTAGTATGCATTTGGAAGTGTTATAGTTTAAGCGGATTACGAAACAAGCCCGTAAATTGAAATTTAAAAGTTAATTCATGGGTTACTATTCACTCATAAATTTCAGATTTTTGGTCTAAATTTGAAAATTTATAATTAATTATAGAAAATTTGTATTGAGGTGGTTCAAAATTCTATTTGAAGCTTTTTCAATTCTCTATTAAAAAAAATGGACTTAATCTTTGTCAATTCATATAGTTAATTTGTGAAAGTTTACTGTTTATTTGGTAAAAACTGTTCTTTCCAGTTTCTCTTTCCTAATTTTGAATAGTCATAAATCTTAGCATACATATCTATTTTAAGTGATCTACTACTTGTTTTAAATCTCAAGATGTGTACTTTAAGCATATCAAATTTCATAAGTAGATTTCATTGTTTACCTTACTCCTACTCTGTCACAAATTCGTGACTCATTTAGGGATAACTTATGCCCCTTACTTGCATTAATAATTTTTATTTATTTATTTCTTGTTTCATAATCATTCCATCGTTGCATGATTAATTATCAGACATCACCATATTCAGTATTACATGCCATCATCATTATTTTTTTATCACATAGCATTAGTGGTGTAACACCTCATGTTTAAATCAATTAACTTTCCTTGCAGAAGCATTTGGAATCACTTTTGAAGTCTACGATTGATGAAAAATCAAGTTTGAAAACTTTCATTTACGGGTTACTATTCATTGTCACCTTAAAATGTGACAAACTTCGAAAATTCATAACTAATTGTAGAAAAATTGAAATTGAGTGATTCTAAGTTCTACAGAAAGCTCTTTGGATAAAATTTTGAGGAAAAATAGTTTCTAAACTGATTGCCTTGAAATTCGAGCTCAATTTCCTTTGAAAAATTTACTGTTCATTTGGTCATTTTTGGATTTTACTGTATTTTTGCCTAACTTTGGAAAGGCATAATTTTCTGCTCGGTTATCGGAATTGGGTAAACTACCCCTCATTTTAAAGAGAAACATCAGATCTATTTGCTTACCAAATCTTATGACCTAAATCACTCATTTGATAGGTCAAACTGGAGCTACAAACTCACTGCTCCAGGACTTATGTTTAATCCCTTAACATCTCTTTAATTCTTTTTATTTCTTGGCATACATAACATGGCCTTACTCTTTCCCATTCATGCTCATACATTTCTATTCATGCCATAAATATTATAATTAAATACATGGCATCATTGGCATCCATAACATAGTTTACAAAATAGGAGAATTATACATTCATCAACAATCTCATCCATTGACAAGAATAATTCTCCGCTTACTTCTTCTTGCTTCTCATGCCATTATTGCCCATCATTGATTGACCTAAATGGTTGGTTAGGGGGTGAGATTCGGGAAATCTCAGTAGCAAACACTACCCATAAGCATGCATGACATGTTATAACATTAACACATGAATGCCATGGAAAGTAAGCTAAAGCATTTCATGCTTCCATAACATATTGCCAAGGAAAAACATAACATAAACTTGCAAACATAACTTTGCAAACATTTCATCATAGCTTAGTCACATCATGGCAACACAATCATATCATACAAGCATACATATCAAGCACACAGTATAGGTAAGTTCACTACCTTGTAACATGGCTTTCCCCTTTCTTTTCCTTTGGTTCCCTTGTCTTTCCAACCATGTGGACATTCGGTCAACATCACCAAACATCCTTTTGGATATTCCGAAGGTCCTAAACATAGTCACATTGATCATACAATCCATTAGGACCACTAGATTACATAAAGTTCAAGACTAGCTTTCTTAAACCTCAACCCTTTCTCTTAGTCTTAGGGTTTTCTTTCCAACTTTTCTAACATAAGTCTTATCATTTCCCATCCTTAAGATCCATTTCTTGTCAATTAGGACCACTTTAGATGGCCTTAGATTCAAGAATACCAAATCTGGAAATTTTGCTTCGCGGGTACTGTTCATGCAGAATTTCCAGAATTTTTGCTCAGTTTTGAAAATTCATAATTAATTCTAGAAAAATCTAAATTGAGTGGTTCCAAGTCTCACTGAAATATCATTAAGTTAAATTTACATGAAAATTAGTTTCAGGAACCAATTCTACACTGAACAGTACCGGAACTGTACCGAACTCGAAACTCTTCCAAAAGTTCAACACTGTTTCCAGATTTCAAACCCTAACTTTGAAAAATCACCATAAATCATACACATATCCAAATGAAGTGTTCTACCTATGGATTTAAAGCTCAGAGAGTGTACTTTAAGCATGAAAAATTTCAGAATCAGATACGCACAGAAACTAATCCGAAATAGGCATAAAATCAGGTGCTATAACCATCACATACCTTGTTTTAGAGTTTGATCTGGCTTGGAACCACTTGGCCTTTCTTTCTCCCTCTTCTTTCTCTCTCTAGAAACCATTTTGCAAGAGCTTCCCCATGGATTCCTTATGCTTGGACGAAATGGTAGGGAGGGGAGGGGGTATTTATAGAAAAGCAGACTGAATCTGGACCGTTGATCTTAAAAATACGTGGCTCGATCTAGACCGTCCATTTTCTCTTTTGATCTTACGGTGACAAGTGTCCTATGACATCATGCTTACCTCATCATGATGACATCATTCTTACATCATCAAGCCACATGTCTTTAATCCGACCGCACACGTGTCTTGCATCCGACCGTACACGTGTTTTCCATCTAGCCGTACACGTAATATTTTATTTTTCTCATCTAACCGTACACTTGTCACTTTCATATTTCTTCATCATTTTGGCATTAAAATAGGGAGGAAATAAATGGAAAATTCGTGTAAAAATATTTCCTTAATTATTTCTCCACTTATCAAGCCAATCTTGCACCGTAACGGATATTTTTCGGGTCCTGACTTACCCTGTGCCACCGGGACAACTTCTTCTTAAAATTCTGGCCAATAAAAGGTACACATATGGCGCCATCATAGAGGAGCATAGATGAAAATAATTAGCTTTGCTGACAGGCTACTTGACCTTACTGAGTCACGCATAGAGATTTCACTATAACGGGTAGATAAAAGACTGTCTAAAATATTCCCATACCGCGTTCTGATTTTTATGCTGTCCATAAATATCTTCTGGTGACTCAGCATGATGACTCATAGGTGTCATGGTTACGCTTGATGACTCAGCAAGCTGACTCAGTATTGTCATGATGGCTCTTAGATATTTTCTTTGGTTTTGTCTCTTATTTAGGGGACAAAATTATTTAATATTTGACTAGAGCATTTTATTCAATTCAGAGCTCCAAAAATTCATCCAAAAATATCATAAAATTCCTCATATTCTAAGAAAATCTATGAATTTTCTCAGGTCATAACTCAACCTGTAGCCCCACTTAAAAATCATTCTTTAAAATGCCCTTTTTCGACACAACTGGCTTTTAAGTATTCTTAAAGCCATTTTGCTAGTCTTCTGGGGATGAGATTAATTTTATAATTTTCTACAATCTCTTAGATCATACATCCCTATTTTACCATAATTTTCTGAGGTTTCCTTATGACTCAAACAATTAAATCTACCTCTACATCTCAAACTGAGCCATAAACTTATAAATTCTTTTTAAGTTACCTCAGGGGTATTTTCGTCATCTCTCTTCACAAAAGAGCCTTAGAATATTATTTCCCATTTTCTGGGATTTTCTTAGAATTTTCTAAGTACTTTCCATTTTTACCCTTGATGGCCGTAACTTTCTGAATTTACGGTTTTACCCCTGCTTAGACTCAACCTCATAAAACCATCTCTTGAAGGCTTCTAACTTAACCTTTGATCTGTATCTAGCCTCTTTTCTCTTTCTGGGCCTTTGAGACTCTACTGGAGCCTCTAACTTTGATTACACTTTAGCCCTTTAAAACTTTCACTTTGCAGTTTAGTCCCTGAAACTGCTTTAACTTCCTTTCTCATCTTTAGGACCTCTACTAAAAAGGGGTCTGGTAGCCTATCCCATTCAGGCTATTTCTAGTACTTTTAGGCTTAAAAATCGGGATGTTACAAGTGGCATATTCATATCATACATTGGCATACAAATTACATAATGTAATATAATATATTTCCTCAATTCTTTTCCTTTTTTCCTTGCTTCCGCTTCATGCTTCCTTTTGCTTGCTCATTATCATCTATTAGGGTTGGTTAAGGGAGGGTGAGATTTGATAGAATCTCAGTAGCAAATAATTACCCATATGTATGCAAGGCAATTACTTCTTGGATGACATGCTAGGCATTAAAATGACATGCTTTTATGCTTATAAAATGCTATGCTTTCATGCTCAATATTTTATACACGCATGGCCATGAATTCTGCAAGAAACAGAGCCACATTTCATCAAGCATATATCAAAGTATCATTAAGCAATATCAATGCATAAGCATCTATCTCAAACACACAAACAGGATAAGTTCGCTACTTTGTAGCTTTAAGTTTCCTCTTGTCCTCTTTGGCTCCATTTTGCTATTTCTCTTCCTTAATGTCTCATGGCCCTAAATGCATCAACACAACATTACCATTTATTCATTAGAGCCATGGTAACCAATAATATCAATACTTTGTTCTCTTTGAACTGTATTAACTTTTAACTTTTGAGCTTGATTTCCAACCTTTCTAAAATTAATTCCACATGCTATTTTCCTATAATTTTCATACAAAATTCATTCAAGCTTAAAATGTTAAAATACAACTCCTTCCTTTAGAACTAGCTTTGGCCAAAATACATAGGATTTTAGGGCAAAAATTTTGTTTTCAATTCTAATGCATTTAAATTTGCTTTCTCACTTGTACTCTAGACAATTTTTTTTATTTTAAATAGATTGGAAGCATTAAAATCATTAAAATTCAGCCCTAACTCAAACCTTAAGTCTAGCCAAAAATTACATAACTTAGGAACAGGTGAATTTCTTGCAAACTCAACACAAAACCACTTGATTTTAGCTTTTTTCTACCTTTTAAACTTTATTCTAACATCAATTACATATTGTTCTTTATTTAATCATTTCATGTAGTATGTCCCTTAGGGTCTCAAGCTCTCAAAATCCAACAAAACCCCTAACCAAGCTCAACAACAACAAAGGGAATAAAAACTATATAAAAAAACATGAGCATACCTTGTCTTGAAGTTTGATCTTGCATAGTTACCCTTGCTCTTTCTCTTCTCCTTCTTCCTCTTCAAGTTTTGGTCTCCACCCTTTTCTCTTACGCTACCTGACAGGTTATGTAAATGGGAGGATAGAGTATTTATAATGTTGAAGTTACTATTTATCTTAGTAATCCAATTTACCTATACCATAATGCTTGTCTCTTTCTATTAGTTTACTTGGTGTCATGTGTTCTCCTCTTAATTGGTCTACATGCATGCTACTTACTCTCTTGCCATTAGTCCATATGCATGATGACTCAATCCCCCTTTTAATTGTGTCATCAATTACACAATGACTTAGCATCTATAATAATTGCGCTTGATGACTCACACGCTGAGTAAGCTTTCTAGCATCTTCTAGTCAATGAGGGGCATCCCCATGGCATCATAAAAGAGGAAAAGAAAGTATTGGGAAGCTTTTTTGATCGGCTTCTACCTATATTATCTAAATTACCTCTTATTGGTTACTTTTTCTCTCACATGTTTTCTTAAGATATATAGCCAATGTAAATTCTTCACTATGGTGCCATTAAAGAGAGAAAGAGAGGAAAGTAAATAGCTTCTTTGATATGCTATCAAATCTTTCTGGGTCACACAGTAGAGATTTTATTAAATAATTCCATTTCTTCTAAACATGTCTCTTAACAACTTGTACGACTCCATTCATGTCCCTTCATCAAATTTGTGTTAAAATAAGGAGGAAAATAGGGAGAAATTTGTGCTCCCTCGTACCCTTGACTATTCCTCCATTTATTTTATGATTTTACATCATATCGGGTACTTTTTTGGGTCCTGACTTACCTGAGAATCTTGGAACATGTTTTGGCACCTTTTTTCCATCACAATTAGCCTCATCTAACATTATATAACATGCATAGAGAGGAAATGATACTCTTTCCTTTGTTCTTTTATTAAAATATTTAATGATATTTATTTCAGAGCAACTTGACTGAATTCTTTTTACTAGTCATGATTCTGAGAATTTGTTTGTGGGTGCCAATACTAATTCTTTCGTCACGAGAAATTTCTCTAATTTTTCTCAAGTCAAAAGTCAACCCATAGACAGTTTATTTTTGCTTTCTTGGATGGTATATAAATAGGCTTTAAGTTCTGTTAAAGCCAACCTCTTTACTTTCTCGGGATGGAATTATTTTTAAAACCTATGATAATTCCTCAAGTATTATTTTTTTTTTTTTCCAATTATCTGAGGCCTTTCATATTTTAAATAATTCAATTTTGTCTAATATACATAATTAGCCAAAACCCTGGGAATTTCATTAATTTGCTCCAGGGGTATTTTCATCATTTTTAACCTGATACAGGCCTTCAAATCTCATTTCCCTTTTTTCTAGAATTTTTATGAAATATTTAGGCTTACTTTCTCACTGCTTAATTTCTAGCCTAAAACTTTTCAAATTTACATTTAGGTCTCTCCTTGGGTTTAACCTCAGGAATCCTTGCACTAGTGGCCTAAAAGATGTGTTTAGAAGCATTAAAATTAAAAATTAAAATTTTGAATTCTAAGGGTATAAATCTAAGTTCATATATAGATTATACATGAAAAAACATATAGAAAAAACATGTGAGAATTTAGTTAAAGAAGATGATACTAAAATCCTAAGATAAAGGTTAAAGGGTTAGGGTTTTAGGTTTAAGTGTTTAATGGAATTGTTTGAGTTGATTGGAATGCCATTGTTATTGTTTGATAGGCATTGACATTGAACAAGAAAAGGCTCAAGGATCAGGAATCAAGGAATCAAGTTTCTTAAGAGGTAGCAATAACTTACAAATTTAATATTGAATTGCATTGGTTGTTTTTGTTATGTTTATATACCATGATATGGTTGAGTTATGGATGACGAAACATGTTTAACTCCTTGCATTGATGCCTTGGCAAATATTTGTAGTTGAGTTGTTGAATGATATATTATGTGCTCTCTTTCCATGGTATGTTAATAGCATGATAATGCATATAAATACATAAGTTTAATGTTTATATATGACATGAACTAACCTTGCATTTTTAATACTATGATTGTTATGCTTTGCTACAAGGATTTCTTTGAAATCTCACCCCCCTTTATATGAAATTGATTAATAGGGGTTGGCTCATCAAGGGACAAGGGATAGAATGTAGATACTTGAAGAGTTATGTTTGAAATATTATGCATTTCACTTGTTATGTAATTATAAGAGTTATGAATTTAGGTAAATGTTATGTTAAATATTTGTATGGATGATGCTTGTACCTCTTGAGAGGTGCTAAAGTGTTTGATACTTGCTAGTTTGGATGGCTATGAATGAAGATGGAAGATAAGGATTCAATTTCATAAGTTAAGGTAAAAAAAAAAAAAAGGTTTTTTTGCCTATAAAACCCTAATTTTTGGCCTGTAAATTTTTTAGGCAAATAATGGAATTCGACTATGAAATTTGGTGAGCTTAAAGTTCACTTTCTAAGCTTTAAATGGGGTGATAGATAACTAAATTTAGAGTTGTGTACAAAGGGTTACAAATTTTTAAAGTTATGGTAAAAAGCTGAAAAATTAAAATTGACCAAATTAACAGTGATTTTTATAAGCAAAATAGGGCCCGAATGGAATGAGTAATGGAACAGTGACTATTTTTCCTATGTAGAGGATTGAAAGAACTTCAAATGGAACTTAGAACTACCTTATTTTGATTTTTTTGGAATTATTTTGAATTTTCAAAGTTGGTAAAATTTTTAGGGTTATCAAATGAATAGTAACCCGAGAATAAATTTTTCAAAGTGAGGTTTTACCACGTCTAATATCATATAATGTAGTTCCAATTTTGGCTCCATATATGGTCTAAAATTGAGGTGTTACATGTGGTCCCCATTAGAATCCTACATATCCCTATTTGGATCCTCCATGTTCTTGTTAGGATTCTCCATGTGCTTGTTAAGAAATCAAAGTAAGCTACATAAGTAAATTGCAATAAAATGAATGAAATAAAATATCTAAAAGTAAACGCAAAATTGCATTGTATAATTTTATTGTTAAAGTCATACTTTAGGTGTTACCCCATATGTCTTCTAATGATCATCTCTAGCAATATATTTATCATCATCTACCAATTCTGCTTTAAGAACAAGGTCGTGTTTCATCAAGATTCAAGGTTGGATCACTATTCTTTTATATTTTTCACTTTGTAGTATACTAGATAATTTTTTGTTTGTTAGATTGTTAGCATAAAATACTTGTTGTGCTTTACTTGATAAAATAAAGGCCTAATCTTTATCACTAACCTTTTGAAGGTCAGCTAAGGTAAATTTAAATTGTTGATATATTTTAATATCATTATTGTTGACCCTCTTACATTTGAAGATTTTAACTTTAAACTTGGTGTAGTTTATCTCCTATATCTCTCCAATAACTCCATAATAAGCCAGGGAAGCTAATTCGGGGTTTTTTTTTTTTTAAATCTTTCGAACTAGAGAAATGCTTCACTTTAGCTACCACTATTACTCTACTATTATGCATAGTACTGTTGTCATCTTGAGTTTTTGTTTAGAAGGAATACCTATTTATGTTATATCTACTCCAAGTAATAACCTCAAGATGAGGTCCTAAGCTAACCATTTTGTTGTATCAGAAACACTTGTCTCGCTCAAAATCTTTTCTTTGAACTATGCTATAAATTTCTTATTATGCTTATTAGAAATCTGCATATCACTTTTCTTTGGATGCTTATCTTTTAAACTTTTTTTTTTTTACAATCATCTAAGTATAACTAAACTTCTTTTGTATTATTGAAGATGTATAATTATGCTTGTAACACTTCTTCACAACACATACTTTTCACTGTAAGCCCTCGTGTTCCCTGCCCATTCCCTTTTAATGACGAGACTATGTCTTTGTCCTTGATAGATATCCTTTACAAAATTTTCATAGCTTCTTCAGCTATGTATATTTCAATAATTGATTACTATGCTCTATATACAATATCATAATAATCCAAGCACTGCTGCTTAACCCACAAGTTACAAATCAATCTATAACAATCAAGTGTAAGCACATATTAGTTCACTAACTGATTGAGTGGTTAAATACCAATTTCAAGACTCTAATTCCCTCTAAAATCCAAACTCTCACCATAATTATAATGCAATCAATCTAACACTAAACCTAAATTCTAATTAGCTTACCTAAATCATCTAAATCATCCATAAACCTCTAAGTGTACAAAATCCTCAAATTTCTTAACTTGTTGCCAACACTTAATACACTAAAATTTTAATTTTATAAAATAACCCTAATAGTATACACACACACACACACATTTTTTTCTTGCAGAATTCCAATTAAAAACCAGCAAATGAATTTCACTATTTTAAATATTTTGTAACCATTTATAGGTTTCTAAATCATCTAAAATGAAATATAAGAAAATTTACAGGTTCTAATTTCACTATTACACCAAAAGCCCCGTTTTTAAAGTAAGAAGAATTCTGAGCACTTAATGGTAACTCAAATAAAGTCTAATCACCATGGAAAACTAAACATACCTTAAATTTTTAATCAAATAATTTGTTAGTGAAAAAAAAATCCAGATTGTTCATACAAAAAGTAACTCAAAAATTCACATTAATTCATCCATAAATGGAAAAACCACCCAATCTTGTAATTTAACCATAAAATCAACCTCCGACAAGTATTTCTAAGTTGCCCATAACCTATTATTCAAGTTTCAATCATGAATTTACTCTAAAAATAAATTCTTATTTTCACACTTAGGATTCAATCTCAACATAACTAAAATGTATAAATTTAACTTTATTGAACAAACTAAACTAATTAAAATTAAGTACTCACTTTCCTTAATACTTATTCTGAGCCATAATCCTAAAATTTGCTATCTTCCTCAAAATAATCCCACCAATAGAAAGTTCTAGTTGACTAGAACCACTTTCATGAATAGAGTTTTATGAATAGAAATAGCTTTAAGCACCAAATCTTACTCTAAAATTTAAAATTTCTTACTGATAAAAATGGAGAAGCTAGATGCGTTAAAGAAGAAACGAAAAAATGGGAGAAGAGGGAAAGACTAACGGGAAAGTCAAAGATTAATGGAAGTTTAAAATATTTAAGTGGCCCCCACACTCTTAGTTGTGTTTCAGTATGTTGATCGATCATCTGATCGATCAAAGTTTTATCGATAAGCTGATAGATAATATCTCTGTATGATTAAGTAATTTAGCAAAAACTTTTATCAATAACGTGTTAGATAATATGTTGATCGATCATTCTTAACTTAGGGTGTGTTTGGATGAAACCAAACCGTGGTTTGGAAAAGTGATTATGGAGAATAGATTCTGGAGAGAATAGATTTTTTGAAGAATAGATTTTGTAAAAAAGTGATTCTGAGAAGTGAAAGTGTTTGGATAATTGTTACCAGAAGCACTTTTTACATGTGCAAATTACTAAAAAGGGCATAAGTTAATATGACAATTATATAAGGGATAGATTTTATAATATATTTTGATTTGAAGGAATAAAATTGTTAATAAAATAATTTTTACCAACATAATTAATAATATATAAGATAATATAATTAATAAATAATTAATATGTATATATATTTTTAAATTATAAGATTAAATATGTTTATAGAAAAATGATTATTTTTTCTAATAGAAAAATATTAATTTGCTTTAAAGATTTTAAACATGAAATTCTATAACATTTTTTCCAAAAGCATGACACTCTCCAATTTTTTCCAAAAGCAAATTGAAGATACTTTTTCCAAAACCATGGTTTTGATTTTTTTATGGGTGTTTGGGTCATTTTTTCCCCAAACCATGGTTTGGGGGGACACCCAAACACACCCTTAGTCGTGTATGAAAATCTGGAGTAAATTATCAATCACTTGATCGATAATCAGGATGATTGAATATCTGGATACAAGTTTGATAGGCATTTATCGATCACATGATCAATAAACAGATTATTGATGAGAAGACAGATAAATGGCAATGCGCTCTATTCATTCTATGTTTTGCTTTAGTCGCCATTTATCGATCACATTATCGATCAGCCATTTATCGATAATATGATTGAACACTACTTCATAACTCTATGTGCAAGTATTTACTTCAGTACCTTATCGATCACATGATCAATAATTAGCACATCATTATTAAATCATGGCTCTTCGATCATTAGATCGATAATCAGATTATCGATGATATTATCGATCACTGTACTTCATGTTTACCTTGTTTTTACATAACGTGATCGATAAATCAGCTTTTTGATTTTACAAGAATAAACCTCTTTATCGATAACATTATCGATCAGCCGTTTATCGATCACCTATTCAATCAACCTATATAGCCTATGTTTTCACTAAATATACTTTTGCTTATTGTTTATCGATAAGGTGTTCAAAAATTAGTGCTTCAAAATTCATTTCTATAACACTTTGTTTATCAATAACCTGAACGATCAACAAGTGTTCGAACACTTGTTTGATCATGAGGCGATTTCAGTTTAAACTTTAACTAGTCTCGATGTTTCTTAAAATTTATCATCTATTTCATTTGAGCTTTTCTCAGCCTTCATAAATGTCTTAATTCACTATTTAAAGAGTTTCAAAATCAAAAGTGACCTTGATCTTCCTTTTCCATGCATACCATGATGTCACTATTCTCTTTTATCAATTACTTGATTGATAAATCATTGATTCATCACTTGATCAATAATTTTAGTTATCTGTTTCAAAAACTTTCACTCAGAATAATCGATAACCTGATCGATCAAGTAGTAATCGAACATCACTTCAATCAAGCACGATCAATTATTACCTAGCACATTTAACAACTGATTGATTCTAACCGTAAACTATGAATGTTCGTTTTATCATTTGTTCGATTCTACTTTTGATCTTACTCTGCAAAGAAAAACTTATTGAATCAATGTATTTTTGCAAATTACGAAGAAAAACCCAACGGCTCTCCAACGGTTGTCTAAGTAGCCTGTAACCTACTTTATTAGAGGCATTAATGGCGGAAACCGTTGCAACTGGAAAAACACGCAATCGGACTCTCAACGGCTAGAAGCTCTTCCATCTAACGGTTAGTAAACTACCTCAACTATAAAAGGCGTGAAGAAGCATTAAATGAACAGATTGAATATGCGAGTTGCCCTTTGTTGATTATTTATTGTTGCATTCAATACTCTGTTCTTCCATAACACCGAGCGTCAGTGATTATCATTTATTCACTCCATAAGAGAGTTTACTTATTCATCATTAATCACGTCTTGTGTGATACTCAAGAGTGTGGACTCTTGAGTGGGTTTGTAACCTTACGGGAAGTAAGAGGGAGTGATTGAGAGTATCAATTACTGTAATGAGGCGCCAAGAGCCTGATCAATCTTGGAACATAGTGAAATACTTAGAGGTGTTCTGAGGACTAGACGTAGGTCAAGTGGTTGAGACCAAACCAGTATAAATTATGTGTCTTCCTCTCTACAGTGAAATCTTTCTAACTTATACTCTCTATTTCTGATAGTTCATTGTTTTAATTTCGTAAAATTTTTATAACTCACCCAATTTACCCCCTCTTGGGTGAGACTGCCACTAACATTTGGTATCAGAGCAGGTCTCTTCAGTAAAGACTTAACAGTTTGAAGAGAGATCCCATGGTAGGATTCAGAGACAGCGTGCTACTCAAAGGATGTTCAACGTCCAAACCGCCAGGCTTTAATGGTGAAAACTATACCTTTTGGAAGATGAGGATGAAAATCTTTATCAAGGCAACCGAGTATGGTTTGTGAGATGTGATAGAGCATGGTAACTATGTTTCTATAAAAACCATAGATGGACAGCAAGTACACAAAATTCCTAGTGAGTTCGATGAAGAAGACAGAAATTGGTGACCCTAAACGACAAAGCCATCAACATACTTACCTGTGCATTGAGCCAACGAGAATACTTCTGAGTTTCTAGCCTAGAAATCGTGAAAGAAATGTGGGAAGCACTGGAGATAGATCACGAAGGGACCACCGATGTAAAACAAAGCAAAATCAACACTCTCACCACAGAATTCGAGCTATTCATAAATCATCTCACGGCACTAGGAAAGAAATATAGTCAGGAGGACCAAGTGAGAAAAATTTTAAGTGGTCTCACAAAAGAATAGGAGCCGAAGGTAACAACAATTGAAGAAACAAAAGGAGAATCAATTGGCTCTGTTGCAATGCTATTCGGAAGCCTTGCAAATATCAGAGTAAGCAAAGATATAAAAAGGAGATGAACGAGAAGAACCGCAAAAGTATCACTCTCAGAACTCAAGAGAGTGAAGATGACAATGAAGAAGACCTAGAGGATGACGAAATGGGTCTTATCATCAGAAGATTCAAGAACTTCTATAAGAGCAAGGCTGGAAGGAAGTTTCAGTCAAAACGTAGAATCTCAACATCTCAGAATGAGTCAAAAGAACCAATCATCTGCTTCGAATGCAAGAAACCAGGACACACCAAAGCAGAGTGTCCCCAGCTATCCAAGATGAAGGACAAAGAAAAGAAGAAAGAAAGATTCAGAAAAAAGAAAGCCTTTGTCACATCAATCTGGGGTGATAGTCTTCAGAAGAAGAAGAAGAAAGTGATGATGAAGAAACCGCCAACATCTGTCTTGTGGCCCAGGAAGATAAAGAATCAGAGACAAATGAGGTAATCACTTTTGAACCCTCTTATGATGAATTACAGTCTGAATACAATGCATTACATTTAGAATTAGTAAGAATTGCAAAGGAGTTGGTAAGCTCCAAGAAAAGAATAAAGTTTCTAGAGGAACAGCAAACAGAGCCAAAAGACAACATAGTCTCATCTCCAATATGCATGGAATGTGAATAAAATAGAGAGAAGGCCGAGGATCTCACAAAAACCTTAGAAAAATTCACTAAGGGTAGTGAAATGCTCAAAGTGATTTTGGGAGCGCAACGGTGTTCGATGGATAAAACCGGAATAGGATATGATCCTGTTCAGGATAAGACAAAGGGAAAGAAGAAGAGTAGTGGTCGATCGTATCTTACATTCTTTAGAAATACTATTCATTCCTCTAATCCTTTTGCACTTTGCTATTATTGTAACCGTAAAGGTCATACAACCTCTTCTTGTTATCACAAGAAGAAAGGGATTTACGAGACATTAAAATGGGTGCCCAAAGGTACTTATGTGCCTAGGACAACTCATACTAACCAAAAAGGACCCAAGAAGGCATGGGTACCTAAAACATGATTGTGTTGTTGCAGGTATGCCTCAAAGCATCCAGAACGAACAAATGGTACATCGATAGTGGATGCTCCAAACATATGACGGGTGATACTGAGAAGTTCACATCACTCAAACCAAAAGATGGAGGCAAAGTAAGTTTCGGTGGCAATCAATCCGGAAGAATTACTGGAATCGGAGAGATAGGAAGTAACAAAGGAATGAAGGTTGAAGATGTATACTATGTGGAAGGTCTATGTCACAATCTACTCATCATCAGTCAGAGTACCGACAAAAACAACTGGTGATCTTTGATTCTGAAGAATGCTTAGTAATAAGTAAAGACGACCTGCCATTGAAGAAAGAAGAGTTGAATATAAAGCTAAGAGCTCCAAGGGACGGTAACTGTTATACACTTTAAATTGACTCTAAATCTTCTGAAAACTGTTTTGTTACTAAAAAGGAGGAAAGTTGGGTTTGGCATAAACGTCTTGCACATATTAACATGAATCAACTTTCAAAATTAACAGAAAGGGATTTGGTTGTTGGTTTACCGAAAATTCAGTACGAACATGATATTATCTGTGACGCCTATCAGAAGGGTAAACAAACAAAGTCTTCGTTTAAATCAAAGAAGACAGTCTCAACCGAAAGCCACTCCAAATGCTTCATATGGATTTGGTTGGTCCGTCAAGAGTGAAAAGTTTCGGTGGAAACCTGTACACTCTTGTGATAGTTGATGACTATTCAAGATTCACTTGGACTTTGTTTCTTTCCTCTAAAGATGAAATGTTTAATGCATTCATTGTTTTTGCCAAAAAGGTCCAAATGAGAAAGGTATTTCCATTGTGTCAACCAAGTCTGATCACAGAGGAGAATTTGAAAACAACGAATTTGCAGACTACTGTGACGAGTATGGAATTGATCACAATTTTTCAGCACCAAGAACTCCTCAACAAAATGATGTTGTCGAACGAAGAAACAGAGTGCTCACAGAAATGGCAAGGGCAATGCTGAATGAGAAAGGAATTTCACAAGTGCTTTGGGCAGAAGCAATGAGCACGGCTTGCTACATCTCCAATAGAGCCCACATTAGAACACTACTTAGGAAAACGCCATATAAGCTATACAAAGGAAGAAAGCCTAACCTGGCTCATCTAAGGATCGTTAGAAGTAAATGCTACATTCACAACAACAACAAAGAGAATCTCAGTAAATTCGATCCTAAAGCTTATGGAGGTTTATTTCTTGGTTACTCTAATCATAGTAAAGCTTATAGGGTTTTCAATAAACATACTTTTACAATTGAAGAATCAATGCATATTGTGTTTTCTGAAACTGAACCAATTTCAAAACCTCTAGATGATGATGCCGAGATCGTTCAAAATTTTCAAAAACTGGATTTAAACAAATCTTCAAACAAATTACCTTCAGAAGAATATTTAGAAAACAAAAATGATTTAAATGAACCTTTTCACAAGAAAATTTAGAGCAATCTAAGGCTTGGAGACATAACCGAGACAAGTGTTCAATAAAGTCAATGAAGGAGTCAAAACCTGGAGACAAGTGTTCAATAAAGTACGCTTCTCTGCATTCATATCGCATATTGAACCTACCAATGTTGACGAGGCCTATCCAACGAATTCTGGATAGTCACAATGCAGGAAGAGCTTAACCAATTTGAGAGAAATCAAGTTTGGGAATTGGTACTCAAACCTAATGATCATCCGGTCATAGGCACCTAATGGGTATTGAAAAATAAGCTCGATAAGTCTGCTCAAATCATCAGAAACAAAGCCAGATTAGTAGCTAAAGGATATAATCAAGAAGAAGGCATGAATTATGAAGAAACTTATGCTCCAGTAGCTAGATTGGAGGCCATACAAGTACTCTTAGCCTTTGCTTGCATTAAAGATTTCAAATTATATCAAATGAATGTTAAAAGTGCATTTTTGAACGGCTATATTTTAGAAGAAGCTTTTATCAAACAACCTCTTGGTTTTGAAGACTCAAACTTTCCTGATCACATTTATAAACTAAAAAAGGCTTTATATGGTTTAAAACAAGCTCCTAGAGCTTAGTATGAACGACTTAGCAATTTTTTGATAGAAAAAGGATTTGAAAGAGGCAAAGTGAATGCTACTCTTTTCATTAAAAGAAGTAGGAAAGATCTTTTGAATGTTCAAATTTATGTGGATGATATTATTTTCGGAGCTACTAATGAAGATCTTTGTCAAGAGTTTGCTAAGCTAATGCAGGGAGAGTTCGAAATGTCGATGATGGGAGAGCTGAATTTCTTTCTAGGATTACAAATCAAGCAGAAGAAAAATGACATATTTATATCCCAGACGAAGTATCTGAAGGAGTTACTAAAGAAATATGGATTAGAAAATGCCAAAAGTGTAAAAACTCTTATGAGCTCAACCATCTCACTAGATGCAGACGAAAACGACAAGGACGTGAATTTGACCAGATATAGAGGAATGATTGGCTTATTACTATATCTCACTGCTAGTAGACCGGATATTCAATTCAGTGTGGGAATGTGCACAATATATCAATCAGCCCCAAAAGAATCACATGAAGAAGCTATCAAGAGAATTCTCAAATACCTTGTTGGAACTCAGAATTTGGGAATCTGGTATCCAAAGAAGGGAGCAGAATATCTAATGGGATACTCAGACGTAGATCATAGAGGATATAAGATAGACAGAAAAAGCATCAGTGGACAATGTCAATTTTTTGGAGGGTGCCTTGTCTCGTGGTCAAGCAAAAAGCAGAATACTGTGGCAATCTCCTCAACAGAATCAGAATATGTGGCTACTGCCAGCTGTTGTGCTTAAATTCTATGGTTAAAGCAACAACTACAAGATCTAGGAATCAACTTGAGAGAGATTTTAATCCTATGTGATAACAAGAGTATGATAAGCCTGTCCAAGAATCCAGTCCATCATGCCCGAACTAAGCATATCGATGTTCGACATCATTTTATTCGGGATCATGTTCAAAAGAAAGATGTAAAGGTAGAATTCATTCCCACTGAATATCAAATAGCAGACATTTTCATGAAGCCTCTAGATCAACAGAAGTTCAACTACTTTTAAAGAGAATTGGGAATGGTAAATCCCAATGAGTTGTAAGAAATCTCATGTTATCTCTCAAATTTCAATCTTTAAATTTAATGTTTTGATGATTAAATGACTAACTTAAGCATCGGAGTGGATAGAAATTTGTTTTGCAGGAAGCTCTGTTTTGTCAAAGAAAAATAGAGGTAAACAGAGTATGGAATGATCGAACAAAACATCGATAATCATGAAGCCACAAAGGGATAATTTATCGATAAATGTAGCATGTGAAGAAAAAGAAGAGATTCAGAATGATGATTATCGATAAGCTGATCGATAAATGGATTTTTGATTAGAACATCGATCAGGAGTGGCAAGTCTTTTGTGACACTTTGTTCAAATTTTGGTAAGCATTAATCGATAAGCTGATCGATAAGTGGATTATCGATCAAATGATCGATAAAAAGACCAGGTACGTATTTCCTATACCAACTTTGTCGATAACATGTTTGATAACATGATCGATAATTGTCTTCAGTATTCTTTTATGTTCTTCATATTTATCAAACACGTGATCGATCATCTGTTGATCGATAACATGATCGATAATTCTGAAGTTTATAATGATAAAATTTTGAAAACCCCTCATCAGTTATTGAACCCTAACTCGAACAAAATCGCTCCCCTGTTTCTAGCAACGGTCCAAAATCACTATTCCATTAAATTTCTGGTCACCCATCCACTTGAATCCATCTCTACCACTTACTCGACCACCACCGAACTCGAAATACACCCTTTCAACCGATTAATTCCTCAGAAATCCTTCTGTACCTCCGAAATGGTGCGAGTGAAACAATCGAATGTTGAGAGGGAAGAAAGCTTTGAGAAACGAGTTCAATCCAGTGACACTACTCCCTTGGGCACTAGAAGCGGTATAGATCGAAAGTGAGGGAAGAATCATCCAAGAAGAGAGGAGTCCTAAAAATCCGAGAGAGTCGAACTGAAGAGCAACCTGCTTCTCCAAGAAAATCTCCCTAGTCCAAATCCAAGCTACCAGTAGTCACTGAGGAATCAAAAATCAAGTCAGATGATGAAGCCTCAGTTCAGAAAGCTATGGAGATCGCATTAAGAATTCCCATTCCCATTCCCAAGCAACCGAGGCAAATTCCCACTGAAGGTATTCCATCTGATTTTTCGAGTTATTAGTTGGAAACCTAGATAAAGATGTGAATTCGGCTAAGTTTAAGGCAGATTTTGCAAACCGAAGATTTTGTCCTGTTGTATCTGTGGATATTGAGAGTTTAAAGAAAAATACACAGATTAATTTGGACTTGAGTAATCCTCTGGAATATTATTCAAACTGGCTCATAATTGGTGGAAAATTTTGTCCTGAAGTGGTTAAAAGATTCTACTATAATATGGAATCAGTGGAAGAATATGATGAGCAGGGCAATCTAGTAAATGACTATTTAAGGGTCAAACTTAGAGGCAAAACCTTCCATCTTACTGATACTAAGATAAATGAATTGCTGGGAACTCAAGAATCGGTTAGAGGGGGAAGATATGAATGAAATTAAAGCTTATAAGATTTTGATGCAAAGTGATGACTACCCCGGTGAGCTAAACTTTCCACCTAAACAGATGTGTGATTATTATAGAATGATCCACTATATCTATTCAAGGAGTATGATCAACAAATCCGGGAGCTTTTCACATTTAACTCAAGATGATTATTTGCTGCTGGCTCGGATAATCAATGGAGAAAGGATTAATATAGGGGCTTTGATCTATAATGAGATGAAGGATTTTGTTCTTAACAAATCCAAGTCTACACCAATCCCCTACCCTTAGTTGGCCACATGCATTCTACAAGCAAATAACATTGCCCCTTTTGAGCCTGGAGAGTCCAAGACAAAGGTTCCTGCCTTTGGCATCACACAGTTGCACGAGATGAGGATCCCTCTACCTTTTAGACCCTCACAAAAGATACCTCAGAAGGACAAAGGGAAGTAACCAGCTGTCAGCACCTCTAGGACTCAGGATGAGGCCGAATTCACTGCAGCTCCTTCTCACACCTGTGAACCCTCATTTATGGAGAGATCTCTCAGGGAGATGTTTCAGGCTGAACTCCAAGAGTTTGAGAAGAGAGTCTATGTCACTGCACGAGAATATGGGAAGTCTCAAGTAGAAAATTTGAGGGCATTTCCAAAATCCTAGACCTTTACCGACAAGCAATGATGGTTTTAGAAAAGGAGGTTTCTCAGAGATTTGACTATGTTGACAGAGAGATTCGAGAGCTCAAAGGGATGGTAGCCTCTCTCTGCAATAACTTCTCTGCCCCCAACACTACTTTTAGCTTTGAGGACTTACTCCATCATCCACCATCTCCTCCTCATCATGAGCCTGGATCTTCTACCTCCCCTATACACACTTTTCCTATTTCCACTTCACCACCAGTACCCCCTATTTCCACTCCTTCTCCTACTTTGGCTCTGATCACTATTCCCTAGCTGATCCCTTCTCTGTATATTCCACTATTCTCTCCACTTTCTCATCTTCCACCTCTTCCTATTCCACTATCTATGCCTACTGTTCCTACGCTTTCCCCTTCTTCATCTGATGCTGATAAAAAGGGGGAGAAGCATTTTGATGCTTAGTCTCTCTCTCTGATGTGCTTTATTTTTTTGATGTTTAGCTTTTTACTGATATGCCTTTTTACTGTTATGTATTTTGAGTTTTTCTTACTGATGTATTTTGACAGTTCATGCCTTCAGTAAAAAATTTTTTGATGTTTTGCTTCTTACTGATATGCCTTTTTACTGTTATGTATTCTGATTTTTGCTTACTGATGTATTCTAACAGTTCATGCGTTCAGTAAAGTATTTTTTTCTCACTTTGATCTGTCAAGTACCTCTACTGTTTTAATTGTACTGATTCTGATGTTACATGGTTAATATTTCTTACCTATGTTTTGTCATCATCAAAAAGGGGGAGAATGTTAAGATTAAGGTTTCGATGATAACAAAGTAAGTAATTTGTGTTTCAGTATGTTGATCGATCATCTAATCGATCAAGATTTTATCGATAAGCTGATAGGTAATATCTTGTATGATTAAGTAATTTAGCAAAAACTTTAATCGATAACGTGTTAGATAATGTGTCGATCGATCAATTGATCGATCATTCTTAACTTAGTCGTGTATGAAAATCTGGAGTAAATTATCGATCACTTGATCAATAATCAGGATGATTGAATATTAGGATACAAGTTTGATAGGCATTTATCGATCACATGATCGATAAGCAGATTATCGATGAGAAGATAGATAAATGGTAATGCGCTCTATTCATTCTATGTTTTGCTTTAGTTGCCATTTATCGATCACATTATTGATCAGTTATTTATCGATAATATGATCGAACACTGCTTCATAACTCTGCGTGCAAGTATTTACTTTAGTAGCTTATCGATCACCTGATCGATCAGCAAATTATCGATCACATGATTGATAATTAGCACATCATTATTAAATCATGGCTCTTCGATCACCAGATCGATAATCAGATTATCGATAATATTATCGATCACCACACTTCATGTTTACCTTGTTTTTACATAACATGATCGATAAATCAGCTCTTTGATTTTACAAGAATAAACCTCTTTATCGGTAACATTATCGATTAGCCGTTTATTGATCACCTATTCGATCACCCTACATAGCCTGTGTTTTCACTAAATATACTTTTGCTTATTGTTTATCGATAAGGTTATCCATCATCTATTTATTGATAAGGTGTTCAAAAATTAGTGCTTCAAAATTTATTTCTATAACACTTTGTTTATTGATAACCTGAACGATCAACAAAAGATAACCTGAACGATCAACAAGTGTTCGATCACTTGTTTGATCATGAGGCGATTTTAGTTTAAACTTTAACTAGTCTTGATGTTTCTCAAAATTTATAATCTATTTCATTCGAGCTTTTCTCAGCCTTCATAAATGTCTTAATTCACTATTTAAAGAGTTTCAAAATCAAAAGTGACCTTATCTTCCTTTTCTATACATACCATGATGTCACTGTTCCCTTTTATCGATCACTTGATTGATAAATCATTGATCCATCACTTGATCGATAATCTTAGTTATCTGTTTCAAAAACTTTCACTCAGAATAATCGATAACCTGATCAATCAAGTAGTAATCGAACATCACTTCGATCAAGCACGATCAGTTATTATCCAGCACATTTAACAACTGATTGATTCTAACTATAAACTATGAATGTTCGTTTTATCATTTGTTCGGTTCTACTTTTGATCTTACTCTGCAAAGAAAAACTTATTGAATCAATGTATTTTTGCAGATTACGAAGAAAAACCCAACGGCTCTCCAACAGTTGTCTAAGTAGCCTGTAACCTACTTTATTAGAGGCATTAATGGCGGAAACTGTTGCAACTGGAAAAACACGCAACCAGACTCTCAACGGCTAGAAGCTCTTCTGTCTAACGGTTACTAAACTACCTCAACTATAAAAGGCGTGAAGAAGCATTAAATGAATAGATTGAATAAGCGAGTTGCCCTTTGTTGATTATTTATTGGTGCATTCAATACTATCTTCTTCCATGACATCGAGCGTTAATGATTATCATTTATTCACTCTGTAAGAGAGTTTACTTATTCATCATTAATAACATCTTGTGTGATACTCAAGAGTGGGTTTGTAACCTTACGGGAAGTAAAAAGGAGTGATTGAGAGTATCAATTACTGTACTGAGGCGCCAAGAGCTCGATCAATCTTGGAACATAGTGAAATACTCAGAGATGTTCTGAGGACTAGACGTGGGCCAAGTGGTTGAGACCAAACCAGTATAAATCATGTGTCTTCCTCTCTACAGTGAAATCTTTCTAACTCACACTCTTTGTTTCCGATAGTTCATTGTTTTAATTTCGTAAAATTTTTATAACTCACCCAATTCACCCCCCTCTTGGGTGAGACTGCCACTAACATCTTTCCAGTTTTCTAATTTTCTTTATGACTTTTTTTTAGTCATAAATCCATGTATTGGCCTTATAATTCCTCCTACATAAATTTTATGTAATTCATCATAATCATCTTCAAATTCTAAAAATTGATATTTATATTATTATATCTTTCAAATTTTAAATTAATTTACATATTCATATTTAGTCTCCCCTGACCATTTTTTTTAAAATTATGACTTGAAATTAGGTCCTTAAAATTCAACTCAACTTGGATAAATTATCTTTTATCTTGTACCTCTCAATTAGATAGATCCACCTTAGGAAAAAAGGCTGCAAAGCTTTATATCTCTCACCAAATGAACTATCAAATGTAACACAATGTTGAAAAATGCTAGAATAAAGTGCATATCTATTTGTGACAAAATAACATAAATTTCATTTTCAAATTTATCTAACTTCTCAGTGTTAATGACTTTATTACAAATAGCATTGAAAAAATCCACAAGCTAGTTATAGTGCTTCTCACATCATCTTTCATAATGTCTTAAAATAGTTGTTACCCCATTATATGGTAATCATGAGACTTTAATCCTACCAACTTCAAGTCATCCATGGAAACAAGTCTTCTAACATTAGATGAGTACCCTTGTAGAACCTTAGTACCATGCAAACATTGACAAAAGCTTATCTTCCCAACTTTGGATAACATTTGACCCACTAGTGCCATATAAGCTCTTTTGCCACCCTCTTTTAGTTGTGGATGTAAGCATTCTCTTATTTCCATTTCAGCCAAGTTTAATCTCACATTAATTCTATCCTTAGTCTTCTCTATGCAAAATAGTACTAATTAGGCTATCATATATATTTTTATCCACGTGCGTACATCAAGATTGCATCTCACATCAAGATCACACCAATATAGATTCCTTCCATGCTTTAATAAACTTTCTCTCTTGTTAATCCTTTGGAGTCACTTCATGCTCTGGTGTGCTATTAAAAGCCTTTTTTAATCTATAGTATGGATTGAATTAATTGTGAAACCTCTTAATGAAAGTGGTTGCCTATTTCACATATAGGATATGCTTTATGTCCTTTCACATTGTACCTTGACAAATTTTTATACGTAGGAAAGTTATTTATTATGGTGAAGATCATAGTACGTAGCTTAAAGGACTCTTACTTTTATGTATTAAACACATCCACGCCTTCCTCCCATAACTTCTTGAAGTCCTCAATTAAAGGTGCCAAGTAGAACTCGATATTATTTTTTGGTTGTTTTGGTTCCAAAATCATCATAGACATCATCATATATTTACCCTTTATACACAAGCTAGGAGATAGGCTATAAATCACTAAAGTACTGGCCATGCACTATATGTACTATTTAGAGTACCGAAGGGTTGATTCCATCTGTACAATGCCCAAGTCGTAGGTTTCTTGGCTCACTACTAAATTTCAAAAATATTTCATCTCTTTTCTTCCATTGAGAAAAATTAGTTGTGTGCTGGAGATACTTTCCATATGATATTTTCTCATACAAATGTCATCTCAACTTTGCTTTTTTGTACTAGAAAATAAATATTTAAATTTGTGGTATTATCAAAAGATATCACAATACTTTCAAATGTTGCTCTTTAACTATCTTATGACCATTACCATCACCATCGCCACCCATGTTTTTCTTCACTTTGTATCGTGAGGTTTGATATTTTGGATACTCACTTAAGCTGAATATTCTTTTTGGTACAATATACAATTGTTCGGGCAAACATGTAATTTTTTCATAGCCCGTACCCTTTTGAGACAATATTTTCTTGGCCCCAAACACACAATTTGGAAGAACATTATTAGTTGGAAGCATATCACTGAGTAATTGAAGCAACTTCATGAAACTTTTAATGGCCCATCCATTATTTGACTTTAAAACGAACAATTTCAACATAACTATCAAATATGTATATTTACAACAACCAAGGTATAAGCTATCTCTACATCATTCTGGAAGCTATCAATTAAATGTGATCATGAAAAGAACCTTATCCTAACATCACAAATCATATCCTTTATTCTGTCATTCAAGTCTTCCACACCTTCCTCTTCTTTGACCATTGAGGTTGTTCTTTTCTCACCATGCCATATTTATTTTGTGTACTGAAGATATATCCCCTCATAAAGTAGGTGATCCTTTATATCATCAATACTGAGTCAACTCTCGTTTAAACACTTGATATAAGGGCAAAAATACAATCCTCTTTTGCTAAGAGCATTTCTTTTGGCAAATTTAATAAACTATTATACCTTATTCTCATATTCATAACTTGTTCTCAAATCACTTATCTAACTATGTTCTATTATGTTACTATCTAAGTAATTTCAAACAATTGATCTCAAGACCAACTTCAGCCATTTAATCTAATTTAGCTCAATTCTAACAAAAGTAAAGCAATTTAAAACAAATGGTAGCAATTTTAACTCATTAAGCTCGCTACTAGCAATCCTAAAGCAATTCAAGATTAACTTCAACTATTTAATTCAACTTCACTACAAATTATGCCTTACTTATTTTGAAAATTTCTTGACAGAATTCCTCCTTAAATAAAACATTCAAAAAATTCAACAATAAATCAATTTAGCTCAAGTTCAACCAAATTAAAGCAATTCATGAAGACTAATCTTAAATATACAATTTTTAAGTTTACTTGCAAACGGTAACAATCATGTCGAAATCCTAAGATCAGTCCAAACTATCCTTTTCTAAAATACTATTATAGCAGAAAAGGAAAAAGATTAATAGAAAGTCTGTAGAAAAGGATTCAATCAAAATTTTGAAAACTAAGCCATAGAAGAAAAAAGAACTAAGTTAGACATCTATAAAACTATTTTGGTTATAAAAGAAACTTGCTTAACAAGAAAGGGCTAACCATAATAAAAAGGAACATACTAAATCATTTTAAAAATACTATTATGGTTAAAAAGAATCAAACCAACTCACAACACTTATCCATAATAGAAAATGGAGCAACAAATGTTTTGAAAGGCTATCATGGATAAAAAGCTTACTCAAAACTTCACATCGCACATATCACATGATTCTATCTTGTGTCCCATCAATCCATCTGAACCGTCTTATTCCTGTCGACTAGATCCATAGGCTAAGTTACTACCTATGTCACTTGAAAGCTCACAACCATTTGATGAGGACCAGCCAAAATCTACAGAGCACACAACTAGACCATGGGTCTTTCTTCTTGCTAGATGAATAGGGTATCGTAGCCTCTTGTTGAACTAGTAGGGCAGTCCCTCGTTAAACCAACGAGATAGGTAATAAGCCAACCATCGTGTATCAATAGTGGTGTTACCACGTGGTAAAATAATCAACTCTATCATCAACCTAATTCACAAATTATAGTCTACACATAATATAACCCTAAGGGGTTTTTCTCAAGATAGCAATTTAAATATATCATTTACAAACATATGTTATCTCGCTATCAATCTAAATCATAGTTTTTCATAATTTCATGTAACTCAAAACCCACAAGGCAAGTATTTTATCAAAAGATATCATCAATCATAATACTAATCTCAAATCACACACACACACACACAATTACATATTTCACAATTACTACCAAACAATATATTAGCACACACAATAAGTGGAAAATGGTTACCTTTATCCAAGCTATACAATATCATAATAATCTAAGCCCTGCTGCTCAACCCACAAGTTACAAATCAATCTATGACAATCAAGTGTAACCACATATTAGTTCACTAACTGATTGAGTGGTTAAATAATAATTTCAAGACTTTAATTCCCTCTAAAATCTAAACTCTCACCAAAATTATAATGCAGTCAATCTAACACTAAACCTAAATGCCAATTAGCTTACCTAAATCATCCAAATCATTCATAAACCTCCAAGTGTACAAAATCCTCAAATTTCTTAACTTATTGCCAACACGTAATACACTAAACTTTTAATTTTATAACTATAACCCTAATCGTGTACACATACATATAAATATATGCACATACATTTTTTTTCCAGAATTTCAATTAAAACCCAACAAATGAATTTCACTATTTTAAATATTTTGTAACCATTTATAGGTTCCTAAATCATCTAAAATGAAATATAAGAAAATCTACAAGTTCCAATTTCACTATTACACCAAACCCCCTTTTTTAAAATAAGAAGAATTCTGAGTGCTTAATGGTAACTCAAATTAAGTCTAATCACCATGGAAAACTGTTACATCTAGTAATATGATAATTAGGAATAATGAATATTTCTAAATAATTAAGGGCCAAAAATGATAAGGGGAAATAGATGAATTTTGTTGGAAAATAATTATTATGATTTTCCAAGTCAATTGTGAAAGTTTGACTAATTAAGGAAAATTGGTCAAAAAATAATTATGAAAAAATATTTTCAAGTCTCAAAAAATTAAGAAAAAATAAGGATAATATTCTTTGAGAATCATATGAGGTGATATAATTAGTTTTATGACCAAATTAATCTTGAAAAAAGTATAAAGAATTTAAGGATAATTTAGGCTAATTTAAGGCTTTTAATTTGAAAAATTCCAAATAAATATTTTCAAGGAGAATAAAATTTTAAAAAAATTGCTATGATATCCTAAGGAATTATAAGAGATTATGAAATTAAAAAGAGACCCTTAACTATCCAAGATTTTTCCTAATTCTTTTGACAAGTGAAAAAATCACTAATAAGAAGGAAATTAGTTTTCTTTTTTTTTTAATGAATGGCAATTTGAGATTGAGATAAAAGGGCATTTTCGGAAAGAAAAAAATGAGGAGAATAAAGTATGGATCTAACAAAAAATAATTATAGAGGCCAGAGTATTGTAATTGTAGAAAAGAAATTAAACTCAGAGTAAAAATACATCGATAAAGTGAAGACTAGAGTCTTGCACTTCAAATGGCTCACATTTTGCCATGTGTCAAGCCCTTAATGAAGAGTATTTGAATTTGCCAAGTTTCACACCTCAAGTGGAGAGGATCTTGACTTTGGGTAATTAATTAGTTTTGGATTTAGTTAATTAAGAAAGATAATGCAAGATTAAGTAGGGGATTGACACTTGGATTTTCATTAAATATGATGGTTTAGATATTTTGTCATTAAAGAGAGCTCTCCTTCCCCTATTTTCATACTTATGTTCGGCCAAAGAGAGAAAAGAGAGGAAAAGAGAGAACTTGAAGAGGAATTAAGAGAAAAATAAGCAACTTTGATCATCTTATTAAGATTCAAGGTTAGTTTTTGGTTCCAAGTTGTTCCTTGTCTTGTTTTCTTGAGTTGTACAGTTGGAAAATTTTGTTTATCCTCTTCTTGGTTGCTGGTTGAAATGATCTTCATGTAGAGGAGAAAGTTTTGTTGTTCAAACTTATTAAAATAATTCAAATCTTGGTTATCCTAAGTGGTTTTAAGTGGTTGTATGTTGTTTTTGAAGAGATTTCTTTATTGTTTCCCAAGAGGTACTGTTTGGTCAAGATGATAACTGGACCCTAGGATGATTTTTTCAATGTTTTGATGCTTCTGTAGTGTTAAAAATGGAAAATGGTGTAGGATAAATCTAAGGAACAAGTGTTGGAAGTATTAGAATCATGTTGTAATTTTTGGAACCTAAACCTTAAGGCATTTGGTCAGTTTGAATCTAGAAGAAGGATTTGTATTTTCTTAAATCCAAGTGAATATTTGGAATCTACATAGAAAATCATGTAGGAATGGACCAAGAGAGGATTTTTAGGGTTAAGAGAACAAAACTCTAAAAATTAAAGAACAAAGATTGAAGCTTTAAGGGGTTTAAGAAGTTACTTGAGTTATGTTGTTGATTTTCATATGGTATGGTTGGTAATCTTGCTACCCATTTTGTGATTTGTAATGTTAGGGTTTGACATTTGTGAAGGAAAGGAGGAAAAAAAAAAGAAAGCAAAAGCATTTGGAGCAAGGTAGCAAAGTTTAACCTAACTACTAGCATTGACATTGGATTATTTATTATCGCATGGATGATTGCTATCATGTGAGTGAGCTATGATGACTATGATGTGGCTGTTTCTTTCATTTGTTTTGCCTTGGCTTTTGCATGATTGAGATTGCCTAATTATAAGAGTATTAGTTCTTCAATGGTAGCTACTATTGTTATGAATAATGATGATGCTTGCTTGATGTTATAGTTGGTTAATTTTGCTATTAGGATCTCTTTGAAATCTCATCCCCCAAATGTAACCTAACGTTTTAGGAGCTAAATCATCTAAAGGGAAGCTGACAATTCAAGGGTAAATGTGGTGGTGGAATCATGGGAAACAATTATATTTTGGTTATGTATAAGTATGCATGATTGGTGCTGTAATCTTAACTGAACCGTCAACTTAGAACTACATTTTGACTAATTTCTCAAATGTTTTAAATCACAAAATTTGGTAATAATATAGATCACGTCCTGAGCTTCAATTTGATAGGTAGGACATTAAAAATGGACAACTATGCGATTTATAATGATTTTTCAAAGTTAAGGTTCAAAATTGGAAAAGGATTTTTACCAAAAGGACAGTGGTGACTTCTACAAAAACCTGACACTTTCTTGAAAAAGCATTCAAAGAACTTTTCACAGAATTTTGAACCACTCCATTTCGATTTTTCTAAATTAAGTTATGAATTTTTGAAGTCGGGACAGAAAACGAGATTTTACCATATGAACAGTAAAAATCTGAAAACTAGCGTCCTAAATGTATTTTTGAGTCCAAAACCATCAAATATAGTCTAAAATGGTTTTAGTTAAACTCTAAGTTGATCCAATAATAAGGTGTAACAAAAAATAAATATAAGATCCCTATTACCTTAAGTTTTTAAGCAAAATAATTCCTTAGTAAAAAAAATCCAGATTGTTCATACAAAAAGTAACTCAAAAATTCACACTAATTCATCCATAAATGGAAAAACCACCTAAACTTATAATTTAACCACAAAATCAACCTCCAACAAGTATTTCTAAGTTGCTCGGTGTAGCATCCTAAATTTTGGCTCATAGATACAAGTAATAGCACAAGGAAAGGATGATTACTAAGTTTAATGCAACAAAAGTCCTAAAGATCCCTCGGAACGAAAAAGAGATTTTTGAAGGGCAAATATGTAAAATAATAGTGTTTGGGGACTAAAGAATGACGAACTGGAAACAACTAAGAGCCAAAGGTTATGCCAGAAACTTGTAAGAGATGGTTCCAAAGGTTAGGCCTAAGGAGGGACCAAATTGCAAAGAAAAGATTTCTAGGTCAAGTAGGGACCTAATTGTAAATAATAAAAGTTCTGGTCAGCCAATGCTCAAAGTTAGCAAAAAGGACCCAAATGACTTAGAAAAATTCTAGAAAAATGGGAATAGGATCCAAGAGCCGATTTAAGGCTAGAAATGACAGAAATGCCCTGAAGTCATTCCAGGACTTTAAGCAATTTGAGATAGTAACTTAAACTGAATTATTTAAGGTATGAGATGGCCTCAAAATAATCAAGAAAAACTGGGGAACAGTAGTTGAGGAATTTACATAGATTGTAAAATTAATTATATCCCCAAAGATTGACAAGGTTAGCTTTAATTAAATTTAAAGCCTATTTATACCCTATCGGGAGAAAGTCATAATAGCTGTCTATAGTTTGACTTTTGACCCGAGAAAAATTAGAGGAATTTCCCGTGATGAAAGGGAAAGAATGAAACCCAAAGACAGATCAACGGTGTTACAAGCCGATAGAAAGAATTCGGAGAAGGTAACGTCGATTAAGTATTATTTAATAATATTTCTAGGAAAAGGAGAAAGAAAACATCTAAAGACCATCATGACGGCACTGAGTCATCATGCTGAGTCACCAAATGCAATCTTGACACCTATAAGTCATCACACTGAGTTAGCAGAAGATATTTATGGATAGCATAAAAATCAGAACGCAGTACGGGAATATTTTAGACAGTCCTTTGTCTACTCGTTATAGTGAAATCTATACTGCGTGACTCAGTAAGGTTAAATAGCCTGTCAGTAGAGCTAATTATTTTTATCTATGCTCCTCTAAGATGGCACCATATATGTACTTAATTAAGATGAGAAAATGGTGCCAGAACGTGTCCCAGTGGTACAGGGTGAGTCAGGACTAAAAAAAGTACCCGGTACGGTACAGGATGGCAAAATAGGTAGAGGAATGCCTAAGGGCTATATTTTAGATGAATTTTATATTAATTTCCTCCCTATTTTAATGCCAAAATGATGAAAAAATATGGTAGAGATAAGTGTACGGTTATATTAATTTCCTCCCTATTTTAATTGGTGGTTCTTTCCCTTCTTTTGCTTCTTCTTCTCCTCCTTTTTACCTTCTCCATTTTGTTTTCCCCCTCTCTTTTTACTATCTTGGCCAAAAACTCACACAAAGGAGAAGGGAAGGGGTATTTATAATGCTGCCAAAAATTAGCTACATTGAAATGTAGTTTCAAATCCATCCTTTGCAATTACCATTTTATCCTTGATCTTTGCCCCTTAAAGTTGCATAAAATTGCATAGATGAGGTTTCATCTTCTTAACCCTCTATGTGTCTTTAACTTTATTGAAATATAATTTCAATTCCATTTATCAGATTGCATAACCATTTAGAATCCAAATATTATTTTATTCCTCCTTTCCATTACATGATCTCTTGAAAATTTCCCATAATAAGATTGCAATAGGTGGTGCCATTTAAGGAGAAAGAAGGAAAGGAAATGGCTTTTGGAATAAGCTTTTTAATTTAGTTAAGTCATACTATAAAACCATACCATATCGTAGAGCTGGTAATACGGGCCAAGCCCGCCAACCAACCAAAAATGGCGGGCTCGGGTTGGCAAAATGCCAACCCGCCAAGGTGCGAGCTACTCCAGCCCACACCGTTTTCAGCCCACTCCGCCGCGGGCTAGCCCGCCGACAACCCGCTTTTTTTTAAAAAAAAATTTTATTTTTATATAATTTCTAATATATTATACAACATAATTGGAGGATTTTAATCCCCAAATTTCATATTTAAATCTTCTCATCCATGTAATTGCATATGTAATACATACATAAAAGATCTACTTAATTAATTTGGATAAGAAAAATAGTCAAATTAATTATTTAGAAAAAAGTATGCGTTAGTTTTTCTAAAATATCTTCTTAAATTATAAATTAATCCTCACATTATTTTATTATAACTGATTACTCAAGTTTAAAACTCTAAGTCCAATTTTAACATTACAAACTAAGCTCAAACCTATACAAATAATAATTTTTTTTTTAAAAAAAAAGTTAGGCGGGCTCAGGCTGGCAAAACACCAGCCCGCCAAAGTGCGAGCTACTTCAGCCCGCACCGCTGTGGGCTAGCCCGTATCCGCACTGCCAGCCCGCATTCCCAGCTCTACCATATCGAGTAGTTTTTTGTATTATATCATCTCGATGACTAAGATATTTGTCCCATCAATCTCATCATAACCTTTTAATATCTCTCTTCATTAATGGTTTCATAATTGTGCACATGTGACAAGAAAGATTTCTCTAGATTTTGTCCTCCTTCTAGGAAATATCAAATTACTATAAAATAACATAATTTTGACCAAATTTTTTTTTGGTGCTTCTTTAGCCTAAATATTTATCTCTTTGCTCCATTAATTCTCTTTAATTGTAGAGAAATTCTCTAACTTTTTTAAGCCAAAACTTGACTTAAGAGCATTTCTTCTTGAATTTCCTGAAAACTGCCTCCTCTCACCATAAATAGGCTTTAAATTCTTTTAAAGCCAATATCATTGCATTTTGGGGATAACATAATTTTTATAATCTTGAATAATTCCTAAAATAATTAATCCCCATTTTTATCCAATTATTTGAGGCCTCCTTATATACTAAATACCACTTAATTAGCCAATATTTTGAAGTATTCTATAAATTTACTCTTGAGGTATTTTTCTCATTTTAAACCTTAAATGGGTCTCAAAATATTATTTTTACTACTACAAAATGACAAATATTTGACGATTATTTTGGGTCATATTTGACAGTTAAAAACAGTTAAGTATACTGGCGTCATATATTTTAACCTCAGATATTTGACGGTTATTAACGGTCAAATATTCTAACAATATTTGACGGTTTTATATGAAGAACCATCAATTATTATTCAAGCAATTGATGGTTTTTCAGAAAAACCATAAACTATTTCTCTAAGTATTTGATAGTTAACATCAAAACCATCAATTATTAGAGAACAAAAATTGACGATTTTAATTAGAAACCAGCAAGTATAAGTAATCAATACTTGACGATTCTCAAAACCATCAAGTATGGTGCAACAGTGACGGTTATTACATTATGGGAATTTTTTTTAATACTGGTTTCGCTGTGCCAGCAGCCCCTTTGCAATTTTGAAACCTCAAATAAAGGAGCATATTGAACAGAACCATGTAGGCCAGCATTCAAACCAATTCAGCCAAATGAATGTAACCAAAACAAAAAATATACATTATATATATCTTAATAAACCAAAACCAATTGTCATATTAAAAAAACTTGTGTTTAAGGGAAGTAAAAATTCTAGACAAGTATAAAAGGTGACGCAATTCCAAAATTTCCAATTGCCAAAGTTGTTCAATGCCAAAAACTAACCAACAGCACAAAATGAACCAAAACCAAAATTGAAACCGAAGTTGTACATGCAATGTCTTATACTTCCCTATCTATTTTGTGTCCACTAACGGAATAAAGCCATCGCCAAGTCTTCAATGATTTCTTCCATCTGAGCGGATGAATACACTGTGTAATAAGTGTCTGCAAAGTATAGTGTGCAACCACAAATTATGACATAAGTTAGATATAAATGTAAAGCTACAGTAAGTACAATTCTTAAATATATAAATTGAACTTTAACAAATGCATATTACCTACGTAGGGATTGTGTCAGCATTGTGCATAATTACCTCCTTCATGAATTTCAGCACGTAATATCCACAACCGAAGCTTTTTTGGGCTAACGTGGGCCTGTAAAGAATGGAAAAGGAAATAATATTAGCCAATCATATAAATAAACCATATTTAATAGAATAGTAAATAATGGTAATAAATACCTTTACTTTCTTCCTCGGGAAGGTATCGTCAAATTGGCTTTTTTTTACTAGGGGGCAAGGTAAGGTTTGATTTGTGCGGTATAGCCACAAAGCCCTGAAAGATAATAAAATTGAATATTAATGATTGTCAAAAATTACATTGAAGCAAGAAATTAAATTAAATTTAAATAATAGATATAAATGTTACTTATTGACTAATGAAACCATAAATGGTCGATTGGTTGGATCCCCAAGAAGAGAATCGAGATACCAAATCCTCAGCTTTGTGGGATTGACCACAATTAGCATCCAGTGTCCCCTAAGTATAAGAAAGACAATTAGAAGAATTACAAAATATTTTGAAAATGAAAGAATTTAGAAAAGTTCAGTATACTACGTACCCTTAACAATAAGGTGCTTAAAACAAAGTCTCAGGCTTTGCTGCCCTATAAATGAAGATATCCACTAAGTCTCTGGATAATCTTTCTTCTTCATATCAGGTCCGTGGCCAGCAAAAGTATAGGGGCTGATAATCTTGAACTTGTCATTAAGGCCACTAGGGACTATAAGGTTCTTGAAAAGATACCTAAATCAACAAACAAGGATATTAATACAATAAATGCTCAAGTACTTAAGTATTTAGTTAAGGTTTTAACAAAGACTTGATATAAAAGTTACAAGCATTTGTGCTGGCCATTCTATGCATTAGAATTTCTTTCAATACTTTATTTGTGACGTACTCTGATGAGGGTCGACCGAAGACCTCTAGCTCAAACTCTAAGGGAATCATGAAATCCTCACCATGTTCTAATCTGGCCCCAACTGCATATTCCTCAAGACACATTCAGAATCTTGATGATATCGCTTGAACGGAGTCAGAGGGTTGCTTCTATGGCAATGATAATGAGTGATCGCCCAATAGGCTCTTCTTCCTCTTAGACTGACAAACAGATTGTTAGTAATTAAAACAGAGTTTATTTTAAATCAACTAAATGTGTAGACCTATACATATATACCTTTGAAGGATGTCCTAACGTAAGAAGACGGCCAGGCCAAGCGATAAAGCTACCTATTGCTTGAGCCACTGTCTCTACGTCTGGGGTGGGCATCGGGAGGGCATAATTTGCATCAATAGCAGTGTTCAACTGCACCCTTACATGATCAGCAGGGAGAGGCACATTATGAATCATACTCTCTGCCGGTGAATTAAACATGCGGCCTGTTACAACAGTGTGATATTTAGAGCTATCCACTATACATTGAACGTCCTCTTTAACCTGATTTAACATAGGAGACAAGTTAGCTAGATATATAAATAATTGAATGTAATTGTATAAACACAAGTATTATATCTCAGGTAGCAAGGGGAATGTGCAGCTGTCTTTGCCACTTGGGCTGAGATTCGGAGCTGGCTGTGATGCTTGATTCTTGATCAACTGCTCGATTAGGAGCGCTTGTGCTTTAACTTGCTCCTTTAACCAGCATGTTTCTTCCTTCAGCTCCATGAGCTCAGTAGAGGAAGGCGTGCATGATGAAGAGGGCTTTTGTCGGTACCTAAAGTAATCCCTCTTGGTGACTCCATAATCGACTCCTCTAAAAAGACCAGGATGGTCAGGAGTCCCCAATGCCCTCCTCAATATATCTTGGTCATCTGTAGAATATGCCCCCTGTGAAACTTCCCGGGACAAACTCTCATGTGCAACAAACATTGACATAGTTATTCATACTTAAAGATATTTGACAATAACGTGAGGATTATTTAATTTGGAATAATATTTACCATCTTGTCCATGACCTCCTTAATGTGAGGATTATCAATTTGGCCATCTTTATTTTGCCTGGCCAATGCCCACAACATCTAACAGGATACAGTGACATCTGATCCCTTCTTCTGAGTCACCCCTTGCTCGAGGCCCGTATAACCCAAGTGCCCCTTTTGGTAGGAATATTCATTCTTCTTTGACCTTTCCTTATTTTCAGCACTTAATTCTTGCAAAAACAGAGTAGATTCACAATTAAATAGGATATAGATTAAACAAAATGGACTATTTAATATCAAAAGGAGTAAGGATTATTATGCGAAATTGACTATGACGACATGACATCACAACAGCCCAATCCTCTGGTTTGACCAAGTCCCGTATCAAGCTAGGAACCTCAGACTCGTCGACTGTGGAAGGAACCTTCAAGTACTTGTGTGTCACAAAGTATCAAAAAGAGCACAGTGCCCTCCTAGCCTTCCCCTCCACAAACTTCTTCTTGCTTTCATCTATATCCAATACAGACTGTAAAACATATAAAACAACACATTAGTGTCATGCAGCTTGTAAGAAAATGAAATTTGAGTTGTTATAATACATTACCGATACATCTGTCTAAATAGCGTTTTGCACTGAATGATCAACCCTCCTCCAGTGCTGTATTGTAATGGGCACGGTGGTTTGTGCCACTGTCCTAATATAGCTGATAAATTTATTTGACCATACAGCTTGCCCTTTCTTATTCCACTGTACAGCAAATTTTTTCCTTCCATTCAAGCTTCCACAACCTCTTGCATGACACAAAGGCCCCTCTGTATGCGTGCTGCCTTGTCTTGCAACTATCTCTCCTGGTCAGAGGCATCTCTCGGCTGAGATGGATTATCGGTGCTAGATTCACTATTGTCTACCATCTACAATGAAATTCAATTAAACAAAATAAATCAGAACCCATTAGATGAAAATAAAGTCATTAATGACGAAATTGACTTAAACAAAGTTAAAACAAATTAAAGAATTAAAGAAAATAATAAGAGAATTTACATGCATGTTTAAGTAGATCTTTTCCTTTTTCTACTCTTAGGTTTTTGTATATTCTTCTTGGTTTGAATAGTTTTGATCTTCTTACGAAACACTTTCCCCCTCTTTGCAATCCATATTCCATCATTGTGATCGTGCTTGACGTACATGGATTGATCTTCATTTAAATGACATTCAAGTGATGTCCCTTGAAACGGATCATCTTCAACTGCATTGTCTTCATACCCCGTCTCTTCAATATTCATTTTATTAGTGAACAAAACAATAGACCATCCTTTAGTAGCTGGGTTAGGACATAAAACACTTGTGTAGCCTGAGAAGCCAAAATGAATGGCTCTTCCTTGTATCCTTCCTTATTCAAATTCAATTGTATGAACCCTAAGTCATCAATTCTCAATGCATTATTATTGTCCACCTACTTGCAACTAAATACTGGAACTTTGAATTTAATGTAATCCAACTCCTAAATATCCTCAATCACTCAAAAGTATGACATACGTGCATAGATAGGATTTTTATCTTTGGTACTCGATATATGCATGGTATTAGCCACAAGAGTTATGCCACTATTTTGCTGTTTACTCTAATCATCTTGCTCTTTAGTATAGAAAGTGAGCTCATTGATAAGGTAGCTTGTGAAAGAAATCATATGTTTGCTCGGTCCATCTGCTAACAACTTTAATTTCTTTGAAACAGAATTAGAATCACTATTATACTTGCCATGCACCTGCTCTCTTAACCATGTTGTAAATTGTTTATTGTGTATTTTGGTGTACCAACTTTCAAGTTTATTGGGATTATCCCTTTTTAGCTCATTAATATGCTCATCCACATAGTACTCAATCTCTTCGGAGTTGTGTAATACATATAGATGTGCCTGCTCTTACTGTTGGTTTGAAATAGTTATGACTTTCTTTCCTATAATCCCTTCTCCATCCGTCCTTCCCTTATGACCATCCTTTCTCAATATGCATAGCATCAAGAAAATGTCTCACATTCAGGGTTATCCAATACAGCAATATAAAGAAAATAGACCTCTTCTTCCACCCACTTGTCCTAACATGCTTCATGAAAGGTTTTCCAAATTCACAATCTATATCTTTCACCTTTTGAAATACATCCTCCCCAATCAACGATATAGGTGCCTTACCTTCTTCTAAATTCCCATTGAAATATTTTTTGAATCGCCGGTAAGGATGATCACGATGCAACCATCTACGATGTCTCATATATGAATTTTTCATTCCATGCTTCAACCTTATGAAGTCTGTCCTCTCTTCACAAATGGGACAACCAAGTTGCCCTTTAATGCTATACCCTGAGAGATTACCACACACAAGAAAGTCGTTAATTATGCCAAACAACATAGCTCTCAACTTGAATGTTTCTTCCTTATATGCATAATATACATCAACTCCATTCTCCCACAATACTTTCAAGTCTTTAATTAATAGAGCTAGATATATATATCTATGTCATTTCCCGGTTGCTTTGGCCCAGAGATTATCATAGACATCATTGAATACTTGCATTTCATACATAGCCATGGAGGAAGGTTATATATAAACAAAATCACTGGCCATGTGCTATGGGTGCTGCTTTGCATCTCATACGGGTTCATCCGTCGGTGGCTAATGTAAGGTGTAGATTTCTATCTTCTTCCCTGAATTCAAAACTTAATATCAAACTTCTTCCATTCTAGAAAATTAGCAGGACAGCGAAGCATGTCATCTTTAACCCTTTTATCCGTATGCCACCTTAAATTTCTCGCATCTTCTACATTACTATACAAACATCTGAATCTTGGCACAATGGGAAAATACCATAATGCCTTCTTCGGGCTTTTCCCATTCTCTTGGTAGCGCGATGCGTTACACTTAGGACACTCAATTATTGACTTATACTCCTTCCTAAACAAAATGCAATCATTAGGGCAAGCATGTATCTTCTCGTAGCTGAGGCCGACAGAGCGTAACATTTACTTTGTGTCATACGTTTTGCTTGGAAGCTCGTTTTCTTTCGGTAGTATTTGTTTAACAAGCAACAACAGTTTTGTGAAGCTTGTGTCACTCTACCCATTTCTTGCTTTCAAATTATACAGTTTTAACACTGCAGACAATTTTGTGAAATTGGTACAACCTTCATATAGAGGTGTCTCAGCATCACACTTCAATCTATCAAATATTTTAGGACAATCATCAAGTTCCCATTCAATCGCATTTTTCATCTCCTCAAGACGCTCATTTTCACATGTACTCATGTTAAGATTAGATGATCCACAGCTTTCACTATGCCCTCGACTACTATTACTCGCATCTCTTGTCTCTCCGTGCTTTGTCCAACACTTGTAACTTTGATCAATTCCATTGATAATTAAATAGCTCTCATAATCGGATGGCAAAACCCACTTCAAAAGGCAACACTTAAGAGAGGGCCAAAGAATCTTGTTGCGATCATCAGTGTGCTCAATCACAAACTTAATAAAATCTTCTACACCATCCCAATATTCTTTTGATAGACGATTGGTGGACATCCATTTCTTGCCCATGGTCCCCAACTAAGATGAATCATTTAGAGGAAAAGATATTGTGAAAATTAAACAAAAATAGGAAGTTAATACATAAGGCACTATTGATCACATCAACTAGTAATTCAACAACTAGTAATTCAACAAAAATTCACTTTCACTTCAGTTTGAAAAATATTCTACTACTACTGATGTGCTATTCCATTTGAAAAAAATTTGGCAGCATAACGACTTATAACTTAGCATTCCCCAGGCTTTATGCCTTCTATTTAACTTCAAATGAAGTATTAAATAAGCAGAAAACTAGCAATCAGGCAATTTCAATATATAACAACATAAAATTAATTAACATTCAAAAGCATAAAACATACAGCCTCACTCAATTTCAATTACAGAAACAAAAATCGAAACATTAGCAATTTCAATAATTTAGCAAACAATTTATGGCTAAAACAGAAATTGAAAAGACCCTAAACCCAAAAACTGATCAAAATGTGAAAAAACCCATTCAGCCAAATAGAAAAACTATAATGGAGCAAAAATTATTGCTAAAACCAGGAGGGGGGAATCATTTTGGAGATACGAGTGGTTTTCATGAGGGAAGGGTTCTGGTCTCTCGAATACTAGCCATAGAGTGGTTTGAGTGTATTTTCCTTTCTAGCGTTGCTTAGTATTTTCTAGGTTTGTTAATCGTGGTTGTAACATTCACTCCATTTTCCGTGTGTAACAGTGAATCAGATATAAATAAATAAGTCATTTCCCCACTCTATTGATCTTTTTTCCTACGCATTGTGAACGGTCCTAACATCATCCTATCATCTTCTTTCAACTACAATCATTTCAAAGGAAGCACTAAAGGAAATAAGGGGAGCAAGTGACGAAGGAGGATCAACCTGAAGCTGTCAAATCTAGGGAACAATATGTGACAACAACGATGCAGGAGGACGCCATAGTGATGAAGGAGGACACAGAGAGGGACGATGATGGAGGACGATCAATAAAAACAAAAGGGAAGGGCCGAAAATAAGGTGGGTATGGTGGTTTAGAGGGTTCAAACCAGAAAGGGGCGCTGGAAATTTTAAACCCAGTAGAGCAAAATGAATAGAGAAGGGGGTTTTAAAACATAATACTTGATGGTTTTTCTTCATAACTGTCAAGTATCTTAGAATAATATTTGACGGTTATAATAAAAAACTATCAAGTATTATAAAACTTGACGGTTTAAGGAGAAACCGTCAAGTTTAGCATATATTGTTGCAAAAAATTTGACGATTTTTTCAAAAAACGTCAAGTATTTTCAAATAAAACTTGACAGTTCCTATTAAAACCGTCAAGTTTTCTCCTGAGACACTATATTTGATGGTTTGTTATTATAACCGTCAAGTATTTAGCGTCAAGTATTCCTCATTCTGTAGTAGTGTTTCTATTTTTTGGAAAAAATTTTAAACTTTCAGGCATACTTTCCATTATTTCTATTTCCTGCCTAAAATTTTTTAAAAGTATGATTTCGTTCCTATCTGGGTTTAACCTCAAGAATCATTCTATTGAGGTTTGTAACATAACTTTTGGCTCATATTCATTTTTATTTCTCATACTTAACCCACGAGACTTCACTGCAGTCTCTAACTTCTTTGTCTCTTGGTCCTAGAAAATTTTCATTTTGCAATTTAGTCACTAAGAATCCTTTTATCCTTTTTAGAAATTTTTGAGACTCTTGCCAAAAGGGATCTTGTAGCATACTCAAAATAGGATAATTCTTAAAATTCTACGTCTAAAATTTGAGATGTTACACACTTCATCTTTCCCTTGATTGAGATGGATGGTGAGGAAGGAAGTTAATTCCTATTTGGTCATACCCTTTTTAATTTCTTCTTTATTTATTTTAGTTTAGGGTTTAGGGTTTTTTCAACCTATTTTTAAAACTGTTTTTATCACTATTTCATTCATTATTTTAATATTATTATTATAACTTTATCATTTCTTTTATTCTTATAAATCATGTTGGAAGTGAATTTTTACTCAAATAACTGTGGTAAATTTCATTTACCATGAATAATCCCTTCCTAATACTCCTCCGGTCCTTAATATAAGACCCATTTAACTAATTTGATTAGATTAAAAAAGTTAGGTAAACTAGTTAATTATAAGAAATATGACACATTTTTCTTAAAACACCATAATCATCTTTTTTAATCTCCATCTCCCTCTTCTACTTGATTATGGTTGAGGGAGTATCCATAGAGGTAATTTAGAGAAAACTGATAAATATGATAAATGGGTCTTATATTTAGGACTAAAATCAACTCAACAATTGGGTCCTATATTAAGGACCGGAGGAGTATTACTTAAATCTCTCAAATAAAAATTACCATTTTACATACTATATACATATTAGAAAAGTTATTTAAAATTAGTTTTACTTATTAAACTCATATCAAAACACAATTATTTTTTGACATTTGCCCATATTAAATGGTTGATCTCTCTCTCTGTAAGAAATGGGATTTTTTTTTTTTGAAAATTTCCTCTCTCATATTTATTTGAATCTCATGTATTTCAAATTTTGAATTGAAAAAAGAAAATAAAGCATGCTTTCTCACTCCTCATGCATTGGGAACCAAATTAAAACTATATATATTTAGTTTGTCACGAACTACGTGGGTTCTTTTATTGATAGCCACGGTAATTCTTCTCATACTTTTAAAGATCTCTTTCTAACAAGATTGACAACAAACTTTGAAGTTGGAAAAGACTTTCTCTTTCATAGGTTGGTGGATTAAACCTTTTCCAAAGTACATTGTCATCCTTCTTAGTCTACCCATTGTCTTCCCTTTTTCCCAAGCAATTTTGTCGTGGAATAAAAACGAAAATGGCCAGATTTTTTTGGGGGAGATTCTAATCACAAAAGCAACCTACATCTGCTTAGCTTGAAAGAAATTCGAAAATCTTATATTAAAGGGGGCTTAAGCTTAAAGGACATTAGCTCATTCAATTGAAGCCCTTTTAGTAAAACGGACTTGGAGAGTTTTGGTGAATATAAGGATTTTCTTTCAAATAAGTTATGAGGAACAAAAATTTTGTTGCTTAGTCAACTCCACTCGCATATTCATAATTCTTCTTCCTTTTTAATTTTGGAACCATGTTATTAAAGATAGGACGGGAGTTTAAGCCAATCTATAATGAACAATCAAGAAGATAACCTTGTTTCGCTTGGCAACAAGTTGGGCTCTTATACAATGTGAGATGGTTACAAATGGCTCATGCACCAACTTACTCCCTTTAACTATTATCCACCATCTTCTTAGAAACCAATGCAAAATTAATATTCCTCTAAGGATTAAAATGCTCATCTAGAAGATCTTGAAACATAAATTGCCAACCTTAAATTATCTCAAGGCGCATCATTTTAATATTGTCAAAGTTTGTCCTTTCTATGGAGCTATTATTGAATCTCTTCAATATCTCTTTCTCACTTATTCATTTTCACATGCTCGACTGTAATTGGTTTGGCTTATTACTTAGTTTGAAATTTGATTTTGATTCTCAAGTCTCCATGGCTAAATTGGATTTTTCTTTGGATTACAACATACTCCTTCGATCCTAATTATAAAACCCATTCTACAGTGTAATTTTCTACTACCAAATATGTCTTATATTTAGGGTCAAATGAGTATTAAAGGACAGTAGCATGCCTACTATCCAAAAGAGGTACAACCCAAGCTCTCCTATGCATATACATCAAGGAGTTGTTTGGTGAATTGTTGGAAGTATTAAAAGTCACTATAATCCTAATGCCCCATTTTGGTATAGTGGAAGAGTTTTTAGGGAACTGGAACTGGAGGTAGAAATGAGATCAAAAGTGTGTTTAATATGACCATGGAAGTATTATATAATTTGTAATCATCTATTAATTTCAAATATGGAATGACTGATATACCCCTACCAACAAAAACTGTAGTGTCCCCAGAAATAGTCACAACCATCCTTTTGCCTCTGCAAGAACTATCGGTAGCCACCAAAGAAACCACCAGCAGCTATGGAGGAAGATGATTACAAGAAATTGATCCCCTATATAGGCAAGAAATCAAACTAAATCAAGCAACAAAAAAAGATCAAATATCAAAATCAAGAACAGCCCTTTTCTCTTGCATTTTCTTGTTTAGTTGATGAAGATAATGATTAATAGTCCTCTTGTTTTAGCCTCACTTAAGCAGACAATCCACAGATCCCTTGCAACTTCAACCCATGAAGAAGAAGATGAACACCATTGTCACTTTAGTCATAGTGTTGAAGATGATGATTCTTCTCTTAGCTTGCCGTCATCGTGGAGAGCATAGGCCAAGGAGAGAGTAACAACCAACGATTAAGTTGTAAGCATGAGTCACCATGGATGGATGAATGGCGTAAGGGATGAAGGTAACAAATTTGTGGGTCGAAGAAGATTAAAGAAGAAGATGGGTGGTGTAATGTAGCTAAGGGATAGAGATTGAAGAAGAAGATCGGAGGGTTGACGAGCCTAAGGGGTGGCCAATAAAGGTTAGGGCAGATGAGGTGAAGGCTGGAAGGAGGGGCAAAAATGTCAAAATCTAGTTCCATGGTGTCACACCTCTCTTTGTAACTAATTATACATCAATTGGAACTATTATAATGTGTTTCGTAGCGTTTCTAAATGAAAATTTTCAGTTTTAGAATTTCACCTTTCATTGTGTCTCTACACTGTTCATCCGAAAATGGGCCAACTTTGAAAATTCATAACTAATTCTAGAAAAATCAAAACAAGGTGGTTCTAGTTTTCACACGAAGCCTGCTAAGAGTTCTATAGAGAAAAAAATATTCATTGGACTTAATTGCATCCAGAAAAACACTAGAAAATTCGACAACGTGCACTGTTCATTTGGTGAAATTTTCAATTTTTAGTATTTTTGCCCAACTTTGAAAAGGCATAACTCTTAGCACAAAACTCTGTTTTTAATGGTTTACCACTTTATTTAAAGCTAAAAATGAGATCCATAAGCCTATAAAATTTTATACCCAAATTCCAACAATTGCTCATTATTTTATTTGCCACAAATTTGGAATTATTTAGGGAGATTTTATCCCCTAACTCTATTTTCTTAAATTCTTTTCCCTTTTTCCTCTATCCACATCCCTTTGGCATTATACCATTCAAATTTTCAACATTACGGCATGTCACATAAACATACTTTATATCATCTTAACATTCATACTCCATTACAGTTTAACATCAAACTCATTAAAACATTGCATAACTTTCCAAAATGTTATGAAACCCCTGTTGCTTCTTCATTCCAAAACTATTTCCTTGCCCTTGCCATCGGATGAATCATTTCCTATTTGAGTCATAATTTAACATAGGGGGATGAGATTTCAATGAAATCCCAGGAGCATATGAATTATAATTATCATGTAAATCAAGCAAGTTCACATGTGACATGTTATCAAACCTCAAGGCATAATCAAACCACATAAAATGATGCGTAATGCCATGCTAGGAGAGGAACATCAACACTTCCATATTAACACAGTTTAATGCATTTGGCCAAAGCATAAACCAAGGTTATCCAACTAATCAATATCACTACACAAGCTCCTCAATTCAAGCAAACAACAAATCATATTGAACAAGCAAGATAAACAATCAAATTATAATTCAAATCTACCTTTTTAAAAGCTTGTCCAATTAATTTCTCCAAGGAGCAATTCCTCTCCTCAATTCCTCCTCTCAATGCCTATTAAACTAAGTATAAACATAGGCTACATTAATCACTAAACAACTTGATTCCAATACTTTAACATTAACTTAACAATTTCCCTCCTTTTTCTTTGATTTTTTAACAATATGATTCCTCCTTTAGAATTAATCATCCCATGACTCAATCCTACACAATTTTTCATGAGGAATCCAATGGTGCAATCAGATTTTTAAAATTCACACTCCTTCCCCATGAAGTCCACTTGGCTTAATAGGGGGTATTAACTTCCAAAAATTTTTATTTTTGATTGCAATGATTTTAAACACTTCCTAACATCAAATCCCTACACAAAAACATGCTTTAAAGCCATTTGAATCATCAAATCAAGCAAAATCAAATTGCTTCTACATGAACAGTGGTAGACCAAAAATTCCTCCCTTAACCCTGATCTTGATTTCATCCAAAAATCAATCCATACATCATTTAATCTTCCTTATTCCACTTCATTATTAACGTTTCTATCCTTTCCTAAGCATCACACATCCCAACTAAAATATTTAGCATTTTCCAGTATTTTTCTAGCATTTTTCCAAACAAAAATCCTAATCTAATCAATATACTACTTAGGGACAATGATGCTTAGACATACCTTAATGTTTTCTTGGTGTATGTTGGATGATTTCTTGCCTAAAACAGCTCAAGATTTTTGAACAAAGGGGCTGGATGGATAGTGGCAGAGTGTCCCCTATTTTTCCTGATTTTCTAATATTTTCTTGGTATTTTCAGGGAGTATTTATAGAAAATTCAAGTCTGCCCTCTTGCCCCTTGATTTGGCCGAATTGGTACATCTAATAAGGTGTATGTGGCAGCCATCAAGTGTGTGAAATGATCAGATTTGCACAAGTGTCCCTTACTAGATATTTCCAACCATTTATATCTTGGGAAGTGCACAAATTTGGGCCCTTCTTGGGTCCATTATGGGTCCCATAAATAGTTTGGGCTGGTCTAAAAATTTGGCCCACAAACCAAATCACCATCTCAAAGCAATTTGAAATTTTATCGGTTACTATTCACTAGTAATCTTTCATAATTTTTTCAGACCTCCAAAAATTCATTTCTCTCCATGATAATTCACATTTTAATATGAAAACATGATCTGAAAATTTTCATAATTTTTCTCAACCTCTAGGTATTGTTTTGAATTTTCTCTAATTAGGCCTCTATCGGTAAATCTGAGGGAAAATAAATTTCCTAAAATTAATTCCTCTGCTTCCAAGCCCTAGAACTAATTTTATAAATTCAAATAAATATTTATATGAATTATTCATCTTTCTCATAAATTTATTGAGGCCTCCAACTACTTAAAATAATTATTTTCCTTCAATTTCCCAATAATTTCCTGAAAAAACTCTATTTACAGGAAATTCTGTAATAATTTACTTTCATTAAAATTTTACCTTTCAGGCCTCAACCGAGTTTTGAAAGCTTTCAATTTATAATTTTTCTATTTTTAGGAATTTTCTAGAATTTTTCTCAAATTTTCCCGTCTTGCCCTTCCTAGACCGATAGTTATGAAAATACCAGTTCAAATCTTTTCTAGGCTTCACATCAAAATGGAGTGGTTCAAAATTATATGGAAATCCCTTTGAATTCTCTTTCAAGAAAAAATAATCTTGTGAACCAATTCTATTGACAAAAGTGTCAGGTTTTTGTGAAAATCACCTCTGTCTTTTTTGTAAAAACTCTTTTTTCGGATTCTGGACCTTAAATGTGAAAAATCATTAAAAATTGTATAGTTAGCCATTTTTAACGTGCTACCTATTGATTTGAAACTCATGATGTGAAATTTGAGCATAATAAATTTTGTGAAGAAATTCGCTTGGGAACTTGATAAAAACATAGCTTGAAATTGGTGTCCTGCTTAGGGTTATTGCATCAAGCATATATTATACATGACCAAATATAATTGTTTCCTCATGGTTCATCACTATTTTTATCCTTGGATTTGCAATCTCCCTTTTGATGATTTAGCCCCTAAAATGTCAGGTTACATGTGGAGGATGAGATTTCAATGAAATCCCAGTAGCAAAATCGATCAACGAAAACATCAACATACATCAATTACAAGCATTCCAACTTTTTGCTATTAATAGGAAACTAGTTTATCTCATACAAGTAGCACTCTAACATGCAATAGCCAAGGCACTTAAAGCAAGGAGTATAGATACAATCATCATCATTTAGCTCAACCACATAATAGCACATGAAATTGCATAGTAATCAATGCAACAATCAACATTTAGGTTAATTAAATCTTATTACCTTAATCCAATGCTCTTTGATTCTTTGACCTTCTTCCTCTTCTAGACAATTAACAAACCCTAACATGATGAAAAACAAAAAGGGTAGCAAGATTACCAACCATTCTACATAAAAATTAACAGCATAGCTCAACTAACTCCTAAACCCCTTAAAGCTTCCATCTTTGTTCTTAGAATTTTTAGAGCTTGTTTTCTTAACCCTAAAAATTCTCTCTTGACCATTTCTGCATAATTTTTCATGTAGATTTCAAATATCTTCTTGGATTTAAGAAAAGAAACTTTCTTCTTGCAGAATCAAAGTGATCGAACCTATAAGGTTCATATTTTAAAAATTACAACTTTGATTCTAATGCTTCCAACACTTGTTCTTTAGTTTATCCTACACCATTTTCCATTTTGAACACTGTGGAAGCATCAAAACATTGAAAACCACATCCTAGGGTATGATTCTCAAAGGGTCGAATGGTTCCTTTAGCAAACCAACAATGAAATCTTTTTAAAAGTAACATACAACCACTTGAAACCATCATGAAACAAGGTGTTCTAACCATGTTTAGCAACCAAAACTTCTCTCCCTTCTCTATATTCATTTCGGCCAACACCATAGAGGGACAAGAATAGATTTTTTCAACCATACAACTCAAGAAAGCAAGACAAGAAGCATCTTAAAACAACTTACTAACCTTGAATCTTGATTGGTAGACCAAAGTGGCTTGCTTTCTTCTTGGTTCTTCTCCAAAAATCACTCTTTCTCTCTCTTTCTCTCCTTGGATGAATGAATATCTGAAATTAGGGGGAGGATAAGCTTTTTTTATTGTCCAAAATATCTCATCTACCACATTTAATGAAAGTCCAAGTGTCAATTGCTTAAGGCCCCTTGAAACCTCTTTCTTAATTACTTAAATCCAATTGTAATTAATTTCCCAATGTCAAGATCTTCTCCTCGTAAGGCTTAACACTTGACAACTTTAATTACTCTCCATTAAGGGCTTCACAAATGGCAAATTGTGGGTTAAGTAAAGTGCAACACTCTAATTTATACTTTATCGGTGCACTTTTACTCCAAGTTTAATATTTTCTATAATTACAGTACTCTAGCCTTTGTAATTGTTTTTTGTCAAATTCATAAATTATTGTCCTTATTTTTCTCTTTCTAAAATGCCCTTTTTAGCTCAAACTCAATTTTTTATTAATTAAATAAAAAGGAAAACTATTTTTCTTCTCATTATTGATTTTTCCACTTGTCTAAATAATTAGAAAAAATATTGGATATTTGAGTATCTCTTTTTAATCCCATAATTTATTGTAATTCTTAGGACATCATAGGAATTTTTTTGGGATTTTATTCTCCTTCCAAATATTTATTTGGAATTTTTTGAATAAAAGGCTTTAATTTAGGCTAAATCAACCTTAAATTCCTTAGTAATTTCTCTATGGGCAATTTGGTTATAAAACCAATTATATAACCTTATAAAATTCTCAAGAAATATTATCCTTATTTTTTCTTAATTTTCTGAGACTTGAAAATATTTTTCCATAGTTATTCTTGACCAATTTTCCTTAATTAGTCAAACCTTTCATAATTGACTTGGAAAATCATAATAATTACTTTCCACTATAAATCTTCTATTTCTCCTTATCCTTTTTGGCCCTTTAATGTTTAGGAATATCCTTATTCCTAATTATCATATTACTAGATCTGACACTTCTCCCCCTTAATAAATTTCATCCTCGAAATTTAAGGCGCATCTTATTGGAAAAGTTCTAGATACTTTTTCTTTATCTCAGCCTCCATCTCCCATGTAACTTCTTCCGGTATAAGACCTTTCCAGACAACCTCGACCAACAGAATCTGCCTATTCCTCAGCTGTTTGACTCTCAGATTGATGATTCGCTCTAGTCTGACCTCAAAAGAGAGGTTGTCTTAAAGCACAATGTCACCATAGTTTATGACATGTGTCAGGTTTGGGTGGTACTTCTTCAATTGGGAGACATATAAGACATCATGAATTTGACTCAATTTCGGGGGAAGGGTCACTTATAAGCTACTAGTCCAGCCTTGGACAAAATTTGAAACGATCCAACATACTTTGGACTCAATTTCTTAATCTTTACAGATCGACCAACTTCCGGCGTTGGTGACACTTTGAGGGAAAACATGGTCCTCAATCTCAACTCTAACAGTCTCCTTCTAGTATCTGCGTAGCTCTTCTGTCTACTTTGAACTGTTAGGAGTCTTCATTAAACCTTAACTTGCTGGGACATCTAATCCACTATAACAGGATCATAAATACTTCTTTCACTGAGCTCTGTTCAGGAAAAGGGAGATCTATACTTCCTCCCATAAAGCGCTTTGTATGGCACCATTCAGATACTTGAATAGAAACTGTTATCTTAAACAAATTCGGCTAACGGTAAATACGTATCCTAGTTACTGCCGAAATCAAGCGCATATGCATGTAGCATATCTTCTAACATCTGTATCATTCTCTATGTGTACCCATCTGTCTGCGGAGGGTACACTATACTAAATTTGGGAGTAGTGTCCATCTCTTTTTGTAAGGACCTCTAAAATTTCAAGTAAATCTCAGGTCTCAGTCTGAAACAATACTACTTGGGACACTAAGTAGCCTAATAGCTTCCAAAACTTTATCTTCCATTTTCGCTGGACTTACTGCATTCTTGCCAAAAATCGCTAACATTTCTGGCTTTCGCACTTTCTTACCTTACTTCCCAAGGTCACCCTTCTTGGGCTACTCTTGCCTGAGCATGCTTGACTAAATAGTGCTGATGGGAAACTGGGGCGCTAATTCTAATAGGCTTAAACCCTGGTACTTTATTGTCTTAGACCCTTCTTGATCTATCTTTAGTTAGGTCTTTTCAGCTTACATTCTTATCTCTCGTCTCATCTTAAGGATCTTCCCATCAATACTCAATCTATCTTTGTATCATAAGGGGTTCTTCCTATATCTAGAGCTAGCCTGAATGTCTTTTTTTCAGGTCTTATGGCTCTAATTCTTCTAACTTTGGCTTTCCTCTGTTAATCGGAAGGAAATTAAACCCAGCCTAATTAATGATAAGGTTATCTGGAAAGAGGTCATGGGTACTCTCTCAGTACTGGTCTATAACTGAAGGAGGTTTCCACATCCTCAACTCATCCCTGGTCTTCATCTTTCCAAAAAGGTACCGATCTCTGGGAGACTTAGACCATGGGGCTAAGTAAAGTCACCTTCTTTCAGCTAGTCACCTAACTGATAATTCCCCAAAACTGTCCCAAGAACCAATACCTTTCTCTTAGGCCTCATGTCAATTCCCTAGGCCCTATTTGTATCTTTAGGTGCCTAAGCCAATCTGCCTTAGGAGTCCTCTTATTCCTCCAGTTGCTCTTGCTGTCTCTTAACTATTTCAAAATGGTACAGAGAGAGGACTTGTGCAACTTCTCTTTCTTCTAATTTAAATTTTAGTATGAGCATACTCTAACATGCATAATGCCTGGCATTTCAATGTAAGGAGTGCAATCTCTCATTGGTTGCTATGTCCTTAGTATGCCATCCAGACATCTTATCCCTACAGGAGAGAGCTTCTCTTTCTGTTTGCAACTGATTTTAGAAGTCATAGGGAGAGGACTTATGAGGTTCTTTTTTTTTTTCTGCTTGCTCTAGTACTTTGCTAAGCTCAGGTACATCTAAGCCTAGCTTCGTTCTTGGCTGGTCATACTTCCATTGGGTAAGATCAACTCCGCTTGTCTTGCCTCAACTGCTTCCCTTTCCTATTCGGATAGGGTAGCTAATTTGGAGGACTAATTCCCACTTTCTCTAGGAAAACTCCTAGCCAAGACCTTATCTCCTGAAAAGGGTGCCTCTCAACCTAAACCCCAAGTGACTAAGCATCTCTTAACATTAATAGGAACATGCCAACCTCTAAGTTAGTTCCCTACACAGCTATCTACCTCATGCTCTTCTTTTTTATCCTTAAGACATTTCACTAGGGCTCTCCATCTTGACTTTACTCTCTCCAAGTTCCTGTCCATCTATTCCAGGATTTGAGATTGATATTCTATCATGGTGCCCTAGCCTTAACGAGGCTGTAAGAGTTTGTCCAGCTTAGGTAGCCATTACACCTTCTTAGTGGTGTATAGACTCAACCCCTAACTAGCTTATTTAACTCTTTATCATTATTTTTCCTTTTGAGGGGGAATCTGATAACTCTTAAAAAGTGGCTACCCCTCTCTTTCTGACCTTTACTAATCTTACTTCCTGTGACCTCTGAGAGTTGTTGTGTCTCATTGAGTTACCATCTCAACATCTGAGAGTTGTTGTGTTCATTCATCATAACCAGAATCCTTGTTTGCAGTGATGAAAGTTACCATCTCTTTTGGTAATCACTTCTATATTCATTCATCGCCACAACTCCCTTGGTTCATCATGATGAAACACACTTTTCTCTTAACCTTTGCTAGTTTTACTTAGCTTCATTCATCGTACCATTGCCTATCTGGGCTTCTGTTATGAAGTTTGACTTGACTTCTGGATTTAACTCCATTTCTCTTAGGGGTAGGATCAGGGTTTTGTCCTTACCATTATGGGACGACAACCAATTCAATCCAATTACCACATCAATTTCATAGAAGGCATACATATCAAATCTAAAGTAGTGCACTGGTACTCGTATCAAATGTACTATCCCAAAGTGTATTGGTGTGGATGCATGCATGTCATAAGGCAACGTGTTCATAACCAAGCCGAGTCTTTTAGAACAACATACAAGACAAGAAAATGACTAGCACCTGAATTAAACATTGTAGTTACTGGGGAGTTCTTAATAATAATCATACCTTGGATCATTTCTAATGAATTTCGGGTTTCTTCCCCTGTGATGGAAAATACTTGTCCTCAGGCGTATGGCCTTGCCTTCTCTATATTCTACGAGTATTCCCTCGAGAAGTGTCTGGGCTTATTACAAGTATAGCAAATATTCTGTTTGGCCATACATTGTCTATTACGGTGATTCTTGCCACAAGTTGGGTATTCCTTGTCATTTGGGGCCTTGTCTCCCTTCTTACTCTTTTGGTTGTCCCATAGCCTCTTTCTTTTCCCGTTCGCATTAGAAGAGGTGCCACCCTGATCTCCCTTCTCTAACTTGGGAGTATACTTAACCATCATATGATGGTTCAAGCTATTCTTTGTAATTCGGCAAGCCTCAACTGCCTTGTTGAAGTGCTTGAACTGCTTAGGAGCAGTCAACTCCCTTAAGGACTACTTCAGTCCTCTAACCATCTTTTTCATCGTCTACCTCTCATCATCTTGTTAACGTAGATAACTGGAGTGGTGAGAAAGACAGATAAACTTAGCTAAATAATCCCTCCGTTCCTTATTATAAGAGACAAATAACCAAATTACATTGATAAAAAAAACAGTTAAAATTAATTGAAGATAATTAATGTGTAAAAAGTATAATGTTTTTTCCAACAATGCCCCCATTAATAAGGAGAGAGAATATGAGAGAGAACAATTAAATTATTAAAAGAAAGAGAAATGGGAGGGAGAGAGAGTATGAGTTAGAGACAAAATAAATAGGGGTAAAATAGAAAATCAATACAAAAAAATAGAGACAACTTTTAAGTGTCTCTTATATATGGGAACATGCCATAAGCATCAAATGTCTCTTATAATAAGGAACGGAGGGAGTACCAGTTAAATGGCTTGCTATCCTTCTATTTTAGGGTTAAGAATTCCGCTTCCTTTTCATCCCTAACTGACCTTAGAAAATACTTTTCGTAGAACTACTCCGAGAACACTTCCCATTTTACTCTTGTGTTTCGAGCATCAAGAATAAGTTTGATGTTCTTCCACCAACAGTCAGGGTCCCTTTCTACTCAGTCAGACAGTCCAAAACTTTGAAAATCTTTTTCCAAGTGGTTAATCCAGTCCTCTGCCACTTGGATGTCAAACAGTCTATCAAAGGGTGGCGGATTATGCTTGCAAAAACAGGTCATCCACTACTGGATGCTGTCAAGGTTTACTGCTGTCAAGGTCTACTACTGGCATTGCTAGTCTAGGCAGCTATTCTGATGCTTGAGTTGCAAAAGGTTCTTCTTCTGGCTGCCTCTTATCGAGGTTAGCCACCACCGCTGCTACTGATGTAGCTATCGTGTCATCAATTTCTTGTTCCTGGCAGGCTTATGCCGCCCTCAATTCCTTGATGGTCTTCTACTGTCGTTCTAAGCGATCCAGAATTAACTATCATGGATCAGGAGGGACCCTTGTGTCGTGTTCTGAGGGTCTCTATAGTAAAGGGTTCCTTCGAGTTCTAACCATCGCTCTAACTAAATGGGTAGCGTAACAAAGGAACAAGAATAAACAACATGCTTGGATTTCATTTAACAAAATATGCATTCGTCGTACATCATTCAAGCAACAATCATCAATCACAGCAATACAGTTCAAACATACATAGCAATCAAGATGCCAAACTAACCTACTACAGTTAGCTATAACAATACAAGTCCTACATCAGTGCTGTGACGGTTTAACTGACTACACGAGATAGGAACTAGCGAAGCCCTCAAGGCTCTAGATCCACTCCTCAACATCAGATCTCATTATCTGATCCTGGCAACAGAACTCATTCTACCATAGGGGCGTGAACAGGAGCCTGTTCGTCATCATCAGGATCTAGTCTTCCGTATCTTAACTTCAAGGAAAGGTATTCCTCATAAAGATCTCCAAGGTATCTATGAGATCATTGAAGCTAGCACTATCCGTGCGATTATAATTGTCTCTCACACTATTTTTCCAAAGCCAGGTCCTAGGGAGTACTCTAAGCAATGCTAATGTTCAATCCATCATCTTTAGGGTAGCATCTATCCTAGTCACACAATCGTAGAGCTTCTGGATATCCTCCAGATATATTAGGTACACATCGGTATTTTGATTCTCTTCAGGCTTAATGTACCAGCCTCTCTCCCTAAAGTCCTTGGCTAGGTCCTCTATGGTGTGGAATTCTTTCATGATTGGAAGTAGTTTAACCTCACTAGGTCCAGGTCTATTATCATCAGATATTTTAATAACCTCAATCCTCTAAGGATCATTAGAAGCAACTGTGGCTATGTCCGGCAGAGGGTTACTTTCTTATAAAGTATCATAGTAGAAGTCCGCTATAAGGCTATAGTCCTCATCCTCATTGAATCATTAAGGGAAAGGTTCTTTTGGTCTCCTCTAGTTAACTAAACCCTCTGAGTCACTATTATAGCCACAACAAGCCATTCTACTTTGTCCTATATTGTAATAACCAAACCAATAAATGAACAGTAATATTCTCCTGCAACAATATGTCAATTTTTCCTTCAACTAACATGTTACCAATAGGTTTGACTAAGCAGAGCGTTCTATCTTATGCTAGAACTTCCGCTTTAATATAAAAAATGTTACACCTTACTTCTAGTATGATTTAGAATTTATTTTGAGGCATTTTAGACCACATTGGATGGTCTTGGGCTTAAAAATATAAAAAAACCACTGATTTTTGGATTTTTACTGTTTATATGGTAAAAATCCAGTTTTATAGTCCAATTTCAAAAAGTCATAACTTAATCCAGAAAAATCAAAATAAAGTGGTTCAAAATTTTATAAAATGGTCTTTGAATGCTATTTCAAGAAAAAATAATCTTGTGAACCAATTTCATTTACAAAAGTGTCAGGTTTTTGTGAAAGTCACTTCTATCTTTTTAGTAAAAACTCTTTCTAGATTTTGGACCTTAACTTTGAAAAATCATTAAAAATTGTATAGTTGACTATTTTTAACATGCTGCCTATTGATTTGAAGCTCATGATGTGAAATTTGAGAATAACAAATTTTGTAAAGAAATTTGTTCGAGAACTTAATAAAAACATAGCTCGAAATTGGCATCCTGCTTAGGGTTATAGCATCAAGCCTATATACTTATACATGACCAAACATAATTGTTTCCTCATGGTTTATCACTATTTTTATCCTTAGATTTGCAGCCTCCCTTTTGATGATTCAGCCCCTAAAATGTTAGGTTACCTATGGGGGGTGAGATTTCAATGAAATCCTAGTAGCAAGATCGATAAACCAAAACATCAACATGCATCAATTATAAGCATTCCAAACTTTTGCTATTAATAGAGAACTACTTTATCCCATACAAGTAGCACTCTAACATGCACTAGCCAAGGCACTTAAAGCAAGGAGTATAGATACAATCATCATCATCATCTAGCTCAACCGTACAATAGCACATGAAATTGCATAGCAATCAATGCAACAATCAACATTAAGGTTAATTAAATCTTACTATTTTAATTCAATGCTCTTTGATTCTTTGACCTTTTTCCTCTTCTCCACAATTAACAAACCCTAACATGATAAAAAAACAAAAAAGGTAGCAAGATTACCAACCATTCCATATAAAAATTAACAACATAGCTCAACTAAATCCTAAACCCCTTAAAGCTTCAATCTTTGTTCTTAGAATTTTTAGAGTTTATTTCCTTAACTCTAAAAATTCTCTCTTGACCCATTTCTACATGATTTTTCATGTAGATTCCAAATATCTACTTGGATTTAAGAAAAGAAACTTCCTTCTTGCAAAATCAAAGTGACCGAACCTATAGAGTTCATATTCTAAAAATTATAACTTTGATTCTAATGCTTCTAACACTTGTTCTTTAGGTTTATCCTACACCATTTTTCATTTTGAACACTATGGAAGTATCAAACATTGAAAAACACAGCCTAGGGTATGATTCTCAAAGTGGACAAATGGTTCCTCTAGCAAACAAACAATGAAATCTTTTTAAAAGTAACATACAACCATTTGAAACCATCATGAAACAAGGTGTTCTAACTATGTTTAGCAACCAAAACTTCTCTCCCTTCTCTATATTCATTTCGGCCAGCACCATAGAGGGACAAGAATAGATTTTTTTCAACTATACAACTCAAGAAAACAAGGCAAGAAGCATCTTAAAACAACTTACTAACCTTGAATCTTGATTGGTAGACCACAGTGACTTGCTTTCCTCTTGGCTCTTCTCTAAAAATCACTCTTTCTCTCCCTTTCTTCCCTAGCCAAAATGAATTTATGAAATTAGGGAGAGGATAAGCTTTCTTTAATGCCCAAAATATCTCATCTATCACATTTAATGAAAGTCCAAGTGTTAATTGCTTAAGCCTCCTTGAAACCTCTCTCTTAATTACTTAAATCCAATTGTAATTAATTTCTCAAAAGTCAAGATCCTCTCCTTTTAAGGCTTGACACTTGGCAACTTTAATTACTCTCCATTAAGGGTTTGACAAATGACAAATTGTGGGCCAAGTAAAGTGCAAAGCTCTAATTTACACTTTATCGGTGCACTTTTAATTCGGGTTTAATTTCTTTTCTATAATTACAGTATTTTGGCCTCTGTAATTATTTTTCATCAGATCCATAAATTATTCTTCTCTTTTTTCTCTTCCCAAAATACCCTCTTTAGCTCAAACTCAATTTTTTATTAATTAAATAAAAAGAAAAAATATTTTCCTTCTCATTATTGAATTTTCCACTTGTCCAAATAATTAGGACAAATCTTGGATATTTGGGAGTCTCTTTTTAATCCTATAATTTCTTATAATTTCTTAGGACATTATAAGAATTTTCTTGGGATTTTATTCTCATTCCAAATATTTATTTGGAATTTTCTGAATAAAATGCCTTAATTTAGGCTAAATCAAGCTTAAATTTCTTGGTAATTTCTCTATGGGCAATTTGGTCATAAAATCAATTATATAATCTCGTATAATTTTCAAGGAATATTATCCTTATTTTTTCTTAATTTTTTAGGACTTAAAAATATTTTTTCATAATTATTCTTGACCAATTTTTCTTAATTAGTCAAACTTTTCATAATTGATTTAGAAAATCATAATAATTATTTTTCACCATAAATCTTCTATTTCTCTTTATCTTTTTTGGCCCTTAAATTTTTAGAAATATCTTTATTTCTAATTGTCATAATACTAGATGTGACACATATATTATTAAAGGAAGAGAAAACAAGCTTTTATGGTTGTTTGAATGATATTAAGGTGCCACAACATTATTCTTCTAATTTGAGGATACTTGTTTCAGTGTAAGATTTGAAGATAATAGGGATGAAGTCTCATGATAGTTACGTGTTAATGCAATAAAAAAAAGCGTGATCATGATTTGTTGACAATGAAGGGTGATGATTCACTTTTAATATCTTGATGATATGGTGTATTATTAACTCTTGGATCATATGGATGGATATGATTAAGAGATAACGGGAGATTATGAGAAAAGGGACAATGAGAGGATTCTTTCCCTTTTCAAGTTCGAGGTAGTGTTCGGTTGGGGTTTTTTAGGAGAGGAAAGGGAAAATGAGAGGGCAAGTGCGTTTGCTTTGGATGAGGATAGTAGAGGGAAGATAAATTTTTTTTTTTTTCCTTTTTACCCTCCCCTCTCCTTCTCTTGTTTCCCTCGGAACAATTTGTTTTTAATTTTTGGAGGGGGATGAATAATTTGCACATTCGGACTCAATTGACAATAAAATTTTTTAATATTCCAATTTTGTCCCTCGTGATTAAAGCTGTTTGTTTTCCTCACCGTTCCCTTCCGCCACTCTTCTTCATGTGTTGTCGCCTCGCCTCCTCCAGCCGTCACGCATCACCGTCGCCGCCTTATCCTACGGCTACTGCTGCCGCTGCCACCTCCAGCCGCCACGCAGTATGTCATCCTTCGCTTGTGGCACTTTCAAGCTAACCCTGAATTCTTTCTTATTTGGGTCTAGAGCTGAATTTCTTTTCTACATCTGGTTTTCTTCTGGATTCTCTTGATAATTGGTTCTTTGGGACTGTGATATGAAACTGCTTCGACACTTGCTAGGAATAATAGCAGAATTAGCCTTGACTGAAAACGAGGGTTATGCTCTGTCCAATCTCCCTAATTGACAGGCATGAAAGTTTATTTTTTAACATTTCTTCCAAATTCTTCAACACATATGGACCGCTGGAAATTGTGCATCGTTGTGATTATAGTTTGTGACCTTTTTATGATCTTTTCTTAATTATAAAGTTCCCAATTTATGATCTTCCTAATCTCCTCTTATGGTCTTTTCTTAATAATAGCTTTCCCAATTCATTTTATCTCAACCTTACGGGAAGAAAAATTCTATTCTGTCTGTAATAAACCAATTTATAAGTTCCTGTTGTGATGGTTTTCGTAATTTGTGAGGAAAACTTGAATGAACAAACTAAAATTGAAATGGGTTGAATTGAGTCCTCCACGATGGAAGGTAATGTTGTAACCTGGAGAAAGCTCACAATTTCAAAAGTTGTTGGATCCTGGCCTATCCGATATCATTTATGTATTTTATTCTCAAGGTTCTCTATTGCAAATTGTCTTTCTTGCATTATGGAGGTAAGCCTTCAATTTAATGCAGAGACGTATAGCTTTGGTGTGGTTGTTTTGGAGATGTGTGGGAGAAAGCTCTTGAGTTGTCTTCATCAGGATCTCCAAGGGCATTCTTGATCACAGATTGGGCATGGTCCTTGGTTAAATCTGGGAACATAGAAGAGGCTTTAGATGCTTCCCTTTAAAAGATGATGTTGAATAAAACTGGTGTCTCTTTACATCAACTGGTGTCTCTTTATAAGATAATAGATCTTAGATTGACTAATTATTTGGTATAAAGTTCTTCATTTTTCATGTATTTTTTGGTTTTACTTTAGGCTGTAGTTGATAAAGGGAAATGTAAATTCAAGCGCAATCAAGTTTTACTGTTGGTTTTACAAGATGAATAGTGTGCTCTGTTTTTTTAACCTATTCCTTGCTGCACAACTGTCATGTTCAATATCATTGCTTTCTTCTTAGGTCATATTGGATATCATCAGTAGCTATTTCATCATTTGATGAATTTGCAAGGCTGATGGCTATGCTTAAAACAGATTCATGGGAGATGAGCACATCAGAATGTTCATCTTAAACCTTTGATATAATGATTAACAAAATTCCTGAACAAAAATGATATAATCCAAAATGATAAACATGATGTCACAAATTAATAGAATATGTAACATGTCATAATATCATACAAATACATAAAAGTTTGTTCCATCACATATCTTTAAGCTTTTATTTATTTAGTTATTCATTCAATGTCCTACTTACTTTTAGAATGGCACATTTTAGTGTCTGATTGGCTATCAGCTTTCAAAACCCAGTTTATTGTCCCTTTTCCACGATTTTTTTTAAATTATCATATTTTATAGAAGTAAAATATTTCAAAAAGTATATTAAAATTAATGAGAAAGATCTATTATATATAAGTGAGGAAACATGTTTCTGGGGATTCTGACTAAAAGCATAGTAAAATGTATATAAAAAAAGTTTATTATATAAAAACAATATAAGGGTAAAGTTGTCCATATAAAAATATTGACCCTCCCCTTCCCTTTTGAACCAAACAGGTAACATTAAAAGTGCTCCACTCCCCTCTCCTTCCGTTCATTAAAAGCCCTCCCCTCCCCTCCATGAAAATTCTTCCCCTCTCCTTCCCTGCATTGAACGAAATAGGGCTTGAGGGAATCAGCAAACCTGAGGAACCATGGGATTGAAGATCCAATGTTAGGAATGAGGGGGTGTTTGGATAAAACCAAACCATAGTTTGGAGAATAACTTCTGGAGAATAGATTGTGGAAAAAATAGATTTTGTGAAAAAGTGATTTTGAGAAGTGAGAGTATTTGGATAGTTGTTATTAGAAGCATTTTTTATATGTATAAATTATTAAAAAAAAACATAAGTTAATATGATAATTACATAAAACATAGATTGTATGATATATTTTAATTTGAAGGAATAAAATTGTTAATAATATACTCCTCTGGTCCTAAATGTAAGACCCTTATACATTTAGGACCGGAGGAGTATTTTTTACCAACATAATTAATAATACATAAGATAATGTAATTAATAAATAATTAATGTGTATATTTATTTATAAGATATAAGATTAAATATGTTTATAAAAAATTAATTAAGGGGTGTTACTCTAATAGGCACAATCATACTCTCCAATTTGAACCAGAAGCAAAATGGATTCACTTCTTCCGGAAAAACCATGGTTTTGATCCAAACCATGGTTTCAGATAATTTGTGCCTGTTTGGGTTGTTATTTTCCCAAACCATGGTTTGGGTCTCCAAACCATGGTTTGGCCTGCTATCCAAACAGGGCCTGAAAATGTTGTCACCAAAATGACTTTCACTCCATCTCAAATTTTCTGAAGAAACTCAATGATCACCCCATGTCATCTTCAGATTCCAAGCCTTCCATCATTCATCTCATGGTTCATGGTGGTTGATTTAGGGCTTCAGCTTTTGTTGTTGTATCTGCTCCCCCCCCCCCTCTGATTGATCATATTCCTAGTTCTAGTCATTTGCTCCCTCTCGTTGACAACAAAGTTGCTGTGCATGGTGGTCCTTGTGGTGGTTAAGAGTGGTTATGCTTGTTTCAACTGGATCTTCTTGTGTTCTGTTTTTCCTTGATAAAGGACAAGCTTAATTAATATGGTATTTTGCTTCGATAATTGTAGATATCGGTTAAAAATTATGTCAGCATTCCATTGACATGTTCCCATTCCCATTCACTTAAAATTCATTCATGTGTACCAAATATATAAGTGTAAAATTTCCTGGTGATTTTCAAAATGGAATTTTCAGTTAATATTTTATTGATTTCAGGGAAGGGCATGGCTTCTTCCTCGGTGATTACTCCTGAAGATGTATTGGAGATGTTGATGAACGATGGTACAATTGATGCCCTCAGATTGAAGATCATCAATCAACTCAAAGCTAATGTAATTTTATTTTCTTATTTATAATTTCCTTGGTTTCACAATGTTCAATTGACTTTGGGTTGTTCCCCTCACAGCCTCACCCCACCCTTTTCCTGTCAAAATGATGAGAAGCCATTTATTGTTTTAATGCCTTTTAATGGGATCTACATACATGATAGAATTTATCATTGAATTTGGACTGATCTTAAGGCTGATAGTGGGTTAATGGTTCTCAAGTGTTAACACTGAAATATGATGCATGAATTGTTAAATCAGTGATGGGATGTATCCACTTTTCTTTGGCAGGAGGAACTCAAGAGTACCACTATTAAGATGGCTGAACAGAGTAAAGTTCTTAATACCCCTGGGGCTGAGAAACAGACCAAAAGAGAACTGTTTGATGCACTTCGTCAAGAACTTGAGTAAGTGACTTAATTGCTTAACATTTTTACTTATGTATTTGCTTTTTTCCAAGGGCACTTTATATAAGTTGTATTAATAGTTGGCTTTCGGAATGCTGCTGAAAAGTTATTCTACCTAACACAATTTAGTTTGGATGGATAGGTTTTGCTTATTCTGCACACATGTTGTCCAATAATTTTGCATCTGTTGAAAGTAGGATGCATAACATGTTAGTTGACGTAAGTGGATCTTGTGCTCAGCGTCTCACAAGGAGGCTGTGCTAAGCATTGAGATTGTGTTTGTTCAGTGTGTCCTTTGATCTTGTGTTTCAGCCATTTCTTTTCCATGTTTTTCTTCTCACTATCTTTTCTTTCTTCTTCCTCATTGCTTGACTACAAAATATTGTGCTTGCATGTGTGCGAGTAACCAAGCATAGTTTGGGTATGATACTGGTAGAACCCGAATGGCTAGATAATTAAGTGAATAAAAAAAAAGCTGAAATATAATCTAGTAGAGGGTTGAGGCAAGAATCTCACTCTCAACTCACTAATAGCCGGGATAAAATCTACTAAAATTTACTTAAGCAAGGATCTCACTTAACTAGATTTAGTAGCCAGAAGGAAAATCTCCAAATTACTGAACAAATATTTATTTCTCTCATATGTTAGCTTATAGGATGGCTAACATATTTATAATGCAGAAATTACAATTGAATAAATATAAGAATTAAGTAAATATCCCTAATATCTTGGAACTAACAGAAAGAGACGTTGGTGGACCTCTGACAACCTAAAGTCCCCTTATTCAATTAATAAATCATTAATAAAATCAATAAAACCTAAAAGACTCATTCAACTCTCCTAAAAAGATGCAAACAGACTCAACCACTACTCCAGTCTCCCTATTTCTTCTCTGGTGCGTTAATGTGCTGACTTGGAGTCCTATCAATACTCCCTCCCTGAAGACACGACTTGCCCTCAAGTCGTAATTGATGAACTTGCACATCCACTTGAATTGTTCCTTTATCCATTGGATTTGCCTTTGACCGATGGTTCCCATTCATTTGAATTTCTAATAAGAGCAGGCTTTGAAATTGGGCAGCAGTATGGGTCCCTGGAATAACTCCCTGAAGCTTGTACTTTTTGCCATTTTTCCAGAAAATCATGAACATCTCGTTCCAATTGGTTTGGGTGGTATTCAATGAAGCCAGCCATTTAATGCCCAGAACAAGATCAATTCCACTTAAAGTGAAGGGGAAATAATCTCGTTTAATAACTAAATCAGAAATTTTTACCTCTAAATCTGTGCAAATACGGTTGCATTTTACCACTCTACCATCTCCTGTTTGAACTCCAAATGAAGACGTCACACTAGTAGGAAGACACAAATCAGAAACTAATGCTTCTGATATAAAATTGTGAGTAGACCCACTATCTACTAAAATCAGAATCTCTCGGCCCATTATAGAACCTTTGAGCTTCATGGTTCCAGCATTTGCCTTCCCTACCATGGCATTAAACATAACCTCAACTTCCCCTCCATCTCCCATATTGTTGACATCTTCTTTTGAGGGTAGGATAATTTCTTCTCCTTCTTCAATGAGTTCTAGGAGAGAAAAAGAGGAGTTGCAGCGGTGCCCTGGTTTGAAAACTTCACCACAGCGATAACAAAGCCCTTTCTCCCTGCGACGTTGGCGTTCAGATTCCAAGGTAGAGGAACTGGGTGATTTTGCTGATGGGTGCTGAGACAAATATGTGTTTGGGGTTGGCGGTGGAAGGAGCTTTGGAATTGCAGATGAAGATGGTTGTGCGATGCTTGTGTCTTGTGCTGGTTGGGTATAGGGGAAAAAAGTGCGAGTTACTCCTGAGGCTATGTTGGGCTTAGGCCCATTAGCATTTTGGAGCTTAGTTTCATATTCTAATGCTAAACTGGTTGCTCGATAGACAGTTCTAGGCTTATGGATACGTACATCCGCCTTCAACTCTTCCTTGAGCCCATTGATAAAGACACCTAACAAGCAATGCTCTAGCCAATTCTTGACGCGTGAGGACCTGCGAGCAAATTCAGAACGATACTCCGACACCGTCCCTGTCTGTCGAATGCTACAAAGGTACTCATCTGGGTTCTGGTATTCCAATGGTCCATAGTTTTCTTGAAGAGCCTTCACAAGTTCATCCCAATACACTACCGTGCGTTCATTGTTAACCCAAGAGAATAGATCAAGCGCGTCTCCCTCCAAGTACATTGATGCCACATCCACTTTCAAATCTTTGGGGTGTCATAGTACCTAAAATATTTCTCCACCTTCAATATCCAGCCTCGCGGATCCCCACCGCTAAACTTGGGGAATTCAATTTTCGTGTAAGGCATTCGGCGCCTATAAGATGCTTCAGGTTCGTCCTCACTATCAGCTTCCCAATGAGAACGATGGTTTCCTCTTCGACTTGTTTCAGATGCAGCCTCCAAATTGGCTACTCTGTTAGCTAATGCTTCAATATTTTCTAGTCGCGCAGCAATTGTGGTCAAAGGATCACTATCTCCTGCTAAAGGATTTTCAGGTGGGTTGGGAATGCGGGATGATCTAGTCTCAACCTGGCTCTGATACCAATTTGGTAGAACCCGAATGGCTAGATAATTAAGTGAATAAAAAAAAAGCTGAAATATAATCTAGTAGAGGGTTGAGGCAAGAATCTCACTCTCAACTCACTAATAGCCGGGATAAAATCTACTAAAATTTACTTAAGCAAGGATCTCACTTAACTAGATTTAGTAGCCAGAAGAAGAATCTCCAAATTACTGAACAAATATTTATTTCTCTCATATGTTAGCTTATAGGATGGCTAACATATTTATAATGCAGAAATTACAATTGAATAAATATAAGAATTAAGTAAATATCCCTAATATCTTGGAACTAACAGAAAGAGACGTTGGTGGACCTCTAACAACCTAAGGTCCCCTTATTCAATTAATAAATCATTAATAAAATCAATCAAACCTAAAAGACTCATTCAACTCTCCTAAAAAGATGCAAACAGACTCAACCACTACTCCAGTCTCCCTATTTCTTCTCTGGTGCGTTAATGTGCTGACTTGGAGTCCTATCAGATACACTATATGTGTAAATGTGAGCAAGTAGTTTAGAGTGCTCTCATTACTCAAATTAACACTGAGAGAAAAAGACTGATACCCAGGGAGCTAGAGGTGCTGATCTCCTACTTTCACTTTCTCAGCCTCAATAACTAAGGGCTCCTCTTGATGATATGTAATAAAGACTATTTTTGTGCCTGCAGTGAAATGGTGTGATTTCAATGCTGTGCGTGGAGATTTGTACTCGTTAGAAGACATTTATATTGCTACCATTACTGTAAATGTAGGATATGATATGTGCAAATTTACTAATGTTATTACTTGCATTGATTAAAATTTCCACCCCGTAAACCTCAGTTCTTGAATTTTACGTTGTCTTGATTTTCTGATTCTGCCTGCTCCTCTGTTCCGCAATATAGGTGCAGTTCAACTATGACATACAAACAAAAAATTGTGCTCCTCCAAATCTAAATGTAGGAGCTGGTTAAAGAGTTTGTTTGAGGGTTTATCTTTTGAGCATCCATTCGTTCCAGGCGAATTTGATATATATAATCTTAATCCATTTTATATTTCATATTTATCATTTTCTCCAAACTAATTTATCTAATTTATAAATTGATATATACTATGATGTTACATAGACTTATTTTAAGAGCATATCTCATTTGTTAGAATTAAATAATTTATTTAGTTTCCTTAATCTACCCAAAGTAGTTAAATAGATCTTATATTAAGAATCGAAATAGTTTAATGGAAGTTATATCATTAAAGATTTGAAATAATTGTAGTACTTTCCTAATCTGCCCTTATCAAGAGTCAAAACTACATTAATTATGATGAATTAATTACTCATAATCTTTAATTGTATAGAAGGGCAACATAGGAGAAAACTAGTAAATGTTCTAGATATTATCAAACCGGACTTATATTTTGGATCAAGTAGGGCTGGGTGAAAAAGACTTGTATTGTTGATCAAAAAGAGTATTTTGCCTTTTTATTTGTCTGCTCTTGCGTTACACTTAGAATGGCAAGATATTGATCATTCCTTGTCAATTGCATTTTTATCTTGGATACTGTATTTATTTAGTATATGATGAAATTTATATTCGTATTTGTTTTGGTTATCTTACTTAAGTCCATACTCATTCCATGCAGAGCACCAATACTTGAGAAAGCCTCTAAATCAGTTTGGGATTTAATTTTAGACAATAGTGGCCTGGGAAGAGAGATAAGTGAAACAGTTGAAAGAGTATTTTGTCGATTGAGTGGCCAGGAGCCTCCTTTATTTCCTACCCCGAGTGATGAACCACAAGCTGATAATAAGGAGGCTGACAATAGAAAGGACAAGAAAGGGAAAGGAAAAGAGAGAGAAAATGATAATATGAATTCTAACATTACAGTGAAGAAAAGAAGTTTTGGTGAAATGAATTCCCAAGTTGATGAAACCGCCGGGAGGTCTTCTGATTCTGCATCTGTACCAGAAGGTTCAAGCAAATCGCCTATGCCCGTCTCAAAATCTTGAGATTGATTTGCCATGTGAGCTGGCTTCTTAACAGAATTGATTACCTCTGGTAAATAGATTGTCACTTGTAACAAATATTTTTACAGTCTTTAAAGTTCATGTAACAAATAGTTTGGCTGCAATGTCTATGATAAGTGAAGTTTATTTACCGTCTAAAATTTAGCCTGTTTTGTTCAACTCTGTTAATGCTTCCCTGGTTTCTATCTGTGAACTTGTTGAATGCGTGTAATTGGTATTGAGAATTTTGTTTGAATACGTGATAGGTTTATGCCAAAGGTTGTGGAAACTGGAAACTTTCAGCCTTGGTTTTCACATTTACATGGGGTTTGAAGTCATGACTTTGTGAGTTATTAGCCAATTCTCTAGTAACTACACCAACCTTTGTTAATAACTAATTCAGTCCATGCAATGCACGGGGTATGTTTGGGGCAAATAAAAAGCTGTACAATGGACAGAAATTAAAATAAAAAGTTTGGTTTCCACAATAAGTTTTCCAAATTCATAGATTATAAAAAAAAAATTTTTATTAACATTAAAAATTTTTGCTATAGGATGGCCATTGCCATAAAGGACCAAGATCTTCAACTATTCTTCGTGTTGCACATGTGATACGGCAACATATGGCTGCCGATGACTAAACCAGTCGGGGCAGATACAATCCAATGTTTGTCATACTCTGACCTTGACTCTTGTTAATAGTTATAGCGAAATATAGCATCACTGGATATTGATGCATCGAATGGTGTAATTGTCAAACATGAAATCAATACATGCAACCAATATGTGTCCCCGTAAAGTCTACTTCGATGATGTTTTTCTAAGCCGGTGACTATGAACCGGTGTCCTTAAACAATCTAATTGATTTGTCTATGTTACGCATCAACATTATGGGTGCCTGTGCAATGCATGAGTTGTAAAAATGATTTTATAATTAGATATAAATAATTATTAATGTATGTAGTGATTTAATTTCAAATTTTTATAATTTTATAAATAATAAAGTTTAGGACTCGTGCAATAAAAGTGTCAAATTAGTGAAACATGCACGAGTAAGTTTTGTTAAATATAACTATTATATACTACCTCTAGTTATAGTTGTAAGACCTCATTTGTAGTCTACAAACTACAAATAAGGATTTATAATTAGGGCCAGAGGTAGTATAATGAATGTATTTGTCACTCATTTAAAAAGACTGCAGGAAAGATTTTTATATACAATTGGTCATCTATGCAGCCTGTAGTAACATGAATATTACAATACATGAATATTACAATATATGATCGTGGAGTTATCACATATGAGTGATTTGTTTTCACTAAGCGAGAAAATAAATGTCCTCTTATAATAGTGGCTTTTAGACCCAAGCGATTTTAACTCTTTTAAATAAATTGCATTATTTTTATCTCGTCTTAAAATTGACTTCTTTTTATTTTTATGTAAAAAATCAATGAAGAATTTATCTAAACATATCATATGTGACAAATATTTTATATTTTAAGACCATTCAAAGTTGTTTTAATTATAAATCTACACTTAAAATTTTTACCAAGTGAAAAAGCGATCATATGCCTCCTTTTGATATCTGCTCTAGGATCGGTGCATTTAATTCTTATAATAAATTGTACTATTTATATATTGACCTGCTATTGATTTTATTTTTATATTGATATATAAAATCAACTAGCGTAAACGATGGGCGGGATACATAGGCTACAAATTATTAGTTGCCAAAAAACTAATTTTCAACAACAAATGCTTCAAATTAATGGAACATTGATGACAAAGCGAATATCATGAAAAGTAGTTCAACGCAAATAAATATTTTGGAATAGTGTTACAACTTAAAAGTGTGGAGTATACAATTGGAAGTGAATCCTCTTCTGCGCAAACTGAGACGGCAAGCATTTATTTCGCCTGTGAAGAAGACACTTAAATAGTCGTCAAACATGGCGCACTATGAGCGAAGAAACTGCTATACAAGGCATGAGTAGTGGGTATCACTAATAATTCCATAAGCTGCTATAATAAACACTTGTCCATGTGATGATTAATAATTGGTCAAAACGGGATTGGGCTAATGCTTCTCAAGCAGATGGTGAATCCCAATCTGTATTTTTAAAAAAGCTATAATAAATAAGTTCCTTAAACATTTACTTGTAAAAAATCCTGAAATGATTTGAAGTTTATTTTTAAACTTAAGTACATTTACATATATAAAATTAATCCCAATAATCAATCCTTAATTCCCAATTCTTCTCAAGTATTTCTCTAAATAACAAATCCGTTCATGTACTGCACATTAATACAACAAATCTAATTCAAAAGAAAAAAATTCCACATCTGATGAGTACAAATATTGCTCTCATGGTAGAAGATTTTGTGTTATAGTGTTCACTACTACATTACAGAATGACAAATACTTGACAGTTATTTTGGGTCATTTGACAGTTAAAAATCGTCAAGTATACTGGCGTCAAATATTTCAATAATATTTGATGGTTTTACTTAAAGAACCGCCAATTATTATTTGATCAATTGACAGTTTTTAAGAAAAACCATTAACTACTTCTCTAAATACTTGACGGTTAACATTAAAACCGTCAATTATTGAAGAACAAAAATTGACGATTTTAATTAGAAATCATCAAGTATAAGTAAATAATACTTGACGGTTCTCAAAACCGTCAAGTGTTGTCTAATAGTGGTGAACAATACTTGACGATTAAAATTAAAGCCGTTAAGTATTATTATAATACTTGACGGTTCCTTCTAAAACCGTCAAGTATTATAGCAATGCTTGACAGTTTTGAGTAATAACCATTAAGTATTATGGGAATTTTGTTTTATACAGGTTCTGCTTTGTCAATAGCCCCTTGTAATTTTGAAACCTCATACAAAGCAGCGTGTTCAACAGAACCATGCAGGTTGGCATTCAAACCAATTCAGCCATATGAATGTAACCACACATGTATATATGATGAGGCAAAAATTTACATTATTATACACATCTTAATGAACCAAAACCAACTGTCATATTAAAAAAACTTGTGTTTAAGGCAAGTAAAAATTCTGGATAAGTACAAAAGTGAACCAATTCCAAAATTGGCCAATTGCCAAAGTTGTTCAATGCCAAAAACTAACCAACAGCAAAAAAAACCAAAACCAAAATTTAAACCAAAGCTATACATGTCTTGTACTTCCTTATCTATTTTGTGCCCACTATGCCCACTGACGGAATAAGGCTATCGCTAACTCTTCAATGATTTCTTCCATCTGAACGGATGAATACACTGTGCAATATGTGTTGGCAAAGTACTGTATGCAATCACAAATTATGACATAAGTTAGATATAAATGTAAAGCTACAATAAGTATAATTCTTAAATATATAAATTGAACTTTAACAAATGCATATTACCTGTGTAGGGATTATGTCAGCATTATCCATAATTATCTCCTTTATGAATTTCATCACGCAATATCCACAATCAGAGCTTTTTTTGGGCTGACGTGGGCACTATAAACAATGGAAAAGGAAATAATATTAGTCAATCATATAAATAAACCATATTTAGTAGAATAATAAATAATGGTAATAAATACCTTCACTTTCTTCCACGGGAAGGTATCGTCAAATTGGCCATTTTTTTAGGGGGCAAGGTAAGGCTTGATTTGTGTGGTATAGCCACAAAGCCCTGAGAAATCAATAAAATTGAATATTAATTATTGTCAAAAATTAGATTGAAGCAAGAAATTAAATTAAATTTAAATAATAGATATAAATGTTACTTATTGAACAATGAAACCATAAATGGTCGATTTGTTGGATCCCCATGAAGAGAATCGAGATACCAAATCCTCGGCTTTATAGGATTGACCACAATCAGCATCCAGTGTCCCTTAAGTATAAGAAAGACAATTAGAACAATTACAAAATATTTTGAAAATAAAAGAATATAGGAAAGTTTAATATACTACGTACCCTTGACAGTAAGGTGCTAAAAACAAAGTCTCAGGCTTTGCTGTCCTAGAAATGAAGATATCTACCAAGTCTTTGGATAAGTCTTTCTTCTTCATATCAGGTCCATGGCCAGCAAAAGTGTAAGGGCTGATAATCTTGAACTTGTCATCAAGGCCATTAGGGACTATAAAGTTCTTGAAAAGATACCTAAATCAACAAAGATACCAATAGAATAAATGCTCAAGTACTTAAGTATTTAATTAAGGTTTTAACAAATACCTGATATAAAAGTTACAAGCATTTGTGCTGGCCATTCCATGCGTCAGAATTTCTTTCAATACTTCATTTGTGACATACTCTGACAAGGGTCGATCGTAGACCTCTAGCTCAAACTCTAGGGGAATCATGAAATCCTCACCATGTTCTAATCGGGCCCCAACTGCATATTCATCAAGACGTATTCTGAATCTTGATGATACTGCTTGAACGGGCTCATAGGGCTACTTTTATGGCGATGATAATGAGTGATCACCTAATAGGCTCTTCTTCCCCTTAGACTGACAAACGGACGGTTAGTAACTAAAACAGAGTTTATTTTAAATCAACTGAATGTTTCAACCTATACATATATACCTTTGAAGGATTCTTAACATAAGAAGACGACCAGGCCAATTGATAAAACTACCCACTGCTTGAGCTACTGTCTTTGGATCTGGGCTGGGCATCGGGAGAGGCACATTATGAATTATACTCTCTCCTAGTAAATTGAACATGTGGCCCATTGCAATAGTGTGATATTTAGGGCTATCTACCATACACTAAACGTCTACTTCACCTTGAGTTAACATAGGAGACAAGTTAGTGTGATATGAAAATAATTGAATGTAATCGTATAAACACAAGAAGTATTATACCTCAGGTAACAAGGGGAATGTGTAGCTGTCTTTGCCACTTGGGCTGAGATTCGAAGCCAGCTATGGTGCTTGATTCTTGATCAACTGCTCGATTAGGAGCGCTTGTGCTTCAACTTGCTCCTTTAACCAGCGCGTTTCTTCCTTCAACTTCATGAACTCAACAGAGGAAGGCGTGCACGATGAAGAGTGTTTTTGTCAATACCCGAAGTAATCCATCTTGGTGACTCCATAACTGACACCTTTAAGAAAACCAGGATGGTTAAGAGTCCCCAATGCCCTCCTCAATATATCCTGGTCATCTGCAGAATATGCCCCCTGCGAAATTTCCTGGGACAAACTCTTCGGTGCAACAAACATTGACATAGTTATTCATACTTAAAGATATTTGACAATAACGTGAGGATTATGTAATTTAGAATAATACTCACCATCTTGTCCACGACCTTCTTAACATGAGGATTATCAATTTGGCCATCTTTATTTTGCCTGGCCAATGCCCACAGCATCTGATAGGATACAGTGACATCTGATCCCTCCTTCTGAGTCACCTTTTGCTCGAGGCCTGCATAACCCAAGCGCCCCTTTCGGTAGGAATATTCATTCTTCTTTACCCTTTTCTTATTTTGGGCACTTAATTCCTGCAAAAACAAAGTAGATTCACAATTAAACGGTATATAGATTAAATAAAATGGACTATTTAATATCAAAAAGAGCGAGGATTATTACTCGAAATTTATTTGACCGTACAGCTTATCCTTTCTTATTCCACTATACAGCAAATTTCTTTCCTTTCGTTTGAGCTTTCATGACCTCTTGCATAACACAAAGGGCCCTCTATATGTGTGCAGCCTCGTCCTGCAACTGTCTCTCCTAGTCAGAGGCATCTCTCGGCTGAGATGGATTATTAGTGCTAGATCCAATATCGTCTACCATCTGCAATGAAATTCAATCAAACAAAATGAATCAGAACCCATTAAATAAAAATAAAGTCATTAATGACAAAATTGAAATAAACAAAATTAAAACAAATAAAAGTTAATTAAAGCAAATAATAAGAGAATTTACATGCATGTTTAAGTAGATCTTTTCCTGTTTCTACTCTTAGGATTTTGTATATTCTTCTTGGTTTGAATTGTTTTGATCTTCTTGTGAAACACTTTCCCCTCTTTGAAATCCATATTCCGTCATTGTGATTGTGCCTGACGTATATGGATTCATTTTCATTTAAATGAGATTCAAGTGATGTCCCTTGAAATGGATCATCTTCAACTACATTGTCTTCATACCCCGTCTCTTCATTCATTTTATTAGTCAACAAAACAATAAACCATCCTTTAGTAGCCGGGTCAAGGACATAGAACAATTGTGTAGCCAGAGAAGCTAAAATGAATGGCTCTTCCTTGTATCCTTCCTTATTCAAATTCAATTGTATGAACCCTAAGTCATCAATTCTCAATACATTATTATTGTCCTCCCACTTGCAACCATATCTCAGAACTCTGAATTCAATATAATCTAACTCCCGAATATCCTCAATTACCCAAAAGTATGACATATGTGCATAGATAGGATTTTTATCTTTGGCACTCAATATATGCATGGTATTAGCTACAAGAGTTAAGCCACTATTTTGTTGTTTACTCCGATCATCTTGCTCTTTAGTATAGAAAGTGAACCCATTGATAAGGTAGCTTGTGAAAGAAATCACATGTTTGCTTGGTCCATCTGCCAACAACTTTAATTTCTTCAAAACAAAATTAGGATCACTATTATACTTGCCATGCACCTGCTCTCTCAATTATGTTGTAAATTGTTTATGTGTGTTTTGGTGTACCAACTTTCAAGTTTATTGGGATTATCCCTCTTTAGCTCATCAATATGCTCATTCACATAGTCCTCAATCTCTTCAGATTTGTGCAATACATATAGATGTGCCTACTCCCACTGTTGGTTTGAAATAGTTATAACTTTCTTTCCCATAATCCCTTCTCCATCCGTCCTTTCATCATGACGAGATATTAGAACCCCAATATCACTTGCATTTTTTAAGTAATGGGTACAAAATTCATTGGTCTTTTCACAAATATATCGTTCTACAATACAACTCTTTGGCCAACTTCGATTTTTCACATACCCTTTCAACATTTTCATGTAACGCTCAACTGGGTACATCCATCTTAAATACACTGTGTAACATCCAAAGTTTTAAGCCTAGAAGTTCCAGAAATAGCCTAAATTAAATAGGTTACCAGACCCCTGTGAGCAGAAGTCCCAAAGATGAAAAAGGAAGTTAAAGCAGTTTCAGGGACTACACTGCAAAGTAAAAGTTTTCAGGGGCTCGAGTATAATTAAGGTTAGAGGCTCCAGTAAAGTCTCGAAGGCCCAAAAAGAGAAAAGAGGCTAGATACAGGCCAATGGGTAAGTTAGAAACCTCAAAGAGATGGTTCTATGAGGTTAGGCTTAAGCAGGGGTAAAACCGTAAATTCAAAAAGTTATGACCAGCGAGGGTAAAAATGGAAGAGTACGCAGAGAATTCCAAGAAAATCCTAGAAAATGGGAAATAATATTCTAAGGCTCTTCTACGAAGAAAAAAGATGAAAATGCCCCTGAGGCAGCTTCAACGGAATTTATGAGGTTATTACCGGTAAAAAGTATACCATGTGAGGTAATTATTTGAAATAGCAAGAGACCTCAAAAGTGTATACAAAAATGAGGTTAAAGGGTTGAAAGGTTGTTCTAGTTTATAAAATTAGTCCCGCAACCAAAAGGCCAGTAGAGTGGCTTTAAGAAATTAAAGAGCCGGTTTTGCCGATAAAAGGGTATTTTAGTAAATAAATTTTATGCAAGGCTTAAAGGAAGTGTTATGGGCTAAGAAAATTTAGAGATACTCTCTAAAATTAAAGAGAATTTATGGATCTGACAGAAAATAATTACAGAGGCCAGAGCACTGTAATTAGAGAAAAGAAGTTAAACCCGGAGTAAAAGTGCACCGATAAAGTATTAATCAGAGTCTTGCACTTTACTTGGGCCACAAGTCGCCACTTGTCAAGCCTTTAATGGATGTTAATTAAAGCTTTACAAGTGTCAAGCTACCAATGGAGAGGATCTTGACTTTGGAATTTAATTACATTATGATTTAAGTTAATTAAGAGAGAGGATTAAGATTAAGTAGGCTAATGACACTTGGCATAACATTAATGATGGTTGGTGGGATATTTTGTACACATTAATGAGCTCATCTCTCCCCTAAATCAGATGGGAATTTCGTGCAAGGCATGAAGAGAGGGAAAAAGAGAGAGTTTTGAGGGAAAACCAAGAGAAAGGCATCAACTTTGGTCATACAATCAAGGTTCAAGGTGAGTTCTTGGCTCTAGATGTGTTCTTGCCTTGGTTTCTTTCTCTTTTATGGTTAAAAATATGTCTTCTCTCCCTTTTGATGGCTGGTCAAAATGGTTGATGAGTGGGGAAGGGAGTTTGGTTGTTAGATCTTGCTAGAACACCTCAAAGTATGGTAGATCCAAGTGGATCTATGTGAACATTGGAAGAATTACGTGCTGATTTGATGGCTTTTTCGAATTAGTTACTGTTCATATCTGGTTCTGAAATTTGGCATGCTTAAAGTACACTCTATGAGCTTTAAATACATTGGTAGAACACTTTATTTGGATATGTGTACGATTTATGGTGATTTTTCAAAGTTAAGGTTTGAAATCTGGAAACAGTGTTGAACTTTTGGGAGATTGTCGATTTCCGTACAATTATGGTACTGTTCTGAGTAGAATTGGTTCCTGAAACTATTTTTATTTTAAATTTAACTTAATTATCTTTCAGTGAGACTTGGAAGACTCAATTTGGAGTTTTCTAGATTTAATTATGAATTTTCAAAGTTGAGCAAAAATTCTGAAGATTCTGCGTGAACAGTACCCGCGAACCAAAATTTCCAGATTTGATATTCTTGAATCTAAAGCCATCTAAAGTGGTCCTAATTGATAGGAAATAGATCATAAGGATGTAAAATGATAAGATTTATATTAGAAAATTTAGAAAGAAAACCCTAAGACTAAGAGAAAGGGGTTGAGGTTCAAGAAAGCTAGTCTTGAACTTTATGTAATCTAATGGTCCTAATGGATTGTGTCATCATTATGGTTATGTTTAGGACCTTTGAAACATCCAAGAGTATGTTTAGTGATGTTGACCGAATGCCCACATGGTTGGAAAGTCAAGGGAGTCAAAGGAAAAGTAAGAGGAAAGCTTGAGGTGCAAGGTAGTGAACTTACCCTTTATGTGCTTGACATGGTATGCTTATGTGTTGGTTTGTATTTGTTGTTTGAATGATGTTATGACATGATGATTGTTGCTGGAAATGCTGTTTTTAATATGTTCCCATGGCCATGCATTTTTATACCAAGCATAAAGCATGATGGCATGTCACTAGTTAACTTAAATTTATGAAAAACTACATACCATACACTAGCATCCATCTTGTGCATGTATGTGGTAATGTTTGCTACTGAGATTCCCCCGAATCTCACCCCCTCCCTAACCAACCATTTAGGTCAAATCAATGATGGGCACTAAGGGCATGAGAAGCAAGGAGAAGAAGTGGAGAATTATTAATGCTAATGATTGATGTTATTATTCAATGTATAATTCTCCTATATTGTAAGTTATGTTATGAATGCCATCAATTCAATGTATATGCTTAGGATGTTTATGGCATGAATGAAAGTATATGAGTATGAATGAGAAAGATTAAGGCCATGTTAGGTATGCCAAAGAAATAAAAAGAATTAAAATAAAGAGATATTAAGGGATAAAACGTAGGTCCTGAAGCAGTTAATTTCAAGCTTCAGTTTGACCTATCATATGAATGAGTTAAGCTACGGAATTTGGTACAATTATAATGCATATCCCAAGCTTTAAAATGAGTGGTAAATCACATCATTTGGGTGTGTATACAATGAGATATGAATTTTTGAAGTTAAGGCGCAGAATCTGGAAAGTCCAGATTTTACCAAATGAATAGTAATTTTAATCCAATAAACTGTACGTTTTCAGTGAGGATGAGTTCAGTTGAATATTTTTCCCTTAAAGAGCATTGAAAGAGATTTCCGTAGAATTTTGGAACACCTCCATACGATATTTCGAGAATTAGTTATGATTTTTCAAAGTTGGACCTGTAATCTGAAAACTGGACAGTGAACAGTAATTTTCCGAAAATTAACGTCCAAATTGAAATTTTAAGCTTAAGACCATCCAAAGTGGTCTGGAATGGTTCTAAATGAATGCTAAGGTATTATATAAGTAAGGTGTGACACACTGGGCCGCACAGTTGGACCTCTCTAACTAAATGGACAGTTAAATGGACTAGGATGTCAAAAAAGGCTGAAGGAAAATACATTTCAAGTACACATATGATTCAGGTTTGCAATCTTAGCAATTTACTGGGATTAATCACTTTGCTACAAAGAGACTTGAAAAAAAAAACATAACTTCGTGATCATAACTCACACCTTATAAGGTAAAATAGCCCGTATTGCCACTGGAATAAAGTTTTTCATCAAGACATGGCAGTCATGAGATTTTAAACCTTTTAACTTTAAATCCTTCATTGAAACAAGGTTACTAATGTTAGAAGAGTAACCGTTCAACACTTTTATTGAAAAATGAAACTCACAAAAGCTACTTTTCTCTTTTTCAAAAAGTGTGTAAGCTGTTGAATGAAGAAATGTATGAGTTCTCTTATCCTCTGGTGCCAATTCCTCCCTTATCCCCATCTCAACCATGTCTAGCCTCGCTTTTATACCATCTTTAGTCTTCTCGGGAATATGGAGCAATGTGCCAAACAGAGTTTCACATACGTTTTTCTCAATATGCATAGCATCAAGAAAATGTCTCACATTTTGGGTTATCCAATACAGTAGTATAAAGAAAATAGACCTCTTCTTCCATCCACTTGTCCCAACATGCTTCGCGAAAAGGTTTTCCAAATTCACAATCTATATCTTTCACCTTTTGAAATACATCCTCCCCAATCAACGGTATAGGTGCCTTACCTTCTTCTGAATTCCCATTGAAATATTTTTGAAATTGCTGGTAAGAATGATAACGATGCAACCATCTACGATGTCCCATATATGAATTTTTCATTCTATGCTTCAACCTTATGGAATCTGTGCTCTCTTCACAAATAGGACAACCAAATTACCCTTTAATGCTATACCCTGAGACATTACCATACGCAGAAAAGTTGTTAATTGTGCCAAACAACATAGCTCTCAACTTGAATGTTTTTTCCTTATATGCATCATACACATCAACTCTATTCTCCGACAATATTTTCAAGTCTTCAATTAATGGAGCTAGATAAATATCTATGTCATTTCCTGATTGCTTTGGCCTAGAGATTATCATAGACATCATTAAATACTTGCGTTTCATGCATAGCCATGGAAGAAGGTTATATATAAACAAAATCACTGGCCATGTGCTATAGGTGCTGCTTTGCATCCCATACGGGTTCATCCCGTCGGTGGCTAATGCAAGGTGTAGATTTCTATTTTCTTCCCTAAATTCAAAATACTCAATATCAAACTTCTTCTATTCTGGAGAATCAGCAGGATACCGAAGCATGCCATCTTTAATCCTTTCATCTACATGCTACCTTAAATTTCTTACATCTTCTACATTGCTATACAAACGTCTGAATCTTAGCATAATGGGAAAATACCATAATGCCTTCTTCAGGCTCTTCCCATTCTTTGATAGCGTGATGCATTACACTTAGGACACTTGGTTAGTGACTTATATTCCTTCCTAAACAAAATGCAATCGTTAGGGCAATCATGTATCTTCTCATAGCTGAGGCCGACAGAGTGCAACACTTGCTTTGCATCATACTTTTTGCTTGGAAGCTCGTTTTCTTTCGGTAGCATTTGTTTAACAAGCAATAGCAGCTCTGTGAAGCTTGTGTTGCTCCACCTATTTCTTGCCTTCAAATTATACGGTTTCAATACTACAGATAATTTTGTGAAATCAGTACAACCTTCATATAGAGTTGTCTCAGCATCACACTTCAATCTGTCAAACATTTCAGGACAATCATTAAGTTCCCGTTCAATCGCATTTGTCATCTCCTTAAGATGGTCAGCTTCACATGTACTCATGTCAAAATTAGATGATCCATAGCTTTCATTATGCCCTTAACTACTATTACTCGCATCTCTTGTCTCTCCATGCTTTGTCTAGCCCTTATAACTTTAATCGATTCTATTGATAATTAAGTGGCTCTCACAATCAGATGGCGAAACCCACTTTAGAAGGCAACACTTAAGACAGGGGTAAATAATCTTGTTGTGATCATCGGCGTGCTCAATCACAAACTTAATAAAATCTTCTACCCCATCCTAATATTCCTTTGATAGACGATTGGTGGACATCCATTCTTTGCCCATGGTCCCCAACTAAGATGAATCATTTAAAGGAAAATGTGATTAGTGACTCAAAGATATTGTGAGAATTAAACAAAGGTAGGAAGTCAATACATGAGGCACTATTGATCACATTTATCCCTATTTAATTCTACTTGTTAACAACTAGTAATTCTAGTTGTTAGCAACTAGTAATTCAACAAAAATTCACTTTTACTTCAATTTGAAAAATATTCTACTGTTACTGATGTGCTACTCCATTTGGAAAAAAATTTGACAGGATAACAGCTTATAACTTAGCATTCCTTAGGCTTTATGCCTTCTGTTTAACTTCAAATGAAGTATTAATTAAGCAAAAAACCAACAGTAAGACAATTTCAATATATAACAACATACAAATTAATTAACATTCAAAAACATAAAATATACAGCCTCAGTCAATTTCAATTATAGAAACAAAAATTAAAACATTAGCAATTTCAATAATTTAGCAAACAATTTATGACTAAAATAGAAATTGAAAAGAGGCTAAACCCAAAAAATGATCAAAATGCAAAAAAACCCATTCAGCCGAATAGAAAAGCTATAATGGAGCAAAAATTATTGCTCATCCTATCATCTTCTTTCAACTACAATCATTTTGAAGAAACTACTAAAGGAAATAAGGAGAGCGAGTGATGAAGGAGGATGCGAAGAGGGACCAACCTGAAGTTGTCAAATCTGGAGAACAATGCGCAACAATGACGATGCAGGAGGTTTGAAAATGAGGTGGGTATGGTGGTTTAGAGGGTTGTGATGATGTGGGCAGAGGTTAGGAACCAGAAGAGGGAGCTAGAAATTTTGAACCTAGTAGAGCAAAATGAATAGAGAAGGAGGTTTTAAAACATAATACTTGACGGTTTTTTTTTTATATCTGTCAAGTATTTTAAAATAATATTTGACGGTTATAATGAAAAACTGTCAAGTATTATAAAACTTGACGGTTTAAAGAGAAATCGTCAAGTTTACCTCAACAATACTTGATGGTTTTTAAAACACCGTCAAGTATTATCGAATGAAACTTGACAGTTCCTATTAAAACCATCAAGTTTTCTCCCGACATACCATATTTGAAGGTTTTGTGTTATAATTGTCAAGTATTTAGCATCAAGTATTCCTCATTCTGTAGTAATGGTTATGAATGACATATTGTTACATAGGGCTCACAAAGCAACTCTGCCTCCACTCTTATGATTGAATTTTATGGATTACATGAAACAAATACCAAGAAAAATGCATAGTTGAGGATTTTCTGCATAATATCCCTCAATGGAATCAACACTCTATAGCATCCCTATTTGGTACATTTCCACCCAAGTATTGAGTGACATTTTGAACACAATCTACACAAAGTCCAACAACTAAGCATATGCAATCCAACAACTTTAAAGCAAAAAATAAAAAGCCCAAAAAATGAAATTTGCATAAAGCCAACCCCATCAGATTTAGCATGAAATAAGAAACTGCAGTTATGAAACATCCACCTAAGCTAAAGAAAATCATGATTTTTTCCCACAATATCTGTCAATGATGGGAGGAACAGGAGGATTAACACATACCAAAAGCTATTATATTTATAGCCCTTAAGATTATGTTCCTTATTGATTGACATACTATCTTGTGTAACTTCCATAAAGCAATACCTCCTTCACTCTTTTCAACGACAAAGATATGTCTTGCATCATCCGCATCATTAATAAGATTTTGTGCAAAACATCACTCCGTATTATGAGGAGCAATGGATTGTGAAATATGTAGTACAATAGTCTATGCAAATGATGTCACCATAGTGGAACTCATGCAGATTGATAAAATATATGAATAAGGCACTTAACTATATCCAATTGATAAAATCATCATCGTCCCTGCAATTCCTGTAAAAGATGGAGATTTCTACTATGCAAAACAACGTTATCATACCTCATTAATGAATGATAAAGCAAATAAGCTAAAATCACTGGTTTTCTATTATGAACTTCAAATCATTGGTTCATACCCATCGGTTAAGCAAAATTAGGGTGGACATTGCTAGTGCTAATTGCTAACGACATTTCTTGCACAACACATACAAATTGATTACTTTATTCAGTCAACGATTTGCCCCTTGCCAATCAAAATGAATAGATACACTACAGTTCGTTAAAGATCTAAATCACATGAATAATACCTTTCAATTTGTGTACCTAATTGTTGATTATTTAATTGAATCCTATTCATCTTTTCCTGACTTGTTTATTCAAAATTATTTAATTTCTCATTACCATCTTTATTGAATAAGAAAAAATAATATAAAAAGCACAGATAATAACGCATTGTATTTCAGGAAGAATAAGATTTTATTTTGTCTAAAGTATACATTTGGTCCTTTAACTTTATACAAGATTTCAATTTGGTCTCTTAATTTTAAAAAGTATATTTTTGGTCCTTTAACCCTAAAACTTTTTTTAAAAAATGATGACATTAAGATCTTAAATATTGATAAAATATTCTCAAATGCTAACATATTAAGTTTAATTTTCAAAACATCCATGATTGTTACAAAAAATCATCATTGAAACCTAATGATTTTAGGGCTAAAGGACCAAATATATACTTTTTAAAGTTAAGGGACCAAATTGAAACCTTATACAAAGTTAAAGGACTAACTGTGTACTTTAGCCTTTTATTTTTATGTAAAAAGAATATGATTTTATTTACTTTCATGAATTGACAACCCATATATTCTTATATTAGTATGCTTATCACATTGCATAGACACTAATAATGTACAATCAGATCAAATCATTTTGACACGACTATACAGTAGGAACAAAAGGTAACTTTAGTTAAACCAAATCAAATTGACATTTCTTAGTATTCAACAATCACAAACATTTCCTACTTAAATCCATATACATGACATACCTCATCTATTCGTTTAACCCCCTTTATCAGATAACAGAATCAAAATCTTGTCCATATTTCCATTATCAAATGCCCAAGTTTCATAATCAAAATCAAATAATCAAATTGTAAGTATAAAAATCAAAATCTAAAATTGAAAAGGGAAAAGAAAAGTGGATATTATTCCATAATTGATACATTATAAAACATATAGCCTGTATTCTCCTTGAAAACAAACTAGCAGCCACTTTTACTCTCAAATATGAAAGGACATCACAGATTACTTGTTTTCTTTTTAATTATTATCCTTGATGCTAAACCCCATCCATAGCATATATATAACTTACAAAAAAACCAAGCCATATAAAGCACACCATAAAAGAACAAAATAATAGTAACAACACTAGCAAAACCCACAAATTATGAATCATCTTGTTCAGACAAATCCTTTGGCCATCTTCTTACTATGAAAAAAAGAATGAAGGGGTCACATCCTTAATGGTTCCTCTTTGTTGCTACATCAACGACCATCATCGTTGGATCCCAGTTGCTACCTCCCTATTGTCATCAGCAAAGAATGAAAAGGGATCAAAAGAAATACAATTCAAAATCACCTAATGCAAGTAATATTCAGTCTCTGAGGAGAGAAGGAAAGGAAATAGAAAAGATCATGAGAGGGAGAGATTGTAAAAATTTAAGAACATTAAAATAGAAGGATTGCTAAGAGAAATCTTGCCTCAATAGTTGGCAGCATGCAAGCTATTCACAGAAGAAGACAACAAAGGTAGAGAACACGAAGTTAGTTGTGAAATTTGAAAGGTTGCAACTAAAAGGAGAAGAAATCAAAAGGAGGAAAATGCACACATATGCTACTGAAAAGAAGAACAAAGGGGGACAACAAGATGGTTGCAGCAATGTACATAACAGAGGAAGAAGATCTCAGTGATTATGACACATAAGAGTCAATCCCAATACCCACTAGTACTACGATGAAGAATGAAGAGAGTGGGAGGAGTTACGATGGACTCCTCCAAAACCCACATGATGTTGAGCTAAATAGGGAGAGAGAAGAGAATGTAGCAACCACGGCAACCATAGCGACGAATTGAGCTTGCATGCACACCGGTGACGACAAAAGGAAGAGCCATGACTTGCGTAGGGGAGGAAATGAAGCTGCCAGAAAATTAGCTCTCCCCTCTTGTTGTGTTTTGTGAAGAAAATAACAAAATGCGGGAGAAAGAAACATAGATGGAAGCCATAGGTCATCGAAGAAGGTCAGGTATAGAGAGGAAGCATAGAGCCCGACACACCAAGTCCCAATTGCTAAGTTAAGCCTCTACTGTTCATATAAACAGTAAAGCTAATGATAGATCATACATATTTAAATTATATATATGATGAATTTTATAACAATTTATTCAGAACATATAATATAAAGCAAATTAAATATTTTTTATTTTAAAAATGTTAAGACTTTTTTCAAATATGGATTTCCACTTTAACAATTTAGGAATAGTTTTTACTAAATAAGAAAATAAACACTTGTTCCCTTGTGATGCCTTCTATTAGAGCGGTATGATTTTCACTTTTTTTAAATGAATTTCATTATTTATATTTTGGCTTGCCATTGAGTTTTTTATATATTGATGTATGAAATTAATGATGAATTTTTTTAGAGCATAGCATACACAAAAAATATTTATCTTAAGAATTTTAAGAGTTTTTTCAATTATAAGTATTTTAGGAGTTGTTTTTACTCTGTGAAAATGAACGTATGTCACCTTTGGCACCTTGCGACTTTCAACTGTTTGAATAAATTGTATTATATTGTCTTGCTATTGATTTTATTTTTCTATTTATGTGTGAAATTAATTATCAATTTATTCAAAAAAATATCATATACAGCAAATATTTCTTATTTTAGGGCTATTTTTTAAACTCGTGATTGGGAATACTATTAGGTATTGCCTTCTGCACATATTAAAAAAGCAAAAATCAATAGAATTACATAATTATGACCTATGGCTGTCATAATGTAACATTAAGGCTTTCATTGCTCCAAGATATTATTTAAACTCCTATAATATGTTGCTCCAATATATAGCCACAATTAATCATTCTTCACCATAAAATTTAATGGACTCATCAATGTTGGGCATCTAATGGGAGCACCCAATAGATAATTAGGAAGGCCAAACATGTAGATTGACTTTGATAATTCAACTGATCGTATACTAACAATGAAGCTTTTAGTGCCATTTTACTTAAGGATGCTATTAGCACTCATAGTGTCCACATCATCAATATATTTTAAGAGATAATGCCAAAAAAAAGAAAAAGAAGAATGGAGATACCGTAGTCAATTGAAAATTGATATGTCTGTTTTAAGAGATAAGATTGCAAACGATCTTCTTGTTATGAATATTATAAATGTGAATGTCCATCTTATCTTCCTTTTCAATTTCATTAGCTTTCACTACTTTCGATAGACATTACTCCTTTACCAATCCATTACTCTTTCACTATGTCTTAAATCTTGCAACTCACCTCCACTAATATTCATGTGATTTATTGTCTAGTATCTATCGTTTAAGTATAAGTGTAATTATGTGTAAGACATACCATTTATGTTGTGGAGCAAGTGAAGCAAGTGAAAGAATACAATATTATCTCTCATTTTCTTGTCTAGATCTCTTCTCTAATCTACTTTCTTTGTTGTTTAATTTCATAACAATTGTAGGTAGTATTGGAGGTTTTGTATATGGGGCGCTATCTAACATGAAAAATCTGTATTTTCTATTCTTCTAACAAACCAAATTTAAAATTCTGAAAAGAACTCAACTAATTTAGAAATAACAAAATGGATAGCTTTCCACACCCATTAAATTTAAACTGATAACGAGAAGCTAGGATAATCGAAATAAAAGAGTGAAATTGAAAATTATGCATATATATATTTGTAGATGACACACATAAGCTCTATGTCTAGAATTAGAGCCAGGAAAATGTGTCGAGCCAGCTTGTTTAAACCCATTTAAGTTAAGGGCCGGATTTGTAATTTGGGGTTTCTAAAGGGAACTTGAACTTAAAAGGACTGGTCTTGTAGGGCTTGAAAATAAAAAGACTAGTTCTGTAAGGTTGTGGGTCGGCCCGTTTAAGCAGGCTAACAATAATTTTTTTTAATTTATATTTTTTTGACCCTAACCTAAGTCCCTAACATTTTACACACTCTCCCTGTCTAAGGTTTCACTCACTCTCAACTCACACATCAATTTCTAATGACATTAAAATAAATAAAAATATATTCTCCGTATCCTAAATCAAATTTCAAATTTGCATTTATTTGAATCGACAATTATATATTAAAATAAACAAAATATATTTCCCATATTAAAACAAAAATTTTAATGATTGAACCAACAGATACATATCAATTTATATATATGTTATAAAATTTTAATAAATAAGTTAACACTTTTTTTTAATAATGACTATATGATAATTTTTATTGTATATTTTAATAGAGTTAGACAAGTGAGTTAGACAAAACCAAAGAAGACCATCATGAACAAAGCACAAAAAAGATGACATAGCTCATTAAAGCCATACTATGGGTCAATTCAAAGTGCTAAGATATTTCAAACTTTTCATGAGATTGTCAGTCAAGCGATTTTCACAATTAAAGCCTAAGAAATCATTGATATTTTTAGAAGTTAAGAAGAGCCTATTACTAGTGAAGCACAATCAAATATTCTTACAAGTAATAATGGCGATGATAGTGTTTGTCCACTTCTTTTTTTTTTTTTAGTGAAAACATTTGTCTACTTTTAATGGAACTTTTGGATGTAAATATCCTTAACTTGTTATGTCTAATGGATATGTTGGATTTTTTGTATGGTAATAGACATTTAGATATGATGATCTTTTATATTTGTGACTTAATTTTATTAATATTTATGTCTTTTACTAGTAATTTCATTGGTTTATTTTTATTTTTTGATAAAACATTTGAAAAATAAAAAAAATTTAAACAGGCTGAAAGCTTGCGAGCCAGCACTGAGCCTGTCTATTTAAGGGCCGGGCTTAACAAATTGGGGTATTTTTAAAATTTTAACCCTGTAAGACTGGTCCTTTTAAGCCGACCAGTCCTAAAGGGCCAGGCCGGCCTATTTTCCCAACTCTAATCTAGACTCAAACAAGTTCAAAGAACTCAATTAATAAATTCAAATTGAAATCATTGATCATAAATATACGATCTTCTGCCAAAATATTAAATTCAAGTAATACGTACATATGTAGGAAAAATATTTATTTTTTAATTTCATAACTCCGAAAAAAAGTTCTACACGAGAGGCAAATTAGGAACAATGGAAAGTTAAAATAATGCAAAATCTTAAAGCAGCAATATGGAAAATAAAATAATCTAAAATATAAAATATCTAAAACAAATTCTTAGGAAATTGAAAATTTATATTTTTAAATTTTTATAACTTTCATGAAAAATGCAACATAGGAGGCAAAAATTAGAAAACAAACATGCAGATATGACATAATGTGTGTATAGTAATAGATAGATGTGGTATATACAACATGAATGCAATTGCAATTATATTCAATTTCAATTTCAAAAAGTTAAGAAAAAAAGGAGGAACTATATTTTTTGGGTCTAAATGGTACGACAAAACATAACAAAATAATCTATCTGTAAGACATAATTTCTTTCTAGAATATCAAGCTCCTTAATACAATTCATATATTACTGATAAATAATAGGCTTAAACTTCTGTTTTAGATATTCCCCAAAAGACAAAAATTGATTATTATTATTATTAATAAGAGCTCACAAAGTCATAAACAGTAAATCCAAACCATTTATTAAATAAAAATAATACTTCATAAAGCATTAATTGAATATCTTTTTTCAAATTTTAAATCCATCCAAAAAAACTCCCCACACAAACAAAATATTAATTTACAAAATAGATTACTAAACAAATTTTTGAATTCGCTAAACTCAAAAAGTCAGTTTGTTTGCAAACACAGCAGGCTGCCGGGTGGCATGCAGGCAACCTGTTGTAGTCTCTACTTTTATATGACAAAGGAAAAAAATTAGTACAAAAAGATAAATATTAATTAATCTATATTCTGAGTTTGTCACAAATAAGAAGTGTTCTATTTTTTTTTTTTTTTTTGACCAGGGAAGAAGTGTTCTAATTAATAGCATATTGAAAGCAACGAGGACAAAATTCTTAATCTTGCATAACTGAATAAAAACAAAACAGCATAGTTGTTATTTTAAAACACTTGTACAGCAAAAAACTTGTACAATTTATACTGTCACATCGAGGAGCAGTTACATCCAAGGCACCTCTGGCCGGGCGCGGACGTAGAACCCGCCTATTCTGCCTCCAATCATTTTTACCTTGTTTATCAAAATAAGAGAAACAGAAAAAATTGATATAACATTAATGGGATTAATAGCACAAAAGAACAATTCTTGAAAAGAGAGAGGGGCGAGAACCTAGTCCAAACAATCATCACTCTCTCTTTTATTTTTTCATTTCCCCCCACTTTTTTAAAGCTTAGCCTAAATGATTCCATAAACTGTCACAATTTTTGAGAACAATGCTGACGGCAACGCCATTAATTAAAGGAGTCAAAGTATTTATCCTTATTTCTGTGCCTGACTTTGACAAAACATGTTCATCAATCAAGATAGTTGAGCCGTGAGACCACGCCCAAAAATTTTAATCAAGTCAACAACCAATATACCACTCAAAATAGCTACCGTCTTCTGCTGAACATTTTTCTAGGCGTAGTTAAGTAGTCATTTGAATGCACTTTATTTGGGAATCAACGTAAACTTTACGGCGAAATAACAAAATTTAGCTGAGACATTGATAACATATAGATGAAAGTGAATCTATGATCCAGGCTATGCCGTTCTCTTCTCAACCGTTTCTTTATATCTGGATTGCATATGGTCGCTCATCATAGTCTCCTCAGGGCAATTGGTGTTTTGGGGTAAAAGTCTGGTAAGCCAAGTTTGAGATTAAAATAGTATCATTTAATATTTTAATATGCAGCCAAAAACTTGATACCAATTTCATAACTTCCTAGTTTTGAAACATTCTCCACTTATTGCTATTAGAGTGACTAAAACAAGACGTGTGCAAATTTAACCTCGATCAGGGAATAAAAACAATCGTCAGTTGAGGTTATTGTCTGTAAATATTAAACTATTTTATCAGAAGGGATTGGCAAGAGTCAAATTAATGAGGAATGGGTAAGTTGATGTGAGAGCAAAAATTTGTCACGCAGAAGAATACCTTAACCACGGATCGTGTATATAAACCATAGAGGCTTAAAGTACTCTTTAATAAATCCCTTAAAGCAAACAGAAACCCAGTAGGAATAGCAAGAATAATGTGTTCCGTTTGAATCCAAGGGTCAGTACAAGCTTAGAAACCACAATAAATATAAGATTCCTTCCACAATACATTGTGCCTATCATTCAGAGTTTAAGCGCTGCATGTCCCTTCTAAGGGCCCTATCAAAATTAAGCACATATTCAAGTAGCTGCAAGCATGCTAGAGTTTCCATAAATCAACCAAAAAGTTGTGCTGCAGAAGTAGCTTATTATATTAAAGCTCAAGTAAAATAACAATTGACTAAATAAAATAAATAATGGTAATATCATTACTCAAATGAAGCACATACATTTTTCACAAGCTCCAACGCTAAGTCCTTGGCTGATTCACCATCAAGATAATACATTGAACTAATCAAATTACTGAACTTATTAACACCGTCTAGGACAATGCAAACCCGCATATGACCACATAGAATTCAAGAAATTGGTAGAAATTCACAAAGAAACGTAATCCTATAAAAGCAGGCCACTTACAATTCAGAAAAATTGTCCTTCATATTTTCAATAGAAGGTGAAGTAGATGGATATTTAGCAGGAGATAAATTAGCTATATCAATAGTCACTAAATCCAATTGACTGGAACTGTATTAAATGGAACTTATGCATCACAGGATTTGATATTAAAATTAGGTATCTCTACAAAATTTTTCTAACTAAAGGTGCGACTACAAATATCATCAGCATTGAGAGTGTTGGATATATAAAACCAAATAGTTGTTATCATTTTACATTATATTCCTTCGTTGAACTGTGCTCAAAAGCTTATATATCATACCTACAAATTAGATGAAAGAAAGAAAATATGCTATACATTGGCAACATATTTATTTGTCTTTGTGACTAAGTGGCCTATACTTACATACATAGAGAGAAGAGTCAAACCTAGCCATCTGCTCTGGTAAATTTAGTATCCATAGCATCGCGATTGGTGCCACTGATGGGGCTACCTATTTTTTAGTCCTCACCAATTAATGCATTCAAAATACTACTTTTGCCATCATTAGGTTTACCCACAATTGATATTGCGGGAACATAATTTTCTTCCTCTGGATTATCTGGTTCCTATAAATAGCATTGATGATAAATAATCAATTAAAAATAACCCCTTGAATGGATGTATAGTGCCTACTTTTGGGGATAATAAACTCAATCTATCCTGCATCTAAACATATGCCTAAGCTATTAATATCATGTTCTGCTCACATGATCCACCTATCACTAATTGTTTTTTCAATGGTAATAATGTAACAATAATAGAGACATACTCACTTGATACACCCTTCCTCTTTGAATTTATAATTCCTAGAAACCTTTAATTCAAATCCATGAAGACTAGCTTAGGAGGCGTGGAAGGGATCTAGGTAATCGAATAGGGGTTAAATTTTCTATGTGTGAAAAGAAATTTGTACCTCTTCAAACAAAATGTTTATTAAATTAAATAGCCTAAATATAAATCTATATATATGTATATATAATTTTACTGTTTTTATCTTAAAAAAATGACATAAAATAAAGATAGTTTTTCATAGCAATGCTTAAAGAGTGATACATAAATGATAACCTCTCGAAATTCCTACTAATTCAACCTATTTTAGCACTCTTTTATGGGTTTTGGAAGCTAACTATGTAGGATTATCCTCTTAATGTTAGAAAACATGATTTGTTAAAGTGAATTTTGATTTATGCTAACCATTTGGGGATTATTGGTGTAAGGCTTCTATGATTCTTTGTGTAGGAAAGTACAAGAGCTGAAAGATGGATGACAAGGAGAAAGATTCAACCAAGTCTAGGCGATCAGGGAAGACCAAAGATCCGGAACAAGCAAGGAAGAGAGACCAGAAGCAAAGAAGCTGAATAGGAGACCAACCGCCATGGTGCATGGAGAAAACCGCCATGGTAGCTCTACCAAAGAGGAAAGATAGCATTCAGTGTAAGGCGTCGCGACATCGAAGCATGTCCGCCGCAGCACCCAACCCTTTCCCTAAGAGCCCATTCTATGTAATCTGCCATGGTGGATGATCATATTTGATGTGGCATCTACCTCCTCACAGCTATGTGTTTTGCAGTGTAACTTAAAAATTAGGGCTTATATGTAGGGAGACTTGTGGGTTTTGGATATACTTCGACTTTGGGGCTCATTTGGAGGCTTACTTTGTTAGGGTTTGGAGGTTTTGACGCTTGGGAACATAGGGCTTGAAGTTGCAAGAGATTGAAATCTTCCTTCATTTTTCTTGGTTTTCTTCTTCTCATCTCCTTTATTTCTGTAATGGCTAAGAGCTATCCTTATAGTTGTGGCTCTTTGCTAAACATGTGTAGCTAGAATAGTCATCTTAGGGTTATTTTGATCTATTGTATGGATTAAGACTTGTTTTAACTCTATCTTTAGTGCTAATAATAATGTTATGTTGTTCTTACCTTTTGCTTAATGCTTCCTTGTGATTGGCCACCATTTGGAATGATTAGTTGATTGGTTGAAGCTTAAGAAAGTTAAATTAATCTTTAAACTCAAGTAAAAACATGCTAGATCAGAAATTTATCCTATTAAATCAAAGGTTTGTTGATAGAGTAGAGATATATCTATTGACCTAGCATAGTCTAAAAGGGGTTTTGGTTTTCAAAGTGCATCCTTTTCAAACAAATGTAAGAGATTGCTATGTTTTATTAAGATTGCAAAAATTTGGTTTTGACTTGAAAAACTTTAATCAATTTTGTGAACCCCATGCTAACTAAACTTATTATTAACCACTATTTGAGAAGTTATTAATCAAGTTTTATGAAGTATATTAGTGAAAAATAACTCTAAACCCTTATTTGTCTCAAAGTCAAGTTTATTTCACTTCAATTTAAATCTTTACTTTTCTGAACTTATTATACAACCTCTTTTACAACTTTTGCTTCACTTAACTTAATCAAGAACACAATTATGATTTTTAACTCATCTAGCCTTAGTCTCTGAGAGAACAATATTTTTTATATTACTTGCTACTTGTCCACTTGTGGTTAAGCTATTTGGCGAACAATAAATATTAAAAAAAAAAAAGATAAAGAATAGTGTTATCTAAACAAATCAAATTTACTACAGTACCAACAATGGCAATGTGTTGGTATTGTTCAATATGCTAAGAAGTAATTGTGGGAAAAGAAATAAAGAGAGAGTTTGAGCTCTCTAACCTTTGAATGTATCTAATAATTTATATATTCCTATATAAATAACCACACATCTTTGTGAATCTGAAAATGTATTCAATAATTCACAGCTTGATTCTATGTTTTTGAGCCCTTGTTTAAACCATTTTAGCAAGAGGAATGGGTACGCTGAAGTGAAGGTAAGAAGTTGCTTTTTTTTCCCTCCTTAAAGAAAAAAATTTATAAGATAAATTCAAAGGTTAGATATTTATTGCTTGGCAGAGAATTCCATGGTGTAACCTTGCAATATTTGGAGGAGCTTCAGCAAGAGCCACAAATTTTGATACTAGCAAATTATCATCCCTTGTGTCACATCTATTAGATTTATGATTTTGATGATAACAAAGTAAGCAATTAAATTTCTCTACATAACTAGGACTTTAATAGATTAAGTGTTTGATTAGTGGTTAATCAAATATGTGTTGGATCATTAGTTGTGTTTTCTAAGCTTATATACTGTTAAGCTTTATCAATCAGCTGTTAGAAAATTCACAGTATGAGATGACCTGTTAGATAAATAGGATTGTTTGATCATTAATTAAACTGTTTTAACATAATTGCTTTTAGGAAATTATTGATCACCTGATTGATAATTCAATTGATTGAACAGCTATCAGGTAAAGAAGACAATCCTTCTCATGTTTAACAAAAGATTGTTTGATCATCTTATCGACTAAACAGTTATCGAACACTTGACAAATAATGGGTAAGTCTCTTAAACTCACATACTATTTAGGATGCTTCATGGTTTATCAATCACTTTCTTGATCATTGGTTTATCGATGACTTGTTCTAACATTGTTTTACAAAACTTCTCTTAATAATTGATAATTTGTTCAATCAAGTCCTCTCTGACTTGTCCTATCTCTAGCTTTTCACTGACAATGATCGATCATGTAATTGATCATTTCTTCATTGATCATTTAATTGATCATCAACATATCTTTGTGCAATAACTGCCCAAGTCCTTTTGAACTGTTTTTCAGATCACCTGTTCAATCAAACCTTTATCGATCAAGTTTCAGGTCACTGTGCCTACGAGATTTTTTCTGTGATAATTCAAAATTATTGATAAGATGTTTGATCAAGTAATTATTGAACATCTATTTGATTAATGCATCAACTCATTGCTTTAAATTGGTCTTCACTGTGTACTCTCTAAAAATATACTTTCATCTTATCTTCAAGCTTTTCTCAGCCTTCTCTTATTATCCTATATTCTTACATAAACTGAGAAAGCATACATCACAAGTTTATGAGTTTCTTGCCGGTTATCATATGTGTATTTTTGTTTACTCTATTTGACCATTTATCGATCACTTGTTCCATAAACACCTGATCCATAGTATCTTCAATAAATGTTCTCTTTGTTTAGGTCTAATTCCTTTACTATTACTTGATAATGTTATCGATCAAGGAATTATTGATCAAGACTTTGATCAAGTTAATTCATTTGACTTTTTGAATATCTATGAATGATTCAATGCCTTTCATCTGTTGTGTCAAAATCAAGAATCAATACTTCTTCTATTATTTGTTCATGTTCTTTGAAGAAGAAAACTAATACTTGTGCAAAGAGACTTCTGCAAATTATGAAGCACAACGGTTATATTATATGCTTAACCTACTATGCCAAAAGCATTTATTACGAGCAACCGTTGTAACGGGGGAACACACGCAAGTGATCTTCCAACAGCTACAAGCTCTTGTGTCTAACAGAAAACTGAAAGTCTCCAACTATAAATTTTATGAAGAATATTGAATGAAGTACTAAATACATCAAGCTATAATCTGGAAAAATTTAGTCCTGTATTCAATGCTCTGTTTTCATTTTCTAAGCATCAATGTTTATCACATATACTCTGTGAGAGAGTTTGTATTTTTCTTTACTCAACTTTGTGAGTAACTCAAGAGTGTAGACTCTTGAAGGGATTGTAACCTCACTAGTAGTAAGGGAGAGTGATTGAGAGTGACTCAATTACTGTACTGAGATACCAAGAGCCTGTTCAATCTTAGGGAATTAGTGGAAATCTCAGAGGCGCTCTGAGGACTAGACTTAGGTCAAATGGTTAAGGCTGAACCAGTATAAACTACTATGTCATTCTTCTTCAGTGAAATCCTTCCAAACTTATCTCCACTATTTTATACGTTCATTTATTTTATTAAGTTGAATTTTTATGTATCACCCAATTCACTTCTCTCTTAGGTGAAACTGCCACTAACGATATTCTGAAAAGTTTACCTTGACATAGGGAGTTAAAATTTAGAATGAGGGGCAGTATAGAAAGTAGATGGACAGGAAAAATAACTTGTAATGTGAAACCTTGATAGGCTCAGGACTGATATTTTTGAAATTATCGGTCCAGGAAGGGCAAAATGAAAAATTTTGAAAAAATTTCAGAAAATTCCTGAAAAATGGTAAAAAGATAAATTAGAGGTTTTGGAACCTCAATTGAGACCCCGAAGGACAAAATGGTATGAAAATAGTTATTTACAAAATTTTCTGAAAACAAAGGTTTTTTCAGGAAAAATAGTAAAAATTGAGTGGAGATAATTATTTTAAATATTTAGAGGTCTCAATAATTCTGAAAAAAAATAAAATAATTATATAAATATTTATAAAAATTTATAAAATTGATTTCAGACCTTGGAGGTACATGAATTAATTTTAGACAACTTATTTTTCCCGGAATTTTACTGATGAGGGCCTAATCAGGAAAAATTCAAAATAAATAGTTAGAGATGGAGAAAAATTCTAAAAATTTTCAGATCACATCCTTATATGAAAAGAGGATTTTTCATAGAGGGAAATGCAATTTTGGATTCCTATAAAAAATATGAAAAATTACAAGTAAATAGTAACCGATAAACTGTATTTTTGTTTGGAATTAATATTTATGAGTGGGTCCCACTTTTCCTTCCTTTTTGGGCCAGAATTAGGCTTCATTTTGGGCCAAGAAAAGCCCAAAATTTTGTGCAAATAGTGGCCCAACAATTAAATGGATTTAAGCCAAATTTCAGTCAAAATATCAGTAGGAATGTTCTGGAGACTAGACACTTGTCATGATCTGAAAATTAGAGGATTGGATGGCAGCCATATGGCCATTTTTGGTGGCCAAATTTTGGCCATTGATTGGGAGGGGGGAGATCATATTTTTTTGTCTATAAATACCCCCTCATATTCCAATAATTCGGCCAAAATAGAAAGGTATAGGGGAGGTGCTACCAAACTGAATTCTTAACCTTAAAAGGGAGCTTCTAATCATGCAAATTGAGGAAGAAGTGTCAAGCTTTGATCAAGGATCAATTGAGGTAAGTTTAAGCCTTGTTTTGGTTGAGTTTAAGGCTTGTTTCAAGTGGCAAGTTGTGATAATATTCCAAGGTTGCATGTTGTCCAAAATTTGGTTAACATGAAGAATGATTAGGGAAGGATAGAAACCATGATTTAAGGCTTGAAATTACATGTTTAATTGATGTTTGGATTGGATTTTGGAAGAAAACCAGGATAGGTTTCTCAATAGTTCAATTTAGCCACTATATTATCTTGGGGTAGGAGTTTGTTTCAAGGTATTTTGATGATTCCAATAAGTTCAGAAGGTGTTTTTGTGTTAGGAAAACACTAAGAAAAAGTGTTTGAAATCATTGGAATAAAAAATGAAACTTTTAGAACATATTCTACCCCTATTCAACCAAGTCTACCTGAAAGGCAAAGAATGTGATTTTGTAAAATCTGATTTGATATTTGGATTCTACATAAAAAATTGTGTGAGAATAAGCCAAGAGATTGATGGAAACAAATAGGAATTAATTATGTCAAGAATCAAGAGAAAAGCAGTTTATTTGAGCTTAATGTCAAGCAATTGTGTTTATGCTTGAATTTTTGATAATTGGGCATGTGTTTATGCATAGATTGATAGGCACATTGCAAGGAATCAAAAAGGAACCTTTCCCAAGAGGCCGAGTTGGTTCATCAACCAAGAGGTAGCATTGAACTCATAATTTGATTGCTTTCTTGCTTGTTTAAATGTGTATGTGTTATGTGATTTATGTTGTCATGATGTGATTGAGAAATTTATGTGATTATGCATGGGATTATATGTTGATTGTGCCTTGGCAATATGTATGAGGAATGGCTTAATGGTATGATTCTTTACTCTCTTTTCATGGCAAATGGTATGCACATGAATGATGCATAATGATATTGACTTTATGCATACATGTCACATTTTTACATAGCATGGATTGCATGATGATTATGGTTTTTTGCTACTGAGATTTCTATGAAATCTCACTCTTTATGTTCAAAATTTACCACTTAGCAGTTGGATCAAGTAAAGGCAAAGGGAAGGAAGTCATTTTGGAAGAAAAGTGATTTATGTGCCTCTTGAACTATGTTTGTAATTATTATGGATTATTATAGATTATGTTGAACAATTGTATCAATGACTTATGATAATGTGTATGTGAATATTTGATTAAAAACTCTGCTTTAGCTTTGGATTATGAGTAGGTTAATGGTATGAATTGAAAGGGAATGGAAAAATCAAGAATGGTGACTTAAGGGATAAAAGTTGACTTTTTAAGGGTCAAGTTTGACCAATGAGAAGTTGAGCAATTGGACGAACCTGGGTCTAAAATTTGGTATGCTTATAGATATCATTTTTAGCTTTAAAACAAGTAGTAAATCTCTAAATTTGGAGTTTTTTGCTAAGAGATATGCCCTTCCAAAATTAGGCTAAAATACTAGAAAATTGGAAAATGACCATATAAACAGTGCAAATTGGCGAATTTTCTAGCTTTGTTTCATGATGATCTGATGCCAATAAGTATTTTTTTCCTTATAGTACACATAACAAGCTTCAAATAGAAATTGGAACTACCTTGTTTTGATTTCTCTACATTTAGTTATGAATTTTCAAAATTAGTGAGAATTTCTATGAATGATTAACAATACTTGAGGGCTTTTTGTGATCTCAGGTTGCAACTTGAGAATCCCAAGCCGCGACCTGGCAGCAAAGGTTGCCCATGTGACCTTAAGTCATGACCTGGAGGTGTCAAGTCACAACCTCGACTGAAATTTGAAAGAGTTTCAAATTTTTGTGAATTTTCTCATACCTAGGACTTGTATAATAATCCTAAAGGATTCTAATTGTTATATAATGAGGTGATAAAGAAGGTGTGACACCTTGCAACCACTTGAAGATATGAATCAATGAGCTTCCCAACATGTATAATTGATCTTAAGAAGTGGCTATTAATTATATGCAGCATTAGGAGACATTCTTTTCCAAAGCTTCAAGTAACTTTCCAACACTGCTAAAACTATCCCCATTGATGATGTTGAAGCATAAGGCAAGTCATCCACAGTTGTTTCATCAAATTACAAGCTTTCTCTTCTAATCAATTCTGTCTTGGTGACATGGGAGACCCTAAAATAGTTCAAAACCTGGAGGAGCCTAAGCAAGAAACTAACTGGAACTAACCCCTTATTTGCAGGAATCATGGTTACAATAGTTTCAAGAATATTCTTGTTTTTTTTGACTTGGATTATTCTGTCTGAGACACTAAACTGCTTACAGAGCTAGCTAATTTGGATACACATTAAAATGATAACACTAAAATGTACCTGATTGTGATTGTGGAGAAGACGTTAAGTCTAGGAATTAGAAGAGTCAGAGATATGGTAGTAATGGAGTGGCTTTGGACAAAACATGTTTTGGCAGCTCAGTGATAGTGCACTTCCCATTACGCAACGATTAGCATGGAGAGATAGATTCAAAATGGCTTACCAATCTTCCTCTTATAGACTTCCTCTGTCTACCCCTACAAATTCCTCATCATTAAATCTAATCCCAATGGCTCTCGTACCTGACTCCAATCCACCTCTATCATGCCCCCTTCTCTCATTTCCATCCTTTACATTTCTCTCTAAGGACCTCTCTCTCAACGTCGCCTTCAATAACTCCCTCTGCCTTTTCCTCCACCACCCCTCCCTACCTCTCCCCCCAAAAGGCCCATCCTCATCTACTACCACAACGGTAGCTCCGCCTTACTGTCCTTCATCCTCCATTTTCCATGACTCCTGAACGACCTTGGCCACCCTTTTTTCCATACCCATCACTTTCATCTCAGTCAACTACCAACTCACACTAGAGCACCATCTTCTGATGGCCGATGAAGAAGTTATTGAAGTAATCAAGTGGGTCCAAAACCAAGCTTGAGATCCCATTGACTTGGAAATAGAATAAGAGAAAATACTAAGGGTCAGGCTCGAGAATGAGAGAAAAAAGAACAGAAAAGAAAAATGCAGGGTAAACAAATATTACCAGATTTGGGATTACATAGATCCCCCACTCATGCTTTAGCCAAATCTTACTTCCAAGGGAAAACTACCGTGTGAAAGTTCCTAAACTTTAAAGATTGAGTACCTTACATAAACCCCTCCCTCCATGAGTGTGCAACTTTGCAAACCGCTATCATCATCCCTTGCTCAACAGAATACGAAATGCGCAAACTTGAGAATCTATCTCTAACCTCACAAGAACTTCAAGAAAACTTCTCTAAACTGTCTTCTCACGATCACTTCAAACGAAACCAAAACTCCCTCATTCTTGAGCCAACACACGAATCTGCCCACAATTGCAAACTCGTGAGAAATTCTCCCACTTGAGGGATCGGCATGGCATGCTCTTATTTGATTCATAATAGTTGCTAATGAGGCACGCTATGCGGGCAGCTTTCAGCCATGCATTATATTGCCTGTAACATCCTAAGTTTTTATCGGGTTTTAATAGCCTCTTTTGGGTTGATTTTAAGGATAGATTAGTGATTTAATCTTGATCTGGGTGTTTGGGTTGAATTTGAGGTTTGTTGGAGGAATAGGTGAACGTACCCCTCTCAGGGTATGTTCGCTGCAGCGAAGTTTACTTCGCCGCGGCGCACCGGGAGTTTCAGAGGGGAGTGTCTTCTCGGGAAGGTTTGGCCGTGGCGAAGTTACTCTGGTGAGCGAGGCTTCCCTTTCGGGAAGGTTTCGCTGCGGCGAAGGTAGGGGTATGCAGCGGCGAATGTTTTCTGGGCGAGCGAGAGTTTCCTCTCAGGAAGCTTTCGCCGCGGCGAAGATTGGGATTCACCGCGGCGAAGTCGGGTTTTCAGGTGAGTAATCCCTCTCGGGATTAGTTCGCCGCGGCGAAAGGTCGCGAATCTATATATTCGCGGGAGGAGTTCAGCGTGCGGAAAATTAGAAAATCTGAGGTAGAGAGAGAGGCTCTGCTAGGGTTTCGAACTTTTGGCTTGGAGGAGGCATTTCTAAGGATCCATTACCTCAAGTAAGTGATTTTAACCTCTAATCTATCTTCTTGATTGGAATTTATAAGGATTTATGGCGAAACCCTAGGATTTTCTAGGTTGTGTTGGAATTGAGGTTTTTAACCGATTGTTTTGGGTTTAATTGATTGCATTGGGTTAGTTTAAGTATTTAATCGGTGTAGTTTTCTTGGATTTAAAGAATCTTGAGTTTTTGGAGTTAGGGTTTATGGAATTGGATGATTTGGGATTGAGGATGATAATGTAGAGATTGATTTTGAGTTTTGTGAATTGGGTTATGTTAAGGAGGGTTAAATTGGATGTTTAATCGGTTTAGATTTGTTGTTGGAACCTTAATTGCTCAAATGAGATGTTGGAGGTTGAATTCCTATAGTGGGTCCTTGAGGTTTGAACTCTAATTGATGCTTGGAAGGAGACTTGATGTTTTAATAGACTTTGAGGACTTTGGAGTGTTGTTTTGATAGTTATACCCTTTGAGTTGGGTAGAGTTTTGATGGGAGATAGGAATTTTGTGTCCCCAAGTGTTGTTTTGGCCACATTATTAGTTTGAAAGCTAATATATGATGGTTGTGTGTTTGTGTGCTTGTGTAGACCGGTTGTGAGTCTTGGTGGTGCACGGGGCCACATCGTTGGTTTGTTGTTCCTTGCTCAGGCGAGAGGTAACCACTTTCCAATCCTTAGTACTTGCTTCTGTGGTATTGTGAGTAGATTTATGTTTTGTGCTCTAAGTAGTAATTATGTTCAAACTGTATGTTGTGTATAAAAAGGAAAACCGTCTTGTGGGACTTCGACTAGTGATGAATGAATTTTTGGAATTGTGAAAGATATGCCACTGAATGAGGTTAATTGTGAAATGATTATTACTCTTTGATTATGATTTGGGATTTGGTGAGAGTTTGATAGTTACTACCACGTGGTAAGGCCTCCATTAATGCATGATGGTTGGCTTAGTACGTCCCCCATAGTGAGGGATAGGCCTTTTGGCTCCCTACGTCCCCCAGAGTGAGGGATAGGCTTTTTATGGCTCCTTACGTCCCCCATAGTGAGGGATAGGCCGGCTTCGGCTCTTGAAAATCCCCCAAAGTGAGGGATTTTGTTAGTGGGATTGTATCATTGCACTGGCATAACTTTTTGTGGCTATCTTGTTATCTTAGTATTTGTAAACTGCTCCACTTGACACCTCACGAGCACCTATTTAGTAGTACCTAGTATCGGAAAGGTTGGTTACTGGGACTTTGTCTCACCCCATGGTTTACAATGTTTTCAGGTGAAGGTTCCGGGCGTGGGCCATCAGGAAGAGACGCAGAGGCTTGAGCTTGGTTAGCTTTAGGCCTCTAGCATTTGTATATGTATGACTAGTATATATTGCCACATTTAGGACTGCTTTTTTTTTTTTATATAATTGATTACCCGGTCTTGATGTAAACTGGAGAGATTGTATCTCCTTATTTTGGTTGGCCGGAGGCCATTGCTAGTGTTTGATGAACTCTGGATTATATGGTTGAAAACTATTTAGATGGGCTGATTTTGATGTATGTGTTACTCGGGCCGGAGGCTCGGAGGCCCAGTAGTTGTAAATGAATGATTTCAGTTGCATGCAACGGTTTAAATGTGAACTCAAAATTATGCAAATTTCTTCCTACTATGGTAGTCCATTTAACAGATTTCCTTTTCTACCATAGTAGTGATTTTATGATGAGTTATGATGTTTTAAGGTTAAGGGTTTTACATTGCCTCTGTCCTATTTGACTAATTTGAATAGATTAAAGAAATAGTAATAAATTAAGTTAGTTATTTATAATAAATAAGTATTATTGTTTTTAAAATATCCTTACTAATCAAGTTTATTGACAAAAATTATCATTATTACAAGGACTATCTTTAATGGATAAATATGATAAACAAAATGGATTAGGGTCTTATATTTAATACCAAAATAAAAATCAAACGAGAACTTATATTAAGAACAGGATGTAGTATACATAAATATAATAATTTTAATTTAATATTTGAATATTAAATGAAAATATGAGAGACCGTACTAATATTTGTTTTAGAAATCTGAAAGATAATGCTAATATTTATTTGGAATGTCAAATTTAAACAGTCAAAACAACAGCTGATTTTTAAGAAATTTTAATTTTAATTTAAAATTCAAAATATTAATTAAATGTAATTTAAAATATGTAACTAACCATCCTCAAAAAATTCTGCCCACAAACATAACAACGTCAGCGCATGAGTCTATTTAATTGTTTTTTCAATTTTATAAATATATTTGTAAATTCGTATTGATTTTTTATCTATAAAATTAAATTTAAATTTTATAAAATATTAATTTTAATGTAATGTTTGAAATATTATGAAATTTAATTTAAAATCTGAAATACTAATTTGAAGCTTAAAGAGTAACCACTTGCCGCTTTTGAATCAACTGTTAGTTTTAATGTTTTAATTTAACGGCTTGCATATATTCAAAAAAAATACCCACTTCTAATTAGGAAATTAAAAATATATTTGAAACATGGGATCTCAATTTTGTTTTTTTAGCATATAAAAATTCATTCTATTGATCTTTGAAAAAGCCGACCACGTGGCAGATATGTGTATGTATTGGTCAAAAAACTACCCCATTTACCATTAAAAAGGATAATTTTTTAATTCATCAACTAGCATATATTTAGAAAAGTGCCCAGCCAGATTCAAAATTACTTGTAATCAGAAAATTATAAATAAATTTGGAGCAAGGATCTCAATTTTTTTGCATTTAAAAATTTATTATATTTATCTTTGAGTAGCCTGTCACTTGGCATGACATGAGCATGCTTTAGTCTCTTCTTTTATATGATAAAAACATGAAATAGTTTTTTTTCCCCTTTTTGTCATCGCATAGTTTTTTTTCTCCTTTTTGTCATCGCAGCGACCTGCTGACACATGACTTGTTTAATTTGATTCACAAAATTTCACTGAACTTGGCAATTTAAATACATGTTTGGAAGAACTTTTAAAGGTTTTGGTCCAAACCATTGTTTAAAAATTAGAGCAGCAAAGTAAGGGTTCAAAACTTGAGATTTCAACCCTTTTCTTTAAACTCAAAACCTTGGTTTTAAAATATGCTGGGGAAAATAGTTTTTAACCCTAAAGCGATAAATTTTTCCAAAATCTCTAAAATGTATTTTTATGTAACTCAATATTAAATTTTTTTATATATATTTTTATATATTATAAAATTACTTGTTAGAATTCATGAGTTCAAAAGAATAATCCAAAAATTTTTGTTCCAAACAGAGAAACCTAAAAAGTATAGGAGATTTCATAGTCAAGTAAAATAATTATTTGAATTTCTAAAAGTTTAAAACCTGCTCACCCCGACGTGATCATGACTTGTTGTGCATCAATTGTTTGGTCTATCAGCGATAAACTGAATGGTGAAATCCCAATTAATGATGGCATCAAAATCAGAACTTATTATTGGTGTAAATGACCCTGTGGTGATGTAATGGGTCAGTCTTAATTGTACATGTTAATCTGATCTATTGAAAATCCAAAAATATGGAGAAAATTAGAAGGAGCCGCCTTAGAGGGGGCAATATTTATTTAAAAAAGATCTTGAAAATTATAATTATTTAGATGGATTAACTCAATGTTTGGTATAAAGGAAATAGAGGGAAGGGAAGAGGAGGAAAAATTTTAAATGGGTTCGATTTCAAAAATTAGAAAAACAGGGTTACAAAATTTTAATAAAGATAAGATATATGATAAAAGAGTAAAAAAATCTAATTAAAAGTTTTTAACTCCACTTTTTTAATTTTTCAAATTGAGTCCATTAAAATTTTTCTTATCTCCTCCATTTCTTTCATACCAAACAGAAAATAAATATCAAAATATTATTGGCAAAATTTTTTAAAAAAATACTAAACTCTCCCCAATCATATGTCTTATATTTCTCCTAATCACATCCCATATATTTGACGGTTAATATACTGCAGAAATGGGGTTGAAACCGCATCGTTCCCTCGAATAGTTTGAGGATTTGTAGCGTCCCCTAACAACGTTATGGAGTGCATATTTCTGGGCGTCACAATCTTTTTCCTGTGTTGGTCATCTCAAGTTAGCATGTGTGTGTGTGTGTGTTTATCCACTTCGACGTTAAATTTAACTTTTCCGACTGTATCAACATCACTAAGGAGGGAGATAATGGAGACGAAAATTTTCCGGATATTGAGACTCTCTAATCAATTAAAAACATTTACGAAAAAGAATTGAAGTCTTGCGACAAATAACAGATCTGGTGGAAAATATGATATGATAATAGAAAGGGGAAAAAATTAACGGCCACTGGGGTATGGATTGTGAAGGTTGATGGGGTGACAGATCGCGCAATAACTAACTCAAACGATGACTAAAGATCTTCCAAAACTTGAAGCAACCATCAGTTGATCTTGTAATAACAAGAAGCCCAGATATGTGAATGAATGATTCAGCAATAAGGAAAAACCAGGAATAATTTAGTATTTTTAAATTTATATTTTAATATTCGGTTTTTGTAAATGATTATTGTAGGAAAATGGCCAGTCGACCCTAGGTGAATCCCAAACCCATTAAGTTTGAGGTTTGGTGCAAATAACAGAACATTTGGGCCGACAACTGTAATTTTTCCCATTTTGTTTAAAATTGTAATTTGAGATAGGAGGGAACGGTTATTACCGAACGGTATATGTGGGGGTTTAGTTATTATCATAAAAAAAGACTAAAACCACCCCGCTCTCGCTCCATCTCCTTTTTCTCTGTTGTCTGTGTTCTTCCTCTCCAACCGGTGCATTTGCTATGTGTAACACTGATTCGAGTTCCTACCGTAACCAGACCTCCGCGTGGCTATCTGAAGGCGTGGAACACTCCAAGTATGCCCGAAAACCCATTATTGGTATCAGAGCCTGGTTTATTTTTCTGCTGCCTTGTTCAACTTCTGCGTTTTTTTTTTTTTTTTTTTGCCTCATGGTTTGGCACTTCAGTCCATCTTAAGTGATTTGCTCTCAAATATTATGCAAATCCCCTCTTTATACTCAATATGATGATTGTCTATGGTGTATTTAGATGATTTTGTGTTATTTTGAGTTTCCCATTGCTTCCATGACCATCAGTTATTATAAATTTTTGTCTCCAACTATTGTATGTTACCCATCTGTATGGGAGATGACCGAAAACAATCAAAAACATCAGAAAAACGGTAAAAACGTAGGTTTGGAAGCATAAAACTCATAATTTGAAAGACCCGTTTTTGAACAGTTAAAGTTTTCATTTTTGGGTGTCTGGAAAATGAAGTTTTTAGGCTTCAAAAATTATCTCATTGTGTAGAGCTCAGAAAAACGAAGAAAATGACGCCAAGAATGCGAAGAACGGACATCGGAAGGAGGAGATATGGGGGAGAGAATATTCTGGGTCCGACGGACCCGACCCTCGAAGGAATCCGGGTCGGTCAAACTCGACTGGAGGTTGAAGACAACCTCCAGCTTCCAAACGACGCTGTTTTGGCGTCGCCCTTAAAAAAAAAAAAAGGAGGGATAAGTCGGTTGGGTTGGCTTGGTCCGGATCTAGATAGGACCATACCAGGCCCAACCTGTTTCAAAAAATCAAAAAAATAAAAAAAATTTAATTATAATTAATTAAGTTGACTTTTAAAATATTTTTTTGGGCAGAACTACCACGTGGCGTGTTCCGCCACGTGGCACACCCCTTTGACACGTGGATACCACCATCTGATAGGTGGTGGCGCATGGAGGCCGTGGGAACGACGCGTGTCACCAGCGGCGGGCTGCATGGCGGCGCGTGTAATTCATGCGCCGACAGCGAGAGTGGGACTTAAAATTTTTCCTATTTTCTTGGATTTTATGCTTCTTGGGGCACGTGTAGGCGTGTCGGAGCTCCATTTAAGGTGCTAAAAATCCCTGAAATTAAGATCTTCATTTTGGTATATAATTGCTAATTTTTTGAGACAATTAAGGATTCGTTTGTGAGTATTTTCAGTGTATTTTCAGGCATTTTCATGAGGAAAAAATTTCAGAATATTCAAAATAATTTATATTATTTTGTTTTAGGTGAAAATAAAGCAAGAGGCTTCTAGTAGCACTGAAAATATTGAACATGGTTCATTGGAGTACTCATACATGGATAATGGAGTTCCAGAATATGAACCAGAGGATGAGGATCCTGAAAAGGACCTAGACGAGGTTCCTCAAGAAGACCCGGAGGAGTTAACGGATTCTGGACCTGAGTCGGAATCTTAATTCCCCATTGAACCCCTCCCGATGAGCCTCAATTGGTCTTTAACGATTCACTAGATCTTCCTATTGAAACCGAAGTTGAGGAAGAGAAGAGGTGAATCAACCCTGTACCCCAGCTTTAGCTATAAGTATAGCTGAAAGAGATGCAGCCAAACTTACAAACATAAAAGGCATCAATGGCATGCTCACCAGTTACATCCATTACATAACTGATAAGAAGAGTACCGAATTCTACCTTAAAGTCATAATAGGGTACATAAGAGCAATAAAAGTTAGAGGCGGACCCAAAGGGAAACCCATAAGAAAATTTTACTGGATTTGGGTTATAGATTTAGTATCATCCTTTATGACCAAAACACGTAAACTTAGGAAAATGAGGAAAGCAATGCTTGATTACCTTTATGTTCATATCAAATGATGTAATATTTGTATTTGCTTTATTAACGTTTGTTATATTAAGTTTGTGGTTTCATGCATTGTAAATAGACAAAGTGTGTTACTTCATTTAATGAAATTAATGAAATTATTGTTATATGATTATTTGTGAATAATATTTGTATACTTTTTATAAGTGGGAGCTTTTAGGAGATGAGCCTTCTAAGAGTCATAGAAGTACTTATATAAAATTCTTAATAGAGCATAATAATTATTGCTTGTATCTGTGTGATGGGAGATACAAACGTATGCTCTTGATCGTGGATCTTGCAGTGTTATTATTTTCTAATCAAGAACAATATAAGTACATGACATTGTATACTTCGCTGTGCTATCTAATTGGAATGTTCTATGGTACGTCTCTTTCTTTTAGAGAGAATGTAGAATAATGTGGGATAAATTTGTCACAGAACTAAAAAATGGCAACCAAGAACATAATTGCTGAGCTTAATAAAGGGGAAAAGCTTAACGGGAATAATTGGGACATATGGCACTGAAAGGTCCAATAAATCTTAGAGGAATAAGATGTTGTTGAACCTTTAACTACTGCAATGGTTGAACCTAAGGCTGGGAATATGGCCCAACATAGGAGAGACCAAGAGGCTTACCAAGTTTGGAAGAAGAAAAACAGCATAGCAAGAATCACGCTTCTGAGTGCAATGGCTGATGACATAATGTGCGATTTTGAGAGGTACAAAACTGCACAAGCTATGTGGATAGCATTGAAGGACAAGTTTGGCAGTACTTCTACCACTAAAATTAGGAGGTTAACGATTAAGTTCGATACCTACAAACTCAAGCCAAACAATCCTATGAAGCAACATCTGAGAGAGATGGCCAATATGATCAGAGAACTTAAAGAAGTTGGACAGGTGCTGTCTGATGAACAGCAAGTGCAAGCTGTTATCAAATCGCTCCCTGCTAGCTAGGAGCACATGAAAGTCCATCTAACGCATAATGGAAACATCATTACTTTTAACGATGTAGCCAAGCACTTGGAGCTGGAGGATGAACGTTTAGAGGCTTACAAGACCTCTGGACAAGCTTATTACACTGAGGATGCTGGCACTTTCCAATCAAGACCCGATTCCAAGAAGGGCAAGAAGTTCCAAAAGAAAGGGAAGAAGGGTGGTCCTCAACCCAAAAAGGGAAAGAAGCAATTCAAGAAGAAGGGAAAGAAAGGTGGGAAGAAGAAGCTAGACCTGAAGAAGGTCAAATGCTTCGCCTGCCAGAGAATGGGCCATTTTGCACGTGACTGTTCAAAACAGGCTGAGAGTGAAAAGGCATTAGTGGATTATATGAATTCACATGTTTCATATGTTTTCAGTATTGTTTTTCTAATAGAACCTATTTCTTCTTCTTGGATTATAGACTCAAGCTCCACAGACCACGTAACTAGGGATCGAGGATCCTTTATCGAGTGCCATCGGTTGCCGTATCAAAGCAAGTGGCTTTATGTTGGGAACAATGCGAGGATCGAGGTTAAAGGTTTGGGCACCTGCAAATTTACTTTGCATGGTGGGAAGACCTTGATACTCCATGATGTATTTTACACTCCCGACATCCGACAGAACTTGGTTTCTGTGTTGTACCTTTTAGAATTTGGTTTTGATGTAAACTTTCATGGTAAAGCTGCAGACATTTTAAGCAACTCACTTCTTTATGGTTCAGCTTTTTTATTTAAAAAGTTCTTTGTTTAGGATATTATTGGTGATTTCAATAGTAATGAATGCTTTGCTATTTCTTTACGTAATGTTGACATAAACACCTGGCATGCTAGACTAAGACATATTAATCAAAATAGAATGATTAAATTAACCAAAGAAGGGTTGTTAGGTGCCATTCCCAAAATGTAAATTTAACTATGTGAGAATTGTCTAGCTGGTAAGGCAACAAGAAAGCCTTTCGGTAAGGGAATAAAGCTAAAAATCCATTGCAATCAATTCATTCTGACATATGCGGTCCAATGAGTGTGAGGGCAAGACACGGAGCTTGGTATTTTATTACCTTTATTGACGATTTTTCATGATATGGTCATGTCTATTTGATCTCACACAAGTCTGAGGCTCTTGAGTGCTTCAAACATTACATAAACAAGGTAGAGAATCAAATGGACAATAAAATTAAGGCATTACGCACTGATCGAGGTCATGAATATTTATCTGAACAATTCAAATAGCTCTGTGAAAAAAAAAAGGATAATTAGACAACTGACTATCCTTGGCACTCCACAACAAAATGGAGTTGCTGAAAGAAGAAACATAACTCTTCTAGACATGGTTAGGTCTATGATAGCTCAAGCAAACCTGCCAATTTCGTATTACGGTGATGCTTTGTTAACAGCAACCTTCATACTTAACCATGTACCCTCAAAATCAGTCACTTCCACGCCCTACGAGTTATGGACAAAAACGCAAACCAGAGCTAAGCATCTTGAGACCCTAGGGGTCAGCGGCGTATATCCATAACGCTTCTCACAAGCATGGGAAGTTGGGTCCAAGAGGAAAGAAATGTATCTTTATAAGGTACTCTAAACAATCAAAGGGATACATTTTTATAGGTGAAAATGAAGATGGAATGGTGACTAAAATAGAATCAAGAGATGTAACATTCAATGAGACTGAATTTCCTAACAGAGGAGATGTTGACCGTACCGTTTCTCTTTATGAGACACAGGAACAAGACAATGCAGAACAAATTGACAAACCAAAATCGTCTAAATGTGTCATAATGAGTGGGAGCCAAGAAAGGTCAACACCGAGACCTGAGCAAAGAAAGAAAGATAAGCAAATAACTCCCGTCAGAAGGAGTAACAGGGAAAGTGTTCCCAAAAGACGCTTTCAAATAGAAGGTGAATCTTTCTTAGTTACTCCAGAAGAGGATGATGAGCCCCATTCTGTACCAGAAGCTTTGTTAAGTCCTGCCAAGGAGGAATGGATAAAAGCGATGGAAGAAGAAATGGACTCAATGAAAAAGAACAAAGTTTGGGTGTTAGTTGATCTTCCAAAAGGGCATAAAGCCATTGGGAATAAGTAGGTTCTCAAGATTAAAAGAAAAGTGGATGGATCAATTGACAAATCAATGCTCGATTAGTAGCAAAGGGGTACACACAATAGGAAGGCATAGATTATGAAGATACTTCTTACCTGTTGTGCGTTTCAACTCTATTAGACTTATTCTGGCAATAGTAAACAATTTAGATCTCGAATTACATCAAATGGATGTAAAAACTGCATTCCTAAATGGTGATTTGGATGAAGAAATCTATATGGAACAACCATTAGGTTTCATTGAAAAAGGAAAGGAAAATAAAGTTTGTAAACTCAAAAGGTCCATTTATGGATTGAAACAATCATCTAGACAGTGATATTTGAGGTTTCACGAAGCAATAACCTCATATAACATCCAAATGATAGAGGAAGACCACTACGTCTACATTAAGCAGTTTGAGGGTAATTTTGTCATATTATCCTTATATGTAGACGATATACTGTTAGCTGGAAATAATCTAGATTCGGTGGTAGCTATTAAAGAATAGCTTTTGTCAAAATTTGAGATGAAAGATATGGGTGAAGCAGAGTATATACTTGGAGTTAAGATCCAAAGAAATCGTTCAAAACAAATCCTCTCTCTTTCACAAGAGAATTACATGAACAAGATTCTTGAGCGATTCAACATGAAAGATTACAATCCTATCAGTACCCTGATTGCTACTGGAGTGGCCTTGAGTCCTGACATGTGTCCCAAAACCAAGTCTAACAAAAAGAAGATGGAAAGAGTTCCATATGCCAGTGCTGTTGGTAGTCTGATGTATGCAATGATGTGTACAAGACCATACATCTGTTATGCAGTGGGATTGGTAAGAAGATTCCAGTCTAACCCCGGTGAAAAGCATTAGAAAGCAGTGAAGAGGATCTTGAGATACCTAAAGGGCACTTTCAATTATGCACTGTGCTATAAAGGAGGTGATCTGTGCCTTGTTGGGTACTTTGATGCTGATGTAGGCGGAGATGAAGAAGAATGAAGGTCAACTTCAGGTTATACCTTCTTGCTCAACAATGGCGCCATATGTTGGAGTAGCAAGAAGCAAACGTCCATTGCCTTACATTCAATAGAAGCTGAGTTTATGGCATGCACCGCAATAGTGCAAGAGGCTTTATGGCTGAAGAGATTTATAGAACACCTTGGATTTGGAAACAAGAGTACCAATTCAGTGATGGTATACCGTGACAATACTACAGCCATAGCTTATACTAAAGATCCTAAGTATCACAGCAAAACCAAGCACATTGATATCAAGTATAATTTGTTAGAGATTATATAGCACAAAAGATTGTTACTGTACAATACATTTCTACCAAATGTATGGTAGCAAATCCTCTGACAAAGCCAATAGGCGAAAAAGTTTTTAAAGAACATGTGCAAGCCCTTGGCATGTGTAAAGTGTAATATGTGAACCTCATTAATGAAATTATAATTTTCTATCATCATTTTATACGTTTGTCTGAAAGTATACAATGTCTAGTATGTCGTATAGGTTAAAAAGGTTGGCTCTGACACTCAGGTGGAGTGGGCAAAGATGAGACATTTGTGTTCACCAGTAAAGCAGCAAAAAATGTTGATATGGTAAGGAAGAAACACAAACTTTATGTTGCCTTGACTAAAGTGTAGCAGGTCAAGATGAGATCCACATTGATAAAGTTGGATTGAAGTTTGGAATCCTACTTCCATAATACCTGTGGCCAAAAAACAAACTCTTCAATGTCGACTTCGTAAATATGAGCAGAGTTGAAGAATTTGGGTTTAGACACTGAGTGTGTCTGGACTTAAGTCTGTACGGTGTTAATGATAAGTCCAAAATGACATACGCTCTTATAGTGAAAGAGTAACATCGTAGCATATATTTCATACCAAATGTACTGAGAGAACCGCGAAAGGGAAGCAAGTGAAAGATCCCTGCTTTATTGTTGTGTGAGTCCCAGGGAGGAATTTTCCTCTCGTTGGTGTCCTTTGACTTTGACAATATCACGAAGATATGTTTTAGTGACTGCTACTTTGGCATGTGTCCTATGGTCATGATAAATGCGATCTAAGGTATTATGCTGGGAAAGTGACTAATTCATATCGAAGTAATATTTAGGTGAAAGGAAGATTAATTGCAATATACACACCTATGTTACTGTTTGTGACATGTCCCTTATGACATTTTGTTGTCGTAAGTGTGGACACTAGTTATTTAAGGAAGGTAATCTGAGTTAAATATTGACTCGAGAGGGATTAGATTTACCATAAAAAGTGTATATAGGTAAATTTAGGACATTTGTGGCATAACATTAAAATTCAAGCTACACAAAGGAGGGGGTGACTTGTGCTGGTCCTATAAAAGGATTTCTAGTACAGGTACCTTAGCGAAGACGTCATGCCCATGCAGTCACGGCAAAGCACTAAGTATGAAATTAAGGGAAGGAAAGAGACTTGACCCATGACATCTAATCCACCAAGTGTGAGTGGGAGATGTAGGAAAATAGGCTAGTCCACCCTTGGTGGATTGGACCCAAACCCATTAAGTTTGAGGTTCTGGTGCAAATAGCAGAACATCTGGGTCGACAATTGTAATTTTTCTCATTTTGTTTAAAATTGTAATTTGAGATAGGAGGGAACGGTTATTGCCGAGCGGTACATGTGGGGGGTTAGTTATTATCATAAAAAAGACAGAAACCACCCTGCTTCTGCTCCATCTCCTTTTTCTTTGTTCTCTGTGTTCTTCCTCTCCAACCAGTGCATTTGCTGTGCATAACACCGATCCGAGTTCCTACCGTAACCGGACCTCCACGTGGCTATCTGAAGGCGTGGAACACTCCAGGTATGCCCGAAAACCTATTAATTATAATTTTTAAGGTCCTTCTTAATAAATATTATTTTTTTAATAAGTCATTACCTTTATTTTTCCCAAAAATCAAATATTCAGCCTATATTTGATGTCATGTTGTCTATTTTGTGAAGTGAGCAGCGAATCCAAATCAATCATAGACGATTATGACATCAAGACCAATTTGAATGGCCAATTTGCAATGTATGGTCTTCTTCTTGCTTTTTTTTAATAATTAAAATATATTGATTACTTCTCTATTTAATATAAATTACGGATCTGCCTTTTATTTTTAAAACGTGTGTGTGTATATATCTTCCTTAAGATTAAAATATATGTCTGATAAATCTTCTAATTTAAGATTCTACTTCCATTTTTTTTTTTTTTGCCATTTTCCTTCCGTCTACTTAATTGTTACTTGATGGTTAAATCACATCCTTGACCAAAAGGTAATGTTGATATATCCATTATATCAAATTTTCCAATCACGCATAACCAACACGTAACCATGTGTCCTTTTTTCCTGAAAATATTAGCATTTCATAGCATTTAATTATAAATCCACATGAAATAAAAAATGACATTTGGCTATGTATGATTGGAGAACTTGACATAATGTATATAAGGAACTTGACCTAAGTTCTTTCCCCTTATTTTCAAAACTTTTATATTATTAAATTGATTACTTTTAATCATATTACAAATTTAATTAATTTTATAATTTTAAATTTTTATTGTTTTTAATAATTTTAAAATTTTAATCTGATTTAATTTAAACTTGTTTATAATACGGTTTCTTAAATACATATGCTAACGTTTTGCAAGCCACAATTATACTATAAAATTATAAAATGATATGATTTTGAGCAAATTGTATTAATACTTCAATTTTATAATTTAAGATTTTAAAATATATTTTGTTAAACATATATTTGTTAAAAAAGTCGCTCCAGTTTTCAATGTTTTCTAGAGTAAATATTACTGAAGTTTTGTCTAAATTTACTAAAACTATTAATAGATAAATGGGCATTAAGAAAACTGCCAGAAGATAAATAGATATGGTTTGGGTTGTTCAGCATAATCTCAACTACTTCGTTCTTTATTTCCCCAAACTCTCAGGATTGTTCTCTTATCCTAAGCTAATGAACGTTGTTGCCCTAAGGATCAACTTTTGTAGTATACCCATGGAAGCCAGATATGCCAAGATATCTTTCTCTTCTATGCATGTTTGTGTTCAAGTAATCGACCTCCCGTTTGATTACTATATGGAAGAGGCCTATGTAAAAACTTGGGTATTTGTTTAGTTCTTTTTCGGATTATGATCAGTTCTCCATATATTATCAAGGTGGTTTGAGAATTAAGGTAGTTGTTCTAGAGAGATTCTCTTTTTCTAGAATCTCTAGCCTTTAGTTACAATCAGGTGAGAGAGTTTCTCTGTCTAGTATTCTTGAGCATGTTAAAAGTTCTAGTCGAATTATGGAGGAGGGAGTCTTTGATGGAGTCACTGTTCTAAGGTGTTGCAAAATCCTACTTTTTGTTTTGAACATGTGGGCCCAAGATCTAGTCTTATTACACGTTCGGACTATAGTTACTTTTTTTGTACAAAAAAGTTTAGATGAATTGGAACTCGAGACTCATTAGGACCAAAACATGTTTCCAGGCTTAAAAAGCACTTATAGATATATTTACAAATCGCCTACTAATGAAGTCCTTATATCAGCAATGGATTCGAACTCACAACCTTGTGGGTTATGTGCTGACTCTTTACTTATTGGACTAACTCTTGTTGGCCAAATTATAGTTACTTATTTTGACTAGATATTGGTCTTCTGATATGGGCCTTTGACCACAAATCCAACTTACACAAGAAGCCAAATACCCCTAAAATTATAATTGACTACAATTACAACAAATGGTCTTGCTAAGCCTAGTAAGAAGATTTCTACTCGTTGGTCATAGATTTGACATGAGGGTAATAAGAAAGAGGAAGCGAATATAAGAGAATTTTATTGATCCTAATGTGAAGCGTACCAACCTAGTTTCTTTACATAGTGATGCTTCTAGTGTTTTTCAAACAAATATATGCTACTTTGCAACATCTTATTATAGTGAATACTGTAACATCTTGGTTTTTAATTAAGGATTTAGGAGTAATTAGGCTTGATTGTAATATAATCTTGAGATGTTAATGATTGTTTGAGGTAGATAAGGAAAAAAATAGTAAGCTAGAGGTTATTTTGAGGTAGTTTTGTGGTTTTTTGTATTTTTTATTGTGACAAGAGGAGAGGTTCACCATGGCAAACTGTGTAGAAGAGGGAAGGAAGATGCTCTTTATGTTCTTCGTCACAATGACATTCATGGTGAATATCACAAAAGGAAGACTTGATCTCTTCTGTTAAGTTTGGCTTGGCAAAAGAGCCTGAAGTTCAAATTATTGGCACCTCTGTGTTTTGTTGCAGTAGTGAAAGGTGGTGTTTGTTACGGTGAACTCACAAAAATACTGATAAAAACTAGCATCAGGAACGTGAAAAATAGATAGAGAAAGGAGAAGAAATAGGAAAGCTCTGCTAGGGCTTGTAATTTTCAGTCTTAGGGAGTTTTTTTGAGCTTCCAAACCTTCAAGTAAGAGATTTTAACTTGTTTTCTATGTTTTTCTCTTAGTTTTTCTTAGGTTTGAAAGTTAAGATTTTTAGGGTTCTTGAGGATTTCAAAATTTCTAAGTTTTTGACCGAATCTTCTAAGTTCCTTAGAGTTATTTAGGTTAGATTAGGGGTTTGATATTAGAAGTGGGATTTATTGAATTTTGATAATATGGTGATTAAAATGGTGCTTTGTTGATTGGGTTTTGTTTATTGAGGATAGATAAGAGTATTAATTAGTTTAGATTGTTGATATTGATAGATTTCAATATTAGGTATGTTAGAGGTTGAAAATTCTAAGTGTGTGACTTAAGGATTAATTGAATGATTGTTGTTAAGATAACCAAGAAGTTTAATGAGTTAATTAGATAGAGGAATTAATGACTATAACTTTGGATTGAGATTTTTGGTTATAAGTTCGAAAAGTTCGATTATGGGAGTTGTTATGGGATATAAGACATGAGGTTTTTGAGTTTTGTATTTTAATTGTTGCATGTGTTTGACTATAATCTATATGGTGACGTAGATTAGCGTATGTCCTGACTTATGTAGTAGTGCCTTGTGTTCAAGCCAAGTACTAAGCTTAGAGTTGAGGTAACCTAGTTTACTTTGCTTTATATGCTTACTGTTGATTGTAAGGTTTTCTAAATCCTTTCAAACTATATTGACTTATAACTAAGGCATTATAAAGGAAAAGCATATATTTTGTTGTATATCAATCAAATGTTGGTGAAGTATTATTTTGCTATTATTGCATGTTTGTATCAATGGTTGTGCCTTATAGTGTTGTAGAGGTGAATTTTTTGGAGTATGCCCTCTATTATGTTGTTGATTGTATTCTTCATCTGTTATGTTACATCCATTTATAGGTTCATATATGGAGGTTGGGATTGTATGTGGAGGATAATTGTTCTTAAAGCTGGTTCAGCATGCCAATACTATGATTAGGTGTTTAGCCTCTTGTCAAGCCCTTGTAGTTCTTCCTTTTTCCCAACCTAGAATCAAGATAGAATTCTTAGGTGGATATCTCTTTGGCCCTCATCAGACCACAGGTCAAGGGGGTGTGAGTGGGGTGACCTTTGGTTAAGTTACTTTATACGGATGGTTTGGATCCATATCAAGGACTTATAAGGAGGAGTACAGCGGATAAGAAGACATAAGCTATTGTGTTGATTGGTGCAATTATGTTTGCATGTTTTTAGTTTAAGATATTTTATATATGGCATTACTTCACTTGCTTATCATCCTGTCTATATATGTTGTAAAGCTTTAATTACTAGGACTTTATGTCTCACCCTATTAATCTTACTGTTTTTAGGAGAGCTTTCTGATACCATCCGTCATGAAGGGAAGTAGCCAAAGGCTTAGGTGAGTACAGCCTGGTAGGTCTCTCATGACTTGGGTTTGTAATGACTATATAATTTGCCATGATAAGGCTCATGTTTTGTATCCACATATCTAACTGTCTCTTTATACTTTTGGATTACTATATTTTGAAGAATATTTACTTAATAGCCAAAGGCCATAAGATTTCTTACAAATGAACCTTGTGGACCTACATTTGTCACTATTTGGGAAAAACTTTTACCTTATTGACGGTTGTTATGATTTTGAGATTGTTTGGATTAACCACATATGATTTGTGGGCTGGGCTTAGCCTTTACTCTTCTTGTGCCATAAATCTTTGTATGGTCAATTTTTAGGATGGTTTTACAGCTAGTTATTGTGCCCTGTGCATTACTTGTTATGTTATTGGTTTGAAGGACTTTTATTTACCCCAAACTTTTTATAAGCATGGTAACTTTTGATAATCTAGCCAAATTCTTTTTCTATCATGGTTAACTTAAATTATTACGAAATTGTAGTTCTAAGGAAAGGTCTTTTCAAATATTATTCATGGAATATTAGTTGGCTTTTAAGAAGCCCCTCCACTAGCTGATTGGGGGTTATGTTATGCTTGTCAAGATGACCTCTTTATGGTCAAGGAACAATGTCGGCTAACTTTTCACCCTAGAGTTTTGGAACTTATTACTCATATAGAACTGCTCAAAAATCATGGTGCCCAGTTTATGAATCACAAAACATCATTGTTCTTCAAAGAAGTGTTTGCAAGATGAGCCTCATACTCATGTTCTAGGTTTTGGTAGAGTTTATGCGAAAAAGCTTTATGCATGTGGATGATACAATCATGGACCTTGAAGTTCATCAGTAACCACTTAGAGGTCCATCATCTAGTGATACATCTTTTTGTCTTTTGGTGTTCTTTTATTTATTCTTGTTATGCTTTGTTAATAAGTTGTGTTGGCCCAATTTTTTCATTGTGGATTTGTTTGCTCACCTTTCTCTCAGGTCATAGTGATTTTGCTATAGTTCTCTCTTATTCTCGGTGTTTCCTTATGATTTTTCAACATACTCAGGGATACAGATGTCTGTAGGGCTTTGCTCCATAGTGGTATGGTTCGAAGACTAGAGCTTTACTTTTAGTATTATGATTCATATTCTTATAATGGTCTTTATCTTTCTTGGTGTACTCATACATGGCTGGGTAGTACTAGTAAGTGCTTGGTGTTTATTTGTGTATTAGGTCTTTATGTTACATCTTCTTTTACGTTTTTGTTTTTTATCATTGTGGATGCCTCTATCTTGAGTTACTTCATCGGGTCGCAATTCACAAATGTTTTGGTTGATGCATTTATCATCCTATTAAAGATTGGTTCCCTCTTATGGTTGGTTCAGCTCTTGGGGAGCTTTTCTTGTTGAATTGCTTTTTGATTTGTTCATTTAGATACAACATTTCCTTACCTTTCCATGTTTGTTACAAGCTTGCTTAAGACAAGGTCGATGTTGCAAAATGTGCTATTGCACATGTTTAATGTTTTTTGGCTGTTAGTTTTTTGTTTGTTGATTGTTGCTTTGTTTGTTTTTTCTCCTTAGTTTTAAATGTTCTAGACCAACCTTCTCCTTTAGTTTATTTGGGCTATGCTCAAATTAACTAAATGTGACTAGGCTGCATTTTTATGTAATCATTTTATTTAAATTGAATAAAATTGTCCTTTTATTAAAAAAAACAAAAGGACATATATAGGGGTATTTGGATTTTTTTTCAAGAAATCTTTTTCTAATAATGTTAGGAAGGTATAATAAACTCACATGGGCTGCTTCAATAAATAAGTAAATGTGTCCTTAATAAGCATTCATCTACTTATCATATATTATGGAATAATTACTTTCATCAAATTAATCTCATTTTGAACTAAAATATGAAATCTTAATTAAATTTAAAAAAAATCATCGAATCTCTCTCTTCACTATAAATTTCAATATATCTTTTAAATTGGGAAATTAAAAAAGTTTACAAAAAGCATATAACTCCTTAAATTATTTCTCGTTAATTAATAGTACTGTAATTTGATTTCATGTTTATTTCTAGGGTTAGTATAAATTTTGGTCCTAAATTGGGGTCCATTTTAGTATCGGTTTCTAGAATTTCAAAGCATGGCTTTGGTTCCTCAAATTATGTTCAATTCAGACTGTTGGTCCTTAAAAGCTTCTCCTCATTAATTTTGGTTGTGATGGCTCTAACATTGTTAAATTGATGACATTCACACAAAAGCTGGCATATATGTGAATCTGACCTAGAAAAAAGGCCAAAAAAAAGAAAATAATTGGGTATTTTTAAAACGCACCATCGAGGGATAAAAATTTGCTCACTAAAGAAAGCCATAAACAAGTTGATTAGGAAAAGAAGAGGGGAAAGGGTTAGGGCAGAAGGGAACATTGACAAGGGCAACTCAGTAAAGAGTCTAATTAGTTATCCCAATTTAAGGACAAAGATTCAATGAAGGCAACAAAAATCCGATAAACTAGACAAGGCAACAAATATGCAGGGAATGGCAATTGGTATTTGGTAAAGCTGGGAATATGAGCTAGCCCAGTCGTGCAGGGCCAGCCTTATAAGGTCACAGGCTTAAACAGGCCGACCTTGTAAGGCTGAAATTTCAAAAATGTCCCATTTTACCAGGCTCGACTCTTAAGCTAGCCTTTAACCCATTTTTTAAAAAAATGTAATTTTTTATATTTTTCATATGTTTTATAAAAAAAATGAAAATAAAGCAATAAAATTACTAATAAAAGGCATAAATATGAATAAAATTAAGTCACAAATAAAAAAATCATTTTATCTAAACATCCATCAACATTTAAGAATATCTAAAGCATCCATCAATAAGATAACATTATCCAAAAGTTTCATCAACACTACAAATATGCAATAGACAAGCACTATAATCAATTTTTTAAAACTTCGTCATGACTATCATCAATTGCTCTTTTTTATTAGTATGCTTTTCTTTAGTAGCATAAATATCAATTTTTTCTTTTTTATAGAAATTTTACTTTTAAATTTTGCAATCTAGCTATTATTTTACTTTAGTTTGAGATATATTATTGATGAAACTCATAAATTTCTAATTCAAATTATAGAATCATAAGTTATATAAGTATAAAAATACTCTCTTATCAAATATATAAGATTTTAAAATATCAACATATATAATATAAGTCAAATCATTATTAAAGACAAAGTTAACCCATTTTTTCAAAATTTAATTGAACAAATTATTATCCAAAACAAAATAAATCAAACCATTTTGTGAAATTTAATTTCAAAATAATAATAATAACTAAATACTTGAAATATCATTAACAATATAAAAAAATTAATAATATTAGTATTATAAAAATTTTTAAAAAACAAAAAAGTTAAAGGGCCTAAACAGACAAGCCCTCAAGACTGGCCAGTTTAAGCCCTCGGCCCTAGAAGGCTAGTCTTTTTAAGCCTATTTTTCATTTAAAGGAAAAATTTATTCATCCCTTACAATTTTCAAGCCTAAAAGGGTAGCCCAGCAAACTCAATCCATTTTTTCAGCTATAGTATTTGGGTACAAGTTTTTGGTTTTCTGCAATTTCTCTCCCATCTTGTCCTTTACTCATCTTCAATATTGGATTAAACCTAGGCTACAATGAAGTTGAATGTGTAACATCTTGAATTTTGGGTGTAGAAGTATCACAATTAGCCTGAAATAGGTAGGCTATCAGACCCTTTTTGGCAAGAATTCCAGAAGTTCCCTAGAAGGACGAGAGGTTCCCAATGACCAAACTGCAAAGTAAAAATTTTCTAGAACCACGAGAGAAGCAAGTTAGAGAATTTGATGAAGTCTTAAGGGCTCGAGTATAGGAATTAGAGATGATTAATGGCCAATGGTTGTGTTGGGAGCCTCAGTGAGAAGATTCCGAGGTTAAACCCTAGTAGGGACCTAATAGTAAATTTAAAAAGTTTCTGGCTAAAAAGGGCAATGATGGAAAGGATGCCCAAAGTTTTAGAAAAATCCCAGAAAATTCTAGAAAAAAGGGAAATGAGGTTCTGAGGCCCTTAAGGGGTTAAAAATGAAAAAAAAAAAACCCATAAAGCAAATTGATTAAATTCCTAGGGTTTTAGCTAATTACAGATACTAGCCCAAATTAAATTGTTGAAAATATAAGGAGGCCTTAGATAATTAAAAAAAATGGGAATAAATAGTTAAGGAATCATTATAGATTTTAAAAATAATTTTGTTCCCCAAAAAGCAAAGAGGTTGGTTTCAATAGAATTTAAAGCCTATTTATATACTATCTAATGAAAATCAAAATAAACTATTTATAGGTTGACTTTTGACTTGAGAAAATTAGAAAAAAATTTTGTAATAAAAAGGTAGTATTGGTACTCAGAGACAGATTCTCAGAATCATGGACAGGTAAAAAGAATTTAGTCAAGTTTATTCCAAAATAAATATTATTAAATATTTTAATAGAAGGACAAGGGAAGAGCATCATTTCTTCTTTAGGCATGTTATATAATATCATGTGAAGTTAATTGAAATGAGAAAAGGGTGCCAGAAAATGTCTCAAGGCTACTAGGTAAGTCAAGACCCAAAAATAGTATCTGATACGGTATAAAATTGTAAAATAAGAAAAGGAATAGCCAAGGGTATGATTATGCATGAATTTCTACCTAGTTTTCTCCCTATTTTAAGGAAAATTTGACAAGGGACATGAACGAAGTAATATATTTTGTTAAGTGTTAAGTTTGAAAGAATAGAATTATATAATAAAATATTATGTTTTTACACATGTGTGATAGGTGGCTGATAGAACCTTATCTTTATATTGTTTTCTCAAGTGTTTTCTTATGTTTTGCAACACTTTTACCCTCATTATGCATGTATTTGTAGATTTTTGATTACATTGATTTATGCATTGCATTTTGCTGTTTAAGGGGTAAAAAGGGTCAATTTTCTCTCCTTATTTGTAATTGCTTGATCTGTAATCAATTAGTCTTCACAAAGCTCTTTGTTGTGATTTTTAGGCATTTAGAGAAGGACCTAAGACCAAAGATATGACATTGATGGAGCCATAAACTTATAAGAACCAAAACATAAGAGTTGGAGTGTTCTACCTCCCCAGGTTGTGACATGGACTGCTGAAGTCACAACCTAGATGTCCTTTTAATGGAACTATGCGTTTTAGAGCTAAGTCAAGACTGAATGTTCTCTATCTCCCCAGGTCGCGACATGATATTCTGAGGTCGCAACCTAGGCCCCTAAGTCTCTACCTGACACTTCTAAGGTTGTGACCTGAGTACGTTAAGTGAAGATGTGCGTTTTGGAATAAGTTTATGAGCTTTTACATCTAAAAGAGGTGGCCACCATGAAAGATGACTTCTCTATTCTGTAGAATTGCAAGGATAGAAGCCACTATCATTTTCTCTCAAGCCTCTATTGATCCCACTCCCAAAACCTTCATTTTTCTTTACTTCTTTATCATTTTCTGCAATTTTGAACTGATAAAACCACTCCAACCACCTTTTTCTCTATTTTTCTAACCCCATTTTTAGCATCACTCATGGCTGTTCATACTTGGAGCAATTGCAATCAGTTTGAAGACATGAGAGGCTAAATCTTTAGCCTTTTAGTGATGGAAGACAAAGCTTGAGCTTAAGGACTTAATAGGGGAGTTGCTTAATTCTGTGTTAGAGATTTCTAGATTTAGGGATTTCTGCATTTGTGTCAGACTTGGTTTATGATTATAAATCTTATGTTTAGACTACTAAATATGTTTGGATTGGATGCTATTAATGTTGGATCATTTATAAATATTTCAGTTTTTAAATCCTTGTCTTCAATTGATTATCAGTGATTATTGATGATTAATCTGTGTGCTGTATTCTGTGACTGTCAATTGACATTCTAAGTACATTGCATTATCCGTTCATTTGCACTCTAAGCGGCCTTCAATAATGTTTTAAAAGGTTTCAATTAACTTTGATTAAAGTGAGTTTTCATTAATTAAGACATTGGACCTAAGTGATTACTTGGGGTTTTTCTTCAGACTTGGAGATTTCTAAAACTCCCATCATTTTAAAAGCAGTGATAGCTGAGTTTTCATCATCAAAAGACTAATTCACCATAATTTTTCTTTAAGCCAAAACATTTCCTTATTCATTTAAAATACCAAAAACATTTATTTCTCTGTACTTTACATTTATTGCACCACCTTTAAAACAATTAAAACCTATTTTTTCTTTACCCAAATCATCATGTTTTTTATTACCAATTTAGACTAGGTTGTTTTCTAATAAAGCGCTCCTCAAAAAGAACCAACAATTTGGGATTCAAGGCGTGTTTAGAATACCATCAATCTCAAGACATTCTAGCTAACATTATTGCATGTAAAATCTCAAATTTTGGGCTCAGTTGTACAGGAAGTAGCCTAAGACAAAAAAGCTATTTGACTCCTTTTGGCAGAACTTGTCACAGCCTGAATTTTGAGCCTAGAAGTACCAAAATTAGCCTGAATTGGGCAGGCTACCAGACCCTTTTTGGCAAAGGTCCCAGAGATTCCCTGGAAGGACAGCAGGATTTCCAACGACTAAATCGCAAAGGGAAAGTTTTTTGGGACTAAGAAAAGAGGAAGTTAGAGACTCAGATAGAGTCTCAGGGCCAGGAATGAGAAATAGAGATAAATATAGGCCAAAGGTTATGTTGGAGGCCCTAATGAGGTGAATTTCAAGTTAAGCCAAATCAGGAGCAAAATTATAAGTTTGTAAAGTTTTGGGCTGGTAAGGGTAAAAATGGAAATCATGGTCGAAAATCCAAGAAAAATCCTAAAAAATGGGAAATAGTAGGTTAAGGCCTGAACACTTCAAAAAAATTCTATAAAAATGGGAACGAGGTTCAGAGGCCTGTATGTGGCTAAAAATGACGAAAATGCCCCTAGAAGGAATTGTGGAATTCCTAGGGTTTTGACTCATTTGGAATATTTTCAAAAATAAATTATTTAAAGTATAGGAAGGCCTCAGGTAATTGGAATAAAATGGGAGGAAATACTTGAGGAATTATCACAGGTTTTAAAAATAATTCCGTCCCTATAAAGCGAAGAGGTTGGCTTTAATAGAATTTAAAGCCTATTTATACACTATCAAGGGAAAGTCAAAGTCAAAGGTCTAGAGGTTGACGTTGGACTTAAGAAAAATTAGAGGAATTTCCCGTGATGAATAAATAGTATTGGTACCTAGAGATAGATTCTCGGGGCTGTGGACCAGTAGAAAGAATTCGGTCAAGATCACTACGAAATAAAAATTATTAATTATTTAATGGAAGAACAAGGGAAGAGCATCACACTCTTTTTAGGCATGTTATATAATGCCATGTGGATTTATTTGAGGTGAGAAAAGAGTGCCAGAACATGTCCCAGTGGTCCCGAGTAAGTCAGGACCTGAAAAAGTATCTTATATGGTGCAGAATGGCAAGATAGGTGGAGGAATACCAAAGGGTTATATTTTGCACGAATTTTGTATTAATTTCCTCCCTATTTTAATGCCAAAATGATGAAGGAATATGGAGGAGACAAGTGTACGATTAGATGGGAAAAGAAAGTATTACGTGTACGGCTGGATGCAAGACATGTGTATGGTCGGATGCAAGTCATATGTATGGTTGGATTAAAAGCCTGTGGATTGATGATGTAAGTATGATGTCATCAAGATGGGGTAAACATGATGTCATAGGACACTTGTCACCATAAGATTAAAAGAGATAATGGACGGTCCAGATTAAGCCACATATTTTTAAGATTAATAGCCCAGATTCAGTCTTGTTTTCTATAAATACCCCCTCCCCTCCCTCATTTTCGTCCAACCTAGAGGAAACCTTGGAGAAGCTCTAGCAAAATGGTTTCTAGAGAGAGAAAGAAGAAGGAGAAAGAAAGGCCAAGTGGTCCCATGTAAGATCAAGCTCTAAACCAAGGTATGTTTATGGTTTTTAATGTAGTTTTCACTACCGTTGTTGTTGTTGAGCTTGGTTATGGATTTTAATGATTTTCGGGAGCTTGAAACTCTAGGGAGATATGCTGCACGAAATTCTTAAGAATTGGGGGAGATGAAATTGATGTTAGAATGATATTTAAAGGCTTGAAAGGAACAAGAATCAAGTGATTTTATGTTGAAATTGGTTGAATTTCATGACTATATAACTTGAGTTATATTTCAGTCAAGGCTAGTTTATGGGGAAGGAGTTTAATTTTGATTATTTTGAGTTTGGAAATGGATTATACATTTAAAATTGTGTGAGAATAGCATGTGGAATTAATTTTAGAAAGGTTAGAAATCAAGCTCAAAAGTTAGAAGTCAACATAGCTCAAAGAAAACAAAGTGTTAATGTTGTTGATTACCATGGCTCTAATGAATGAATGGAAATGATGTGTTGATACATTTAGGGTCATGAGACATTGAGGAAGATGAATGGCAAAGGTTGAGCAAGCAACCTTAATGGTTGATAGCAAAGGGAGTAAGAGGAAGTAAAGAGAAAGTTTAAAAACACAAGATAACAAACTTGACCTTACTCTCATGTGCTTGGCATTTGCTTGCATGTATGACATGTTTCTATATTATATGATTTTATGAACTCATGTGTTGTGATTGTGAATATGTTTGAAATATGCCATAGGCCTATGTGTTTTATGATAAATGCATGATGATTGCCAAACATGTCATTATGTTATAAAGATGTTAAGTTGCAAGCATGTTATAAATACCAAGCTTGCCATGTATATTTGGGTGGTTATTGTTTGCTACTGAGATTCTCCCAAATATCACCCCTCCCTAACCAACCATTTAGTTCAAGTATGATGGACAATGATTGCATGAAGGAGAGCATGAGAAGGAAGGAGAAGAAAGTGGAGAATTATTCATGTTAATGATTGAAGTTATTGGTTAATATATAATCCTCCTATTGTGTAAATTATGTATATGAATGCCAATGATGCAATATATTTGTTTAGAATGTTTATGGCATAAATGGAAATGTATAAAAATGAATGGGAAAGGATAGGGCCAAGTTATGTGAAACATCCTACCTTTAACCCCTTAGAGTATACATTAGTAAGCGTTATGGTTCAAGCAAGTCATGACACCAGCCTGTGGATTTAAAATTTCAACATAACTACTCGGATTAGTATTCACTGTTTAAATTCATATTTCAAGTCTAATTTTAAAAAATCATAAGTAATTCCATAAAAATTATATCTCCTTGTGTACACATCCAATTGAGGTGATCTACCTCTCATTTTAAAGCTTGGGATGTGTAGTATGAATCTGCCAAATTTTGTGGCTTAACTCATTCATTTGGTAGGTCGAACTGGAGCTATAAACTCACTGCTCTATGACCTTCGTTTTATCCCTTAACCTCTTGCTACTTTAATTTTTTCTATTTCTTTGGCATACATAAATTGGGTTTACACTTTCTCAATCATCCTCACACATTTCTATTCATCCCATAAACATTGTAATTAAATACATGGCATTATTGGCATCCATAACATAGATTACAAAATAGGAGAATTACACAATGAATAATAACATCATTCATTAACGTCAATAATTCTCCACTTTCTTCTGCTTGTCTCTCGTGCCATTATTGCTCACCATTGATTGACCTAAATAGTTGGTTAGAGAGGGGTGAGATTGGGGAGAATCTCAGTAGCAAACACTACCCATAAGCATGTAAGACATAATGCACATGCATGATATGTTATAACATTAACATATAGATACCATGGAAAGTAAGCTACAACATTTCATGCTTTCATAACATATAGCCAAGGCAAAACATAACATAAACTTGCAAACATAACTTTGCAAACATTTCATCATAACTTAGTCACATCATGGCAACACAATCACATCATGCAAGCATACATATCAAGCACACAATATAGGTAAATTCACTACCTTATAACATAACTTTCCTCTTGCTTTTCTTTGATTCCCTTGTCTTTCCAACCCTATAGATTTTCGGTCAACACCATTAATCATTCTCTTGGATGTTACAAGGTCCTAAACACATCAATACATGATGCAAACAATTATTAGAATCAAGTCATTAACTTATCTCTGATTCTTTCTTGAACATACTTGAACTCTAACTTTTGAGTTTCAATTCCAACCTTCCTAAAATTATTTCCGCATACTAATCCCATATAATTTTGCATGTAGAATCCATTTCCAAGCTAAAAACAATCAGAATCCAACTCCTTCCCTCCTCTTCTGGCTTGGTCGAAACATAGGTGCTTTATGTCCAAAATTTCCATTTTCAATTCTAATGCTTCCAAACATGTTTTTTACATATATCCCTACACAAAATCATCATTTAAACTTATTGGAAGCATCAAAATCATCAATTTCTAGACCCATTATAAATTTCCAGTCATGGCAGAAACATACAAAATGAAAGGGGAAGTTGGATTTCTCCAAAAATCAATATCAAACCACTTGATTTTTGTTGCTTTCGAGCTTTTAAAGATGTTTCTAACATCTATTTCATATTTCCCTAACCTCATCAATTTTTTGCAGCACCTTGGCTTAGGGTTTAACCATCCAAAAATCTAACCAAACTAACCATCACGCTTACAAAGAGCAAGGGAAGTGGAAACTAGATCAAAATCTATAAACATACCTTGATTTGAGACTTGGATTGGCATGGGATCCTTTGCTTTTTCTCTTCCCTTTCTCCTCCCTTACTATTCAGTTTTCTCTCCCTTTCCCCCATGAATGGCCGAACCATTGCAAGCATAAGGGGTATGGATATTTATAAAGGATTTGGACAAATCTAGCCCTTGATTCCAAGTTAATCCTAGCCGTTGATCTTTGTTTCTTCCCCAAGAAATTTGCCACATGTGCTGCCTTCTCTCTCTCCTATTGATCAGTATTCTTCTGCCCAAAATATCTTCAAAATTTCAGACCAAGTGGAAGGGAAACAATCAGCCACATATGCAAGCATATTTCACAAGCTTACTTGAGATATTTTACAAAGTCATGATTAAACCTTATCCAACCAACTTGACCATGTGCATGGGATTAGGGAGCACGAAATCCTCTGATTCTTTAGGCTAAATAAGTGCCCCAAATCTGGTTTGGAAGCAATGGGATTAATCTAGTTCAATTCCAACTGTAATCCTTTACCCGATTTTCTCCTTTTAGGCCTTTATTAGGAAAAATAGCTCGGAACCTCCAAAAATTCATTTCTTTCCATGAAAAATCCAAATTTAATATAAAAGTATGATCTGGAAATTTTGGGGATTTTTCATAACCTCTAACTATTTATTTCACATTTTTCTCCGAAAACAGACTTTTACTGATAGAATTTCATAAGTAAATTCCCCATAAATTATTTCCTTCATTTACAATGCTTGAAAAAAATTTTATAAATTCACATATATTCCCAAGGAACTTACCCATATTTTTCCTTGAATTATTGAGGCCCTTATATAAGTAAAATAATTATATTTCCTCAATTTTTACTATTTTCTTCAAAAATCACTACTTTTGAGAAATGTCGCAATAATTTATTTTGGGTTATTTTCACTCCCAAAACATCATATATAACTCAAAAATCCCTAATTTACCATTTTTTTTCATTTTTAGAGAATTTTTGAGAATTTTTCATAAATTTACGATTTTGACCCTTAAGGGACCCAACATTGTCGGTCTGGCTACTTTCTGAGTTTCTGAGCATTGCTAATGTATCTTTCATTGACTCTTAATTTAATCTCCTCATGATATACTTATAGAGAAAGGAATATCCCATCCCTCTCTCCTCAGTGATGTAATTAATTAAATAATATTTAATTAGAGTCAGTTTTGCCGAATTCTTTTCTACCGGCTGGTAACTCTATTGATCTATCTCTGGGTTTCATTTTTTCCCTTTCATCACAGGAAATTCCTCTAATTTTTCTCGATTCAAAAGTCAAACTGTAAACAACCATTTTGACTTTCCCCGAATAGGGTATAAATAGGCTTTAAATTTAATTAAAGCTAACCTTGTCAGTTTCTGGGGACGGAATTAATTTTACAATCTGTGTAAATTCCTCAACTAATGTTCTCCAGTTTTTCCTGATTATTTGAGGTCGTCTCATAACTTAAATAATTCAGTTTAAGTTACGATCTCAAATTGTCCAAAACCCTGGAATAACTTTAGAGCATTTCTGTCATTTCTAGCCTTATATCGGCTTTGGGATCCCATTTCCATTTTTCTGGAATTTTTCTAAGTCATTTGGGCCCTTTTTGCCAACTCTGAACATTAGCCGACCAGAACTTTTATTATTTACAATTAGGTTCCTACTTGGCCTAGGAATCTTTTCTTTGCAATTTGGTCCCTCCTTAGGCCTAACCTTAGGAACCATCTCTCACAAGTTTCTGGCATAACCTCTGGCCCTTAGTTGTTTCTAATTCATCATTCTTGAATCCCCGAACACTCTTGTTTTATACATTTGCCCTTGAAAAATCTCTTTTTCCTTCCAAGGGATTTCCGAGACTTTCGTTACATTGGACTTAGTAATCATCTTTTCCATGTGTTATTACTTGTATCTATGAGCCAAAATTAGGGATGTTACATTATGCATGCCAAAACAATAAAAAGGATTAAAGCAAGAATTGTCTAATGGACAAAACATAGGTCCTAGAGCAGTCAAGTTCCAGCTCCAATTTGACCTATCAAATATATGAGTTAAACCATAAAATTTGGTATGATTAAAGTACACATCTTGAGCTTTAAAACAAGTGGTAGATTACTTAAAATGGATGTGTGTGCTAAGAGTTATGATTACTCAAAGTTGGACTAAAAATCTAAAATTTAACCAGTGTACAGTAACCCCAGAACCAATTACAAATTTTTAATCTATGAGCTTGTTTCATGAATCGCTTGAACCGTAACACTTCAGAACACGTACTCTAAAGAGTTAAAGGAAGAATGTTTCAGAAGTCCTAGAGGTTCCTTGCAGGAATAAGAGGATTTTCAGGGATTAGATTGCAAAGTGAGAGTTTCCTAGGACTAAGGCAAGAGAAAGAAAGAGACTCCGATGAAGTCTTAGGGGTTGAGAATTGTATCCTGTAAAATTTGGCCAAACAAATGAGGGATGTAAAACTATCAGAGGGTCAGAAGGTATAGTAGAGACAGAGATGAAACAAATTTTAGGTTGAGACCCGAGCAAGGATTGGACTGTCATTTTCAAAAGTTTTAGTCAAGGAAGGGCTAAAAGCGTAAGTATGCCCAAAATTTTAGAAAACTCCCAAAAAATCATAGAAAATATAAGAGAGAGTTTAGAATAGTGTTTGAGATCTCAGAGGTGTTAAAAGAGTAAAAATAATGTATTTCAGAATTTTCTATATTTAAAGGTATATTTAGCCAAACAATAGAAAGTTAGCCAAAATTAATTATTTAAAATATATAGAAGCCTTAATAATTTTGGAAACAAATATGAGAACATTAGTTGAGAATTTATAAGAGATTTTAAAAATAATCCTAATGCTTGATAGCAAACAGATTGGCTTTAATAATATTTAAAGCCAAATTATGCCGGTAAGGAGCTAATTTTGAGTAATTGGCAATATAATGAGTTGTAGGAGAAATTTCAATCTGAGAAAAATCATAAGATTTTCCTATAACAAAAGGAGGCTTTTAGCATAAAAGGATAAATTCTTTGAGATATTGGATTGGACAAGATCCAAGAAAAATTCATTCGATATTGCATAGTTACTCAAGAGAATGATATGATACTTTGTGAGAGAAAATTTTCTCCTATTTTTTCTGTTGAAAATGGCACCAAAAATGAGCCTTGAACATGGAGGGAATTCTACAGGTTATCATATGGGAAAGGAATAAAATAATGTGATTAAAAATCACATGTTGATAGGTGGTATAACACTTGGCAAGTTTATAAACCTCATAGCCTAAGATTTGCACAATTAGAAGAATTTTTAAATGGATGGTTAGATTATGAGCCAAATACCTTTTGTCATTTTGATCAACTCTAAGGGAAAAGACTTAATTACAATTATGTAAGTGCCCCTCTAAGGAACAGTAGTTGAGGAATTTACATAGATTGTAAAATTAATTCCATCCTAGAAAATGACAAGGTTAGCTTTAATTAAATTTAAAGCCTATTTATACCCTATTCAGGAAAAGTCAAAATAGCTGTCTACAGTTTGACTTTTGACCCGAGAAAAATTAAAGGAATTTTCTGTGATGAAAGGGAAAGAATGAAACCCAAAGACGGATCAACAGAGTTACGAGCGGATAGAAAGAATTCAGAGAAGGTAACCCTGATTAAGTATTATTTAATAATATTTTTGGGAAAATGAGAAAGAAAATATCTAAAGACCATCATGATGGTGCTGAGTCAACATGCTGAGTCACCAAATGCAATCATGACACCTACGAGTCATCATGCTGAGTCAGCAGAAGATATTTATGGACAGCATAAAAATCAGAACGCAATACGGGAATATTTTAGACAGTCTTTTGTCTACCCGTTATAATGAAATCTCTACTGCGTGACTCAGTAAGGTTAAATAGCCTGTCAATAGAACTAATTATTTTCATCTATGCTCCTCTAAGATGGCACCATATATGTACTTAATTAAAATGAGAAAATGGTGCCAAAACATGTCCCAGTGGTACAGGGTAAGTCAAGACTCAAAAAAGTACCCTATATGGTGTAGAATGGCAAAATAGGTAAAGGAATGCCAAAGGGCTATACTTTGCACAAATTTTATATTAATTTCTTCAATATTTTAATGCCAAAATGATGAAGGAATATGGAAGAGACAAGTGTAGTGTTAGATAGAAAAAGAAGATATTACATGTATGGTTGAGTGCAAGACATGTGTACGTTCGGATGTAAGACACGTGTGCGGTTAAATTAAAGGCATGTGGCTTGATGATGTAATCATGATGTCATCAAGATGACATCACCCTAGACAAGTGTCACATTTCTTGGAGAGAAAGCTTACTTATTCAAGAAGAAAGAATGGATGTTCGAGATTGAATCAAAACCGACGACCAGGATTTGTTCTAGCTTTCTATAAATACCCCCACCCCTCCATTTCGTCCAAGCTCCTTGAACCCATAGGGAAGCTCTTGCAGAATGATTTCTAGAGAGAGAAAGAAGAGGGAAAAAGAAAGGCCAAGTGATCCTAAGCCAGATCAAACTCTAAAACAAGGTATGAGTGCCATTTTTGATGTAGTTTCTACCTCCCTTGTTATTTTTGAGCTGGTGGTTGGTTTGATTGGATTTTTGATGATTGAAATCCTATGGGGAGGTGCTGCACGAAATTTATTGGAATAGGAAAAGATAGAATATATGTTAGAAACATGTTTAAAGGCTTGGAAACAACAAAAATCAAGTGGTTCTGTGTTGATTTTGCAATAAATCCAACTTTCCCTTAGTTTGTGATTTTGTTCGGCCTTGACTGTTTTAAATGGTTAGGATTGGATTTTGATTGTTTTGAGCTTGGAAATAGATTCTATATACAAAATTATGTGGGGATAGTATGTGGAAATAATTTTAGGAAGGTTGGAATTGAAACTCAAAAGTTAGAGTTCAAGTATGTTCAAAAAAGAATCAAGTAGAGATAAGTTGATGACTTGATTCTAATAATTATTTTACATCATGTATTGATGTGTTTAAGACCTTGGAACATCCAAGAGGATGTTTAATGGTGTTGACCGAAAATCCATAGGGTTGGAAAGACAAGGGAATCAAAGGAAAAGCAAGAGGAAAGCTATGTTACAAGGTAGTAAACTTACCTGTATTGTATGCTTGATATGTATGCTTGCATGATGTGGTTGTGTCGCCATGATGTGACTAAGCTATGATGAAATATTTGCAAAGGTATGTTTGTAAGTCTATGTTATATTTTTCCTTGGCAATATGTTATGAAAGCATAAAATGCTTTAGCTTACTTTCCATAGCATTCATGTGTTAATGTTATAACATGTCATGCATATGCATTATGTCTTGCATGCTTATGGGTAGTGTTTGCTACTGAGATTTCCCCGAATCTCATCCCTCTCTAACCAACCATTTAGGTCAATCAATGGTAAGCAATAATGGCATGAGAGGCAGGGAGAAGAAAGTGGAGAATTATTGATGTTAATGAATGATGTTATTATTCAATGTATAATTCTCCTATTTTTTAATCTATGTTATGGATGCCAATAATGCCATGTATTTAATTACAATATTTATGGGATGAATAGAAATGTATGAGGATGATTGGGAAAGCATAAACCCAATTTATGTATGCCAAAGAAATAGAAAGAATTAAAGTAAAAATAGGTTAAGGGATAAAACGTAGGTCATGGAGTAGTGAGTTTGTAGCTCTAGTTTGACCTACCAAATGAATGAGTTAAGCCATAAAATTTGGCAAAGCTATAGTACACATCCCAGGCTTTAAAATGAGCACTAGATCACCTTAATTGGATGTGTACACACGGAGATACAAATTTTCAAAGTTAAGGCACAAAATCTAAGAGTTCCAGAATTTACCAAATGAACAGTAATTTTATTGATTAAACTGTATGGATTGAGCAAGGATAAGTCTAATTGTAAATTTTTTCCTTAAAGATATTTCAAAGAGTTTTCTATAGAATTTTAAAATACCTCAATATGATTTTTATAGAATTAGTTATGATTTTTCAAAATTGGACCTAAAATCTGAATTTAAACAGTGAATAGTAATCCGAGTAGTTATCTTAAAATTTTAATCCACAGGCTTGTATTTTGACCTGCTTGAATCATAATACTTACAAATGCTCACTCTGAGGTGTTAAAGATAGGATGTTTCATAAACTAAGGCAAATATTCACAACTCTATAGCATTGCATAAAACACTTTATAGCATCCTCATTTCTTTGCCTTTGCTTCTTGGTGAGCTAGCCCTTAGGTTGTGTCATTTTAATATGGAAGGGGTGAGATTTCACAGAAATCTTAGTAGTAATGAACCACAACAAAAAGGCTAACAATGTAATATTATGTCATGATATATATATCAATCAACATTCTCATGCACATGCTCATGCATTATCATTTTCATCATTATGACATAGAAAGAAAGCACATCATCATACCATTCCATAACTTAACTATGCATATTACCAAGGTATCAAATGCAAGGATTTCAATACATCATATTATATCTAACTTAACCACCTCATGACATACACACATACAACAACCAAACAAACAATACAAATTAACATCAAAATTGTAAGTTCTTGCTATCTCTTTCAAGCTTAAATCTTACTTCCTTTCCTTTATCCTTAGAGCTTTTCTTGCTAATGGACAATACGCATCAAATATAGAATGGGGACATTCTAAGTTTCAACACTAGTTTCCAATATTTTTCTATCCTTTAATCCTTGTGCCATGTTTTAGTCATTCATATAATGACTTATATTATTTCGGGTAGCAAAATACCTTAGGGTTTTAGCCATTTTTCTTCATCAAAATTAAATCCAAATCAATCACTAATTAAGGCAATTAAACCCTTAAAACAATCCTTAACTTATCTTGTGTGTTGTTTTGAAGTTGACTTCGTTTCCTTTTTCTTTTTCTCTTCCTTTTCCCTTCAATTCAAGAGCAAAACCTTCCATCCCCATGTCTTCTTATGTTGGCAAAAAATGAGGGCCTTGGATAGGGTATTCATAGACAATTTTTTTGCTTGAATTTCCTATCTTGCCCTTAGTGAAATATTATGATTCCCTTGTACACCTATGTTGGAAATTGTGCCCTAGGGGCCAATCATTGTGTTATGAACATTGTTGATTTATGAATTTCTTAATTATGTTATCATATTATTTGCATGTTTACTATGATGACTATCCTTGGATAACTCATGATTTTATCCTAAATGTCCCTGGTCGGTCATCTATGTGGGAGCAGAGATTGACCAGTATGACTTTGAAGATGTATAGAGATATAAATCAAAGTCATAGACACATGTAAGAGTACAAGGTGTTGGACTGACCTGCTATGAGAGAGCTGCATGTGTTAAGTCATAAGCTTCTCTCATATACAAACCATGTCACTATGCCCTTTGACCTGAGATCATCATGGATTCCTACATGAGAAACGCTCAGCTTTGACCTAGTCAAAAGTCACTTTTGACAGAGTGATCATAAAGACTATGTTCAGGCTTAGTGGTTTGTTTTCATATGGAGGAATGTGAATGGTCAAGATGGAATTTGTCCCTCACATTCGTAGAGAGATATTACTGGGCCCCTCGATGAGTGAGTCTGAGAAATGTATGACCATACTATAATGGAAAGGTAGTTCCATTTCTATACTCAGACTACTCAGGGATCGAGAAAGTAACAGTCAGGAATAGGAGGATGACATTCTCCATGCCTCATCCATGACCGAAATGTCGTGTGACAAAAGGGACGTGATATGGTTGTATGAAATGTTACATCGTTCATCGATCATCATATGATTTGGGTAGTCGTGATGTCTTGCTAGAGACCGCTTACGACTTGTGAGTCATTATAGTAAATGGCCCACTGCCAACTTCATATGGGCCTACAGGGTCGCACACAAAATAGCCCAACACAAGCTATGATGTCCAGATTCATTGAATCTAAGATATGTCCAGATTCAATGAATAATCTATGGTGGATGTGTATATATATATAAAAATTCGCATATATATATATTATATGATATAAGAGATATTTATAAGATTTGATTTATAAGGATAAATTAAATCTATATCATTTTTTAAATTGATAAGGTATAATATCTCAAATTTGATTTATTAGAATAAATCAAATATAATTCTATCATATCTTTATTTTGGATTAAATGAATAGGTGAATTAAATCTGTAGGACAGATTTAATATACAAACCGTATTTATTTAATTGATGTCTTATCAGATTACACAATATATGATATTGTATTAATTTCGGAATTAATTTAGGATTAATTCCGAAATCCAATGTCCTTCATAATACCGATGGCATCTTATATATTTGATATTAGGAGCTAGGGTTTTGTGTGTGTGAGAGTGCAAAAGGTTTACAGATAAGAAACGGCCAAAATAGAGACGGTGAGGACGGATTCTCAAACCCTAGAAGGACAAGAGGAGCTAGCACGTCGTTCGTGATTGGAACGCTGTTCGTGTGGATACCGGTAGAGGAAGCTGATCTGAGTTGTCGACTTCTCATAATCGAAAAGAGAGCATAGGCATCCCGAACGTCGGAATCCTTGAGCCACCAAGGATTCGAATACTGCAGGTAACACCTCTTACTACTTGACTTAAACACAATCAGTAGATCCGGGCAAGGGATTGAAAATTTTAAAGTTGTTTTTCCGCTGCTTGTCTTTCAATTCCTTACAACCTGTCCCTTTTGTCAAGCTATCTTTTATATTATCATTACATGTGTCTTCTAAACCCTAAGATCATGGTATTTGCCTTATGAGGTGTCTTCCTTCTTTAAAAAAAAATGTGTTTAAAAAATATTAGTTTATTACATAATTCATTCTTGTAGGCATGCCATTCATAAATTTGAAAAATTCCAACCATGTCCACTCTTCATATAATGGTGCTAAAAGTGGTAAAAAAAATTAGGGAGAAAAATTCCTCCACTAAGCTTTAGGTCATTCTACTAAATAATTATACCAAATCGGTTAAATTTTCCTTAAATTTTGAATATTCAGTGGCTCTAAAAATTCATTTATTCATGCCAATAACTTCCTTTTAATAAGAGGAAGTTTCATAATTTTTCTTAGATTAAAATTCAACCTATAACTCCCTTTATTCAAATTTCTCCGAAATTAGCTTCCTGCCGATATAAGTCGACATTAAATATTTGTAAAGTTAACCTTCTTACCTTCAAGGATTGGGAATAATTTTACAATCTATAGTAAACTCCTAGCTAAATTTTTCTCATTTCTGTCTGAACAATTGAGGGCTCTATATGTTTAAAATAATTCATTTTGGCTAATTTTTTCCTATTTAGCCAAAAATATCCATAATCATAAAAAATTCTTTGATAAATAATTATCATTCTATTTTTACCTTTTAGGCCTGAAATATTATTCTAAACACTCCATTTTATTTTTCATGAATTTTGAAAGCTTTCAGGAATTTCAAGCAAAGTTTCTAATACTACCATTTCTGGCTGAAACTTTCTAAAATGACAATTCAGTTGCAGCCCGGCTTTCACTTTAAAAGTTATTCTGCCTCTATCTCTATTATTCTATCAAGCCCATTGTCACATCCCAAAAAATTTTACCAGGACATACAAAGTTAAAAATTGGGATGAGGGCCAACGTAGAGCTTAGATGGGAGACGAAACAACTTTTGATGTGAAACCCTGATAAGATCCAGGCTAGTATTTTCATAACTATCGGTCTAGAAAGGGCAAAACGAGAAATTTTGAGAAAATTCTAGAAAATTCCTGAAAAATAGAAAAAAAATACAAATTAGAGGTTTTGAAATCTCGGGTCAGGCCTGAAAGGTGGAATTATTATGAAAATAAATTATTATAGAATTTCCCGTAAACAGAGGATTTTCAGGAAAATATTGGGAAATTAGAGAAAAATAATTATTTTAATTAGTTAGAGGCCTCAATAATTTTGGGAAAAACATGGAAAAATCATATAAATATTTCTTTGAATTTATAAAATTGGTTTTAGGCCTTTGAAACTCAGGAATTAATTTTAGGAAATTTATTTTCCAATAAAGACACCTGTTGGTATTTATTTTGAGAAAATTCAAAATAAATACCTAGAGATGGTGAAAAATTTTGAAAATTTTCAAATCATGTTCTCATATTAAAAGGTAAATTATCATAGAGAGAAATGAATTTTTGGAATTCTAGAAAAATTATGAAATGTTACTAGTGAATAGTAACTGATAAAGTTTCTAACTAGTTTGGGATTGTGATTTGGTTTGTGGGCCAGTCTAAACCATTTGTGGGGCCCACATTAGGCCTAATTAAGGCCTAATTTCATGCAGCTTCTGGACCCTACCATTTTGATTAAATAAAATTCAAAATTAGTGGATAATTGTTGGAAAAATCTAGAATTTGGACACATGGATGAATCTAAAGCTTTTTGCTGTTGATGGCTACCAAATACCCCCTATTATGTTACATTAGGTCATCCAACAAGAGGGAGAAGGGGGCTGATTGGTTTGTCTATAAATACCCTCTTAAAATACAAGAAAAATATTAGAAAATTGGGGAAAATATGGGGAGGTGCTGCCATTTTATTTCTAGACCACTTGACCAAAAATTTGTTAGGAGTTTGAGCAAGGAATCATTCAGTTTTCACTAAGGAAGCATTAAGGTATGTTCAAGCCTTGCTATCCCTAAGATTTAAACTAATTTTTGGTTAGGTTTTGGCTTGAAAAATCAAGGGGAAAGGCTGTCCAATTTTTAGTTGAAACATACAACTGTTAGGGAAGGATAGAAACCTAAAATATCAAGTGGAATAAGCATGGTTATGTGGTTTATGGATTGATTTTTGGAAGAAAACCAAGTTAGGGTTTTAAATGATTCATGTCGGCCAAGAGGGTTCATGGTGTAGGAGTTTGTTTTACCTTGATTTGATGATTCCAGTGGGTTTAAAATGTGTTTTTGTGTAGGGATATGCCACAGGAAAGTGTGTAAAATCATTAGAATCAAAAATAGAAGTTTTGAAAGTTATATGCCCCTATTCGGCCAAACCAATTTCATGGGGAAGGAGTTTGATTTTTGTAAAACCAATTGGATATTTGAATTCCTATGAAAAATCATGTATGATTGAGCCAAGAGATTATTGATTCTAAACAAGGAACTATTTTGTTAAAAATCCAAGAAAAAGGGAAAAACGTTAGGTTAAAGTTAAAGGATTGTATTTAAGTTGTTTAGTTATTAATATAGCTTGTATTTTATGCTTGAATCAATAGGTTTTATGAGGAGGAATCAAGGAGGATCATAACCCCTTGAGGAGACTGAAATTATCAACTGATAAAAGGTAGCATTGAATTATAATTTGATTGTTTATCTTGCTTGTTAATGTGATTATGTTGTTTGTTCGGATTGAGGAACTTGTGTTATGGTTATTGTTGGTTGGATAATCTTGGTTTGTGCTTTGGTCAAATGCATAGAATTATATTAATATGGAAGTGTTGATGTTTCTCTCCTAGCATGATGATAGGTATGATTTTATGTGGCTTGAGGATGTCTTGAAGTTCTATAACATGTCACATTGTAACTTGCTTGATTTACATGATAATTATAGTTCAATTGCTACTAAGATTTCTATGAAATCTCATTCCTCCTATGTTAAATTATGTCTCGAATAGGGAGTGGATCATCCATGGACCAAGGCAAGGAATTAGTGTTGGGGTAGAAGAGCATTATGGGAACTATAACACTATGCTATGTTATGTAATGTTTTAGTGGATTTTATGTTGAGTTGTAATGAATTTAGATGATGATATGATGTAAATTATATTTTTATGACATGCCCTAATGCTAGAATATGGAATGGTGGAATGCCTAAAGGGTATGGAAAAAGAAAAAGGAAAACAAAATTCAAGAAAGTGGTGAATAGGGGATAAAATTACCCTAAATAAGGTCAAACTTGTGCCGCATAAAATAATAAGAAAATAGTGGAATCCAGACTTGAGATTTTTCATACTTATAGATCTTATTTTTAGATTTAAAAAAAAATGGTAAACTATTAAATTTGGAGTTTTGTGCTAAGAGTTATGCCCCTCCAAAGTTGGACTAAAATATTAAAAATTCAAAAATTGACCATATGAACAGTGCTCCTTGTCGAATTTTCTGATTCTGTTGTGGATGGAATTAAGGCAGATGAGTATTTTTTTCTTCAAAGAACTCTTAGCAAGCTTCACCTAAAAATTAGATGCACCTTATTTCAATTTTTCTAAAATTAGTTATGAATTTTCAAAATTCGCCCTAAAAACTATGAATAGTGTACGAACAGAACGAATTGGAAAAATTTTAAACATGAAAATTTTCATCCTTGAGCTATGAGAAATGGACTATAATGGTTCCAATTCATGTACAATATGGTAATAAAGGAGGTGTGACACCCATAGTCAATTTGGAATCCCTCATTTCATAGGCTAAAATTAATAGGATGTGACAATTTTCAACCTGAATGTGCTAAAGAGAAGACGCTCTAAGAGCAATCACTTAAGCAACTATTGGTTCAAGAGAAAGGAGAGTCTAGAGTTGTCAAGACGAGGCCAATGGAGAATAAATCACCTTCTAACTCCAAAGATGATGAGATAAACATTAGTGACTTGCCATTTCCTCATTACTATCTTATAGGTAAGAAAATTGTTGAAAAGAAAGACAATGATTAGTATTTTGAAATGTTTAGCAAACTTGAGGTTAATATTCCATTACTTGATTTGATTATGAAAATGCCTAAGTGTGTTGCATTTTCAAAAGACCTATGCACTAGTAAGAGAAAGTATAGGCATAATAAGAGAATCCAACTAGGGTCTAGTGTTAATGCTATTTTCAAGGCACAGTCACCCATCAAGTGTAAAGACTTCAATTCCTATACTATTCTCTGTACCATAGCCAAAACAAACATCTCACATATCTTATTAGATATAGATGCTACCATAAATGTTATGCCTACCCCTATTTATGAGAGTTTGGGCATTAACACCTTGAAAGACACTGGGGTTGTGCTAGCTCTAGATAATAGGAATGTGAGAAACCCTAAGGGCTTTCTTGAGGACATTCTTGTGTAGTGAAGGGTCTTGTGTTCCTAATTGATTTCTATATGTTAGATATGACCAATATGATCAAGGCCAATAGCATTCTGATTCTAGGAAGACTTTTTCTTAGAATAACCCAAACTCCAATTAATTTGAAAAGTGGGATTATTGCCATAAGCTTTAGGGGCCAATAGATTGCCTTCAACATTTACAATGTTAAGTCATAAATTTAAAGATTGTTCTTACTTGGGTGTTAATTTGATTAATTGTGCTATTAATAATGCTAATGATTTGCATGAATAAGAGATGTATGAACATGATTGATATGATAAGATTGTTAAGCATGATTATGCATTTACTTGTTTATCTACCCCTCATTCTTCTTCTTTTTGCTGACATTATGGTGACATGGTGTGTATTAACTGTTTAGAAGTTGAACGCCTCCTTTCCATATCACATATTTTTGATGTATCATCTTGTCTTGACTTTGATCTTGTTTTGAATGGTACACTTGATAATAGTCTTAAGAAAGGTGAGTTTGCTAATTTTATATGTGTTAATGGTAAAGGAGTTGTTATACAAGCTATATCAATAACTTCTCCTTTTAGTGGTGATGAAATATTAGAATAGGTTAGGAACAAGCTTGCTACTAACTTAGTCACTTCTAATCTTACTCTTATTTATGATTCAATTGATGTTTCTTTTGATAAGATTGATAGAGGTCCTTCTTTATGTGAGTCATTTGATAGTGACACTAAGTTGGGAAGTGGAAGACACATACATCACACTGAGCTTATATCTCCTTCCCCAAGCCACATGGACATACCACTTATACTGAATGCATATAAAGAAGTCAGTCCCTTTTGTTGTTCAACCCTTGATTTGGAGCTAAAACACCTTCTCCTAACTTGAAATATGCCTTTCTCACTAATGAATATAAATTCCTTGTAATTATTTTCAGTTCCTTAAGTAATTCTGAAGAAGAGAGGTTAGTTTTTATGTTAAAGAATTGTAAAAGGGCTATAGGATGGACTTTAAGAGATGTACCATAGATCAACCCTTTGGTTTGCATACACAAGATCCTTTTAAATAAAGGGACCAAGCCAATGAAGTAACCATAGATGAGAATGAATCCTCTTATTTTGGATATGATCAAGAGGAAAGTTTTTAAGTTATTGAGTGTTGGGATCATCTATCCTATTCAGATATGGTCAAAATGCTTAGAGAGTTTGTATAGATTACAAGAAGTTAAATGATGCTATGAGAAAAGATCACTTTCCATTACCCTTTATGGATAAGATGTTAGAAAGGACCTCAAGGAAGTCTCACTACTGTTTCTTAGGCAATTTCTTTGGTTACTTTTTAGCACCATTTGCTCTTAAAAATCAGGATAAGACTACTTTTACATGCCTTTTTAGTACTTTTGCTTAAATAGGTAGGCTATTAGACCCTTTTTGACAAGAGTTTTAGAAGTTTCCTGGAAGGACGAGAGAATTTCCAAGGACTAAATCACAAAATAAGAGTTTTCTGGAACCACGAGATAGGCAAGTTAGATACTCTGATGAAGTCTTAAGGGGTCAAACATGGGAATTATAGATGATTAAGGGTTAATGGTTATCCTAGAAATCTCAGTGTGATGATCCTTGAGGTCAAACCTAAGCAAAAAGCTAATTATAAATTTAGAAAGTTTCAAGCCAAAAGGGCAGTGACGGAAAGTATGCCCAAAAATTTAAAGAAATTCCAAAAAATGGGAAATGAGGTATAAAGACCCATATGATGTTAAAAATGACAAAAATCCCTCTAGAATAAATTTTAAGGAATTTTTAGTAAATTGGCTAATTTTGAGAATTTGGCTAATTAAAAAAATTAGCCAAGATCAATTATTTAAAATATTAAGAGACCTCAAATAATCAAACAGTAAAGGGGATTAATTATCTGAGATATTATGTAAGATTGTAAAATTATCCCTAATCCTTGAAAGTAAAGAGGTTAGCTTTAGAATAATTTAAAGCCAAATTTTACAAAGATGAGGCTATCTAGAAAAATTTAAAATAGACTACTTACAGGTCAAAGTTTGATGTGAGGAAAATCAGAGAAATTCCCTGTGATGACAAGGAGTTAATGGTACCCAGAGACAATTTTTTGGAGTCATAGACTGATAAAAAGAATTCAATCAAGTTTACTTCAAAATAAATATTATTAAATAATTAATAGAGAGACAAAGGGAAAAACATCTCTCTCTATGTACACACATATATAATGCCATGTGAAGTTATCTATGATAAAAAAGGGTACCAGATCATATTCAAGTGTTACTAGGTAAGTCAGGACCTGAAAAAGTACCTGATATGGAGTAAAATTGTACAATAGGTTAAGGAATAGTCAAGGGTGAGAGGAAGCACAAATTTCTCTCTATTTTCCTCCCTATTTTAATATTAATTTGATAAGAGGACATGGAAGGAATTATGTAATTTGTTAAGGGCAAAATTAGAAAGGAATTACCTTAGAATTCAAACTACTCTTCAATTTGATTAAAAACACGTGGAAAAAATTAGAAGAGGAACAAATGGCATAGTAATTGGACATTTGGCAAAATCATGAAATGCATAGTTCAATCAAGAGACGTGTTATGGTAATATGGTAAAGGTAATTTGAATTAACCCAAAGTAAATGGTAATTAGAGCTTTATAGATACCCTTTTCTCCCTGTTTCTCCCTCTCATTTGTGTGTTTGGATGGCTAAGAGAGGAAGAACAAGGAGAGCATGAAATTTTGGAGAGAAAAAAGAAAAGAAGAGCTTTAAGTCCTAGGGAAATCCAAGCTTCAAGGTAAGGTATGGCTATAGATTTTGATGTAGTTTACCTTGCTTTGTCTTGTTGAGCTTGGATATGATTTTGTTGAGTTTGTAAAGGAAGAAAGCCCATGGGGAAATGCTATCTGAATCTATTTAGAGTAAGGAAAAGGATTGTTGGAAGTTAAATTAAAGATTAAAGGCTAGAATAGCTTAAGAGTCAAGTAGTCTTGTGATAGAAATTGTTTGAAATCAACTCCCCCTAACTCTTTAGAGTTCTCAGCCAAGCTAAGGTTTATGTCTTAGGATTGATTTTTATAATTTTGATGCTTTCGATGAGTTTAGAATGAAAATTTGTATAGGGTACAAGTGAGAAAATAAGTTTGGAAGTATTGGAATTAAAAATAAAATTTGAACCCTAAACCCTAAGCAATTCGGCGAAACTAGTTTAAGTATAGAGGAGTTTGATTTTGATAATTTTGAACTTAGAAATGGCTTCTATGTCACATCCCAAATTTTAGGCCTATAAGTACCAAAATTAGCCTGAAATGGGCAGGCTACCAGACTCTTTTTGGTAGAGGTCCCAGAGATTTTCTAGAAGGATAGTAGGATTCCCAAGGATTAAATCGTAAAGGGAAGGTTTTCTGGGATTGAGAAAAGAGGAAGTTACAAACCTAGAAGTCTCGAGACCCAGGAATGAGAAATAGAGATAAATATAAGCCAAAGGTTATGTTGGAGGTCTCAATGAGGTGAATTTTGAGGTTAAGCCAAACTAGGGGCAAAATCATAATTTTGTAAAATTTTAGGCTAGTAAGGGCAAAAATGAAAATTATGCCCGAAAATCCCAGAAAAATCTCAGAAAATGGAAAATGGTAGATTAAGGCCCAAACACTCTAAAAAAATTTTAGAAAAATAGGAATAAGGTTCAGAGGCCTATATAAGGCTAAAAATGATGAAAATACCCTTGGAAAGAAATTGTGGAATTGCCAAGATTTTGACTGATTTTTAATATTATTAAAAATAAATTATTTAAAGTATAGGGAGGACTCAAATAATTGGAAGAAAATGGAAGAAAATACTTGAGGAATTATCACAAGTTTTAAAAATAATTTCGTCCCCAGAAAGTGAAGAGGTTGGCTTTAATGGAATTTAAAACTTATTTATGTACTATCCGAGAAAAGTCAAAGTCAAATGTCTAGAGATTGAATTTTGACGTAAGAAAAATTAAAATAATTTCCTATGATGAATAAATAGTATTGGTACCTAGAGATAGATTCTCAAAGTCGTAGACCAATAGAAAGAATTCAGTCAAGTTCACTCCGAAATAAATATTATTAATTATTTTAATTATTTTAATTATTTTAATGGAAGAAAAAGGAAAGAGCATTACTTCCTCTTTGGGCATGTTATATAATGCCATGTGGATTTGTTTAAGGTGAGAAAATGGTGCCATAACATATCCCAGTGGTCTTGAGAAAGTCAGGACCTGAAAAAGTACCTTATACAGTGCAGAATGGCAAGATAGGTGGAGGAATGCCTAAGAGTTGTAGTTTGCACAAAATTTATATTAATTTACTCTCTATTTTAATGCCAAAATGATGAAGGAATATGGAAGAGACAAGTGTACGGTTAGATAGGAAAAAGAATGTATTATGTGTATAGTTGGATGCAAGACACGTGTACAGTCGGATACAGGATACGTGCGTGGTTAAATTAAAGGCATGTGGCTTGATGATGCAAGCATGATGACATCAAGATGATGTGAGCATGATGTCATAGGACACATGTCATCACAAGATAAAAAGAGAAAATAGAGAAAATAGATGGTCCACATCAAGCCACATATTTTTAAGATCAACGGCCCAGATTCAGTCTTGTTTTCTATAAATACCCCCTCCCCACCCCTCATTTTCGTGCAAGCCATGGACCTATGGGAAAACTATTGCAAAATAGATTCTAGAGAAAGAAAGAAAAGGGAGAGAGAAAGGCCAAGTAGTCGTATGCAAGATCAAGCTCCAAAACAAGGTATATTTATGGTTTTGATGTAGTTTTCACTATCCTTATTATTGTTGGGCTTGATTATAGATTTTAATGATTTTTGAGAGCTTGAAACACTAGGGGTTATGCTGCACAAAATTTTTAAGAGTAGGAGAAGATGAAATTGATGCTAGAATAATATTTAAAGCCTTGAAAGGAACACAAATTAAGTGGTTTTATGCTAAAATTGGTTGAGCAGCATGATTGTGTAACTTGAGAAAATGTTTCAGCCAGACCTGGTTCTTGTGCCTAGGATGTGATTTTGATGTTTTTGATGCTTCCAATGTGTTTAAAATAAAAAATTATGTAGGGATAAGATGAAAGGATGAAGTTGGAAGCATTGCAATCAAAACTGAAAATTAAGTGGCAGATCTCAATTTGGGCCCAGGACCAGGGGAAGGAGCTGGATATAAACTCATATTTGGATTTCTTGGGTAAAATTGTGTAGGATTGGCCTAGGGAATAATTTTTACAAAGCTAGAACACTATATTGTAAATTAAGAAAAAAGGGATTAAGTTTAAGGAAATAAGTCGTCCATATTGTGTAATTCTTGGTCCTAATGAGTGATATGACCCTTGTGGCTGTGATTAGGACCTTGAGGCATCCAAGAGAAGGTTTGGATGTGGTTGAGCAAGCAACCTTAATGGTTGGAAGCAAAAAAAAGTAAGAAGAAAGCTCAAGGACATAAGGTAGCAAACTTGACCTTACTCTTATGTACTTGGTATTTGCTTGCATGTATGACATGTTTCTATGTTATATGATTTTATGAACTCATGTGCTGTGATTGTGAATGTGTTTGATATATTTCATAGGCCTATGTGTTTTATGATAAATATATGATGATTTCTAAACATGTCATTATGTTATAAAGACGTTAAATTGCAAGCATGTTATAAATGTCAAGCTTGCCATGTATGTTTGGGGTGGTTATTGTTTGCTACTGAGATTCTTTCAAATCTCACCCCTTCCTAACCAACCACTTAGTTCAATCAATGATACATAACAATTGCATGAAGGAGAGCATGAGAAGGAAGGAGAAGAAAGTGGAGAATTATTCATGTTAATGAATAAAGCTATTGGTTACTGTATGATTCTTCCATTGTATAAATTATGTATATGGATGCCAATGATGCCATGTATTTGTGTAGAATGTTTATGGCATGAATAGAAATGTATTAGAATGAATAGGAAAGGATAAGGCCAAGTTATGCATGCCAAAACAATAAAAAGAATTAAAGCAAGAATTGTCTAATGGTTAAAACGTAGGTCCTAGAATAGTCAAATTCCAGCTCTAGTTTGACCTATCATATGAATGAGTTAAGATATGAAATTCGGTGGACATATTGTACACATTCCAAACTTTAAAATAATATGTAGATTGCCTCAATTGGATGTGTATACTAAGAGATATGAATTTCCAAAACTGAGGTAAGAAATCTGGAGGTTCTAGAATTTACCAAATGAACAGTGATTTTCAAGGATTAAACTATACAAATTGGCTTGAGATAAGTCTAGTTCGATATTTTTTTCCTATAGAGAATTGAAAGAGCTTCAAATAGAATTTAGGATCACCTTAATATGATTTTTATAGAATTAGTTATGATTTTTCAAAGTTAGACCAAAAATTTGAAAGTTAACTGGTAAATAGTAACCCGAGAACCAATTGCAAATTTTTAATCTACAGGCTTGTTTCGTAAATCGCTTGAATTGTAATGCTTCCGAACACATAATCTGAGAGGCTAAAGGAAGGATGTTTCATTCTACATGCTAAATTATCAAGGAATAGCATGTGAAATTAATTTTAGAAAGATTAAAAATCAAGTTTAAAAGTTAGAAGTCAATATGACTTAAAGAGAGCAAAGTGTTGATGTTGATTGTAATCATAGCTCTAATAAGTGAATAACATTGTGTTCTAATGTATTTAGAACCACGAGATACTAAGAAAGAAGAATGGCAAGGTTGTCCAAACAATCTTGGTGGCTGGGAGCTAAAAGGAATAATGAGGAAGTTTAAAGATACAAGGCAGTGAACTCGCCCTTATTATATGCTTGATATGTATGCATCTGCTGATGTTGCTTGATGAAGATTCAAAATATGAAATATTCAATATTGCTCTATTTCTTGTTTATTCCATGGCTATGTGTGAATGAAATATTGACCATTAGAGCGTGTCATGTTATAAACATGAAAATGCGAGAGCATATACCAAGCATGTCATCCACCTAGCATTTATCTTGCATGCATATTAAACAATATTTGCTACTAAGATTCTCCTAAATATCACCCTTCCTTAACAAAGCTAATAGGTGTTAATGAGCAAGTAAGAGGATGCATGAAGTGGAATTAAAGAAAACAAGAGAAGAATTGAGGAAATGTGTTAGATTACATTATGCAATTTCTATATTAATGTATATGGATAATGCTAATGATATTGTAAGAATGGCTTATCACCCAAGAGGGGGGTAAATTAGGTGTTAATTAAAATTAAAAACCTTTTTGCAATGTAATAAAATTCATAAGAAATTCTGGGTATAAAAATAATGACTTGACATAAGCATAATCACAGTAGTAAAATGGTTTAGCTGGAAATATAAAAAGGTAATAGAAGAGAAGATGCAAACTGTGATTTATCCTGGTTCAGTCCTCACTGACCTACATCCAGTCCCTAGGCTCCCCAGAGATTTTCAATCGACTATCTCCCTCACGTTTAACATGGGTACTTGAGAACCACTACAACCACAAGTTTGATCCGGGCACTTGTGACGCTACTTACAATCCTTAGACTAACCAGTCTATTCAATAGGAACCTCTCACTGAGGTAAATACTCCCCCTTACACACCATAAGGATATAATCTGATAATGATAATGAAGATTGAATATTTCTTCTCTCAAAAAAGTGATAGATGAATCTTAAGCATGTTTGGAAAATCTCCTCTCTATCTTACGAATACATATTTTTTAGTCTATGAAGTACAAAGACAGGGAGTTTTCTCTCGGAGCTCTAAATGAGAATATGTTGATTCGGCATTTTAGCATTTGATGTTGTAAGCTCAAACTCTTCTTCTTCTTCTTTCTTGTTTTGAATGCTCTTCTATTTATAGATGATGTTGGGCACTTGATCGTTGAGCATTTTCTTCCCGTTTGGCTTGAAGAATATGACCGTTGAAACTAGCCATTGGAAGCTTCTGACAAAAGTCGATTCTTCACATCATAAATTCGTTGTGGCTCTTTACCTGAAATAATCTTCCTCAGATCAAGTGATAACTATCTGATAATCTTAGAAACAATAAGTTGGAAAACATGAAATCAATCATCAGATATTTAGATATTTAGAAAGTAAGATGAACTAACTTAATCGATGCCTTGATCGATAATCCTTTGATCGATTATATTATCAATTAATTATATGAAGAAAAGATATAGTAGATATATGCAATTATCGAATAGATTATGAATCATATGATGATCGATAAATGATGAAGCATGTATACAGCAAGCTTTAAATGGATCATGCAAGGATAATCTTTTTCAAGTTACGTTTGCCTTCGTATCCTTTTAGTAGAGAGTTGTGTGTAAAAAGAAGGCTGAGAAAAGCTTAAAGATAAAAGGATAAAATATTTCAAAATCATCATGAAATACTGTTATGAAATGAACTTGTACAATGATCGAACAAGTGATCGAACACTTGTTGATCGATCAGGTTATCGATAAATAAAGTGTTATAGAACAGAATTTAAAGCAATAATTTTCAAACACGTTATCGATAAATAGATGATAGATAACCTTATCGATAAACAATAAGTAAAAGTATATTCAGTGAAAACACAGGCTATGTGGGTTAATCTAATAGGTGATCGATTAAGTAATGATCAATAAAGAGGTTTAATCCTGTATAGTCAAAGAACTGATTAATCGATCACGTTATGTGAAAAACAAGGCAAACATGAAGTGCGGTGATCAATCATATTATCGATAATGTGATTATCGATCCGGTGACCGAAGAACCATAACTTAGGATGATGTACCGATGATCGATCATGTGATCGATAAAATATCATTGAAAACTTATTTCAGAAACACTAGGAAAAACCTTAATCGATCACCTTATGTGAAAACAGAAATTTTAGAAGACTGGGTGATCGATCAATTTATCGATAATTAGATTATCGATCAGGTGATCGAAAAATACAGCTTAACAAGTAACTCAGTGAAATAGTGATGATCGATCATTTGATCGATAAATCATGGATCGATCAAGTGATCGATAAAACAACCAAATAACAACCTTGAACAGAAACAAACTGAGAGGGTTATTAAACAATGTTTGATCAAGTTATCGATAAATAGCTTATCGATAAAGTGATCGATAAATGGTGACTATGGCAAAACATAGAGTGAGTAGAGTGCATTACCATTATCTGTCTTCTCATTGATAAACCATTTATCCATAACGTTAACCTTGTTTATCGATCAAGTGATCGATAAATACATTTATCCATAACGTTATCTAAAAACTATTTATCCAACAGGTTATTGATAAAACCTTAATAATGCATATGAAGATAAAAGAGAAGAATCGAAGAGATAGTACCAGGAACTCGATAAAGTGATCGAGTATGTAGTTGCTTGATCAGGCTCGAGTAACATCTGATAATGGCTTTTTATTTCCTCATTTCTTCTAGTACTTTTACTCAATAACATGTTTAAGTAGCATGTTGCTCGAGAGCTTAATCAATCAATGTAGAACTTCTGGTTTTTGCCTCAATAAATTCAAATTCTAATTCAAGCGAAACGAAGGTCAACTTTGAGTGATCATAAATCTTCCAATTCAACTCCAAATTTTTCAAATGACCTATCCCTAGAAAGCTCTTTGAGTCTCCTTTCTAGTGCAATAAGAATCACCCCAAAATTTGTTATAGTTGCAAAGTTATCTTCATCACAATGACTAAAGGTCGGAATCAAGGCGTTAATCCTTACTGCAATGTTTCGAACAACATATCTCCCTCATATTAAACTCTTTGAAGCTGATTTTAGTGTCCATAAACTGTGTTCTGAGTTTGGTTTCATATGAATTAAGTTTCACCTCAAATAGATTTGTGGTTTAAGAGATATTAGAGAAATACCAAACCTATATCAGAGCTAAACGAAGAACAGAGCATAACAGAGTATGTGTTTTATCGATAACTTGATCGATAAGTGGATGATTGATCAATTGATTGATATATGCCCATGAAAATCACCTCTAAAGCTTATTTTTCATGTTTATGTGAAGGGTGACTCAATATATGATTATATAACTTCTGGTTTGTACATTTTAGCTTCCGATTGAGCCATTCAAACTTCTGATTGAGCATAGCAACCTTTAACATCAAATCTATGAAGTTGAATCTTGATATTTCCATTTGGTCTTGCAATTTCTTTTCTCAATCTCTCTTCTTCTTCTTCCTCTTGATCATTTTCCATAACTCAAAGTTCAACATAATAACTCCTTTCTTTTCTTGAGGAAACTACACAAGATATTAAGTATGAGAATTAGTCAAAATATGAGGTAAATAATTTATGTAAACTTTTTGCTCTATTATTTGATATCATCAAAACTAATCATATCTAACAGATATTACGTAAAATTAAATGATAATGATGATAGCATAAATGATAGAGCATGTAAAAATTCATGAGAATAAATTATGTAATGTCAAAATGATTGTGAGTATGCAAGGAATAATTATAATATGTTGATTTAAGGTAAAGGGGATAAATGACCCTTAATGTGTAGTAAAGTTGAGACAAGCAAAAGTGAAGTAAACAAATGAATCTGCCCTTAAAACTTTGTGAGCATATAGTTCACATCCCAAGCTTTAGAACAATTGTAGATCAAATGGAATGGATATGTGTGCTAACAGATATACTTCCTCAAAGTCAGGGTAGAAAAGCTGGAAAGTACTATTTAACCAAATGAATAGTACACACTCACATAATTTATTATACTACATGGGTAAGTAAATGAACTAATGAATATTTTTTCTCTATACATAATTCAAAGAACTTGAAATAAAGATTTGAATCATCTCAATACGATTTTTTTAGAATTAGTGCTGAATTTTCAAATTCAGACTGAAAATCTTGAACTTACCAATGAATAGTAATCCAAGAATCAAATTTCAAGATTTCAATTTACAGGCGTATTTCATGATCCACTTAAACCATAACTCTTTTGGATATGAACTAAAGGGATAAATAAAAGGATGTTTCACATCCAAGCCAATGATAAGTTTACATCCCACAAGAAAACTTCATTCCATAGCACCTATGCACTCATATATTCTTTTGACTACAAGAGGACAGTCTATGTAAAGTTGATCTGTAACCAAGGCAAGTGTTGCTCCCTAGTTACATTTCCTTTATTGCACTAATCTCTTAATTTATGGTACCGCTCCTTGTAATCACTATCAATCATTGCCTTCACCTTTTTCCTTGCTATGTAGGCCTTCTAAACTGACACATCAACCATCTAGTAATCTCTAAATGACGCAATAATATTCGCTAACTTTATAGACTTGTTTCTCTTCATTATGTGAACTAGCTTTTCTATAATCCACTTATAGCTAGCATTCTTAACTTTTATAAAAACCCACATGTATGCTTAGACTGAAGGTCTTCAATCGATATGTTGATTCACCCCTTACTTGGCTCCTAAATATTGATTCATTGCATTCTTTTTCTGCACATCTCACTTGGTACCTAACCTTGTCATTCTTCACAAATTTCACTTCATAACAATGTAGCAAGGAGTACTCCGGCACTGCATCCTTTTTATTGACCAATTAAAGTAAAACTCCATACCTAACATGAACTTAAATTCTTTTCACATCTCTCCTAGATTATAATTTATATTATCCACTTTAGCTCTATGTTGTCCTTTTCATCACTTGATCTTTTACCTTCAACAATATCCTCTGACTCTTGATCAGATAATAAGCCTAATATATCTTCTTCCATTACTTCAACTGCATTATTTTGCCCTCCTTCATTGTGTTCCACTCTTATACACTGTGGACAACTTCTTCTAGCCCATCACTTACTCAGTTACTCTCACATCCACATATTCTAAGAAGTAATTATGATCAATCTACTCTTCTTCACTTTTCTCAAGGCTAGAGAAATCAGACCCTAAGTTTGTTTGACTATCTTCCTCTCCAATACTTTCACTACTCTCAATTCTCTCTTCTTTCATACCCATATTTACCATGTAAAGAGCAAAATAGTTAACTAAAACACAACATATGGACCAAAGCAACACAACATACAAAGAATATCCAAAATACCACTTTATTATGAAGAAAACAGAGCATAGGAGAAAACAAAGTAGGAAACCATACACATTGATAAATAACAACATAGTCAATGCTCATAACAATAGGTCAACGCTCCACAATGCAACCAAATGAAATAAACATCAATTTAATCATCATGCCAACATCTTCCTATTAAAGGAATCAAAACAAAGCATACATGAATACACTATGCAAGAAGAGCAATGATCAAAGCATTCAATGGGTAAAATCAATCACACAAGACAGCTATAATATACGGCTATACAGCAACCATACAGAAATTAAACAAAACCAAACATGCAATTAAAACATGAATTTTCAATCCCATAGTTCAACCAGCCAACCCTTTCATTTTCTTACACCAGACAGGGTCATATCAATGTTGTTAATATAATAGAAATTGTTACCTTTTAACCAGTGGAATTGACCAAAGGCTCTCTTACAGCTTCTTCCCTCTATGGCCACTAGCAAAACGTGTTGCTCTGGTGATGAACATGTTACTCTTCTTCAACAAGTGTGGATCTACTTGAGTGTTGACCTAACCCTTTCCCTTTTTTCTTCATGTGTGTTCATATTTTAAATTCCCTTTTGTTCATTACGTTTTCATTTCAAGTCCATCATCTTTTTTCCCCACTTGTTTATATCTACATGTTAGTAAGCCACATGATCAAAGATTTTATCCAGCTTATTTTGCCTGGTTAGTGGCCATATCATCAGTTTAATGGTGTTAAAGCCATCTCAGACAAAATTAACAACCTAAGCTCCCAAGGACCAATGGTGTGAAACAGATATAGGGTCCGTTTGGCTGGGTGTTTACAAAGCCTTAAATGAGCTTATTAGTGTCATAAGCCTGATTTGCAATTGTTGACCTGTTTGGTATAGCTTTTGGGCCATCCCACTTATGGCTGAAAAGCAAGATTCAACCGCACCATTGTAGAAGATGGTATGAGTAGCTTATTTTTTATTTTCATTACATTTGTGGGAATGTACCTTTAAAGTTTCAGATAAAATTATTAATTTCTCTCTCACTTTCCCTCATTTTATTCTCTCTCATTCTCTCATATATTTGAAAGAGTCTCATATCACTTTATAATTATGTTTCACTTCATAATTCCAATAATTTTTTAATGATATCTCTAATGTTTTAAAATTTATTTCAGTCATTAAATTTTACTTCTTCATATTAAAATAATTTAAATTCATTATATTATGTAAATTTATTTTTTTATCATGTTTCATTATTTATTAAAACTCATACCTATTTTGGTAATTTTACAAACTAAACTTACTTTTATTCAATCATAACCCAAACAACTTTTTACCCAATCTGACTTTTACAACTAATTTTTATAAAATCCAATCCAAATACCAATTCATATCACCCAATTTAACTTTTAGCCAATCTAGCATTTTCAAAAGTCAAATTGATAATAAGTTACATTTCCAGTTGTTCATTCAAATGGACACATAATTTGAGAGACTAAAACCATGCATTTGAAATTTCAAAGATTAATACCAAAATGGATACAAATTTGAGAGACCAAATTTGTATTAGCCCTTATTTCTTTGATGGGGAAGTTACGAAATTGATTGGGCCAATTATAAAGCGTTGGGATTTTTATTTTGGCTTAGCCATATGTTAAATGTAATTTTTTTGTGACCAACTTTGAATCCGAATGGGTCAACTTTAATGATTACTTTTAGTTAATAATTTTTTGGTTAAAAAGTAGTTTAATTTGATTTAATATAATTAACTCAACAATTTGGAAATTGGTTGGTTGAATTCAAAATGACATTACAATAAGAAATTATTTGATTATATTATCTTAAGGTTAAAAAAATTATATTTTCTTACTTTATTTTCTAAACTTTCAATTGAAACACAACTAAGAAAGTTTTACATCACGTGTTATTTTATTTTATTTTATTTTTTAAACTATTAAAAAATTTAAAAAACATAAACAAAAGTCAGTAAATATATTTAAATAGAGTTGTGCATAGACTAGACCAAACCTGAGTGACGTCCAGCTCGAGGTCTAGCCTAATGAAGATCATGAGCTGCACAACATAACTTGTGGTTTGACCTAGTCTAGAGCTAACCTAAAGTTGGGCCAGACTAAACGTGGTCCAGTATCCAGGTAGTCCAAGACCTTTTTTTTTTTAAATTTTTCCCTTTTGTGGTAGTCAACAAGTGAAAAAATCCCTTTGAAATCAATCCCACCATAACTAATTAGAGAACAAGAGGCATTAAGTGATGGTGATGGTGCAAGGTGGAGAAAAAGAAAACCAAAGGGATCAAAATCAACAAAGCTTTCATGTCTATAGATTTCCCTACTGTCTCATACACTGATGAATCCTTATTTTAGTATATGATTTTATATCTATTTTAGGAGTTTTGTGATAATAATTGGGTGAAATTATAACAAATATAGAAAAAGACAATAAAGGCAATTAAATGAAATAAAGAATAAGAAGAGGCTTATTATAACAGATGAGTATGGCAAACATTTTCGTTTGTTCTGATAGAATAGACAGAAATGTAGAGGGTATTGTCATTTGTTATCTCAAAACAGATGAAAATGGTCACTATATTTGTCTGTTCTACATAACAGATAAGTATGTTTCCATTTTTTTTTAAAAAAAAAATCAAAGCCCTAGCACTCGCCAACTTGTGAAATTAGTTCTTCTCTTCTCCACCTCAACACAAACTAGTCTCCTTTGTGCAATCCATCTTCCTTTTATTCAACTTATCTTCTTGTGAGCAACCTATCTTTCCGATGTGCAACTTACTTATTTCCTATATACAAATAAAATTACATTTATGCAACATATATGCCCTTTGTGGCACTTATTTTCGTTCATGTGCAATTCGTCTTTTCTATGTGCAAAATAGCTCCCTTCATGCAACACATTTTCTCTTTATACAACCCATCTTACCTATGTGCAAACACAAGTTACACAAAATGTACTTTGCATGTAAGAAATATGGATTGCACATAAAAGAAGATGGGTCTTGTGCAATCTATCTTCTCTTTGTACAAGTTATCTTTTCTTGTATGTTATCTATCTTCCCTATGTGCAAATTAATTGTTTTCTATATACAAATTAAATTACTTTTTGTACAACTTATCTTTCCTTTTGTGTAACTTATCTCCCTGTATGTAATTCATTTTTCTTATATGCAAATAGTCCTTTTCGGGCAACTCATCTTTCTTATATCCAAAATGTAATTTGTATATGAGGAAGATGGATTACATATAAGGAAGGATCAGTTGCGCAAGGATGAGATAGGATGCACAAAGGGGACTAGTTTGCATAAGGAAGCTAGATTATGCAACTTCCCTATATGTAAACTAGAGTTTAACTCTATCAATAAATAGCAATAAAAATATATGATTATATTCAATCGTTACATGAACTCATTAAGTTGATTAGGAAACTCGCGGGTGGCTACAAAGAAGCTACGATTTCAAGCGAGATTTACACGAGTTTGTTGGTTGTTGTTTCTTCATATGAGTTGACCAAAATACAGTATTTAACATAAAAAAAAAAATTGTATGACTCCATGAGTTAAATACACTACATATAAGTTTATTTGTCGATTTTGGATTTTTATCTTGTGTTACATCTTTTAGCATATTGTATAGATTAATAATAATTTATATGTCCCATTAATTTTCTTAATAAAGTTGTTACTAATATATCTTGTATTATATCCTTCACTATGTTGTTTAATTATTATCAAGAGGAATTGATTTCAGTGAAACATAAAACAAGTTTTTTTCCATAAGAATTAATCTTCCTGTATTAATAAGTTTCTAATTGAAAATATATTTAAATCATTATATTATTAATTATGTTATTATATATATTATTGTAGGACTATAATCTCAAATAATAAAATTTGAAATTTGTGACGGAATTTAATCAGTAATAAAATTATCAACAAAAAATTTTGCGATAAGCAATTTGGCAACATAATTACTAATGGTGTTAGCCCCAAAAATTTTTTTTGACTAATTCAATAGTTAAAAATAATTCCATGTAAAATTACATATGAGATAAGCCATGGAAAAATTCCGTGACTAATTCTATTGATAAAAGATTTCATATGAAATTATTGACGAAATTAGTCACGAAAACTACCCACGAAAAAATTTGTGGCTAATTCCATTACTAAAAATGTTTCATGTAAAATTAGAGATAGAAAAATTGCATGGCTAATTTCGCTGCCAAATTTAGCAATGAAATTAGCCATGGATTAGAAATAGAAATAGTCACTTCCTGGCTAATTTGGTTACCAATTTAGCTATAAAAAATGTCGTAGGAAATTCCATCAATAATTTTAACAAAGAATTTTCCTACAAATTACTGACAAAAAAAAAATTCATTCGCTAATTCCTCCATCATTTTTTTTTTGTATTCTATAACAAATAAATCACATATACAGATATTCATTGATGCCACATACAGATATATTCAAACTTTTATAAAATTGCAATTATATTTCTTTTTTGATTTACAAGAATATTTTTTAAACTGACATTTTAAAAAAATTGTAAAAAATTATTATATTGTTTTAAAAGAGATTTGTTCTAGAAGAAAATTTATAAGATATTTTTGTTTTTATTATAATTTTATTGTTTAATTAATAACTTTGTTTGCTTGGATGTGAATTATGAAATATTACCTCCGGTCGTAATTATAAGATATTATTTATAAAATATAAACGATGTCTTATAATTAGAACAACAGATAGTAGTTTAATTTCTCACCTTTTTATGGCCAACTATTCATTTGCTCAATATCTAACTTGATGCTAAACTTCGACCAACAATTCAGTGCTTGTGGAAAACCAGCTGTATTAAAATCAACAAGCTTTTACTTAAAATTTTAAATTAAAGTACTAATTAAGATTTATTCACTCTCGCGCATGTTAATTAAATTTGTATTTTTAAATTAGACGACTACTTTTCGTGCCTGTGCCTGCTAAATTCACATAACAAATAACTAAGTATTCTAGGTTATAAAAGTATGAATAATTACAAAACAAATTGATGATTAAGTAAACCTGCCTTAAATACTAAAATATACGTTAAAAAAAGTAATAAAAGTAAACTCAACCAGTCCAGTTTCAACTTCTTCATTTAACGCATCATGATCTTTCAGTATCTTGTGGCGGGTAAGACACAACTTCCATATCCTGCGTCACACATAAAGATGTCATATATTTATACAGTTGTAAAATTTATAGTACAGTTTCTTAAAAAAATTTAGGAAATCATAAAAAATCTTTGTTGTAACGAATAAATTAGAAGTTAAAAATTAGGGAAAAAAGAACACCTACTGGGAGGCTGAGTGACCACAAGGCGGCACCACCGAAATCGCACGTGCCAGCTCCACGTGACTTCCTCTGATAATAACTATTGAAAGCATACGAAGCATGGGCATCTAACGTGTTGGGATCGTAACACGTGGAACCTTCTTGAATCGGACGGCAATCAGCGCCTCCCTCACCACAAGCATAATCAAGTGCGGCTTTCAACCTCTTCTCCCCAGCTTGTACATTAGCCACTCACCAAGTCCGGCCATGAAGCGACGTCGTTTCCACCCTCCCTCCTCTGGTTACCGGAACCTGACTCTTCTCGACGTTCCACGTTGGCTCCGACTCGACGCCGCCCTTAAGCTTCCCAAGCGTCAACGGAATGTTGTACACCTTCTGTTCGTCGGGATAAAACAACCCGTAGTTTCTCTCCGATGTGGGACCCGGTTTCTCGTCCTCGTTGAACAAAGCGAAGAGGAAAACATTCAGTGGGTCATTTGGCCTCAAGGGGGTCCCACTTCTCTTTAACACCCGGCGCACGAGGTTGCCATTATACGACGCCGCATTGTCCTCGCTGGCCCCAACTTCGTCCTCATCTCCCTTGGAGGGCCACCCCGTCTCTGTCACGACCATCTTTACGTCGTCGTATTGCAAGGCCGACATGGCCGCGAAAACGGCGTCGATCTCAGCGTCGAACAGGCTGTAATATGTCAACCCGTTACCCGAATCCACCACACCCGGGTTCTCTTTGAACAGTGCGTAGTCCAGAGAGATCTTATCAGCATTCGCAGCATAAGCGAAGAATGGATACGCGTTTACCATCAGATACGACGATGTTTCGCGAAGGAAATCCAACATGGGCTTGATCACGGGTTCGATTAATTCGGACTTGAAGGATCCGGCTGAACTCGGGTATGATGATTGCAGGGCGGAGAGAGCTATGGGGGAAGAAACTTTAATATTAGTGCTTATGTTTTGCTTAACCAGAGAAGCGTAAACGTTCTTAATGGCGGGTACGAGGAACTGTGTAGTGTTCTTTGGATCGACGAAGACTTCGTTCCCGACGGCGACGGCTTCGATTGGGGTGGCGGGGTAGTAGCGTGAGATGTTGGCTTGGACCCAGGCGTCGGTGAATGATTGATCTGCGGCAGCGGCGGAGAGTAACTCGTTTGGGAGAGCGACGACGACGGAAATGCTGGAGTTTGCTAGGGCGGTGAGGACGTCGGCGTCAGTGTCGTAGAGCTTCACACGAGCGAGACCTTGAGACTTGAGAAGCTCCACCACCTTGGACGCTGGTGGTAGGTCATTGGCTACTCTTCCATAGTTGATTCCGAAAGATCCACCAGCATCTGCAAAACACATCAAAATAGAAGCAAATTCAGTACCAGTTTCAGAAAATTTTGAGCTCGACATATGTACATGATTATATATCATACATACGTGATGGAGCTGGCAGTAGTGAGAAGAGGATGAAGAACGAGAAGAAGAATGATGAGAATGAAGGAGAAGCCATGCTCAGTTTCGGGGAGAAGGAAGAGGAAGAGCAGTTGTCGCGTGTTAGTGATGTTGAAACGTGGTATTATATAGAGGCAGATAGTGGCAGCAGGATGAGGGGTGCGGAGGCGGGGAGATGGAGCTTGAAACGGGAAATGAGGTGGGGGTAGAATTGTAATTATGTATGACGGACTGGTGGGACCCACAGTACAGGGAATAGTTGGGAATTCGCAAAAGTGAATGGCCAGTAGTTTTTGAAAATTTTGGAATAGTTACTCAAAAATATTCAACAAAAAAAAATCAATTTCCATTTGTTCAGTATGCTTTTCAATAAAAAATTTTAGAAATTTCAGGGATAAATTAAAGGAAAAATGACAAAACAGAAACTAAAATTTATTAAATTTTAAATTAATTTTGATAATAATATTTTATTTGATGTTGACAACTCTAAATCTATATGACAACAAATTTTCTTTAACATTTTTTATTTGACATTTAGTAATTTTTTACTTCTTTTTCTTCATTTTTCCTAAATTAAATGAATGAAAGGAATTTAATTTTACTCAATATCTTATATCTCTGATTCAACCTAATAATATTATATAATTATATGAAAATTTATTTAAAATGATTATAGTAGTATATCTATAAATAATAAATATGAAAATATGTCTTATACAAATAATATGCAATAATTATTTTTACATTTTTTATGGGAAAGAATAGCGTAAAGTAATCTATGTGAAATTTGAGTTGTAAATAAGAGAATTACTTTTAAGAAAGAATATGTTATGGTCAACAGGAAATTTTAGAATTTTAAGGCAGACATACTGTTATTTCTTTCCGGGATCTCACCACTGTATAACAATTATTTTAAGCGGAGACATGACCGTTTAAGGACCGTTGACGTTAGGATTAATTATTATAAGCTACAACTCTCTGAGATTTGTTATCTTGTACCCGCCACGTGTCTTGTCCTTTTCCAACAATCCAATGCCAAGTTTGGAGCGCGCGTTACGTGCATACGTGTAATGATGATCTCAAGAAATTACGCCCAATAATTATGCTCCTATTTGAACGTTAATTTTCACCCTAACCAAGCTTCCATCGCAAAAAAAGATCAGTAAATTTGGTAAAAGGATATAAGACAATCCAATTCAAAATAAATAAATAGCTTTGTTTTTGTTAAAAAAATACCTTAAAATATATAGCGTCCAAATCAATATTCTAAAATATATAAATTATCTTGTCTGTTGATTGCAACTATTTTAATCTAGGTTGACATGATCATCAATAGTATCATATAATGGTCAACTTATTTTTGTAGTTGTTTTACATCGAGATATCAGATAACGTGATCATCTTTCTCTATTTTTATATATTCTTTCTACAAACTTTTTGTCATGCATGATTTTCAAATTACAGAGTTCAAATTATTGGAGAAGGATCAAAATTTGTCAGAAAGCCCAACAAATTACTCATTTACTTTGTGCTTGATAACTTTGTTTTTTCTTTGAAAGCATGATTAAAAACTTTTACTCTGTTAAACTTGTTCATTGTATGTATTGTCTATGGTTTGGTTAGAATAGAGCAATAAATGTAAGTCTTTTGTTGTATTTAGCCCCAATGTTTCTCATTAAGATTGTTAGTGGTAGCTTTACCCAAGAAGGGGGTGAATTTGGTGAGTTATAAAAATTTTAACGTAATAAAACGGTAAAGCAGGTAAAACAGAGAAGATTAAGTTAGAAAGATTTCACCACAGAACGAAGAAACAAGATTTATACTGGTTCGATTTCAACCACTTGACCTATGTCTAGTCCTCAAAACACCTCTGAGATTTTCACTATGTTCCCAAGATTAAACAGGCTCTTGACGTCTCAGTACAGTAAATGATTTCTATAATCACTCCTTATGACTACCCATAAGGCTATAATCCCCTCAAGAGTCCACACTCTTAAGTTACTCTCAGAAAATGAGTAAAGAAAAGTATATCAAACTTGTTAGAATCAATCTCACCCAAGAGGGGGGTGAATTGGGTGAGTTAAAAAAATTGCGAAATTAAAACGAGACAGTATAGAAAACAGAGAGTTAGAGTCAAGAGCGATTTCACCGCAGAAGGAAGACACAAGATTTATACTGGTTCGGTCCTAACCACTTGACCTACGTCCAGTCTTCAGAACACCTCTGAGTATTTCACTATCTTCCAAGATCGATAGGGCTCTTGGTGCCTCGATATAGTAATTGAATCACTCAATCACTCCCCCTTACTCTCGTAAGGATACAAGCCCTCTCAAGAGTCCACACTCTTGAGTATCACTCAATAGTAATTATTGAAGGATAGTTATCGACTCTCTTACAGAGTGAAATTAATGATGAACACTGACGCTCAGTAGTATTGAAGAAACAGAGTATTGAATGCTAGACTTAATAATCACAGATGGTAGTTCCGGTATTCAATTCCCTTCATTAATGCTTCTTCGCGCCTTTTATAGTTGAGATCGTTAAGTAGCCGTTAGACGGAAGAGCTTCTAGCCGTTGTGACTCCGTTTGCGTGTTTCGCCGGTTTCAACGGTTCCGCCATTAATGCGTCTGAGCTTCTGACACTGTAGGTTACAGTTTACGTAATCCCGTTTAAGAGCCGTTACAGTCTTTCTTAGTAATCTGTATATTTTAAACTTTGAACAAGTAAGAGTCTTGCGGTGTATGCTTTAGTCATGAACTAAGAAGAAAAATGAATCGATTATACAATGATTCTAGATGAAATGATTTATCTGTAAAAAGAGCAGAAAGAGATCCTGGACATGCTTAATCGAAGTGGTGATTAATTACTTGTTGATCGATCAGGTTATTGATAAACAAAGGGAAAGCTTTTGAATCAGTTCAACATGATTATCGATCAAGTGTTGGATCATTGATTTTAAGAATCATCATAGTCGACTGATGTTGAAATGGAAATCATTCCATGATTGAACACTTGTTGATCAAACAGATTATCGATAATCCAAGTGTTACAGAAATGAAACTTCAGTCATTGATGATCGAACAGATTATCGATAAATGGATGATGGATAAGGTTATCGATAAACAATGAGTAAGAATATATTCAGCGAAAAACACAGACTATGTGGATTAATTGAACAGGTGATTGATCAATGAATATTCGATCAAGTGATCGATAAAATGAAAAACAGAGATTTAATAAAGAAACTGATTATCGATCACGTTATGTGAAAACATGAGTTTTAGGAAATCGGATGATCGATCATATTATCGATAAATCAATGATCGATTAGGTGATCGAAAAAAATGATTCAACATAAGTTAATGCAGTGAAGATAATAATCCTGAGACTCTTTGTCGATCATGTTATGTGAAAAGATACTATGCAGACAAGTTAAATTATCGATAATGTTATCGATAATTTGGTTCTAGAGAAACTAAGTATGAGCAGATAAAACATTGATTATCGATCATGTGATCAATAACTTAGTGATCAATAAGGTTATCGATTCAGCAGCTATGATGAGTACCTGCATTCAGAGAGTTAGAGCATAATATTCGATCATATGATCGATAAACAAGTGATCGATAATATGATGGATAAATGATGACAGAATTAATGTGCAGAACGAGTAGATAGTGTTACCTCTTATCGAAGTCGTTATTGATAACTGATTTATCGATCATGTGATCAATAAATGCACTTCAGATTTGGTTCTCTTTATCTGTTACTTGATTGTTTATCTGATGTTATCGATCAAGTGATCGATAATTAACTGTTACCTTATGTAACTTCCATGTTAGCGATAATCGATCATTTTATCGATCAACCAATTATCGAATAGCTCTTCAATTAAAAAGCTTAATATAAAACTGATTTCTACTGAACAGTTATCTGATAGCTTATCGATAATCATTTGATCGATCAGTTGATCGATCAACATACTTAACCCAATTAATCTAACTTTGTTATCATCAAAACCATAATCCTAACATTCTCCCCCTTTTTGATGATGACTGATTGAGCTCAAGATATTAGTTTCTTTTCATATCATTATCCATGATTTTGTCATACTTTCTGGTCCTTTTTAATGAAAATTGTGCTTAACTGAGATTTATGGTTCTTACTTTAAGTTAGTGTCATTTTGATGATTAAATTGTCATAATTGGTTGTTAATTGGATGCAATTGACTTCTAGGACAATTGGTACTTCAATTTGTTACTTTTTTATTGTAGGACACTAAGATTTGGGCCAGAATTGAAGAACTCAAGGCAAAAGAAGCAGGAAAGGACCCTCTGCCTAAGTTCGCCGCGGCGAAAATCCATCCGTGAAGAAAGGTCTCTCTGCCATGTTTCGCCGCGGCGAACCTATTCTTCGCCGTGGCGAACCTCTCGAAGCAGCAAATCTCAAACCCGACCATTTCGGGAAATTTTGACCTACCCATCCCCAGAAACCGACCCATGCATGTAAGTTTCGGGTTAGAAACCCTATTTTGGGTATGATGAGAGGAGATGACCATTATTCAGCCACCACCTACGTCTCTTTCATCTTCTTCTCTCATCTCCACCTCAGAAACCCTAATCCCATTTCCATTTCTTCCATCTGCTGCTGCCATGGCTGAAGAACAATACCTAGTTGGAGTTGATTCAAGAGTTATGACTAGCTAAGCTTCTCAACTCTTGAATATGGTGGAAGAAGCATGAGTTCCAAGAGCTTCAAAGGGGAGTTAGCTTCATCTATAAGTTCTAGTTCTTTATTTATGAATTTCTAGGTCTAGGATTTGTAAATTTGAGCTGAACTATTTTGATTATGGTTGTAATCAATTCTGGATGATCATTTTGTGTATTGGATCAGTTAATGTTGAATTTGAGCTTCAATATATGTGGTTACATATATGTTTCTATGCAACTCTTTTGATACTCTCTGTCTTGCATGGTAATGTGTGATTGTTGAGTTGATCTGGGCTTGCATTTAACCAAGTGCATTAATTAATTTTAATACACACACCAAGTGAGCTTAATAGGATCTTATGAAATGGGTGACATTGATTAAGATCCTAGACTTAAAGAGTTCTTTAAGGTTTTCATTTAGAAAACTTGGTGATTTCTACTCCCAAAATTATTTTGAACTATGATTGCTTCAAAACTGTATTCAAGAGATTACATATCATTAACTTCACTTCATTACTACTATCTTAGAAAAATCCAAAACATAGTAACTTAGATTTGAATTAATTGCATTTAGTTTTGGTATTTTATTAATGGCTAAAAACACCAAAAACCCCCTTTTTCATTATTCTGCATAGCATTAATCTAACTTAGACATCTAATTTAGGCTCCCAAAAGAGAACGACCCGAGTTTGCACTACTGCATAGCTTGGATAAATTTTTGAGCGAGAACCTCTAAGCGAACGACAATTAAGGCTCTCTTTCAAGTGGCGCCGTTGCTGGGGAGCCATTAAGTTGGTTTCTTAGGCTAGTTAACTGTCAACTTTGGTTGATTGGGGTTTTGTGAGCCTGTTAGGTTACATTTTTGCATTGTGCATATAGATTTTGCATTGCATAAAAATTTTAAGATATACAAACAAAGATCCTGATTTTGATTTCGATTTTTACATACAGTTTCATACCCTTCATAGCATTCATTGCATTTTTGAGTTTCTTCTTGTTTTCATTCTCTGTGTTTTTGTTGTTGTGTTCTAGTTTTCTTACTGTCTGTGACATTTCGCCGCGGCCAACTCCCTGTTTCGCTGCGGCCAACTTGTCAGATTTCTGTGAGAATCCTTCTCAAGACACCTTCGCCGCGGCCAACTTTGTGTTTCGCCGCGGTGTAGCGTGTTGAACCAGACTCCATTCTCCCCCTCTGGACATCTTTGTTGCGGCAAACTCTTATTTTCGCCGTGACGAAGGGTCCCCTATCTTAAAAAAAAAAAATTTCTTAAAAACTCTTTTGGAATTGATTGTTTAGCTTTCTTATGGCTTGGTTTAATAATAATTTAGGTCCATTTGATCACCCTTCCTCTTTTATAGGTGACAATACTCTGATGGGTTATGATTTTTCTCAAAGGCTTGATGCCATACAAGAGGAATTGGATCTGCTTCAGGCACATTTTGATCATGAAGAGCATAGTGGGACTTATCAAGGGCATGATCCCTATCCTCACCATAACCATGGCTATGATTGGATGAATGAACCTCCACATTCCCCTTACCATACCTCTTCATTCCATTCATACATAAACCAACATTCACCATTAGGACAACATTATGAGCTATCACCTCCACCAAACAATCCACACTTTGAACACTTTCCTTCACATCATCCATATCATGAGCCAAACATTCCATCACATGAACCCTACCACCAATACCCTTCCTCCTCTCACCAACCATTTCATGAACCATCACCATCATTCCATCCATGTCCCACTTCATATCTTGAACCATTCTCACCAAATAATTCCCCCTTTGAACCATCTCCTTCGCCAAATGACTACCACCACCAGCCCTTGTCCCAATCTATGTACCAACCCCTTCCCCCATCTCATGAACATGAATTTAGTGAACCTGACCCATTTCTCACTATTCCTAAGAATGACCAGATACGATTTTTAAGAGAAGCTTATGACCGCTTGAATTCATACTACCATGGATTACTTGAAGAGGTAGAAATGTTTGGAATTTCTAAGGAATCAGAGGAAGAGTTAGAAGAATGTCAAAGTGCATTGGGAAAGTTCTTGAGTGATATAGCGCAAATTGAATCTGGGATGGGGAAGGATGAATCAAAGTGTCCAAATTCACTGATGCAAGAGGTTGAGATGAAGCAAGAACATCCACAAACTCACAAGGACTCGTGCCTTACATAAGGTAATATTGCTCCTCTTCTTGAGGAGATTGACCCTTGTGCTAGAACTACTATTCCTGTTGAAGTTATTGATGATGTGAGTGATAATGAGGTGGATGAGGAAATCATAGTTGAATCCCCTCATATGTTCCAAAATGAAAATTCTCACTTGAACACTTCTAATAGTAGTTGTTTAGTTGATGATGTTGCTTGCACTGTCACTGCTTCTTTACGTGAAGAACATGCTTCTCTTTCTAGTGCTAGATTGGATGGTGAAACTAATTCTGATTTGAATGAACCTTTATCTTATTCTTGCAATGCTCATACTATATGCATGGATTGCATTGATAACAAAAATGATATACTTGTTGAGTGGCAAAAGCAGAACTTTGGTAAAGTGTGTGCATCACCTAGTACTGAAAGTGCTGAAAATATAAAGCATGATGTTGATGTGAATTGCCTAGAAGATGATTTTGTGGAAAAATGTGAACCTAACCATTGCCTTAAGAATCAAATTCATGATAATCCCATTGAGTTAGTAGCTTTTAATAATGTTGAGAAAGGCTTTAAAGTTTCAATTGATAAAATCATGAATATCAATAAGTCTTTCCAACAAGTTTTATCTTGTGATTTACCTCCTGATTTATCTTGCATTGTAAATAGTAGTTTGTATAAATCATTTCGTTCTTTCTTTCTTCCCCTTCAAACACTACCTCTTGTGAATGTGATAGTGATGTACTGTACTCCAACAACTGTCAGTTGGATTCTTCAGCTTCCACTTCACATAAGCTTGAGTATTTAAAAAATTTAAATAAAAATTTGACTCCTACTGATGGGAGTACTATTGATTTCCTTGGTTGTGATAGTTACTTGGAGAGATTAACTTCTAACCTGTCTTTATTTCATTTTTATCCTCTTCATGTTTCTATTTCTGGATGTGGTACTGCTGTTGGTTCTACTTGCTTGCAGGACTCCACACCACCACTACTAAGGAAGATCAATAATGGAGAAGTGAGCATATGGAAGAAATGCATGTTTCTCATCCGAGATGAGAACTTCTCCTACAAGAGTTTGAAGAGATTTCGTTCTAAAGGTTGTCCCTTTCCTTCCTTAACTCTTATCTTTTGAATTATTTGCTTATTTTGTGAGATAAGTGTGGGGGAGGGACATACCCAGTAGTAAAAGTAGTTTGTTTTCTTTTCTTTTCTTTTCCTCCCTTTTTGGTTTTGGTTTCTCTTGTTTAGGGTTACACTCGAGTTTTGCATTGGGGACAATGCAAGATTTAAGTGTGGGGGAGAGATTGATATTCATTGATTGTGTTGTGTTTTCCTATGTTTATTGAAAATCTGGTTTCTAAAAAAAAAATTTCAAAATTTTGATTGATTTTTAAACTTAATTTGAACATTTTAAGTCAAAATTTTTGAAAATTTTTGCTTCAATTAACTTACACTTGAATTTATGTATTCTTGGACTTTAGTAAATGTATATGAACTTGTATTGATACTCATGAGAATTGCTATTTGTTCAAAGTTGATTGTTTTAGTTTCATTGGTCACAATTCTTCAAGCTTGCTTTTATATTGATTGAGTTAATGCATTGTGATTAATCTGGAGTACAATTAATCTTTGTCCATGAGCATTTGAGATTTAGCCTTGTTGGAAGATTCTTTGAGCCTAATTTTCATTCACAGTGAGTTGCATCCACTTACATTTTTCACTTTCTAAAACTTGTTCTAATTCTTAATCAAGACTTAGTTGCATTAATGTGATGAGCATGATAGAGGCATTCTTTTCTAAACCCTTATATTCCAAACACAAACCCACATGATTTTATCCATTGCTAACCATTTGAGCCTTCATCTTTTCTTAAGTGCCAAGAGATGCATTATACATTCAAGTTTCCAACATTTTTACTATTACATTCATGATGTGTTAAACTTTGTCTTCTTGGGTTTTGAATTGCATAAAAAAAAACAGAGAAAAGAGAAATAGAAAAAGGCAAAGAAATAGAAGAAAATGCTTGAGAAAAGCCAAAGAAAGAAAGATCAAAATAAAATGGTACCAATAGAATAAAATGTTCAAACAAGGCAATTCATTGGTGGTTTGAAGAACAAAGTTGTGCTTTTAGAGAAATAGAGTAAATAGTAGTTGGAAACCTTTTCTAAAATGCTTGGTGCTTAATCATTTCATATCTGTTCACCTCATCTTATTTCATTTAACCCTTCCCATTATCATAACCTTAAAAGTCCTCTTGATCATTGCATTTGTGCATTAAAAGTGGAGAGGTAGGATTTTAACAAGCTTATGGCAAAGTGGTTTATTAAGTGGATTTGAGAGAAAATTACCCCAACTTGGTGAGTAGAGTGAAACAATTTATATCTTGAGTGTTTTCTCTTTTGCTCATTCCCATTGCATTGATTGTACTCTACTTTAATCCCTTCTCATTAACCTAGATCACTATGGATGCTTATTTGAAGAGTTGGATTAATGGCACTACTGCTTTCTTACTTTGAATTCATAGGGGTTCCCATTTATATCAATACTATTCTCTTGCTTCAGTTTTGTATTGCCTTTGTCCAGGAGTACAAAGGTTTAAGTGTGGGGGATTTGATTTAGCCCAATTATTCTATGTTATTTCATATCATTTTAAGGGTATTTATCATAGATTTTGGCTCCTTTTGATGATAATTGTGCTTAATTTAGATTAAGAGTCCTTGCTTTGAGTTAGTGTCTTTTTGAGGTTAAGATTGTCATAATTGGTTATTAATTGTATTCAGTTGATTTCTAGGACAATTGATGCTTTTTATTGTAGGACAATTGAGAATTGGAGCCAAGATCAAAGACCAAAAGATGACACAACACAAGATCAGAGTATCAGCACTAATAGAATTCGCTGCGGCGAAGAGAATCTTCGCCGCGGTGCCAAATTGAAATCTCACCAGTAATCTCTCGGGCAGAGTTCTCTTCGCCGCGGCGCCAAATTGAAATCTCACCAGTAATCTCTCGGGCAGAGTTCGCCGCGGTCAACTTACAGCTTCGCCGCGGCGAAATCACAAGATTAGGCGGAGCTCCTCTCGGGCATGCTTCGCCGCGGCGAACTATTCATATCAGCAATGCTAGATCCGGATCAGAACGCGAAAATGGAGCTTCTAATCATATGATCCGACCCAGATGGACCCCTAAAACCCTTAGAAACCCTATTTTCGACCATACACTCCATTCCATCTCCTCCAACACCTCTATTCTCCCATCCTCTTGCCTCTCCATCTCCATCTTCTTTCCCATCCATTTCCTTCATCTTTCCTTCACTCCATCTCATTTCCTTCCACTCCCAGCTACCATGGCCGACGGATTCACTTCAGTTGGAGCTTTTCTTGAAGCTATGGAGGGCTAGGGTTTATCAACTCTTGAAGATGGTGGAGTAGCATGAGTTCCTAAGCTTCAAAGGAGAGTTTTAGTTTTAATCTTCAGTTTTTAGCTAGGCATTTATGATTTCCTAGGTCTAGGAATTGTAAACTCTTAGTTAGATACTTTGATTAATTCTGTAATCAGTGGTTACTGATTATCTTTTGTATATTGGATTGATTGATGTTGAACTTTGAGCTTAAATATATGTAGTTGCATGTATGCTTAATGTCTCTCTCATGATTCTCTCTTATCTTGCCTAGTTGTGTTTGGGTATTGAGTTGATTGTGTGTTTCATTAAGCCATTTGCATGATCATTCCAATTTACACATTAGGGAAGCTAAACAAAGTTTACATTAATGAGTTCATTAATGTAAGCTTTGGACTCATTGAGTTAATGAGGTTCTTATTAAGAAAACCTAATGGATTTGTGAAACTCGCAATATTTAAGTGAACTATGATTGCCATCAAAACCATTTTCAAGAGATTTCCTATCAATCATTTCCATTACATCATTATTATCTTAAAACACCAAAAATATAGTATCTTAGGTTTGTTTTCATTGCATTTAGTTCAGGCACCATTCATTTAAGTCTTAAAAACCCAAAACCCCATTTCATTGCATTGTATGGCATTTAGTCTAGCTTAGGTAATTAATAAAGGCTCCCCAAAGTGAAACGACCCGAGTTTACACTATACTGCATAGCTTGGATTAAATTTTGATTGAGAACCCCAAGGCGAACGACAGAAAGGCTCTCTTTCAAGTGGCGTCGTTGCTGGGATGGTGCCACTTGGCATCGTCCCCGCACTGCTGAACTGTACTTAAAACGTTCTGATTTTCGGCCTGAGGCAAAGCCGTGGCTACACCTAGTCTGCAATAACATCCTACCCACTTCCCACCTCCAGAACCTCCCCAAACGCCAAGCTCTTATTGTTTTTCTCCTCATGACCAGAAAATCTTTCGATGTAGCTGAAATCATACAATCCGCCCTCTACGATTCCGTCAATACCAAAAAAGTCACCAATAGCATCGTCTTTCCCCATCTTGTCTCTGACCTTTTCCGCAAGTGCGGAGTTCCTTCATTTAATGATGACAGCTACTTCGAACCTGCATCTTTATTTCGGTTTGAGCGTCTTAAACAGCTCACCATTGCACCCCACCCACCTGTCCACCCCGTTTACGATGTTAGTGCAGGCCAGGCAGCCACTGATCCAGCCGAGGAAGGCCAGGATGTTCCTGAACCTCCCCAGCCCGTCACCTTAGACACGCTTGTCGATGACATCGACGAGCTGTCTGAGGAAGTTCACCAGATACGCGTCACACTCCTTCGAGAGATTAAGCGGCAAAAGGACCGAGATGCACTGTATGAGCGAGAACGTCGCTACCGCCGCCGTTTTGATGCTTTGCTCGCGGATCGTTTGAACTTCGCTTTACCGGCTGAGGAGGAGGAGCCACAGCACCATATGGGTCTGCATAGAGCAGGCACATCGGGTGCAGGACCGTCAGGATCTGGAGCAGCTGATCCTGAGCATCAGTCTTAGTTTTCTGTTCTTGTGGTTTTCTATTGTTTTCGTTTGTTCTTTTGTTTCATGTGTTGTTTTGAGGCTGGATTGTTTCTTACCCTTTATTGTGCCTCATTGGCTTTTACACTTGTTCACTTGGATGATTTCTGATTAGTTTGCTTTAATCTTTGTTCTATTTTCACCTCTGCGCCTCCTTACTCATATTTGCTGTCCCTAATTCCCATTGTTCACAAATTGAGGACAATGTTGTGTTGAAGTGTGGGGGAGGTCTATATTGTGGATTTTAGCAAATGCTTCTCGTGCATCCATGCATTTAGATGATTTTGAGATGTTTTTGAACTGATAGATGGGTTTAATTGTGAATATTTTGAGTTTAGTTGCTGAAGAGTTGAAATTGTACAGGAATTTTCGCTTTCTGCCATGTTTCGCCGCGGCCAACTTCTTATTTCGCCGCGGCGAAGCCTCCTCTTTCACGAGTAATAAGTCATTCGGCCATACTTCACCGCGGCGAAACCCTAAAAAAAAAAAATTTAATAAATTCTTGGCAATCTCAACTGGTCTTCAGAAATTTTCCCGGCTTAGAATCTTTATGCTCCTACAATTTTTTTTTTAAAATGGATAGAAAGTTCAGAGTTCACTTGTGCTTTTAGAAAAATTTTCATGCTTTTAAATGAGGGTTGAACTTAGATTAGTTATTCTCATGTTTTTGACAGATAGTAATTGATGATGTGCTTTGAAATTATGACTATGTGGTTGTTAACTTTTGAGATTGACTAATTGAGATTTGAGCCTTGTTGGAAGGATTTTTGGACCTTAAGTTATTGAATTGAGTGAATCTGCTTATTTCATATTTCTCTAGAACTTGTTTTCATTCTTAATCGAAGCTTAGCGAATCAATTTTTGTAAAAATGATAGAGGCATTCGATTTCATACCCGCATTTCCCAAACACAAACCCAATCATTTTACCATTGCAAACCCTTTTGAGCCTTCATCTTGAGTACATGCATGCAATATATTAAAAAAAAAAAAGAGAAGTTGCTCATACGAAAAAAATAAAAAAAAATACAAAAAGGGGTAGAAAAAGAAAAAGAGATATATGCAAAAAAAAAAAGGAGGATAAAGATATAAATATTAAAAATAAGTAGCTTCTCTCCCAGTTTTTATTTAGACTAATTTTGTCTTAATAATTTGTATGTTCGTACTCATTTACATTTTCATTTTCATTCTCATTTCATTCATTCCGACTGACCTCCATTCCAAATTTTGACCCCTAAAAGTCCTCTTGATTTGCAAAATTGTTTCTCATGGTGGAGAGGTAGAATTATTACAAGCCTATGGTAGAAATTGGATTGAGTAGACTTGGAGTGAAATAACCCTAAAGACAAGTGAGTTAAGAGTGAAACACTTATCCGTGAGATGGATCTTTCTTAATCAATCTTTTAAGTTAATTTTCCATTGTGATCATTTTCTTAGCGTATCCTTGTTTACTGATGTCAACTCTGTGAGAATTTCTTACTAATCTTCTGCTTTCATCTTTAAGCATGGTAGTGTCTCTCTTTGTGCTAGTGTCACTTTGAATTATTCTCGCGCTTTGTTCAGGAGTACAAAGGTCTAAATGTGGGGGAATTTGATTGAGCTCAAGATATTAGTTTCTTTTCATATCATTATCCATGATTTTGTCATACTTTCTGGTCCTTTTTAATGAAAATTGTGCTTAACTGAGATTTATGGTTCTTACTTTAAGTTAGTGTCATTTTGATGATTAAATTGTCATAATTGGTTGTTAATTGGATTCAATTGACTTCTAGGACAATTGGTACTTCAATTTGTTACTTTTTTATTGTAGGACACTAAGATTTGGGCCAGAATTGAAGAACTCAAGGCAAAAGAAGCAGGAAAGGACCCTCTGCCTAAGTTCGCCGCGGCAAAAATCCATCCGTGAAGAAAGGTCTCTCTGCCATGTTTCGCCGCGGCGAACCTATTCTTCGCCGTGGCGAACCTCTCGAAGCAGCAAATCTCAAACCCGACCATTTCGGGAAATTTTGACCTACCCATCCCCAGAAACTGACCCATGCACGTAAGTTTCGGGTTAGAAACCCTATTTTGGGTATGATGAGAGGAGATGACCATTATTCAGCCACCACCTACGTCTCTTTCATCTTCTTCTCTCATCTCCACCTCAGAAACCCTAATCCCATTTCCATTTCTTCCATCTGCTGCTGCCATGGCTAAAGAACAATACCTAGTTGGAGTTGATTCAAGAGTTATGACTAGCTAAGCTTCTCAACTCTTGAATATGGTGGAAGAAGCATGAGTTCCAAGAGCTTCAAAGGGGAGTTAGCTTCATCTATAAGTTCTAGTTCTTTATTTATGAATTTCTAGGTCTAGGATTTGTAAATTTGAGCTGAACTATTTTGATTATGGTTGTAATCAATTCTGGATGATCATTTTGTGTATTGGATTAGTTAATGTTGAATTTGAGCTTCAATATATGTGGTTACATATATGTTTCTATGCAACTCTTTTGATACTCTCTGTCTTGCATGGTAATGTGTGATTGTTGAGTTGATCTGGGCTTGCATTTAACCAAGTGCATTAATTAATTTTAATACACACACCAAGTGAGCTTAATAGGATCTTATGAAATGGGTGACATTGATTAAGATCCTAGACTTAAAGAGTTCTTTAAGGTTTTCATTTAGAAAACTTGGTGATTTCTACTCCCAAAATTATTTTGAACTATGATTGCTTCAAAACTGTATTCAAGAGATTACATATCATTAACTTCACTTCATTACTACTATCTTAGAAAAATCCAAAAACATAGTAACTTAGATTTGAATTAATTGCATTTAGTTTTGGTATTTTATTAATGGCTAAAAACACCAAAAACCCCCTTTTTCATTATTCTGCATAGCATTAATCTAACTTAGACATCTAATTTAGGCTCCTAAAAGAGAACGACCCGAGTTTGCACTATTGCATAGCTTGGATAAATTTTTGAGCGAGAACCTCTAAGCGAACGACAATTAAGGCTCTCTTTCAATGACAAAACATAAGTAAGAGATATAAATCTACTAACAAAGAAATAACAAACAGATTCACAGCCATAGATAATAAGCGAGAATGCAACTATATATCAGGAGAAAAAATATTAGTAGCCACAAGATATATCAAGGTACACAAAAGTGACAGAAAAGTAAAACAACTAAGAAATATCAAAAAAAATATAAAGCAGCTAAGAAACATCATCAGTTTTCTTCTCCCCCTTTTTGTCAGCATCAGATGAAGGGGAAGAGGTATGAACAGAGGGAATGGTCAGGGGAATAGGAAGAGGAGGAAGGCGAGAAAGTGGAGAAAAGGATGGAAAATGGAAGGAGGGAACAAGTTGAGGTACTGTGATAAGAGCAAGAGTGGTAGGGACTGTGACAGAGGTAGATGGGACAGAAGGAGAAGTGGAAATAGGAGAAGTAGGTAAGGGAGAGGAAGGAGGTGCAGGCTCAGGGTGAGGAGGAGAGGGTGGATGAAATAGGAGATCCTCATAGCTGAAGCTTGTGCTAGGGGCAGTGAAATTGTGGCAGAGAGAAGTAACCAACCCTTTAAGCTCTTGAAGTTCCTTGTCCACTGAATCAAATCTCTCTGTAACTCCTTTTTCCAAAACCACCATAGCTTGTCGGTGAAGATCCAGAATTTTGGAAATGCCATCAAACTTTCGATCAAAGATTTCCCCATAGTCTCTGGCAGTGGTGTATACTCTGGTCTCAAACGTGTGAAGCTCAGCCGGAAACATTTCCTTGAGGGATCTCTCCATAAAAGATGGACCAGGGGCATGAGATGGGGCGGCAGTGGATTCAGCTTCATCCTGGGTCCGAGATGTACTAGCAGCAGGTTGCTTTCCCTTATCCTTTTGAGATACCTTCTGTGATGGTGTAAAGGGAACAGAGATCCTCATCTTGTGGAGCTGAGTGAGGCCAAAAGCAGGAACCTTGGTCTTGAGTTCCCCAGGCTCAAATGGGGCAATATTATGTGCCTGAAGAAGGTAGGTGGCCAGTTGAGGATAGGGAATTGGGGTTGATTTGGACTTGTTAAGGACAAAGTCCTTCATCTCAGAATAGATAAGATCCCCAATATTGATCTTTTCCCCACTAATAATCCGGGCTAGAAGAAGGTAGTCATCCTGAGTGAGATGTGAGAAACTACCAGATTTGTTTACCATGCTCCTAGAATAGATGTAATGGATGATCCTATAGAAATCACACATCTGCTTAGGAGGGAAATTCAGCTCACCAGGGTAGTCATTACTCTGCATTAAGATTTTGTAGGCTTTTACCTCATTCATGGTGCTACTTCTCACAAATTCTTGAGTCCCGAGTAATTCATTTAACTTGACACTTGTGAGTTTGAAAGATCTGCCTCTCAGTGTGATCTTTAAGTAGTTCTCTATGAGATTATCTTGATCATCATACTCTTCTACGGATTCCATATTACAGTAGACTCTTTTAACTACCTCAGGACAATATTCACCTCCAATGGCTAACCAACTTGAATAATGCTGCAAGGGGTCACTTAGATCAAGATTAATGTGTGTATTTTTCTTCAGACCCTCTATGTCCACAGATACCACAGGGCAAAATTTTCTATTGCCAAAATCAGCTTTATACTTGGTTATATTAACATTACTATCAAGATTGCCAGTCAGCAACTCAGAGAATTCAGTTGAAATACCTTCAGGAGGAATTTGCCACGCAATTCCTTCACTGGCCCTTTGCTTTTTCTTCCTCGGTTGCTTGGGAATGGATACGTTCAACGCGGTCTCCACAACTTTCTGAACTGAGGCTTCATCATCCGACTCGGTTTCAGTTTCTTCAGTGACTATTGGTAATTTTGACTTGGACCGGGGGGATTTTCTCGGAGGGATCGCTTGCTCTTCGGCCCGACTCTCACGGATTTTCAGAACCCCCTTCTTCTTCGATGGTTCTTCCCGTACCTTCGGTCGATATCGTTTCCGAGTGCCCGAAGGGATGGTGTCGCTTGACTGGGGTTGCTTCTCCGGCTCTTCTTCCCTTTCCACACTCGGTTGTTTTACTCGAGCCATTTCGATGGTACTAAACAATTTCTGAGAAATTGTTCGGCTAAAACGGTGTATTTTGAGCTCGGTGAAGGTTGGAAATGTAACAGATATGGATTCGAGTGGAAGAGAGGTTGAAAATTCAATGGAATAGTGATTTCTGACCGTTGCGTGAAACAGGGGACCGGTATTTTTCGAGTTAGGGTTTGATAACTGATAGAGGAGCTTCAAAAAAAACCGTTATAATCTTCAGAATTATCGATCAAGTTATCGATCAACTCTTGATCGATCACGTATTCGATAAATATGAAGAACACACATGAACACAGAACAGAATTATCGATCACGTTATCGATCATGCATTTATCGAACATATTATCGATAAAGTCAGTAAAGAGATGCGTACCTAGTCTAGTTTATCGATCATCTGTTCGATAATTTACTTATCGGTCAGCTTATCGATTAATGCTTACCAATTCTGAAGGAGGGGTCTCGAAACCTTGAGGCTCCTGATCGATGTTCTGATGATAAGGCATTTATCGATCACATTATCGATAAATGTTGTGTTGGAGTACTTACAAAGTGGATTTATCGATCAGGTGATCGATAAATTACTTCCTTCTTGCCTTCAGGATTATCGATCATTTGATCGATAATCTTATACTCTGTTTACCTCTGTTTTTCTTCATCAAAACAGAGCTTCTTGCAAAACAAATTTCTACATACTCCGATGCTTAAGTTAGTTATTTTATCATCAAAACAATAAATTTAAACAATTAATCTTGAAAGATAACGTGAGATTTCTTACAGTTCATTGGGATTTACCATTCCCAATTCTCTTTTGAAGAAGTTAAACTTCTGTTGATCTAGAGGTTTCGTGAAGATGTTGGCTATCTGATATTCAGTGGGGATGAACTCAACCTTTACATCTTTCTTTTGAACATGGTCCCGAATGAAATGATGTCGGACATCAATGTGTTTGGTTCGGGCATGATGGACTGGATTCTTGGACAGACTTATCGTGCTCGTATTATCACATAAGATTGGAATCTCACGTAAGTTGATTCCTAAATCCTGTATTTGTTGCTTTAACCATAAGATCTGAGCACAACAGCAGGCAGTGGCTACATATTCTGATTCCGTTGAGGAGATTGCCACGGTGTTCTGCTTTTTACTTGACCATGAGACAAGACATCCTCCGAAGAATTGACATTGTCCACTGGTGCTTTTTCTGTCCGTTTTATATCCACCATGATCTGCGTCTGAGTATCCCATTAGATATTTAGTTCCTCTTTTTGGATACCAGATTCCTAAATTTTGAGTTCCTACAAGATATCTGAGTATCCTCTTGACAACTTCTTCATGTGACTCTTTTGGAGCTGACTGATATCTTGCGCACATTCCCACACTGAATTGAATATCTGGTCTACTAGCATGAGGTATAGTAAAGAGCCGATCATCCCTCTATATCTTGTGAGATTTATGTTTTTGCCGTCTTCGTCCACATCAAGCGAACAGGTTGAGCTCATAGGAGTCTTTACACTTTTGGCATTCTCCATTCCAAATTTCTTCAGTAACTCCTTCACATATTTCGTCTGGGATATAAATATGCCGTTTTTCTTTTGTTTGATTTGCAATCCCAGAAAGAAATTTAGTTCTCCCATCATGGACATCTCGAATTCTCCCTGCATAAGCTTAGCAAATTCTTGACAGAGATCTTCGTTAGTAGCACCGAAAATGATATCATCCACATATATCTGAACAATCAAATGATCTTTCTTATCTCTTTTAATGAAAAGTGTGGCATCTACTTTACCTCTTTCAAATCCTTTTTCTATCAAGAAGTTGCTAAGACGTTCATACCAGGCTCTAGGAGCTTGCTTCAAACCGTATAAAGCCTTTTTAAGTTTGTAAATATGATTAGGAAAATTTGAATTTTCAAAACCGGGAGGTTGTTCGATAAAAACTTCTTCTGATATGTAACCGTTCAAAAATGCACTTTTAACATCCATTTGAAATAGTTTGAAATCTTTGATGCAAGCAAATGCCAAAAGAACTCGTATGGCTTCCAATCTGGCTACAGGAGCATACGTTTCTTCATAATCGATTCCTTCTGATTATAGCCTTTAGCTACTAATCTGGCTTTGTTCCTGACGATTTGTGCAGATTCATCGAGCTTGTTTTTGAATACCCATTTGGTGCCAATGACTGGATGATCATCTGGTCTGGGTACCAATTCCCAAACTTGATTTCTTTCAAATTGGTTAAGCTCTTCCTGCATTGCAACTATCCAGAATTCATCGGATAGTGCTTCGTCAATACTGGAGGGTTCAATGTGAGATATGAATGCAGAAAAAAGAACTTCATTGACTACTTGTCTCCGGGTTTTGACCCCTTCATTGACTTTACCAATGACTTGTTCCAGTGGATGATCTCGGTTATGTCTCCATGCCTTTGGCTGTTCTAGATTTTCTTGTAAAGAGGGATCGTTTAAATCATCCCTATTTTCTGAAACCGTTTCTGAAAATAATTTGTTTGAATTTTTGTTCAAATCCAGTTTTTGAAAATTTTGAACGATTTCAGCATCATCATCTACAGGTTTTGAGATTGCTTCAGTTTCAGCAAATACTACATGAATTGATTCTTCTATTGTAAAAGTTCGTTTATTGAAAATTCTGTAAGCTTTACTTCGATTAGAATAGCCAAGAAACAAACCCTCATCAGCTTTAGGATCGAATTTACCCAAGTTTTCTTTGTTGTTGTTGTGAATATAGCATCTGCTCCTAAAGATCCTTAGATGTGTCAGATTGGGTTTTCTCCCCTTGTATAATTCATATAGCGTCTTTTTGAGCAGTGTTCTGATGTAGGCTCTATTAGATATATAGCAAGCTGTGCTCATTGCTTCTGCCCAGAATACTTGTGAGACTCCTTTCTCGTTTAGCATTGCTCTAGCCATTTCCGTGAGTACTCTATTCTTTCGTTCAACTACTCCGTTCTGTTGAGGAGTCCTTGGTGCAGAGAAGTTGTGGTCAATTCCATGCTCCTCACAGTAGTCTGCAAATTCGTTGTTTTCAAATTCCCCTCCGTGATCAGACCTGATTGACACAATAGATATACCTTTCTCATTTTGAACCTTTTTGGCAAAAACAATGAATGCATTAAATGTTTCATCTTTAGAGGAAAGAAACAAAGTCCAGGTAAAACGTGAATAGTCATCAACTATTACAAGAGTATATAGATTTCCACCAAAGCTTTTTACTCTTGATGGACCGACCAAGTCCATGTGAATCATTTGGAGTGGCCTTTCAGTTGAGACTGTCTTCTTTGATTTAAACGAAGACTTTGTTTGTTTACCCTTTTGACATGCATCACAGATAATATTACGTTCATACTGAATTTTTGGTAAACCAACAACTAAATCCCCTTTTATTAATTTTGAAAGTTGATTCATGTTAACATGTGCAAGTCGTTTGTGCCAAATCCAACTTTCCTCCTTTTTACTAATAAAACAGTTTTCAGAGGTTTTAGAATCAATTTGAAGTGTATAACAGTTACTGTCCCTTGGAGCTCTCAGCTTTGTATTCAGTTCTTCTTTCTTCAAAGGTAGGTCATCTTTGCTTATGATTAAGCATTCTTCAGAATCAAAGATCACCCAGTTGTTTTTGTCCGCACTTTGACTGACGCTGAGGAGATTATGACATAGACCTTCCACGTAGTACACGTCTTCGACCTTCATGCCCATGCTACTTCCAATTTCTCCAATTCCGGCAATTTTTCCCGATTGTTTTCCTCCAAAACTTACTTTTCCTCCTTCTTTTGGTTTGAGTGATGTAAACTTCTCAGTGTCACCCGTCATGTGTCTGGAGCATCCGCTGTCTATATACCATTTATTTGTTCTAGATGCCTTGAGACATACCTGCAAAATCACAATCATGTTTTAGGTACCCATACCTTTTTGGGTCCTTTTTGGTTAGTATGAGTTGTCTTTGGTACATAAGTACCTTTGGGCACCCATTTTAATGTTCTGTAGGCTCCTTTCTTCTTGTAGTAACAAGAAGAGGTTGAATGCCCTTTACGGTTGCAGTGAGAGCAAAGTGCAAATGGATTTGAAGAATGCACAGAATTTCTAAAATATGTAAGATATGATCTACCACTACTCTTTTTCTTTCCTTTCGACTTATCCTGAGTTGGATCGTATCCTATACCAGTTTTGTCCATCGAACATCGTTGAGCTCCTAGGATCACTTTAAGCATTTCACTACCTTTAGTGAATTTTTCTAAAGTTTTGGTAAGATCTTTAATCTTCTTTTTGTTCATTTCTCAATCTTTGCAAGCTGAGACCGAATCTACATTGACTTCAACCTTTGATTGTTGTTCTTCTAAAAACTTTATCTTTTTCTTGGAACTTACCAACTCTTTTGCAATTCTAACCAATTCTAAATGTAATGCATTGTATTCAGACAGTAATTCATCATAGGATGGTTCAGAAATTATTACCTCGTCTATCTCTGATTCCTCGTTTTCCTGGGCCACTAGACAGATGTTAGCGGTTTCTTCATCATCACTTTCTTCTTCTTCCTCCGAAGAACTATCTCCCCAGATTGATGTGACGAAGGCTTTCTTCTTTCTAAATCTTTCTTTCTTCTTTTCTTTGTCCTTCATTCTGGAAAGTTGGGGACATTCTGCCTTGATATGTCTAGGCTTCTTACATTCGAAGCAAATGATTGGATCCTTTGATTCATTCTGATATGATGAAACTCTGCGTTTAGGTTGGAACTTCTTTCCGGTTCTGTTCTTGTAGAATTTCTTGAACCTTCTGACTATAAGGCCCATTTCATCATCTTCAAGATCATCTTCATTGTCATCTTCACTCTCTTGAGTTTTAAGAGCGATGCTTTTCCGGTTCTTCTCATTCATCTCCTTTTTGTATTTTTGTTTGCTCTCGTATTCAGCAAGGCTCCCGAACAGCGCTGCAACAGAACCAATGGATTCTCCTTTGGTTTCTTCAATTGCTGTTACTTTCGGTTCCCATTCTTTTGTGAGACCGCTCAGTATTTTTCTCACTTGATCTTCTTGACTATATTTCTTTCCGAGTGCAGTGAGGTGGTTTATGAGATGTGAAAATCTGACCTCTATGTCTCGGATACTCTCTCCTTCCTTCATTCTGAATAACTTGAATTCGGTGGTGAGAGTGTTGATTCTGCTCTGTTTTACGCCGGTGGTTCCTTCATGAGCTATCTCCAGAGCTTCCCACATTTCCTTTCTAGTTTCCAGACTTGAAACTCTGAAATATTCCCTCTGGCTAAGTGCACACGTGAGTATATTGATAGCTTTGTCATTTAGGGTCACCAGCTTCTTGTCTTCCTCATCGAACTCCCTAGGACTCTTGCGTACTTGCTGTCCATCTATTGTTTTCATTAGGACATAGTTGCCGTGCTCTATCACGTCCCACAAACCATACTCTGTGGCTTTGATGAAGATCTTCATCCTCATTTTCCAGAAGGTGTAATTTTCTCCACTGAAGCCTGGCGGTTTGGATGTTGAGCATCCTTCTAGTAGCACGCTGTCTCCGAATCCTGCCATTAGATCTCTCTTCGGACTGTTAAATCCTTAATGAAGAGACCTACTCTGATACCAAATGTTAGAATCAATCTCACCCAAGAGGGGGGTGAATTGGGTGAGTTAAAAAAATTACGAAATTAAAACGAGACAGTATAGAAAACAGAGAGTTAGAGTCAAGAGCGATTTCACCGCAGAAGGAAGACACAAGATTTATACTGGTTCGGTCCTAACCACTTGACCTACGTCCAGTCCTCAGAACACCTCTGAGTATTTCACTATCTTCCAAGATCGATAGGGCTTTTGGTGCCTCGGTACAGTAATTGAATCACTCAATCACTCCCCCTTACTCCCGTAAGGATACAAGCCCTCTCAAGAGTCACTCTTGAGTATCACTCAATAGTAATTAATGAAGGATAGTTATCGACTCTCTTACAGAGTGAAATTAATGATGAACACTGACGCTCAGTAGTATTGAAGAAACAGAGTATTGAATGCTAGACTTAATAATCACAGATGGTAGTTCCGGTATTCAATTCCCTTCATTAATGCTTCTTCGCGCCTTTTATAGTTGAGATCGTTAAGTAGCCGTTAGACGGAAGAGCTTCTAGCCGTTGTGACTCCGTTTGCGTGTTTCGCCGGTTTCAACGGTTCCGCCATTAATGCGTCTGAGCTTCTGACACTGTAGGTTGCAGTTTACGTAATCTCGTTTGAGAGCCGTTGCAGTCTTTCTTAGTAATCTGCATATTTTAAACTTTGAACAAGTAAGAGTCTTGCGGTGTATGCTTTAGTCATGAACTAAGAAGAAAAATGAATCGATTATACAATGATTCTAGATGAAATGATTTATCTGTAAAAAGAGCAGAAAGAGATCCTGGACATGCTTAATCAAAGTGGTGATCGATTACTTGTTGATCGATCAAGTTATCGATAAACAGAGGGAAAGCTTTTGAATCAGTTCAACATGATTATCGATCAAGTGTTGGATCATTGATTTTAAGAATCATCATAGTCGGCTGATGTTGAAATGGAAATCGTTCCATGATCGAACACTTGTTGATCGAACTGATTATCGATAATCCAAGTGTTACAGAAATGAAACTTCAGTCATTGATGATCGAACAGATTATCGATAAATGGATGATGGATAAGGTTATCGATAAACAATGAGTAAGAATATATTCAGCGAAAAACACAGACTATATGGATTAATCGAACAGGTGATCGATCAATGAATATTCGATCAAGTGATCGATAAAATGAAAAACAGAGATTTAATAAAGAAACTGATTATCGATCACGTTATGTGAAAACATGAGTTTCAGGAAATCGGATGATCGATCATATTATCGATAAATCAATGATCGATTAGGTGATCGAAAAAAATGATTCAACATAAGTTAATGCAGTGAAGATAATAATCCTGAGACTCTTTATCGATCATGTTATGTGAAAAGATACTATGCAGACAAGTTAAATTATCGATAATGTTATCGATAATTTAGTTCTAGAGAAACTAAGTATGAGCAGATAAAACATTGATTATCGATCATGTGACCGATAACTTAGTGATCGATAAGGTTATCGATTCAGCAGCTATGATGAGTACCTGCATTCAGAGAGTTAGAGCATAATGTTCGATCATATGATCGATAAACAAGTGATCGATAATATGATGGATAAATGATGACAGAATTAATGTGCAGAACGAGTAGATAGTGTTACCTTTTATCGAAGTCGTTATTGATAACTGATTTATCGATCATGTGATCGATAAATGCACTTCAAATTTGGTTCTCTTTATCTGTTACTTGATTGTTTATCTGATGTTATCGATCAAGTGATCGATAATTAACTGTTACCTTATGTAACTTCCATGTTAGCGATAATCGATCATTTTATCGATCAACCAATTATCGAATAGCTCTTCGATTAAAAAGCTTAATATAAAACTGATTTCTACTGAACAGTTATCTGATAGCTTATCGATAATCATTTGATCGATCAGTTGATCGATCAACATACTTAACCCAATTAATCTAACTTTGTTATCATCAAAACCATAATCCTAACAAAACTCTTACAAAGTAAATGAATATTAAACACTGAGGCTCAGTAAAAACATAGTATTAAATGCAACAATAAATTTTTTGGCAAATGATAGCTCACGTATTCAATACTTCATTCAATGCTCTTCGCGCTTTTTACAGTTGGAAAAGTTTAATTAACCATTATACCGAAGAGCTTCTAGCCGTTAGAAGATCAGTTGCATGTGTTCGGCAGTTACAACAGTAGTTCGCCATTAATGCTTCTGACATGGTAGGTTAAAGGCTACTAAGTAATCGTTGAGTTTCATAATCTATAACAGCCTTTGAAACAAGTAAGTCCTCTTTTTGAAGAAAATTTGCAAAGATAACAGAACAAGTGATGATCATTGATAGTTATATAACAGTGAGAAAAGCATAGAATCAATCATTAGGTACTTCAAATATAATCTGAATTTACTTGATCGATGTCTTGATCAATAAATGGTTTATCGATCAAGTTATCGATTAAATATAAAGAAAAAGCTTGAATCAGACATACATATTCATTGATTAAATTATGGATCAACAGATAGTTGAACCAGTGATTGATAAATAGTGAGTGATGAATATAGTGACTTTTAAATAAGCTATGCAAGAATAAACTTTTTAAGCTATGTTGGACTTCGAATCCTTTTAATAAAGAGTTAAGTGGAAGAAGGAAGGCTGAGAAAAGCTGGAAGATAAAGAGATAGAAAATTTTCAAAAGTCATCGTGTATAGTTGTTATGAAATGAATTGGTTCAATGATCGAACAAATGATTGAAAACTGTTTGATTGATGACATTATCAATAAAGCTAAGTATAAGATAAATATATTTTCAAAAGGTGTTGATCGAATACTTTATCAATAAACAGTTGATAGGAAAAATGATCAATAAATAGTTTCAAAGAGATTTTCACAATGAAATCACAAAATATATGATGATCGAGTAAATGATCAATTAATGATTAATCAATTAAGTGATCGATAAAAAGGTTATTGAAATCTCTTTTTAGAAAAGACCAAGAAAAACTTTGATCGATCATGTTATGTGAAAACAGAAGGTGTAAATGTCTGGATGATCAATCATTTTATTGATAAAAGAATGATTGATTAGGTGATCTGAAACTAGTTTTAAAACAAATAAGTGCAGTGAAGGTGATAATGATCGACCATTTGATCAATAAATGACTTATTAATTGATTGAGGGTCTAGACAAATTACTTAGACAGAACAAATTATCGATAAACTAGTAAGTTATCATGCAATGTTAGAACATGTTATTGATTAAAGTTTGATTGATAAAATGATCGATAATTGGTGAATTCATCATAACATAAAGTGAGTAGGAAGACTTTACCATTTATCTGTGTATTCAACAATAACTTGTTGATTGATCAGGTGATCGATAACTGCTTACCAAAATTCTATGGCTTTTTCTGATAGTTGATCAAACACTAAATTATCGATCTACAAGCTTGCACAAAATTATTGATCAATTGATCGATAATTTTCTGCAAGCTTGTACATTAATCAGTGTTAAAGATGATCGATCAATTGATCGATCAACTCATAAATTATGAATTTTCTATCATGTTATTGATTAACTTTAGTGCTACGTTACTATCATACAAAGACGTATTATCTGATACTTTATTGATTAGCCCTTGATCGATCAACTTAATAAATAAAAAATAACTTAACTTGTTATCATCAAAACCTTAAATCTAACAAAGATAAGGTCAAATTATCAAAATTATTGGGTTTTCACTTTGCTTGAAGAGTTATGAAATATTTAGAAACTTGGATTGACCTAGATAGAAGCAAGAGTCTGATATATCAACAAGTAATTGATTATGTGGAATCAACAATAAGCTCATGGTAATCAAAGCTCTTGTCTCAAGCATCCAAATTAAACTAAAGTCTCATCAAATATGTAGTGGCATCAATCAATATACATATTTTACCTTGCATGCAGTTACCTCAGTATGTGTGTGAGTAAATTGATGCTAGTTGTGGCAGTTTTTTTTCTAGGAGACTTCTTGTGTTAAGAAGAGAATACATCTCTTTTGAAAAAAGGTTCTTTTTTGACTTGCCAAAAAGAGAGATTGGGTTAAGCCAAACCAAGGTTATTAATCAAACACTATTAACAAAGCAGATCTGGAGAATTATCTCATCAAAAACACCTTAATTATTGGCTTCACACTGAAAATCAAGTATATTAATCTTTCTATTGAAATAATTATCACAAATCCTTACAATTCCTCATGGATATGAAAGGGACTTTTTAAAAATGCAAGAATCACAGTAAGGGGATTAAAATGGTGTGTTGGGGAATAATACCATGATTCCAGTTGATCACTATTTTTAGTTGCCCATATAATGGAATCGAGCTTCTTTGTTACACGTTCAATGAGTAGTTGATCTATTATAAGAGATTGAAGAAATATTATTGCCATGAAATTATTTGTCATGATTGTTCCCCATAAAAGAATTCTTGTGGGAAAATAAAGCAATAGTATAAACAACTTTTCTTTCCAAATGCTTTCAAGCTACTCTTTTTTGGATTCACAACACAAGACTATTACAGCCAAAAGTTAGGGTGAAACATCCTTTCATTTGCCCCTTTTAGTACACATCAAGAAGTGTAGCAGTTCAAACGGTTCCCAAAACAAGACCGTAGATTGAAAATTTAAAATTTGTTTCTTGGGTTATTATCACTGGTAAATTCCAGATTTTCAGTCCAACTTTAAATTTTATAATTAATTATTAAAAAGTTATATTAAGGTGATTCAAAATTCTATTTAAAGTTACTTCAATTCTCTATAGGAAAAAAATATCAATCTAGACCTAATCCTTGTCAATTTCTATAGTTAATTCGTGAAAATTTATTATTCATTTGGTAAAAACTATACTTTTTGATTTCTTTATTCTAACTTTGAGTAGTCATAACTCTTAGCGCATATATCTATTTTAAATGATTTATTATTTGTTTTAAAGCTCAAAATGTTTACTTTAAGCGTGCCAAATTTTTGAGACAGATTCTATCGTTTGCCTCACTTTTAGTTAATCATAAATTTGTGACTCATTTAGGGATAATTTATCCCCTTACTTATATTAATAATTCATAGTTATTTCTTGCATACATTAATCATTCTAACATTACATAATTAATTCTTATACATCATCATATTCACTCTTACATGCCATTATTATTCTTACATATTACATAATATCAATGGCATATTTAAACATTGGTTAACATAATATAACATATCATGACAATTTATTCAATTCTTCCTTTTGTTCTTGCATTTCCCCATCTTGCATTGTTCTCCCATGCTCTTTGCACCTATTAAGCTTAGTTAAGGGAGGGTGAGATTCAAGAAAATCTCAGTAGAAAACAATTACCCATATGCATGCAATATTAATTCTTGGTGGATGACATGCTTGGTTACATACTTTTATGCTTATAAAATGACATAGTTTGATGCTCAATGTTTCATTCACACATGGCCATAGAATATACAAGAAATAGATTAATATTCAATCTTTCATAGTCTAAATCATCATCAAGCAACATCAACACATAAGCATACATATCAAGCATACAATAAAGGTAAGTTCACTGCCTTGTAGTTTTAAGTTTCCTCTTGTCCTCTTTGGCTCCTTTTTGCTACCAACCTTGAAGTTACTTGTCCAACCTTTTCCATTCATCTTCCTTGATGTCTCATGGCTCTGAATACATTAGCACATAAAGCCATTCACTCATTAGAGCCATGATCACAATCAACACCAATACTTTGCTCTCTTTAAACCACATTGATTTCTAACTTTTGAGCTTGATTTTCAATCTTTCTAAAATTAATTTTATATACTATATGCCTATATTTTTGCATGTAGAATCTATTTTTAAGGGCAAACTAAACAAAATCCAACTCTTTGCCTATAAACTTTACGTGGCCAAACGCTATAGGGATTTAGGAAAAAAATTCTATTTCCAATTCTAATGCTTCCAAACTTACTTTCTTACCTTTACCCCACACAATTTTTCATTCTAAACATATAATAAGCATCAAAATCATTAAAATCTAATTCTAACTCAACCCCCAAGTCTAGCAAAAATTCACACAATAGTAGAGGAAGTTGGATTCATTCCGTTCTTATCACAAAACCACTTGATTACTTCTCTCTTCCTCCTCTTAATCATTAATCTAACATCAATCAATCATTTCCATGGTTTAAAGACAATTGAACAGCATCTCAACTTAGGGTTTCAAGCTTTCAAAGTCCATCAAAATCATGACTAAGCTCAACAAGACAAATAGCAAGGCAAAATACATCAAAAACCATGCTCTTACCTTGTCTTGAAGCTTGGATTTGTCTTAAGCCTCATGATCTTCTTCTTCTACCTTTTCCCTTGTAGAATTTCGTGCTCCCTCTCCCTCTCTTCCTTAGTTGGCCAAAACTCTTAACAAAATGGAAAGAAATGGGCATTTATAATGTGAGTCAAATTTACCTTATGGTAGTCTTTCAAATTTACCATTTACTTTTGTCATAGACACTTGTATAAATCTTGTTTCATTTCTTTTTTGATTTGGCACATAAACCCTCTTAGGTATCCTTCTCATTCAATTCCCATACCACCTCAAAGGACACCTCACATGCCACCTATTTCATATGGGTAAAAACATAATATTTTATTATATAATGTCATTCTTCTAAGCTTGCCCCTTAACAATTTGTATTATTTCATTTATGACCGTTCATCAAATTTACATTAAAATAGGGAGGAAAATGAAGGAAAATTTGTGCATAACCATAACCTTGGCTACTCCTCCACCTATTTTATGATTTTATTGGGTCCTCACTTACCTGATAATCCTGGGACATGTTTTGGCACTTTTTTTTCTTTTTACCACAATTTACCTCACACGGCTTATATAACATGCCTAAAAAGGGAGTATTGCTTTTTTTTTTGTTCCTTCATTAAAAGATTTAATAATATTTATTTTGAAGTGAACGTGACCAAATTCTTTCTATTTATCCATAACTCTAAGAATTTGTCTCTGGGTACCAATATTACCTTTTCATCATGAGAAATTTTCTCTAATTCTTTTCAAGTCAAAAGTCAACCCATAAATGATTTATTTTGACTTTTTTTGGATAGTGTATAAATAGGCTTTAAAATCTGTTAAAACCAACCTCTTTGCTTTCTAGGGACAAAATCATTTTTAAAACCTATGATGATTCCCCAAGTATTATTCCCATTTTTTTCCAATTATCTGAGGCCTCTTCATATTTTAAATAATTTAATTTTAGCTAACATTCATAATTGGTCAAAACCCTAGAAATTTTATCATTTTTCTCTAGGGGTATTTTCTCATTTTTAACCCCATATGGGCCTCAAAACCTTATTTTGGATTTTTTTTTGAAATTTTTTAAGAATTTTTAGGTGTAGTTTTCATTACTACCCTTTTGGGCCCTAAACCATTTAAATTTATGATTAGGTCTCTACTCAAGTTAGCCTTAAGAATCATCTCATTGAAGTTTCCAACACAACCTTTGGCCCTTAATCATCTCCAATTCCCATACTTCATCCCTCAAGACTTTATCAAAGTCTTTAACTAGCCTGTCTTATGATTTTAGAAAAATCTTACTATACGATTTAGTCCCTAAGAATATTTTCGTCCTTTTAGGAAATTTCTGGAACTTTTGCCAAATAGGGTCTGATAGCTTACCCTCTTCATATTTTAAATAATTCAATTTTAACTAACATTCATAATTGGTTAAAACCCTAGAAATTTTATCAGTTTGCTCTAGGGGTATCTTCTCATTTTTAACCCATATGGGCTTTAAAACCTCATTTTGGATTTTTTTTTTTGAAATTTTTTAAGAATTTTTAGGTGTAGTTTTCATCACTATCCTTTTGGGCCCGAAACCTTTTAAATTTATAATTAGGTCTCTACTTAGGTTAGCCTCAAGAATCATCTCATTGAAGTTTCTAACACAACCTTTGGCCCTTAATCATCTCTAATTCCCATACTTTATCCCTCAAGACATTATCGAAGTCTTTAACTGGCCTGTCTTGTGATTTTAGAAAAATCTTACTATGTGATTTAGTCCCTAGGAATATTTTCTTCCTTTTAGTAAACTTCTGGAACTTCTACCAAGTGGGGTCTCATAGCTTACCCATTTCAGACTAATTTTAATATTTTTTGGCCTAAAATTCAGAATGTTAAATAAGGTACCATTAACGACTTACTATGTTGGAATAGTTTTCTTCAAGTCCTCAAGTTTTTTCAACTCTCATTGTCACTTGGCAAGAGATGTTAGCTTTGCTTTTTTAACTATTCTGTTGTTAATTTTAAGGTGATTCCAATATCCATATTCTAAAATTTCTTGGAAGCTCATTTTACTCCACTAACTAGTTATAATTTGTAAAATTATATTATTTAATATAATTGTGTCTTTTTATCAAAAGAAAAAATGACACATAAGCTTTTTGGAACAAAATGGAAATACTTTTTTTTTATAAAATGACCTAATTGTCTTCACACATTAAGAAAAATAATCTACCGAGTCCCAAGTACTTCTATGTTATTGTCTTTACTTATCTTTCTCGTTCTATTAAAAGAAATTGAAAATCAATTTTTTTTATAATTTCTTAGTGAATTCCAAATTATGATTGCATACTTGAGGGCTTGAGGTCGTTATCTTGCAGTTCTGTAAAAGATTTGTTAAAATTTATTAGAATGTCTTTTCCCTCCCCCCTTAAAAAAAAAAGAAGAAAAAACTTTTCCCTCTCTCCTTTTCTCTTTTAGCGGACAGGGTGATTTGATGCGATCTCCTTTCTTGTGTTCTTAATTGCGCGATTAAAAAAGCTAAATTAGGAAGCTAATAGTATCATCTCGAGTACTTCACGGTCTTTTTTTTCTTAAAAGAATATCAGAATTCTTCATTTACTTCATACTAAATAATTTTCATGAATAAGAAAATGACCAAAAATTATACTCCTCCGATTCTAAATGTAAGACCCTTATACACACTAGTATAAAAGTCTTACATTTAAGATCGGAGAAGTACTATTTATCTTGTAAATTTAAAAAATGAATTATTAAATAAATATTGTTATAAAAAATATTAGATAAACATTGAAGAAATAAAATTAAATTATAAGGTAATTCAAAAATTTTTATAAGATAATCTGTAAAAAGTAAAAAAGAAAAAAGATCACATGAGACTTGACAAACAATAATACAGTTCACGATTGCGTGCCATAAATTTTGTATTTTATATTAATATTGATGTTACTTAATGTGAGTCTTTTGAAGTATTTTCAGGAAAATTATTGGGAAAATGACAGAAAAATGCAACTTTAACTCTTGAATCCCAAAAACGTCCGGCCAACTTCACAAATCCCGTTTTGGTACCTTGAGACCAAATTGGGATTATTTTCTTAGATGAAAATACCAAACTGCCCTTACCTATTAGAAAACGTGGGCACCACAATAAGCCGCACACCGAAGGAAGATAGGCGAGAAGGAAAAGAGAGAAACGTGCACATTCCAGCTGCTCGAAGGTGACGAGAAGGTGGTGGTTCAAAAGGGTAAGTGTTTTTCTGAAATCATATGATTGTTTCATCCTCCATGCATGACTGTTGCGGTCTATTTTCTTCATTTTGGTGGTCCTGCGTTCTGTACAAGGCGTTGAGGGTTCAGAGGAGGTAAGGGGCGACATTACGTAAGGCGTATGTTCTTCATATTGGGGTGTTGGTTTTTTCCTTTTTTAGGTGTGAGAATGGTCATCAATCTGAACAAATAAGTTGATTAGTGTTAGATAAGGTTAGGGTTCTGGCCAAGTTAGTTTTGTCAGCTTAAGAGGGAGACGATGCTGCCGAAATCGTAAGTTGATTCATCTGGGGTATTGGTTGTTGTTTTTAACTTGTGGGAATGGTTAGTTATTGGAACGTATGAGTCGGTTAGTGAGGGATAGAGTTAGATTAGTTTAGGACGGTGTTTATAATGATCTGTTTTTGGGGATAGTAGATGGTAGCTGAGGGAAATTGGAAGAAGCGCTGCGATGATCACGTATATAAGTAGGCTGAATATCCATAGTAATGAGGTTGTGAAGGGTTTGTTAATAGTTAAAGTGCAGTTGTGAAACGATATATTGAAGTTGTTAACTTTGAAAGTGGCTGTGTTGGGTTTATGAAATATCTTTTTTACAGAGATGACATTGTGATGAAATATTTTTCTTGTTTGTTGCAGGGTATAATGCAAAATGAGTTGCAATATTGGGTCAACATATTCAAAGACACTTGCGTTGATTTTTCATCTTGGTGGAAACTTTGTTAATAATGTTGAAGGTGAAATGAGATACAATGGTGGGAGTATGAGAGTTAAAACGATAAAACAGGGGATAAGACATGAAGAGTTGAGGTTAATGATATTGGAATATTTTGATATAGATGTTAATATTTGTGACATGAAATATAGAGTGAGCTTCGATGATAAGGCATTAGTAGATTTGGTTGATGATAGTGAAGTTGATAATCTTTTTCAGTATAATGACACTAGTGCACATGCGTATCTAGCATTAAAGGAGAGTACACCAGAAGTAATGGATGATCCACAAATGTGAGACTTGTTTTTTTATGGTTATTGAAGTTGTTATTTGTTATATTGTTGTTGTGAATTTCCTAACAAAAGTTGTAATTATGCATGCAGCATTGACAACTACTTGGGATTGTCACAAGAAATGTGTTTTTTGTCAAGTAGGGAGAATAATATAGATGGAACAGTTTGTGATGAAAATGGGGGTGATTGTGTAAGAGAAGGCAGTGGGGGATGTCATGTGAGGCTAGTAAGTACAGTAGAGATTGCACTAATACCAATGCCCGAGATGAATGCTGTGAAGTGGAAGGAATTGTTGTTAGGAAAGAAGCAAACTTTTGCAAATGCCACAGAATTCAGAAAGGCAGTATATAAGTTTAGTATTGCAGAAAACTTCGAGTACAAATATGTCAAAAATTGTGAGGAATGTGTGCATGTGAAATGCAATGTTGAAGGTTGTCCTTGGCGGATAATAGCAAGAGTAGCTGCGAAGAGAAGTCTTTTCCTCATTGTAACTCAACTCAGCAATGAACATGTGCATAATGCCCAAGAGATTATGCAAGTTACACATGGTGGAAGAGCAGCCTTGACATCATCAATTATCATTGAGGAGGTAAGGGATCACACTGAAAAGTGTCCAAATGAAATAAGGAGGACCTTGACAAGGGATTATGGTGTGAAGTTGACATATAAGCAAGCATATAGGGCTAAGGAAAAAGCATTAGAGGAAATACAAGGGAGGCCTGAATAGTCATACATGTTGATACCATGGATATGTCAACGATTGAAGGAAACCGATGAGAAGACGGTAGCTGAATGGGTAGCAACTGTTAACAATATATTTGAGCGTGTTTTCATAGCATATGGTTATTGCATAGAGGGTTTTTTGTCTGAGGCAAGACATATACTGTACATAGATGGAACACATTTGAGTGGATCATATAGGGGAACACTGCTATCAACCTCAGCATATGATGCGGACAATGAATTGTTACCATTCGCATACGCTATTATGAAAGGAGAGACTTATAAGGAGTGGGCATGGTTCTTAAACATGATAAAACAGATAGTTGGTGCAATCCAATTAACTATTGTGTCAGATCGTCACAATACAATAATAGGAGCTGTTGGAGCAATATTTGGAGGTGACTGTCATGCATACTGTTATAGGCACGTGAAGGAAAATTTCAACTCTGAAATGAATAAATTATACAGAGGTAGGAGGAGAACTAGTGGTATTAGTAAGGAAGTTGGATTAAAGTTGCTTGATGACATTGCATATGCAAGGGTCAACGTTGAGTTTGATAAGGTAATGACAAGGATGGGAAATTTTAGTCCTGATTTACTTCAGTGGCTTAACAATCATGGTGATATTCATAAGTAGGCAATGAGCAAGTTTGCATATAAACGGTGAGATAACATAACAACGAACATTGCTGAGTCATTCAATGCTTGGATTGTAAAGGAAAGGCAGCATAATGTTGCCCAACTTATTCATGAACATCGTGAGAAGGTTGCAAGGAAGATGTTCACAGCAAGTGTGGCAATGAGGAACTAGAGAAATGGTGTGGGTCCAAACATTGATCGAAAAGTGATAGAAAATGTGGCTAGATCGATTCATATGCATAGTGAACCTTATGGAGGTGGCAGGGTCTGTGTACATACTTCGCGTGGAGCCTTATATGTCAATGTTCAGTCACATGAATGCACTTGTGCTGCATGGCAAATGACAGGGATTCCGTGTCCGCACGCTTGTGCTGCAATAAGGGTGGTTCATGCAAATGTGTATGATTTTGTGGAGGACTGTTATAAAATAACATCCCAAGATAAGATTTATGGGAACATCATGATTCTAGTAGTGACAATTGATAGGCCTAATCCTAATGATTATACGTTGCAAAATATAGGAAACCAAGATATCTACTTACAACTAGTAGACCTTTGGGAAGGCCAAGAATTAGGAGGCGGGAATCCCAATTCCAAAACAGGAAGATTTACCACTGTGGACAGTGTCATGAAGCTGGGCACAGTAAAAGAACATACAGAAATCCAAACCCAAGTTAAAATTGGTGGTCCACATGTGGGTTTATTTTATAAAGGTTATTTTTTGTTATGGCTTGTAAATATTTTGAAACTCTTCATATTTTTTTGGATGAAGGGTTGTGCCATGTGATAAGTCAACATAGTAGGCCAGACATAGTCAGTGAAATGTGTATTTTGATGTTAGTGAGAAGAAAACATTAAATGGGGATGAAATATTAATGTTAGCTTGTCACTGATTGTAAGTACTGTCAGGAAGGATCTGGTTTTAGGAAAATACCTATATTGAAGTTGTTATTTCCTTTAACTGTGTTGTTAACAATGACAGAAGTTGCAAGACGAGTCCCCTTATTATTCATGTTTGATATTGTTGCCTTATGTTTTATGTTTTTAAGTATGATCTTCGTATATGAACTTCATTTGAACTGAGTTAAAAATATGGGTATTACTGATCATTTTCTTTTATGACAGTTGTTAAACTTTTACTCAAGTTATTGAAACGTTATTTAGGTGTTGTTATATGGTTTACTAAAGTTGTAATATGGTGGGTTTAGTCATTATTGGAAATGCTATTGTGAACGCATATTGAAGTGGGTTTAGTCTGTAAACACGTTTCTAAAGAGGGTGTAAGCATGCCTGTAAACCAGGTGGTTAACAGGTATACCTGAGTTGTGATAACCTTATACTGACGTTGTTAAAAGCTTAACCAAAGTTGTGAAAGGGTTTTTTTCCCCCATCTTCAGGAAGCTGTTGTGAATACCGATACTAAAGTTGTAAAAACTTTAAATAATGTTGTTAAGCCATACACTGGAGTTGTAAAATTTCTCTCAGATCTTAAACACGTTTCCAACTTGGGTGGGGGCATGCAAGGGACCCAGGTGGGTAACAGGTATACATGAGTTGTGAAGAACCTATACTTATGTTGTTAAAAGCTTAACCGAAGTTGTAAAAGGGGGTACTTGTTTTCATATTCAAAAAGCTGTTGTGAATACCCATACTGAAGTTGTAAACACATATAATAATGTTGTTAATCCATATACTGGAGTTGTAAAATTTACCCCGGATTTTAAACACGTTTCCAACGAGGGTGCAAGAATACAAGGAACCATGTGGGTAACGAGTATACATGTGTTGTGAAAAACCTATACTTAAGTTGTTAAAAGCTTAACCGAAGTTGTAAAAGGGGGTACTTGTTTTCATGTTCAGAAAGCTGTTGTAAATACCCATACTAAAGTTGTAAACACATATAATAATGTTGTTAATCCATATACTGGAGTTGTAAAATTTACCCCGGATCTTAAACACATTTCCAATTTGGGTGGGGGCATGCAAGGGACCCAGGTGGGTAACGGGTATACATGAGTTGTGAAAAACCTATACTTAAGTTGTTAAAAGCTTAACCGAAGTTGTAAAAGGGGGTACTTGTTTTCATGTTCAGAAAGCTGTTGTGAATACCCATACTGAAGTTGTAAACACATATAATAATGTTGTTAATCCATATACTGGAGTTGTAAAATTTACCCCGGATTTTAAACACGTTTCCAATGAAGGTGCAAGCATGCAAGGAACCAGGTGGGTAACGGGTATACATAAGTTGTGAAAAACCTATACTTAAGTTGTTAAAAGCTTAACCGAAGTTGTAAAATGGGGTACTTGTTTTCATCTTCTGAATGTTGTTGTGAAACATATATAATGATGCTGTTAATACTTATATTAGAGTTGTAAAATTTACCATAAAGTCTGACTACTAATGTCTGAAATGGTATGAACCCATTGCTAACAAGACACAATTACTAATCTTGAAATCAGTCCTTCTGCCATGTACATAAATCTTCTCCAAAGTTAAATAACATGGAACTACATCAGATTGTCACATAGACATGTACAAGGAACCTCCTACTAAGTACTATGACAAACGTCGTCTTTTGGTGGTTGTCTTGTTCTGCTGTTCTGAAAGGAGAGTTAAGGCTTTTCCTGACTTGAATTTAGCGGATGATTAACTAGCCACCACATTAGTTCGCGCCTAAACTCAGCTATATGATTCTGCATATAAGACAGGTGCACATGTTAATGTCCACCATACCAGGCACATAATTAATCATTAATTACAGGCAACTTTCATACCTCATTGAAGTCAAATGTCACATCTGGGACCCATTTGCTTAGCCAAATCAATACATGAACACCACAATCTCTCCTATACAGCCAGTGGGAAATAAAACATTTAAGTTAGTATGACTGCTTCTGCAATTCACATCTTAAACTAGAAAACAATGTTAATAGTCAACACAACATACAAGTTGTTCTATTGTGGAACAGGTGCAAAAATAATATCAGTCTTAGGCTTCTTCCCAACAAGTTGAGGTCTGACTAATGCAATTATATAATAAAAGTTGTCTCTCTCCAAACTGACAACAGAAATCCAAAATATGAGCTAAAAAGGTGGAAACATTGGGCACTTGTGATACACAGCTACATTAGTTTAGTCCTTACACATGCATAAAGATGAAACATCCTTTTTTCTTCCAATGAATCCTTCTTCTTGGTCTTCTTTGGCATATCATTAGGCAGCCTCATGGAGTCCAGGACATAAAAATGCATTGTTTTTGGCTCCAACACAAAGCAAAACTAGTGAGACTCAACAATTGCGGGTCCAAATATTAAATCACAGTCAGCTAGGTTGTACCGATATGCTGTGGCAAAATAGCACGTTTGTTTTCTGATGCTCACCACTGTGAAGGGTTACCAAGCATTTTCATCTGCAAAACAACATATTAGTTTAATCATCACAACCCGTAATTGTCAAAAAAACCGTACATACCACAGGGCTTACCATGAATTCAGCATCAAAAATGTGTCGCCTCACTTGTCCTCCCTCACTTGCCTTTGCCATTAATGCCCTACCGACCATTGTTATTAGAGGGCTACTCACTCTTTTGCTTCCACCTATCGTGCTCAACTGATCCCGATCAATTTGTTCATCACACATTGTAACCATAATCCTACAATGTGTACATCATATGTAAGTAAAACAGCAATAACAAAATAAGATGAAAAGACTTTCCTACTTTCAATGTTCCATACACGGCATATCTTACTTCTGACCCTCCTCCCGTGAACACATACAAGAGACAATGTTGAAAAACTTGTCTTTCTCAGTTATCACTCTCTTTCTCCTCTTAACAGGCTTCAACATGGAAATCCACGGAGAAGTTACTTGACGACTTGGAATGATTGTTCTCTTTGATGGCCTTTGGTCTTCTCCCTGTCAGTCTCTACATCTGATGACTTCACCCCTTTTTCTCCTTCATCATCACCTTTCTCACTGTCTCCTTCCTCTCCATCCTTATCAACTTCATCACTACCTCTTTCCTGATCATGGGCTTCACCTTCAGCAGTATCTCCATCACTATCACATTTGTCACTACCTCCTTCTTCACCTTCACCATCAGATGGAAGAATCACTGCCTTATCGCCTGTATTGTCAACAAGGTCCCTTAGATTTGAACTTAGCATCCCCTGTAGATGGAGTTGCACCTTCATAAGCTCCTCTACAAATTGGTTACTAAGCCTTTTATGGCTTTCCTCAAGTGCATCCATCATCCTTCAATGCACTTCCTTCAATTCCTGCTAACACATTTGTTAAACAGTTAAACTCTTTACATACTAATGAAGTTTATACTTACAAAACTACAAACATACCGGCCGTAGATGAGCAACACTTATTGTATCTTCCGGCACTTTTGTAGACTTCCCTTTGTACAATAGGCCTATGTTACTTTTTGACTCTTTGTTGACCAATTCCTTTATTCTCTTATCCGTCCAATATGTAATAGCATTTGCTGGGTCATGGTTAGTAGCTTTTGACAATGGGAATTTCTCACCCAAATATAGCTGCAACCACAATCATAGAACACACCGTATTAGCCAATTGAATTAAACAGTTACATTAACATTGAACAACATGTTTAGCTCTAAACATAACAGCAAGAAGTATAGGCAGCCACCCACAGTGCAGCACGGATCCCTCTCCTTCCTGAACAAATTCACATAATCCTCCATTTCCTTGTAGAGGTCATTCATGATGTACATCGCCCAATCATACTGTTCATATCTATTCATAGTTGAACATACCACCCTTAATAACTTCTTACCAACTTTTGTACTTGAAGTTGGAGCTAGAAATGTGCCAAGTGTGACCAACATAAATAATAGTTTGAAATGCTCATCATCCGTCCTACTTCTTATGTCAGCTAATATCTTGCTATAAACAATATTACCATACTTTCTCCTCAGCTTCTTATATGTGTCATGATTTTCATCAACATCTCCTTTTACCTCTTACCCAGTATGGGGCACACCAAGCAATGTTCTCACATCATTTGCCTCAACTTCTTCTGTCCTCCCCTTTAATCGGAATTGATGTGTTGCTGGATCGTACGATTGAATGAAAGCTACAATTAACTCACGTGGAAGTCTGTTACAATCCACATCCAACAACTTAGAAATTGTATGTTCTCTATCCTTTGTCTTAAACTTTCATTACTCTTAACAAATTCCGCCAGTGACATGAATTGACGAACAGAGCAACAGGTGAACATTTTCCATACCCTCTTACTCTTCTTCTTCTTTGGCCTCATTTGTTTGGCCCTTTCACAATATATTTTCTTCTCCTTGATAGAGAGCCTTGCCCATGCCTCTTTCACCTTATTAGTTCTATCTACTACACCCTTGAATTTTTGCCCTTGAGCAAATTCCTCTCTAAATAAGACATACCCATTCCTTGGCCCTTTTGAAGTTGATATCTCTCCCTCCAACACCATTTTTTCTGCACATTACACATTAATACAAGCATGTCAGAAAACAATTATTGAGGGTGGGGTTATAAGCTAAAAAGCATTAGGCAAATGTTACAAGCTTAAAAGTGGAGTTATAAGGCATTTTTCCAGAACAACACAATTCAAGCCTTTCATTCACACGAGGAATATTAAAAATATAATAAAAGTTAAGAACTTGTGATTAACAACATCTATATATAGATTTTTACAACTTTAGTATGGCTATTCACAGCAGCATTTTGAAGAAAACAAACCTCTTTTTCCAACTTTGGTTAGAACTTTACAACTCCAGTGTAGGGATTAACAACATTTATATACATATTTACAACTTCATTATGGCTATTCACAACAGTATTTTGAAGAAAACATAAACCCCTTTTTCCAACTTCGGTTTGAATTTTACAACTCTAGTGTACGGATTAACAACATCTATATAAGTATTTACAACTTCAGTATGACTATTCACAACAGCATTTTCAAGAAAACACAAACCCTTTTTTCCAACTTCGGTTAGAATTTTACAACTCCAGTATAGGGATTAACAACATCTATATATATATATATATTACATGAGAGTGTGTACATTCACCTTTTTCTCAAATAATTATTTTAAGTTTGGCCCCCTCTACACCCTTATACACACTCCCCCACACCATCATGTCGTCTCTGCGATTCATGCCTTAAATCAAACTATACAATTATACTAATATGCACTTAACTTAGGCTAATAGATGAAAGACAATATTTGCGGTTGCTTCTTAACGTACCTATTGCATCTCAACTATATATGGGCAAAAAGAACGAGTTTTGGGTTATTGTCCATAGAGATAATAGTGTCGTCGACGTTAATTAAGCTGACAGAAATAGCTTGGTGGCTGGGCTAGACAAGTGGTAAATGTGAATGAAAAGAAGAAAAAGGCAGAGATAACGTAGTGATGAAACAGTGAAATTATTAAGAAGAAAAGAAAAGGTACGGGGCAATGGGCTGTGTATGTGGTCCACACTCCTGAAAGTATATCAGTCATCATGTGGTGAAATCCAAGCAATCTAGTTGGGTCCTCCACTTTCTGCACATTCACTTTGTCATTTTCATCTCCAGAAACTACCCACTCCCTCTCACACACATTCGATCGATATCTTAAAAGTAGCAGTATCAAATATATAACTTGAACAAACACAGACAAGGAAGGAATGTTAACAAACTTACCTCTATCTCACCGCAAATTGCTCCTCTTCTCTCTTCCTCGACTTCGATCGATTGCCGTAATGTAACCGTTCTGTCGCTCTTTTCCTTTCTCTTCTTCGGCGGTGACCACCTAACGCTCTTTCTTCTTCTCTTCTCTCTTCTTCCACGCCGGTAGCTTCCTCCTCCGCTCTTTTCTCCGCTCTTCTCTCTTCTTCGCTCCGTCGGCTTCAACAGGTATGGGGAATGAGAGTATGAGAAAACCGCCTCTATTCCCCAACCTTTTGTTTAAAATAACACTGAGGGCAGTTTGGTATTTTCGTCTAAGAAAATAATCCCAATTTGGTCTCAAGGTACCAAAACAAGATTTGTGAAGTTGGCCGGACGTTTTTGGGATTCAGGAGTTAAAGTTGCATTTTTCTGTCATTTTCCCAAAATTATTCTTTCGATTTTTTTCAAAGTTTTGACTCGTACCCCAGTTCTATACTTTAATTCACTGCAATTCAATTTCTATAATTTTGAATAAGTTGTAATTCAGTTATTAAATTTTAACTCACTACAATTCAGTCCTTATAAATTTAAACATTAAAAATTGTAACATCTTAGTCTCATGAAATATATAATTTTATTTTTTAAGATATAAGAATTAATTTTTTAAATGGTTAAATTATAGGGGCCGAATTACATTAAGCTACCATCAAGTTAAAACTATGAGGATTGATTGCTCTGAGTTAAAACTTAGAAACTAAATCCTTCTTACTCAAAAAGAAAATTAGAAACTAAATCACGGCTGAGTCAGAGGTATATAGGGACAAAAACAATTATTTTTTCGATTCTTTTTTAGTTCAACGATGATCCTCAAAAAATTGTGGTCCAATCATTTTTATTATGGTTAAATACTACCTCCAGTCCTAATTATAAGAGCTAGTTGACTAATTTGATGATATTAAGAAAATAAGTTAAGTTAGTTATTTGTAATAGATAGGTGTTGTCTTTCCTAAAATATCCTTGTTAATCAAGGTTATTGTCTAAAACTACCATTATTAGAGAGACTACCTTGGAAAAATAGGCATAAATACACGAGATGAAGTGGATTATGGTCTTATAATTAGGACTAAAATAAAAGTCAAACGAGATCTTATATTAAGGAGTGGAGGTAAATCATTTTTTCCAGTACGAACATGAAGTACCCTAAGAAAGGGATTGAAAAAAGATTTGGAATTCGGTATAAAAAAGAATATCAGACATTTGTTAAAAATCAAGATTTTTTTTTTGTTGGGTTGAATGATAATCCTCAGAAAATTACGGTTCAATCACATTTGTTTTTAATTTGCTTGAGTCTACTCATTAATTTTGCTGCTATATGAACCACAGGTTTTACTCTAAGAAAGCTTCTGTTGACAAGAAAAATTGCACGAAGCAGCATTATGAAACGGTCCTTTAATTTTACTTTAAATTTCATTTTCATTCTTTATATAGTTATTTAATATTTTATTAAGTACTTTTCATGTCTCATTTTTATTTAGTTTTACTTTACTAGGCCCTGAATAAATTTTTTAAATTGGAACCAAGGTATTCCCAAGTGGACTTGACGAGACTGATCTCTTTCAGGTTGGGAGTAAGTAAAGAGGCCAGGTGCAAGTAAAGAATAACTTTTCAAGCAAATGTATTTTTCCGTTCTTCAAACTTATGTTCTTTTTCCAACGATATTTTATTTGCTCGAAAGATTTTCTAGATATTCTCCAAAATCTAGCTACTCACTTTTGCCAAGGTTTTTTTTCCTGGTATCTCACATGGTGGAAAGGATTTCTAGATTAAAGCGTCATGTCGAAATCTTATCCCGCCCCACCCTCCCTAGCTTTGCGCATCAATTTTAACTCATCCGGAGCCGAGTTCTTCAAGCGGGGGAGAAATGATGGGATATAAAAAGAAATATGATTTTATTATATTTGTAGAATATCTGAGTTATTTAGATCTATTATCATTTTAGGATTTATTTAGATTTATTAGTATTTTAGTATTTTTATTATTAGGGCTAGTTGTTGTTATTATTATTTTCATTTTTATTATTATTTTAGTATAATTAGATCTAGGGTCTTCATTCTACAGCAGACTTCAATCATTGAGTCAGATTGGTAGTAATCGTTCTTTCTCCTTTCCTCTCTCAACTTTCCTTTTTCTTGTTCTATAATTTCTTTCTGCCTATTCTTTTCTTTCTTAGAACTCTTCTCCTTTTCATTCTTTCTTCTTGTTTTACATCACTTTGGTTTTCTCGATTAAACTATCAAATAACTAAAACTACAAAAACTTTTTTAAAAAAACTGAATGAGAAAAACAAAAGCAAGGATATTACTTTGGTTTTCTTTGCTTTCAAGCATTCCACAAATATGTTATTTTTTTTACTTCTAGAAGAAAAACAACTTTTTTATAAAATTATTTGATTTTAAAATATAATAACATGATAATACATTTTTATCATATAATTAGATCTTAAATCATTTGATGATGTTAATGCCAATTTTTCATGGTGATATTTAATTTAATTTTAATCATGACACATTTTGACCAAACAGTAAAGATACTTTAGTCATTTATATATTTACTCATTTTCTCTCTTTTCTATTTTCTCTCGTCGAAACAATTAGGAGGAGTGATGATATTCAATGCAAACTCAGACCGAACCAGATGGTTTAGGTCGAAAACTGGCAAACCGGCCACTGTTTGATTCGATTGGTCAGCTAAACCAAACCAACTTTAAACCGGTGTGAACCTCCCTAACTCTGTGTGAACTGGGCATAAACTAGAAAACCTGTTGGGTTAGACTGCTTAGCCTGCTAGCTTGAAAAAAGATAAACTAGATGGAGAATATGGAGTGAAGAAGAAGAAACATAAAAATAAAAGAATGACCTCCGTCTACCTCTCGCTCTGCAAGTTTACCTTTTGCCCTTTGCAACCACAAGTCAATTGACCTTGATCTATTCACTCCCCTTTGAATTTGTCTAAAACAAAGGTGACCAGGTGTGGATTGTGGAGGTATGAAAATAAAGAAGGGAAGAAGAGCATCTGAAATGAAAGAAGATGAGAGAGAAAAGAAAATGGAGAAAGAGGGAAAAGAGATAGGGAACGAGGAAAGAAAATAATTGAAAAATGAAGGGCCTGATAACTATTCAAATTTCATAGAGCGATGTGATTTGATTAATGATTTAGACTTTGAAAAATGTGAAAAGCTTAGGAAGTAGTAAAAACGAAGAGAGCAAAATAAAATTTAAAATAAACTAAATTAATACTAAAAATATATTAATTGCTAACTATGCGGTTTATATTTCTCAAGTAAAGATATGAGGCATTAACAAAAAACATATAACATTCTAATTTTTATATCTCTAATATTTAAACAAATTTTTATAGAATAGGTAGAGGTTAAATATATATGTAATTAAAATAATTCTGATTTTGTGTGTGTGCGCACGCACGTGTATATGAGAAAATAAATAAAATAGTAATGTTACGAAGTCCCATATAAACTAAATGATGGAAAGATGGAGCTCTAGGAGCTTTTATATAGGTGGTGGTAGGAAACAGTTAAAGATGAATTAAATAATTTTCACACAAAATTGAAACAGTCTCAATAAAGTGCTGCTTACTAGTTTGTCAATTGTTGGATCAGATTGCAATTTAGTCAGCTGGTCCTGAACTTCATACTCATTAGTTTCAATGGTTGGATTGTCAATTCAATCTTTGTGTTACAAGTTATTAGGTATGTTTTTTATTTATTTTTTTAGATTTGGTAGATAGAATACTAGATAATAAATTTGCTTTTTTAAATTTGTTCACCGTTGGATTAATCCGAAATTTAGAGAGTAGACTTGCGACATATAAGATGTTAAATTCAACGATTGGATTAAAAATTAGACTTCTACAATAAGAATAAATTAACTCATATTGAGGTTGTTTGTCTAAATTCTTTGAAGATAGAATAATAGCTATAAATTGAGGGTTCTCTATTTAGGTTATGAACTTGGTGATTCAAATAATATAATTCAATAATTAAAGATAATGTGAGTTAAGGGAATCTAGGAATTGAATATAAATCATCATATATATGTTCTTACCCTAAACCTTAGAAAAAGCCTTTCGAGCTAGAATTTTGAGTAACAGCTGAAGTTATTAAAGGGAGTGTTAAAGGTTAGAAATTTGTGAGTAATTTACTCTAATACTATAGAAATAATGTTTTAATTTGAATTGTAGATATAAACCCTATTGTGGCATTTTCGAGTATAGGCCTCGTTTGTATTTGACTGTTAGTTAGGAAACCAAGTAACTAAATTTCTATTTGTTACATGCATTAGTATAATATTGGTGAGTGATTTTATAACCAAGTTTCATATACATATATTATGCTTTGTATGAACTGTCTTATGAGATACTATTTTGAAGAGGTTTGAAATCATTTGTATTGTTAGAAATTAATAATTATGACTCTGAGGTGTTATTCTGGAATTCGGTTGACTATGCTTATAAATGTGTTATTTTGAACCCTATGCATCTAGTTTGGGTAGGGAAGGAGATGATTGGAGTTATTGAAACTTATATACTTACCATATGGTATCGGCCTCCATACAGAGCTCTATGGTTGGCTACTATTATTATCCCACTAGTTCTTCGAGGGACTGCGACACCCCACTGGTTCTTCGAAGGGGGACCCATAGTTCACCAAGTGCTCTATAGTCTTTGGCCAGTTCATATCACTCATATGGTGAGCTTGTCAGAGTAGCTAGTCAAATGGGTCCAGTCGACAGAAATAAGAAGGATATAAGAATAGATTTGGGGTTATGCATTGCATATGACATGGTATTTTCATTTGATATTTATATCTTTTGAATAAAATGAAAAGCATGTTATCTCTTTTGAAATTTATCAGCTGCATGAGATTAGCGGAAATATTTGACTTACATGGTTATTGTGAGTTTAATTGTTAAGTAAATATCTATTGACTATTATTAACTCTGTGTATCCCACCTGACACCTTGCTAGCCCATGCTAGTGTATGTGATAGGTAGGGATTTAGTTACTAAAATGTTGTCTCATCCCTATTGTTTAACATTTTTTAGGTGAAAATTTTAGAGGAGGGACGCCAGGGAAGACTCATGAGGAGTAAAGCTATATTAGCGACTTGTAGTGTCTTCTCGATTTATAAGCTATGTTGTATCCTATACATTACCACCTTAGAATAAGTTGTTTTTAATTGATTCATGTATTATTATGTCTTATGTCCTTTGAGTTGTGCTATTGTAGTATGCGTGCTGGTAGTTGGCCAGAGGCCTAGGATCACATGTGATTTGTTTATGAATTTATTATAAAGTATGAATTAAGATTTAATTCTTAATATTTTGATTTATGAGCTTATTATATGTTGTTTTATAACTATATTAAATGAGATTGATCCTTTCTTACATAGTTTGTATTTGAATGAGTTAAGAAAAGTTCTTTTATCCGTGATAGGATGTATGATTGGGTGCTACTATTTTCTATTACGGATAAGAATATTATATAATTAGTTAGTGTAAGTGATTGTGATACAATTTGAATTCATATTTAGTATGGTTTGGTTATAAAAAGTTATTTCTTAAAGTTACTTTGGAAAAATTAAGTTTATCGGTTTATTTAGGAAGGTTGTTTCAAAACATGAAACCACAATTTAAAGTGGGAATGAATTTTGTAGAGTATTATTCTTTTAGTCCTTAATATAGGACCTAATTGTTGAGTTGATTTTGGTCCTAAATATAAGACTTATTTCTCATATTTATCAAGTTCTTTTAAATTACCCCTATGGATCTTCTTCAATCATAATCAAGTAAAAGAGAAAAATAGGATATTAAGGAACATGATTATGGTGTTTTAAGAAAAGTATGTTATATTTCTTATAATTAACTAACTTACCTAACTTTTTTAATCTAATTAAATTAGTTAAATAGGTTTTATATTAATGATCGGAAGAGTATTTATCATATATAATTCTTTGAATATTTATCGTTTATTATATATATATTATTGATGGCAAACAAATATTATATACATTATTATAATTACAAAATAAGTAACATATTATTAATTTTGTGTAAATGTTATGTATTTATTATTATTTGACACTTGCTTTTATATCTTATCTTTATTTTTATTTAAAATAACCAATATAAATTTGAGAATATGTTATTTTAATTAGTACTGGTCTGACTCTAGGTTGATCCTAGTTTGACCCATTACCTTGATTGGTTCGGTTTTTTAATATCTTGATAATATTTTGGGAAAAAGACAGAAAAATAACAAATAAACTTCATAACGCCAAAAAGGTCTATTAAATTTGAGAAATCCCAATTTAGTCTCAAGAGACTAATTTGACATTTATAAGTTTGCTGAAATGACCATATTGCCCTTCATTTTATTTATTGTTTTTAAAATACCAAAGCCACCACTGGCCGGCCAGTCGCTGGAGCTTCGGAGGTGGCAGTCACTAGAGCTCTGGCGACTAACCGATAATTGGTCACCCAAGCTCCGATGATCAGAAAAAATCTTTTGAAAATTTTTATAACTTCAATATAATAGTTAACAACTTTTGTAATGTTATTAATAATTTCAGTATAGCAGTTAATAACATGTTTTCCAGGAAACTCAACAAGCTCCGGCGGCTAGAAACAATTATTTTGAAAATTTTTACAACTTCAGTATAATAGTTAACAGCTTTTGTAACGCTATTAACAACTTTAATATAGCAGTTAACAATAAGTTTTTCGGGAAATTCAACAATTGGTTACTGGAGCTCCGTTGGCTGGAAACAATTTTTTTGAAAATTTTTACAATTTCAATATAATGGTTAACAATTTTTGTGACGTTATTAACAACTTCAGTATAGTGGTTAACAACAGGTTTTTGAGTTTGTCAACGGTATTACTAAAGTTGTAAAAATACTACATTATAAATTTTTCAAAAAACCTATTGTTAACTCCTATATTGAAGTTGTTAATAGCGTTACAAAAGTTGTTAACCATTATATTGAAATTGTAAAAATTTTCAAAAAAAATTGTTTCTGGTTGCCAGAGCTCTATCGACCAATTGTTAAATTTCCTAAAAAACATGTTGTTAACTGCTAAATTGAAGTTGTTAATAGCGTTATAAAAGTTGTTAATTGTTATACTGAAGTTGTAAAAATTTTCAAAAAAGTTGTTTTCGACTGCCAGAGCTTGTTGAATTTCCTAAAAAACCTGTTGTTAATTGCTATATTGAAGTTGTTAATAGCGTTACAAAAGTTGTTAACCGTTATATTGAAGTTGTAAAATTTTTTTTTTAAAAAAGTAGTTGTTAAATTTATAAAAATGCCTTTTTTTTTTAATTTTTAAGAAAACTTGTTAAATACTATAACAAAGTTGTTAATAGAGTCACAGAACTTGTTAACGATATTATTGAAGTTGCAAAAATGCTACTTTTTGAATTTTTTGAAAAACTTATTGTTAATTGCTATACTGAAGTTGTTAATGACGTTACAAAAGTTGTTAACTGTTATACTGAAGTTGTAAAAATTTTTCAAAAAAAAAAAGTAGTTGCAAGAATTGTAAAAATTCCATTTTTTTTTTAATTTTTAAGAAAACATATTATTAAGTGCTTTACCGAAATTGTTAATAGAGTTACGGAACTTGTTAACGACATTATTGAAGTTGTCAAAATGCTACTTTTTAAATTTCTCGAAAAACCTGTTGTTAATAGTGTTACAAAAATTGTTAACTGTTATGCTGAAGTTGTAAAAATTTTCAAAAAAATTGTTTTCAGCCATTGGAGCTTGTTGAATTTCTTGAAAAACCTGTTATTAACTGCTATACTAAAGTTGTTAATAGCAGTACAAAAGTTGTTAACTATTATAATGAAATTGTAAAAATTTTCAAAAAAATTGTTTTCGGCAATCGGAGCTCTAGCGACCAATTGTTGAATTTCCCCAAAAACTTATTGTTAACTGCTATAATAAAAGTTGTTAACTATTATACTGAAGTTGTAAAAATTTTCAAAAAAATTGTTTATGGCCGTTGGAACTTGTTGAATTTTCCAGAAAACCTGTTGTTAACTATTATACTGAAATTGTTAATAGCATTACAAAAGTTGTTAACCGTTATATTAAAATTATAAAAATTTTCAAAAAAAAATTGTTTCTGACTGTCAAAACTCAAGTGACCAATTGTCAGCCGACCGCCAGAGCTCTGGTGACTGCCGCCGCCAGAGCTCCGGTGATGGGCCGACTACTTGGGGTTTTGGTATTTTGAAAACAATAAATAGAATGAAAGGTAATATGGTCATTTCAGCAAATTTATAAATGCCAAATTAGTCTCTGGAGACTAAATTAGGATTTCTCAAATTCAGCATACATTTTTAGCATTATGAAATTCATTTGTCATTTTTTTGTTTTTTGTTTTAATATTTTCTCTCCAGTATTCTCTTCTCATTTTTTCACCTCCCAATTTTTCTTCTAATCCTTATAGAAAGTAAAGCTGAGACCTAAAAAATGATAGTTCGGTGGACCTCAGCACTCACTACAATAAAATATGCTTTTTACGCCATCTATTCACGTTGGTTCAAGGAGCAATTAACTTTAAAAGAAAGTGTGGTGCCATTTTTGTGAATAAGTTGTAGTGAATTTAAATTTTCATGTTAATTATTTGTACAACCGACATAGTACATTTTTTTGGATCAGAAAAATTGGTGAAAGTCTGCGTCACTTGCAAAAACAACGTAAAGCATCAGCCATTTAGATGAACAATGTAGTAACATAATTTAATTTAAATTTAAATTGTCTAACAGCATCAGGCTTTTGACAATTCCACTTTTTACAGTTTAGCTGTCGTAGTCCCTCACCCTGGCTCCACTGGAAATTTCCTCCTCCTCTAATTACCGGTGTTTTTCCCCAACTTTCCGGCATCCTCACCGCTGTTTTCCGTTGCGGTCACTATACATCATCAGTTTTATTCCCCCTTCATTCTTCGCGTCGAGTTGACCCGAATGGATGATATGAGCGCCCGGCGAAGATCCTTAAACCCATACCTTTCCTCATTGTTTGTAACTTTTCATATGCAACATTGTAATCCAGGATTGAAATCAATGCAATTGACTTGTTCATCTATGTCATCTTCCATTTAATTATACTATTTTCAGTATTTAATATAAGAACTAGTTAGAGTTTGTTTTCGTTTTAAATATAAGACTTTAATATGCTTTGTTTCCCTTTCCTCCCCTCCCCCCAAATTAATATCTTTATTAGTTGCAAGGGATTTCTATCAAAGGATAATTCTAATAATCTAGTGCACATAATTGAAGAAGATAGTTTAGGGATCAATAATCATTTGTGGCAAAAAGTCAATTTAACTAATTTACATAATATTTTTAAATTAATTATCTAGCTTTTATATTAATTATCAAAAGAAATATTGTGGTAAAAGATTTGGAGACCTACAAACATTACATTACAATTAAGGACAACAGGCCTTTGGTATCGGGGAATAACTTCATTGCTCGGGGGGGGGGGGGGGGCCCGGGGGGGAAGAACGGCAGTAAAATTGTTTGATTTTTGAAGTGCAATTAAACTCCCATGTAATATCATGCGAAATTTCTATAGGAATAATTAGTCACGTAATTTTTCAAACAATAAGCAATACCAGTAATTGTGGAGATTCCGGAAAAAAGAAGACTAGAATAAGATTATTATGCTCTCCCATATAAGAAGAACCAAATAGGTGATTGAGGAATCGGTTTCTCTGAAGAAAAACAACAAAAAAAATAAAAGATTCATTTTGAATAGGTTCTTTCTGTCTAGTTAATTTAGCTGGTCTAACTTTTTTAATGGAAGTTAAAAAGAACTTAATAATTGTCGTTATATATATTACCCAAAAAATGTGGTTATATGTATGTATGTTTTACGGAAAAAAGTTGTAAGCGTTTATTGCAGCCGCCCGTTTGCATATTATATTGCATTAGGGAAATTGTGATGAAAATAATCTTGCGGTGGATTGCTAGTTATTGGAGAATTCACTCATTATTGGTAGATCTGTCAATAAGGGCTAGCCCTCGAAGGGTCAGGGCCTAAAAAAGCCGGCCCTTTAAAGCCCACATATCTTAAAATTATCTAATTATTAAAGCCCGACTCTTAGACATGCGGGCTCAGGGCTTAAAAGGACTGGCCCTTTTATGTTATTTTTTAAAATTTAAATTCTTTTTAATTATTTTAAAATAACAAATAAAACAACAAAACTTCCAAGATTTTTTATTCAAATTATAAATATAAGTAAAATAAATTAGTGGTGCATAGAAAAAAAAAATTAAATGCCAATAAACTATTGTCCAAAATAAAATAAAAAATCAAAATCTAACAAAACATGAAAAACAGAATGATAAAAACCTAACAACTAAAGATTAACAATATCAATATCATTATTATCTTTATCTTCATTTTCATCAGTATCATCAAGATCAGCAATATTTGATTGTTCTTTACTACAAGTGAGCTTTTCTTCAGTGATAAAAATATTAAGGTTTTTGTCTTCATTTACCTTATTTAAAAGAAAACTATGCAGTAGTTATAAGTATAAATAAGAGCCTAAATATTTGTTCGAATAAGAAGAGTTTTACACTTTGTTAAGATATGTAAACCGATGGTAAATGAAGATCTACTAGCTATTATGGTGATTAACATGTTAAGAATTGAAAATTGATTTTAATTGTTCTTCCACAAGTCCAAGACATCTAATTCTTTTCAATTATCTAGCTTGAATATTGATTTTTCTAAGTATTTTTCTAATTTAAACTTATTCATAAAACGCTAATCTATAACTTTATAAATATATTGATAATAATAATAAAAAAAATAGGCGGGCTTAAAAGGGCTAGCCCTTGGCCCTAAAGGGTTGGCCCTTTTATTTTTGAGCTCTATAGGGCTAGACCTTTTAAGTCCAATTTCCTTTTAAACCACTTAAAATACAAGCCTGGCCCTCCACTTAAAAAGGCTTAAAAGGACTGGCCCGATGGGCTTGGCCCGTTTTGACGGCTCTAATTATTGGTGGCAAGTTAAAAAAAAAAAAAACCGGGGGTTCATTCATAATTTTATTTTCTTAAAAAATAATAAATGTGTTCACTATGGAACTTATAAATTTTATATTATTTTCACAATTTATTAATTAACTTAAAATTAAATATAAATTATCCATAATTCATTCATCATTTATTAAAGCAATACTTTTAAAATGCACAGACACTACAGTCTTTTAAAAATAGAGGTCTAAAGTTACAATCTTTTAAATTCAGACGAAACCGCACAGTTTTAATTTTTTTTATAAAGCCTTTCAGGCCAAAAAAAAATTATAAAGCCTGCACAATATTTTTTATTTTCTAAAAAACGAAAATGAAGGATGGGGTGAAAACAGGCCAGGCCAAACCAGACTTCACCCTTAACAAGCCAGGCTTGTATTGAAATTTGTTGGCCTGAACCTGGCTTGTGGCCTATGACAGGCCTTATATTCAGCCTAAGCCTAGCCAGCGCAAAAGCCTGGCCTAGCCTAAAGCCTATAATTTTTAAAAAAATTTTAAACATATTTAAATCAACTCAAAATTATAATAACTCAATCCAAATTATCTAAAATACAAACATAAAAATTATCTAAAATATTGAAGTGAAAATTATTTAATATTCAAATGGTAGTATATTATTTTGTTGTTCATGTTTCAAATTATATTATTTAAGTGAAAAATATTTAATAACTTGAGGAGAAGATGTAGTTAAAATGGTCACAATACAAGGGATAAACAGAAATCAAATTCATAGAGGGGTTATTTCTATTGTCAATTGTTGGTGATGTGCACTAGAAAAACTAAGTAGTTTTGTATAGGTAAATAAAAGTAAAAAATGACAAACACGAAATCATCATCAGGCAGGTAGGATTTGAACGAATAATAAAGTGCATATTACAGAAATCACCATTCAAGGTATATTGAAGAGTAATCCAAACATGGTCTTATTCAGGATAAAAATGTGGTATTAGGCATATTACAATATTAATCAAAACATGGTATTATTCTAAAAAAGTTAATTATAAATTTATAATTATAATATTTTAAAAAATATAACAGGCCCAGGCCGCTTAATATGCTTATTCAAGAGCCTGGGCCTGGCCTTCTAAGAAAAACTGGTCTTTAAAAAGGCCTGAGCCTATTTTAATTTGGAAATAGGCCAGGCTACCTATAGGCCAAGTTATAGGCCCCTGATAGGTTGCCTGACTTATTTCCACCCCTAACAAAAGATTGATGTGGTAAGCACTAAATTTGGATGCATATAAAAATTAGATATTTCAAATTAAATGTATTTCAATATTTTTAAGTATAAATATCCAATCTAAAACAAAATAATTGTCTAAACTCTCATTATTACTATGGAAAAAATAAATTTATTATTAAAATTATAAAGTAATTTGAACCATTAAAATATAATTTGGATAATCCAAATCTGATTACTTCGACGAGCATTGAAATTGGAAGGGAGTAAACTGTAGTTCTACAAGAATTTTTTTTTTAACAACTAGATAGACTTTTTATGAAAAGTAATAAATGTAATATTTATGTAATTTCAATAACATATTGGATAATTTACACATTATTTGAAGCAATGTTTGTATATGATTTGAAAAAAAGAGACAGATTTATGCAATTTAAAAAAATAGAAAATTTTATTTAATTCATTAATTTTAAGAAATATATAATCTCCTTGGGTTCTAGATGGAGAAAAGAAACATGTGTGTTGGATTTTGGGTTTGGATTTGCTTTGATGAGCTAGATTATTTGATTGGATATTAAGAGAATATTTCAATTAAATATCCAACCAAAATTGCAATATGTTTGAATTGGTTAAATAATTTGAATTAAATCAATTCGGTTATAATATAAATTAATTTAATTTATTTTATCTAGATTAAATATATATTACATATATACATTTAGAATTAATTGAGATAAATTTTGGATTTCAATTTAAATTCATAATCTTATTAATTAAGAGATATTTAAATATTCAAATTCAAACTCAAACTGATGAATTCAGTGGATATTTTGTCTTCCCAAAATATCCCTTGCCAAAGTTATAATAAAGGCCTCCATCAATTTAACACATCCTAATAGTTGAGTTTTCTTACTCTCTCTTTTTTTTATCTCTAATATTCTCTCTGTGTGGTGCTTTGCTATGTCACTCATGTTTAGGCTCTAGTAGTCTAAAGTTTACATGAGTATCGGTAGATCAAGTCATGGAGTTTCGGAGGAATGTCCCAGATTTGAACATGGATCCAACCTAGTATGTATTTTTGTTTTATAATTAATATTTCTAATATTGGTATCAAAGTCAGGTTAATATTGAGGCTGTTATAATATGCTATTTATATGTAAGATTTGGCCTCTTTTTTTTTCACTGCGCATCATGTATTTTTGTTTAAACATAAACATACATGTGTTTGTATTATGTGAATTAAAGAAAAGTCATATATGATGTTATATGCTGTGACCCTTGTTCTTTTGTTTTAAGCCTATTTGAGTACTAAAAAAAAAGCATTGTAAGTTTATGAAAAGTTGAAAAACTGATTGAATGCTATTATAGAGTCATGAAACTATCGATCATGGGAGATCAAATTTGGTTCTTTAAAAATGAGACTTTTTGTGCATTACAAGGGTAGTAACATAGAGCTCGAAGAGACAATTCCAATGATACCAAGAATATGAAGAACATAGCTAAAATGAGGGAGTTAGGCCGTTCAAAGTTGGTAGGTCAAACTGATCCGTCGAAGCTCCAACCTAGTTGGGCTAACCCAGCTAGAGGTCAAAGATGATGACATCACTGGGGACTAGCCTTGACTAGTCAATGGTCAATAGTTGACCACTGAATATTCAATGATCAAATTTTGGCCAAAAACAATTTTTAAAAAAAAAGTTAAAAAATTGTTTTTCTTGCACTATGCTTAGTAGTAAGTGGGGTCCATACCCAGGTCCAATTGTCAAAATAAATATGTTTTTTTTTTTTTAATTTTTGGTTTTCAAAACCTTCTAAAAGCGCTTATAGGCGCATGGGATCTCCAATTGAGGTGTGATTTGTCCCTATAAAAATTCCTAAATTCAAGAGTTTTATTTTGATATGCAATTGGCCTATACTTGAAACAAGTTTGGACTTATTTTAAAGTGGAATAGAGTCATTTTACACATAAAAACAACCTAAAACTTTCATAATTGAATATAAATTCATAATTGGTTTTAGATAGCTTAAAAGAATTTTCTGAGATAAAATAAAAAGATAATATTTATATTAAAAAGTTTTTCATAATTGAAAGTATTCTAGATGTGTCTAAATTTTACAAAATACATTATAAACTTTGAGAGATAAGAAATAGTTAATTTTACAACAACTTAAATAAAAAAATTATTAAGTAAATAAATCCTCCTAAACCTTCAAATACATTGAAGAAGATCGAGATTGAAGAGAAACATCAACCCTTTTCAGGTGTTGTGATAAAGTGTGCAACTAGAAGAGGTATAAGTGAATCATCTCAAAAGAAAGCAACAAAAAGGTATGCTACAAACACATCTGACAATGTGGATACTGAGTTTTACACGCACATGCTAGATAAAGCTGCAGGAAGAGCTAAACACATGAAAGTATGAAACATTAGCATGTGGGTTAATGCGATACAGGTATGTCAATCCTACTCGTAGTAAAACAATAATGAGAAATGATTTTTCATTTTCTTTTTGCTTGAATTTTATGTTAAATGCACTCCCCAGAGTTGAATTAAATAAATTCTATTTCGTTATGAGTATTCATACAATTATGATAAAATATTGGGTTATTATTTTTACTTTAATTGAGTGGAATCTTCTAGAATATGCTATCTAAAAATACAAAAAAGGATATGTTTAAGTAAGATTTTGGTTAAAAAGGTGATGAGCTAACTAGTATGAGTGGGATGAGAGCCAACCTAGCTGATTCCTAAACATAAGACTAGTAAATTTTTCATTTAATCAATATTTGTCTTACTTAAAGAAGTACACATAGTATATCTAAATGCATAATAGTCTATGTGACTGAGTTATGACAACCAAGTCCATTTGAATGAGCTTAACTAATGAGACAAGCTCAATAGAGATAACAACGGAACATGATACCATAAAATTTCTTGAGAAAAGAGATGTTATAGACGTCTTTCCAACTATTCTTTAGCACTAGAAAGCTAAAGCATCTCAAAGGATATAGGAAGCTCGTGGCTACTTGAAAGAGGAAAGAACAATATTATTTGGATCACCATACTTAGTGTAAAGTACGACGGCATAACATGCCAACCCAAGCCATACAACATAGGCTATAAAGATGGCCTTGAAAAATGAAATTGTTGACACGTGTCATAAAGAACTTAGTCAAATTTTGACGCTCATAAGACCTAACACATATAATAGGCATAATACATGAGGTAAAATGTCAAAGAAGACTAGAAAAACAAGCCAAACAGGTATGTTCTTTCCAATACAAAACAAATACATGCTGTCAAAAGGTTTTTCCTAGTGAGTGGGGGTGCATAAAAATAAACCTTACACACAATAAAAGATTATGACATTTGATATTATGGTTTGCCACATTAAGCTTAAGACTAATAGAGGTTGGAAAATTCACTACCTATACGTTCTTAACTGTAGAGGTGGAGGACTTATCCTTCAAACCCACCTCTAATAAAGGCAATAGGCCTATAAAGAAACTAGACCTAATAAGGGTCAAGTATAATTCTTGTCGAGAGACAATACACTTTGACAAGGATCATTATGAGCAGCGAAAATGCATGGGATCTCCTCACATTTCTCATGTGCATTTGTCACTATTCTCATAACTAAATCTAATCCTTTATGGATCATAGATTTAAGAACAATGGACCATAAAAGCAGAGTTTTCATTTATTTTCATTAGATGTCATTAACTTGAAATGGTACAAGAGTAGAAGTCAAAGTGATTGGAACCCACACATTAACTCTATAAAGAGAACCACCCTAGTACTATCCAATTTACTTTATGCTCTATACAACTGATGAAATCTTGTGTCTCTTACTTCTTTAGTTAACGACCAATTAACAATGGGATGACTTTTAAAATATGATTTTAATAGTCTTGGAAACAATAATTTTAATTTCTTACTATGCTATACTAGACTAAATTCACATTGATCAAGAGAAAATGATCAAATAAGCAAAAGAGGATTTGTAAAGCAATATGTTTAAAAGGGAAATATGTCTCCATGTGAACATGGCCTAGTTAGACATTCAAAAAACCATTTTGAAAAGTAACCAAGTTTGAACATTCTTTGTGATTGGTCTACTTTAGTGTTCATAGTCTAATGAGTATGAGGAAGAAACACAGAGCATAGTATTGTGTTACCTTTATTATTGATTTTTCACAAATGTGTGGCATATGCATATGACCTTGCATAAACCTGAAGCTTTAAGAGTGCTTCAGAAATTTTTTTAACTCAATTGAAAATCAATAAACCATAAGGTCAAAAGTCATAAGATCTGACAAAGGTTGTAAAATACTAGTCTAATTAAGTTTTAGACGTTTTGTAAAAAAATGGATTGTTAAGCAATTAATAGCCCAAGGCACTCCAAACCAAGATGGAATTACCAGAATAAGAAAGAGAATTCTCCTTAACGTAGTTAGATTAATGATAGCACAAGTACAACTACTAATTGTGCATTAGAGGAATAAGCTCATAACTACAGCTTTCATGACCAACCAAGTTCCCTTAGAATTAGTCATAATGATGCCCTTTGAATTATGAAAATGTTATAAATAAGGCTTAAGTGTCATAGGACCATAAGGGTCAATAGCATGCATCCATAATTCTTTTTGTAGTATAAAGCACTGGAGTTAGACGATAAAATAATGCATCTTCATCAAATACTCCAAACATCCAAGTAGAATATGTCTTTGTTAGCAAAAATACATGACAAGTCTCATATTTTACCTCTATTTCCTAGTCCAAACCTCTGTAATTATAGATTTTAATTGAGTAATTGAGCTATGTTAGAGATCTTTTATGCATCAATGGTATAAAAGTCAATTATGTATTTTTATATGATAAATCTTGAGTTTTATTCATTAATTGGCTCTTATGTATCTTATATACTTTGGATTAGATGACTATGAGCTCAAATTGACTATTGTAGGTGGACAAAGGCTGAAGAAATCAAAGAAGATGATTCTGCCAAGGTTCACCAGGGCAAACTTTTGGCTTCGCTGTGGCGAACATCTTTGAATAATCGACATAGATCTACTAATCTAAACGTAGTCATTTTGGATTCGCCACGGCCAATAATTACCCTTCGCTATGGCGAAAGTATCGAATCCTGGATTCAAATCTACAGAATAGAGCACATTAAGTAGGAAGAAAGGAAGTATCACTGATGCATCCACTTGCTTGGTCCAGCTAGCATTTCACCTTGTAAAACCTGTCCAAATACTTGAAGATTGAAGGGATATAAGCTCAAAAAGGATTCAAAAGAAGAGATCGAACCTCATTCAATCATCTTCCTCCAGTTTTCACTCTGTTTCTCTCTCTTCCTCTCTCTTTGCAATTTTCTGCATTTCTTCCATTTCCATTACCATTTTCACACCTCTCTCTAAATCTATCATGGAAGGATGTCTATTAGAGCTCAGTGGAGTGAAGATTCTGTCCATGAGTGGCTAGATTCCTCATCTCTCTCTCATAATAGCAATGGCTTGAGCTTGGAGCTGAATAGGGGAGTTCTACCAATTAATTCTCTTTTTCTCTGTTGATTAGTAGTTCTTAGGTCTTAAGAATGCTATTTGATGAGTAGATGAATTGTATTGAATTAAATTTGTGTTAGAGAATTAATTGTGTAGCTATGGAATTTCAAGACTTGTATTTGATATTTGATCTTTATATCTTCAATCCTTTGTAATTGACTTGGTATAGCTTTTACTTTGAATTTGTTGAGACTATCTAATGGCAATCTAAGGTGGCTTAATTGTTAGTTTTTTTGTGTGTTAAATGCAATTCTTGATTTTAATTGTGCTAGCTTTGCTCAACCAACCTAATTGTGGTTAATTCATATTCAAGGTGGCTTGGTATGTGTCAATGCATTTAGGCCTAGGCTAAGAGGTGGCTATTAGTGTTCTATTGCTAGCTAATTCCCATATCTTTAGAAGTGAGGAAAGCCTGAGTCATTGTGAGAGAGGGTTGGCTATTTTATTGTTAAACTCTTTGTTCAATTCTGTCATTCAATCAAACTATTCCATTCTAAAAGAGAAAATTCATAAACAATTCATTTACATTCATTTTGAAATAGACAAAACCCCAAAACTTGTGAAACTTGCATATAGTTTACATAGGAAATCATTTTCATTTTGGCTCCCTATAAGTGATACGACCCAGATTGTGCCATTATATTGCATATCTTTATCTGATTATTTGTTTTCAACCCCTAAGGCGACTAATAGGGAGATGTCAATATGACGTGTCAATGACTGAGACAAATTCAAAGAGACATGATATTCTTATGAACCAAATTCTCTAGCAAAGAGAGCTTTATTCATGCAAAATCTCTCTAGGAGAATAATAGTGAAAAGGAACTATCAAGTATTCCTGAGGCCACTAATCCAAGTATGAGGATTGAGCTATTTTTATAACAAGAAGATATAGGAGGTAAGTAATAGGAGGTAAAATGTTATAAGAAGATAGGAGGAGTCACAACCACAACAAGAGGATACTAGAAGACCTTACTTAAACATAGGAAGAGAGTCCTATGTCATAACCCCTACTATGAAAAAGTAAAATGATTAAAGCTCTTAAGAAAGAGGCAGCTCTTATCATCAATTCAAAAGATAAAGTCAAAAACCTAGGAATTATCCAAAATGCTCTAAGAGGACATGCTAAAAAAAAGGTAGAAGGCCATATTGGAGGAAACTTATTCCAATTGAGTATAGGAATCATTTGACCCATCACCTAGCTGAAAGGCAATTGAAGCAAAAGTGTTTTCAATTAAAAGGTAAAAGTATCATTTGATAAACCTAAGGTATGCTTTGTAACTAAAAGGTACACACAACAAGGTACAGATTGACAAGACCCCTACCTATTGTGAGTTCTAGCTCCATAAGGTTAGATTTGACTATATTTCCTAAGCTCGGGCTTGAAATTATGTCAAGTAGATGCAAAGACCACTTCTCTAAATATGAACTAAATATATATAAAACAACTTGAGGGTTTCATAAGAAAGATAAAAAGAGAAAAAGGATTCTCAAAACAATCAAACGATAGTATATGAGGATTCACAAAATGATAACCTTATATAACTTTGAAGTGATCAAAGAAAAGCTATAGCATGCACATCAAGTAATTTGGAATTTGTTTTTGTGATGTTATTCTCTTATTTTAATGACATATCTCTACCCAAAAGAAGCTTAAAGGCTGTTAAGACAAACCAAAGATAAGTGATCTTTAAACTTTGATAAAAAGTACATGGATGGAGCAGAAAATATTTTGAGAGAAAAGACAAGTAGCAATCACATAAAGGGACTACTGCCTTTATCACATAAGGCTTGCACAAGTAGAACCCTTCAGCATCTCGACATAATGTACTGCAAACCCATGAATGCCCTTAGAGTTAAAGGATATAACCAAAGTGAGGTTATCTATCATATGAAGAAATCTAGCATATAATGCAAGGAAGAGTCCTATATTGAAGCTTAGTTGGTAACTCAATGTATACGACACTGTGATAAAAGTGGACTTATAAGTCAATCTTTAGTCTATTTTAGTAAACAAGTACTAGGAATCTGTGAAAAGGATATGAGATGCCTAAGAAGAACTATGGCTCCTAAGTTATATATCAAGATAACAAGTACTTATAATGCTGATTGAGCTAAAGACCTATACAAGCAATATTTGGTTTAAGAAAAATGTTTCTGCTAAATAATGAGGCTGGAGAACTAGATACAAGTATCCTTGTCTTTCATGAAATCAAAACATAGAACATGTTCTACTACCACTCAAGAAGCCACATGGCTCAAAAGGTTTCTAGTGTGATTAGGAATTAATGGCAGATCAGAGGGTCATGTTCCAATATGTTTTGATAGACACAAGCAAAACTAAATACATAGACATAAATTATCTCTCAGTGAGAGATAGGATTATTAAATAGCAATAACAATTCAATACCACTTTGGCTACAAGGAGTTGGCATATCTCCTTACACAACCCATTATTAAGGATTCATTAGTGAGATAATCAAAGACTTAGGTATCCGTAGAATATAAAGTCTTGAACTTCTTTTATCAAGATACAAAAGAAATGCATTACCATTATATATGTCAAATATGAGTACATACATGTGCCAAGGTATACAATAACTTGTATGTTGTACAGGTTAAGGTTGGACTTTTCACATAAGCAATCGCCTTCTATGTTTATAAGGAACATCGAAGATGAGACACTGCATGATCATCATACTATAAGAATAATGGTCGGGAAGTATCATAGCATATGTGTTGCCTCAAATAAGTCTAAGATGAGATCTACAATGTACCAAATAATGGATCCACGCAAAGATTACATCTAGTCATAGATAAATGTGATCCATGAAACCTGTAACCAGAAAAAGAATTCTTCTCTTATGAGACATCATTGGATTTATATTGAAGAGTTTCAACTTAAATACTGTGCGTACCTAGAACTTAAGTCTATATATTGTCAATAAATCAAAATTGAAATACACTTTTAATAAAGTTAAGACAAATACCATAGCATGTAATTAATACTACATGTGCTTATAAGAAACCATAATAAGGAATATGAGTGGAAGATTCTTGTTCCATCACGTTGTAAGTCCTAGAAAGGAGAAAAATCCTTTTACAATGCTCTTAAGACTTAAACAGAATCACGAGGGGCTAATTTAGTGATATCTACTCTAGCTTGCACCTTATGGTCATAAGTGATTCGATCTGAAAGGTCAATACTAAGAAAGTAATTAGGTTAGACCTAATTGATCACCAATCAGATGAAAGGTTTATCCTGAAGCACACAACCGTGCTAGTGTTTGTGATTGGTCTCTTACTAAATTGTCTGAGAAACTTTTAAGTGTGGATACTAAGCCTATAAAGTGGCAATCTGAGTTAATCAATAATTAACTCAAGAGGGATTAGATACGCTATAAGTGATGTGTATGGGTGAATCTAGGACATTCAAGGTAATATAACAACTTGCATGCATATCTAGGATTTTCTTATGTGCTGATCTGCATAAAGGACTTCTAGTACACAAGTATTCAAAATTGAAGATGTCGTGCCCATGCAGTCATGACAGACACTGAGTATGAAGCAAGAGAGATGTTAGCCCATTAAGGGTGAGTTGGATATGTTGAACTTTTTTGGTTTGGATCCACCCTTGATAGACCAGATTATTTGATTAAATATTAAGAAAATATTCCAATTAAATATCCAAACAAGATTACAAAACGTTTGACTTGGTCAAATGGTTTGAATGAAATCTAATCGATTATGATATAAATTAAATTAATTTATATTATCCAGGTTAAATTTGTATATTAGAGATATATGTGTTTAGAATGAATTGAGATTAATTTTGGATTTAAATTCAAACTCATAATCTTATCAGTTAAGATATATTTGAATATTCGAATTCAAATTCAAACTAATAGATTCAGTGGATATTTTGCCTTCCCAAAATATCCCTGGACAAAGCTATAAATAGAGGCCTCTATCTATAAGTTTAATACATCCTACTAGTTGAGTTTTTCTACTCTCTCTTTCTAATATTCTCTTTTATGTGATATTCTACTGTGCCACTCAGGTTTAGGCTCTAGTAGTCTAAACTTTGTGTAAGTATCAGGAGATCAAGTCGTGGAGCTTTAGAAGAATGACCCTGATTCAAACATGGATCCGACTTGGTACTTACTTTTGTTTTATAATTAATATTTCTAACAATGTACAAACTTTTCATGTACACTAATCTATGTTAACGTATCCATGGTAACATTTTGTGTAATGTAAGAGAGTTAACGAATAATATTTAATTGATATATAAAAAATATATATTGAATTATAAGAGCACAGACTGATGGCCTGATGTCATAAGTGAAATCAAATCTTAAAACTCTCATGCTGCTATAGTATGAGATCATTGGCCTTATATTTTATTTTTAAAGACAAAACTATAAGAATAATTTTGATTATCTAAATGGCTAAATCAACTTGAAACCATTTTGAAAATGCATCCGTACTAAAGTCATAACGAAGACTTGTTTTGTGATCTAAGTAGGGGCGGGGCTAGTTGAATTGAATTCAAGCAAAGGAAGTGGTTGGATATTATTATTATTATTATTATTATTATTATTATTAAGATTAAATATTATTTTTTATGTTGTTGGGTGTCTTCTAAGAAATACTATGGTAAAAAAGGTTTGGTGTTTGTGAATATTATTATAATCTATCCATTCCATAATATAAAAAGTCTTCTGGAAGAAATTTTTAGTTCAAAATATAAAAATTTGACAGAGTAATTAATAATAGTTTTTTACTTTTATCCCTTATTATAAGAAAGAAAGAGGATTTAAATACAGAAGAGGGAAGAAAGAATTTTCCTATTACCTCCTTTAATAAGGATAAAATATATAACTTTTATCAATTCGAAATGCATTTAGTGACCTGTGAGAAACCTTGACTAATTTCTTATATAGTTATATTATGACAAGAGAGAGTAGATTTGCATGATTAATAAATAGCGTGTTGTCATAGGAATCTATATTATATAAAAATTTTGACAACTTAATTTATTTATAATTTAGAAATAGTATCATTGATTTTTTAACACAATAAATAGTATAATTTATATTTAACTCTAAAAAGGTACAATGATAAAATTGTTCATAAGATAGGCCCACACAAGCATTCTAAACAAAATATTATTCAATATCAGCCGGCCTCTAATTCAACTTTGATAGGAGGATTCCTGTATCTATAAAAAAAGTTTGATATTTTTTTTAAATAAAAAGACAAAATAATATTTAAATAATATAAAATTACAAATTATTAATAGTCAATGAAGTAAAATGAGTTCACAAGAAATTGTAAAAAATGGAAATTGGAATGACCCTAAATTTAACAACAAAAAGTCAGAAAGCAAAGTTAAGATCTCTTGCCAAGTAAATTGATATTTAATTGGATGAATTTATCATCTTGCAGTGATATGCCTTCTACGATATGGTAATCCCTCCGTATTTTATTATAAGAAACAACTATTAAAATCACATATTAGCTAAATTTAGTTAAAAGTAATAAATGTGTAAAATATATCAATATTTTTTTCTATTATTACCTTTGTTTGTAAAGAGAGTAAACGAGAGATAATGAGTAAAAGTTTACTATAAAAGTATAATAAATGACATATATTTAATAAGGATAAAAATAGAAAGACTAATTTAAAATTTCAGACAAAGAATATTTATTTCTTATATTTGGAGATGCCACTATGAGAGGGATTATTTGTTACAAAAAAGAACAGAGGGAGTAGCGTTGGCTTCTTTTGGATTATTGTTATGCTTAAAAATGTCAAACCTTGTTGGTTTCCTTTAATTTCTCTCACGGTTCGTTGCTTTATAAGAAAATATTCTTTTTTTAAATTATATATATAAAAAACACATGTAGAATTTGTGTGATAAAATTAAGGAAAAATTGCTGGAAAAATTGGAAAAATTGATGATAAATCCCTCATTGAAAATTTAATTGGCATATGGTTTCTACAATGATAGATTGCATAAAGGAAAATAAATTACACATAAGGAAAATTGAGTTGCATCTAGAGAAGACAGTTTGCCCAAAACATTATTTAGATACAAGAGATCAATTTATACATAAAGATGATAACTTGCACAGGAGGAAAGATGGCTTGCACACAAGGGAAGTTGTACAAAGATAAGATGTGACACAAGGAAACATGAATGCATACAAATGAAGATGGATTGCACATAAGAAAAGTTAAGTTGTGTAGTAAGAAAATTAAGTTGCACAAAGTCCTCATGTATCATTTACCAATTAAATTCTCAATGAGAGATTTAGCCACAATTTTTTCAAAAATATTTCCATTGAAATATTTATCACCAATAGGTACCTCAAATTTGTTTAAAGATTCATGTGTAACTCATTTTCAGCAGTTGTAATATGATCTTTAATTGTATGCAATTCATATTTAATTATGCGCAAATTGAAAAACATTTGCACGTACAACTGAAGATATTGTACACAGCTAAAAAGTAGATGCACTCACTCAAAAACTTGAATCTTTAAACAAATTTAAGGTATCTTTGAACAATAAGTAATTCAATGAAAACATCTTCAACTTTTTTTTCCTAAAATTAATAGGAAATAAAATCAGCCTAATCCTACGTTTTTGACATATTGAATATACAAATGAAAGCAGTTTTACCTAATCTCACATGGACTCAACCAGCTCCTAGCCTCTACAAAAGTTTTCTATTAAAGTCCATTAAATATTATTTTAGAGGAAGCTACTAAAAACTTGAGTCTATTATTAAATTAGTTGAAACATTAGTTTAAAGGTTAGTTATGTAATTGGAGTTGAATCGGAATCAAATTAATCATAATAAAGTAATATAACTTAGAATGTATAAAAATGTTCATATATAATTATGAAAAAGATTAATATTTAAAGAAAAATGCATTAATTCAAAGCAGATGAAACATTCAGTTATAAATTACTCATAATCCAACAAAATAAAGTTATTAAAACACAAATATGATAAACTGTTATTTTTCTAAACTCAAAATAATATCATTTTAGGTTCAATTTGGAAAAAAAAAAAAAAAAAATAAAAAACCCAGATCAACTTTCCCCTTCCAACTTGCTGTATTGACTAAGTTGATCCTGGATTGCTCCTTTTCTGGATTAATTAATTACCCAGATTGGTCAAGTTACAGGTTTCCTTACCATGCTGTCCATGGTAATTTTGGGAGAATTTAGGCTATCCATAAAGTTAAACTATAATTGCTTTTAATAATCCAACTTTTTTTAATCCGTAAAGTTATATTGTTTATTTTATTAAATATTTTGCTCCAAAAACATTATCACACACTTTAGTCAATATTTTTGTTTTAAATGGTATTGCATTAATACATTTGGATCAATATCTACTAATTGATCGAGGCCGGACTGTCGTCTTTTCGATCGTTAAGAAAGTGAGTTGTACTAGAAAAAATGCAGTATAGGATGCAACCAGTCATTCTTCTCGAGGAGGTTGTTATTGGAAATCCTAGTCTAAGTTGGTTTTAAAAAACATTGTAAATTTGAGTGAGTAAAAATGGGGTTTTAGTTGTTTTAAAGGTGGTGCAACAAATATAAAGTGCAGAAAGTTAACTATTTTTGGTATTTTAAATGAATGAAGAAATGTTTTGGATTAAAAGGAAATTATGGTTAAACAGTCTCTTAATGATGAAAACTCAGCTATCACTGCTCTTTAGAATGATTGGGAGTTTTAGAAAACCTCTAAGTCTGAAGAAAACCCCAAGTAATCACTTGGGTCCAATGTTTTAATTAATGAAAACTCACTTTAATCAAAGTTAATTAACATCTCTTAAGACATTGCTGAAACCACTTAGAGTGTAGATGAATAAATGGTGCAAATGCCCTCTGAATGCCAATTGACGCACATAGAATACTAAGAGCACAGATTAATCAACAATAATCATTGAAAATCAAATTGAACGCAAGGATTCAAACTGAAATATTAAATAGATTAATCAACATTAGCATCATCCAATCCAAATACAATAAAATAGTCTAAATACCAGATTTGCAATCATAAACCTGGTTTGATACAAGTGCAAAAAGTTCGTAAATTTAGAAATATTCAACACAGCATTAAACACGGGTTTAGTCTATAGAAAAACTCCCCAATTAAGTCGTTGAGTTCAAGCTTTGTTCTCCATCACCAAAGAGGCTAAGGGGTTTAGCCTCTCATGCTTTCAAACCAATCGCAATCGTTCCAGGAATGAACAGCCATGGTTAAAGCTAAAAATGAAGTTGGAAAAATGGAGAAGAAGGTGGTTGGAGTGGTTTGATCGGTCCAGAAATGCAGAAAATGATGAAGAGATGAAGAAAAATAGAAGTTTTGGGTGTAAGATCAATGGAGACTTGAGAGGAAATGATGGTGGCTCAACCTTATGCAAATCTGCAGAATAGAAGAGTATCTTTTCATGGTGGCTGCCCTCCTTAGGTATAGAAGCTCAGAAACCTATTCCAAAACGCACAGCTTCACTTAACGCACTCAGCTTGCGACCTCAGGAATGTAAGGTCGCAACTCAGGGGGGTCAGGTCACGACCTAATAAGTTCTATGTCGCAACCTGGGAAGATAGGGAGCTTTCATCTTGACTTAGGTCCAAAACGCATAATTTCACTGAGAGGCATCCAGGTCGCGACCTCAGGAGTCCATGTCACGGCTTGGGGAGGCAGAACACTCCCAACTCTTGTGTTTTAGTTCTTATAACATTTTGGCTCCATCCATGCTCCATCATGGTTCTTGGGTCCTTCTCCAATTGCTTGAAAATCACAACAAAAAGCTTTGTAAAGACCAACTGATTACAGATCAAGGCAATTAAATTTAAGAAGAGAAAAATGACCCTTTTTACCCCGTAAACAGCAAAATGCAATGCATGACTCAATGTAATCAAATGGATATAAATGCACGCATAATGAGGGTAAAATTGTTGCAAAAACATTAGAAAACACTTGAGAAAACTATATAAAGATTGGGTTCTATCACTCCCCCACACTTGAACCTTTGTACTCCTAGACAGAGACTTGAATCATTCTAAAGAAAGTACAACTACAATTAAAGAGAGTAGCATGTTCAAAAGTGATCTCAAGACCTAATCGATCAACCTCTTTTAGGAATACAAAAATGATAACATGAACAATGCCAAGTAATTAGATAGAAGGTGTAATTGACTCGAAATGCATGAACACTAGAGATTTGCTCACAAGGTATAAGTGTTTGAATCGCTCATCTCTCCTAATTAGGGTTCTTTTCTCTCAAATATCCAAGCAGCAAATATTCTACCATAAGCTTGTAATGACTCTAAAATCTTCACTACTATTCAGCATCCATGTAAAGAATCAAGAGGACTTTTAGGTTATAGTGATGGAAAGGCTAAATGTAATAGAAAAAGGTGAAATCGAGTGTCAAGAATTAAAGAAATGTGAGTTAAATAACATCTATTTTTAGACAAGGAAGTTCAAATCCCAACCTTCTATCACCAAGGGAATACTTTATTCAACTTTATTTTGCTGTTATAGCTTATGTATATATAAGGAGTATTTCTTTACTCTTCTGTTCTTTTTGCTTTCTTTTTTTTTTTCAAACTAAAATAAAAGTAAAATTCCCAATTAAGGCTGATAAAGATCAGGAAATCATAATTGTCGAGACGGATTCAACTCAATTAACATCATTGTTCAAACCACTCAAAATGGTAGACAAAATGAAAGAAGTGTAGGCTCAAAAATGATTAAGCAACGGATAAATAGTTATGGGTTGTGTTTGGGTAGAAAAGTGTAGAAAAGAATGCTTCCATCATATTCAAAATCATAAATGCACACGTAATTTTGACCAAGAGCTAAAACAAGTTCTAGAGAATGTAAACCACATGAATAATCACTCAATATAGAATCAAGACTCAAAAATATCCTTCCAATAAGGGTTTCACATCTCAATTGCTCATACAAGAAGTTTTAATCAATATGCATTAGTCACAAGGCATCAAAACACTTATCACAAAAGCAACTCATAAGATGAGGATTAAAAAGATCAAGATAATCACTTAAGAACATACTTGAATCCCAAATGTGACTATAAAGTCTTCAGAAAAATCATTTTCAAAATCCAGCATGCTTAAAAGTCCAAGGATGGCACAGTTTTCAAGAAAAACTATTTGATGCAATGAGGGTATATGAAAAAGGCAAAGGTTTTCTTGAAAATGATGCAAAGGTAGTTTAAAAAGGTTCCTCCTATACAGCAATGCAAAAAGCAAAGAGAAGGGTAAAGTTGCACAGCAAAAGAGTCCAAGTCGCGACCTGGATACAATGAGGTCACGACCTGGGTACACAGAGACACCAAGTCAGGAAAAGGGGCTGAGGTCGCGACCTAAGATCAAATACGTCGCGACCTGAAGCAGTGAGGTCATAACCTGAAGTCAAATAAACTACCAACGCAAAAATTTCAAGCTATGCCCAATAATTAACAAGTAAAAACCCTTTCAACAAGCATATGATCCAATTCACAGTAATTCACCATCCCCAATCAATTCAAAGCCAAATAATAATGATGAAAGATTGGATTTTCAAAAAAAATTTGCCAAAAATTCTGAAACAACCACAGAAATGATGCAACAAAGTGAAATGGATTCCTCCTCCACACTTAGACTTGATAGTGTCCCCACAGTCAACAAAAAAGGGAAAAGAACAGCAGCAGCCACAAAAGAACAAAGTAAACCAACTATTCATTGCAAAAAAGTTAACATACAAAAGAGAAGTACCTTTGAAGTACTGAGATCACAGGATAGAGCAACAAAAAAAATTGAAAAGAAAAATAGAGAAACAAAACAAAAGGCAAAAGGCTTCCAGCAGCAAAGATTTCAATTGTCCTTCGCTCTTCTTTCTTCTTCAACCCCGACATCTTCCCTTGCTTGGAAATTAGCTTCTCCCATTTCAACATTAATAGGAGTAGTAGTAGCAACACCAGAAGATTATCCCGGACCTCACTAAAAAAGCTGGTGGCAGGAATGGTGTTCTCCCAGAAGCTCATTCATACTCTTGGGGGAAGTTGACCTTAAGAGCCCTGGCCATCTCTAATATCAGAGGATCTATAAACCTCTACCTTCTGAACTTGTGAGACATAGAGATAGCTTTGTATGCATCGAACTCCTCACTTAAAATTGTCACTTGTTGACTGAGTTTGGTAATTTGATAATTTAAAGAGGTGAGGTTGAAACTAGAGCCACCCTCAGCTGCCTCCTCTTCTGGTTCTTCCCCAATCACCCTTTTTCCTCTCTTCCTTTCTCTGTTGATTTGGAGGCGGCATAGCACCTGGTCGTGAGAGGGTCCAAGAGAGAGTCAGATTGGTGCGCTGGTATCCCATGTACTGTACACAGATCAGTAATCAAGTGCGAAAATACCATAAGAGTTTGGACATTGTTGACACAACGATTAATTTGGTCCAGGGCAATAATGGGAATGTCAATCGGCTGCATGGTCATCAAGAGATGTAGAAGAAGTACACCATCTTCAGAAACATCAGAAATGTGGGCCCATGGCATCACATTATAAATCATGAAGTTCAGCCAAATCCTGGCTTCATCATTCATGTGCTTGTGCTCAAAGTCTTTCTGACCGCTTTCCTTTATGGTCCACCTAGCTTCCCCTGTCTTGATAGTTTGGAAAACCTCTCCCCAGGGAACTTCAGTAAGTCTGATCTTCCATTACTAGTATTCGCAGATAGGGATATCGAGCAACTTGTAGAACTTCTCAACAACCTCTCGAGTTAAGAAACATTCACTGCCTTTAAAAGTGATCTCCCTATGTCTGTCCATGGCAGAGCAAGTGTAGAATTCTCTCACCAACATCAGATTGGCCTTATTCCTCTTCTTCATAAGTTCGTCAAGGCCCCTTTGTTTGGCAAGCTTGTAAAAATGGTACTGCTGTGTTTCTAGAAAATATTGCTCTTGAACTACCCCCTGTTAGCAAATAATTCCACAGCTTTCTTCCTTGAAAGTCTAGTCTCCTCACGAGGGCAAAGCTTCTTCTTCAAGCCTGAAGACTCAGGATTTTTGCTGCAAGGTATCTGGGTGCAAAGTAAACAACTAAAGTAAACACACAAACAAACAAACCTAGAAAAGAAACTAAAAACTACACTAAGAACAGAAACCAAGCACTCCCCCACACTAGGCCTACACTTACCCATTGCTAGACTCACCTAAGGAAAATAGTTGAAGATTTTGAATTGGGACATTTGCATTTTAAAACCATTAGGGAAATCATGAGAAAACCCAAGTATTCATAATTTTCAATTGCCCCAAAATCCATTTCTTGCTAACCCTTGATGTGTAAAGTCAAGATCCATTAAGAAATTGTAGTTTCGAAACAACAGAGGTGAATCAGGGGTTTAAAACCTCCTCTGTGAGCTCAGGTAGCGACCTAAGAATAATGAGGTCACGACTTGAATAGATAGAGGGGAATTTTGAATTCAGAAAGGTTTGAGGTCACGACCTGAAATCAATGAGGTCGCGACCTGAACCTAGAAAGTTTAGAAAAAGCAGTGCGAACTAGTTTTCTCAAAACCAAATCTTTTTTAGAAAATGCAATCCTAAGCAGTCCAAAAACTAGTTAAACAATATTTTCAACGTTTAGCAATACTCCACTCAACCAAAATCAAAGCCCTAATAAAAACAACACTATCTACTAATAAAAACGCAGAAAACTAAACCAGAAAGAACAGAAAAACTGAAAACAAAAAGGGAAGATTAAACAGACCTTAAGAGAGTGGAAGGATAGAAGGTCTAAATGCAAGTTGGAGATAAGATTGTTCACGAACTGCAGGAGGTGGATTTCATAGTGGAGGCACTTAGAAATCGCAAAAACTGAAGAATATAAACAACTAAATGGTTAGGGAAAGAGCAAATCGTTAAAAAGGACTGAGTTGTTACGACTTTGGAGGGAATTTGAAAAGCTGCGACTGTTGAAGAATCCAAGATAGGGAGTTGTGACTTCAGGAAAGGAACAACCGTGGGGGAAGAGAGTTGAACGTGGGAAGATCATGCGCGGGAAATAAATTGAAAGGAGGGGTTAACTGGTTTTACAAAAAAAGGCCTAGGGTTTTAAGTTTGGAATGAATGAAACTTGAATTCAGGGTAGGTTCAAGGGTAAAATGGTAATTAGGGTGGAAATAAGTGGGCGTAAAGAGGTGAACTCGAAGAAAAACTCTGACTTTTAATGTTAGGTCGCAACCTGATGTAAGTGAGGTTACGACTTAACCAGAGAAATGAGCTTTTAGGGTTTTAGAAAAGGCTCTAGGTCGCAACCTAAAACCACCGAAGTCGCGACCTAAACTCACAGAGAGCCTTTACCCATTGTCTTCCCCAAGTCAAGACCATATATAGTTAAGTCGTAACTTAAACACATAGAGAGCTCCTAAAATCAGACTAACCCCCCAGGTCGCGACCTAAAAATAGTGAGTCGCGACCTGAGTACATAGAGAGGCTCTGACACTCTAGACCCTGAGAAACTTCAAGCCTAAGTCCTTAAACCAAAATCACTTACCAAAATACCTACCATAACAACCCAACTCAGCGATCCATCATGAAATTCTTAACAATTCAAAACAAAACTCCAAAAACAAGTGATGGAAGATTGGGAAAAACTTTCAAAAGTTCACAAATTTTTGAAAAAATTTTGGTAAATTTTAGCAAGAACTACCCATAACAAGGAACAACCCGACAACCAAAACACAAAACCACTTTTAAAAGCTCCCTCCCCCATACACTCAAAGCAATATCCACATTACGGCACATAGTCACACTAAAGCACAAAGCCAAAACACAAAACAACGAAGGTGGAAGTTGTGAAGTTCAGTTCAAGACTGATGCACAACACATCACCCTTCTAGAGAGAGGAAAATAGCTAAACGCAAAGGTAGGTAAACTCAAGAATGCGAAGAAGTGTGTGGTGGTGACAGAATAGAAGCACAATTACAATCACATCAAACACAAAGCCAAGGAAGATTATTGAAAACAAACATAGAACAAACTAAATTTAAAACTACTTCTACTAAGGACATCCCTTCCACAGTCTCTAAAATTCATATGAACAGTAAAAGTAAAGGAAAGGGATGACCTGGCCTTAAGAAGGCGGTGCGGGCTCTTCATAGAGCTTAAGAAGATGACCGTTACACTGAAACATTTTGCCTGTGGCCTCCTCCTTGAGCTCTATCATCCCAAAGTTATGCACTTTCATCACAATGTAGGGTCCATCCCAACTCGTCTTGAACTTACCCTTCTTAAATTCGAATCGAGCTTGATACCTCAACACCTTTTCACCCTCGTTAAACTTCTTTCTCAAGATGTTGGCATCATGGACAAGCTTGGTTTTCTGCTTGTAGATGTCTGAGTTGTTGTAGGCATCTAACCATATTTCTTTAAGTTCTTGAATTTCAAGGAGTCGGTTTAGGCTAGCTTCCTCTAAATCGGCGTTGCAGCTCTTAACCGCCTAATATGATCGATGCTCCAGCTCTACCGGAATGTGACAGGACTTACCATAGATGATCTGATACAGAGACATACCAATTGGGGTCTTGTGGGTAGTGCCGTAAGCCCACAGTGCATCATCTAGTCATAAGCTCTAGTCTCTATTAGAGGGCTTGATAATCCATTCCAAGATGCGTTTGATCTCTTGATTTGATACTCCAGCCAGACCATTGGTTTGAGGATGATAAGGGGTGGACACTCTATGGGAAACCCCATATTTTGCCAACAAGTTATTGAGGTTTGTGGAAGAGGTATTTCACTGCTGTGTGATTTGTAAACACAACCACTTTAGAACTTATTAGATATGGTCTAAACTTATCAAGTGCAAAAACAATTGCAAACAATTCCTTCTCAGTAGTGGTATAGTTTTTCTAAGCTGCATCTAGAGTTTTAGAGGCATAAGCAATCACTTTCGAAATAGAATTCTCCCTTTAACCCAACATTGCTCCCACACTCAAGTTTGAAGCATCACAAGAAATTTTGAAAGGCAAATCCAAGTTGGGAGAGGTCAAAATAGGAGGAGTAACTAACCTATTCCTCAATTCATCAAAAGCAAGCTCACATGCATGGTCAAATTGAAAATCAACATCTTTTTGCAGTAATTTGGAAAGAGGTAAAGTGATTTTACTGAAATCCTTGATGAACCTTTTATAGAACCCCACATGTCCTAAAAAGGACCTCAACTCTTTCAAGTTGGTAGGATAATGCAAAGAAGTTATTGCCTCTACCTTGGCTTTATCTACCTTAATTCCTTTCTCAGAGATTAAACGTCCTAGCATGATGCCTTGGTTAACCATGAAATGGCATTTTTCATAATTCAAAACCAGCTTTTTCTTAATGCATCGTGCTAAGATTTGGTCAAGACTTTTCAAGCAATCTTCAAAAGAATTCCCATAGACAGTAAAATCATCCATGAACACATCCATGTATTTTTCAATAAATTCAGCAAAAATGGATAGCATACAGTGTTGGAATGTGCTAGGAACATTGCAAAGACCAAAAGGCATTCTTTTGTAAGCATAGGTTCCAAAGGGACAAGTGAAGGTAGTCTTGTCTTGGTCTCTAGGGTCTATAGGAATTTGGAAATATCCAGAGTATCCATCTAGGAAACAGTAGTGACTTTTCCCCACTAATTGTTCAAGCATTTGATCAATAAAAGGTAAGGGAAAATGGTCTTTCCTAATGGCATCGTTCAGCTTCCTATAATCAATACAAACTCTCCATGAGTTTTGCACCCTAGTTGGGATGAGTTTATTGTTCTCATTTTTAACTACTGTTATCCCACTCTTTTTTGGCACAACTTGTACCGGTGACACCTACTCGCTATCAGAAATAGCATATATGATTCTAGTTCTCAGAAGTTTGTCTACTTCTTTCCTAACCACATCATAAATTAGATGATTCAACCTCCTCTGGCTTTGTTTAATTGGCTTGGAATCTTCAGTCAGTAAAATCCTATGGGTATACACGCCCTTAATGTTAGCTAATTGCCAACCCAAAGACTCCCTATTTCTTCTAAGGACTCCCATTAAACTAGTTTCCTTCATATTTAGTTAAAGAACTAGAAATAATGATAGGCAATTTATTCTCAAGCTCAAAATAAGCATATTTGAAGTTGGGAGGTAAATCTTTCAGTTCTAAAGTTGGGGGTTGAACAACAGAGGGAATTAGAGTAGAAACATCAGTAAAGTTAGAGAAACTCCTCTTTTGAGACCCTTGTGAAATGAACTCGCTAGCTTCACTTGGATCCACTATGCTTGCTTCAATCTTATCAAACGTTGCACCAAGCTCAAGTTGGTTTACAGCAGCAACAACCTTAGGTTGGGTTGCCTCTATACCTACTTCATTGCTAAAAATTAGATCATTCAGAAATCGTAAGGGATAGGGTGTAATCTTGGAATGTGTATGAGTAGCAATTGAGTCAGAGAGTGCTGGCCCTTCAACCAAAGTCCTCAGGACATGAGGTGATGAAGCAATTGAAGTCTAAAGTTCTGGGAGTGAAACAGGGGACTCACGTCTAGGTCGCGACCTCCTATTTCACGCGAAGGTCACCCTCTTGGATTGCTTGGGTTGAAGTTGCGACTTGATGACCTTTAAGTCGCGACTTAATTTGACAGAGGCCACCTTCTTCACAAACTTAGTCTAAGGTCACGACTTAAGAATCCTCAGGTCGTGACCTCATGTCACAAAGGCTCATATCCTCATATTTTACTCCACTCTCAGCAGTCACTACTTCTTGAAAATCTACATCATTAACTAACAAACTCCTTCCAAGGCCAATGTCAGTTGTAAACGCAGAAATGGAATCAAAATTTGATAAGAAAGAAAAGTCTTGAGAAATGGAAAGCATGATATCAATTTCTAGAGAATTAATGCATGGCACCTCATCTCTATAAGGACTAGAAAATGAATAAACAAAAGAGAAGGAATTAAAGTATTCATCATATACACTCAAAGATGAGTTAAGCTCATAAGATTCATGTGATGATGTAGCAGAAGAATCAATCAATTTAGGTGAATTCATGTCATAACTATCATGTATATGCAGCTCATGCTCATCCCTAGCTTGCTTAACAGCTAAATCAATGGCATTTAAATCCATGAATGCAAAATTGTCAAAAGGATAATGCATAGCTCCATTCATATTAAAATTTGCAACATGGTCCCCTACTTCCATTGTTATAGAGCTATGTTTTATGGATAGTCTTAGAGGTTTGTAGGAAAGGCCTTCCCAAAATCAAAGTGCTCTCGTTTGCAAGTTCATTCAATATATCTAAAACATAGAAATCAGTAGGGAATACTAGGTCTTTGACTTGAACTAGAATGTCCTTGATTATGCCCTTAGGATACTTAATAGACTGATCTACCAGTTGGAGCACTACACTTGTGTCTTTAATCCCATTAATCCCTAATGCCAAATAAACCGACTAAGGCATGACATTTATAGCAGCTTCTAAATCTAACAATGCTCCCTTGATTGAACCTTTCCTATGGTACAGGGGACTATGTAAGATCCAGGATCTTGGCACTTAACAGGTAGTTCAGCCTTGAATAAGGATGACACATTAATACTCACCTGAATTCTCTCAAGGGGCCTAAACCTTTGCTTGTCATTACACAGTTCCTTTAGTAATTCAAAGTATTTAGGATTCCCTCTTAAGAACTGAATTATCGACACATTAATTTCCAGCTTGTTAAATAATGTGCAAGCATCAGTAGCCAACTCAGCATCAAACTTTTTCTTACCAGAGAAATAGGCTTTAGGAAAAGGAAGGTTTTTAGCACATACCTCCTTACCTACTGGCTTAGAGGCTCCTTGGTTGCTGGTCTTTGGCTTGTCCTCCTTTTGCTGGCCTTTGTGAGATGCTTCTTCTTGGATGAGCGGAAATAGAAAGCAATGAAAGTATAGAGAAAAAATGTGACAGGAGGTTAGATTTTTGACAGGATAAAAAGGGGAAATAGGGGGAGAGAGGGAGAGAGGGAGAGAGAGCCAAGAAATATACTGTATATCTCTTCTGTCAGTAATCATAATATAAAAGTGAGTTACAAAGAGAGATGTTTTCAAAAAGATAAGGAAGGATGGAAGACGTAGTGTAGGGATGGAGAAAAGTAATGAAAAGAGAGAAGGAAAGTGCATAGAAAACCAAAAATACAAGTGTAAATCATTATCTAGTGGTTAAAAGGGTGAACAGTTTCTAAAACAAATAAAAATTTATTAAAATATGAATAAATGGAAGAAACTAGAAGGACTGCCTATCAAATTTTTTTTAGGTTCATCGTGTTATATGCTAATCAATTAAAATAAATTAGTACTTTGTTTATATGTTTAAAATTAATTTTTTATATTTAATTTTACTATTTGGTTTAGCTAAAATTTTAAATACGTAAAAAAAATTATGGTATAGTCTTATAGTGCTATTTTTTATAAACACTTCATATACTATGGTGTTGTCATGGTAACAATTAGATATGTTTTAAGTTTATTTTTCATATATATTATTATATATGTATATTTTTATTTTTATTTAGTTATTCGTTACTGATCCGATTTTGATCTAACTTGTTGAACCATGAAAATAGAAACTTCATTGGTTGTAAGTGAAGTGTAATATTGGAGAAGAGGTCAGGGTAAGGATTTGTTCAAATTAAAAAGTTAAGGAATCTAAGAATGATTGGAACGTGTGTTTATATTCCTTTTTATTATTATTATTATTTGAATTTGCATTATGCTTTCACATTTCTTTATTTGTTTTTGGGTGATAAGGTGTTGTTATCTTTTAATTAGTTTAGGGTTTAGGTGAGATGACTATGAGGATAGCAAAAATTTGTGGGATTTTGGCAGTTTGGTTAGTAAGTGTGGGAATATAAAAAAGATGCTTGAAGAGACCAAAGCAAGTTTAAGAGGTTCTATGTAGTTGCCTATGTGCGAAACAGATGGAGGTAGGGGAGATAAGAATATCAAGGGTGGTGCAAATGTTGGTGGTTATACTATTGAATCAAATGAGGGAGATGAAGATTAAGTATGTGATAGGGCATATTGGAGCAAGAGATTGAAATATTTAGAAGAAGTAATAAAAGGGATAGACAAGAATAGGTAGAAGAGCCATGAAGCATTTATTTAAGAATATAGTAAAGAACCAAATGGCTTGGATGGAAATAATAAAAATGATGAATAACTAAGTGAGAAGCAAGATGATTCAAAAAAAGATAAGGAAGTAAATGAGAAGTAGGGTGGTAATGAAAATAGTGAGGAAGTAAATGAGGAGAAAGGTGGTAATAAGAATCATGAGAGAGCAAATTAGGAGGAGGGTAGTCATCAAGATGATAAGAGAGTACATGAGAATGAGTATGGTAGTGAAAAGGATAAGCAACCAATTAATATGGAATTGGCTACTCAAACATTACATGATAATAGAGATAATGATAATTTAAGTGAAAATGGAGGCAATAAGGGGCAGAGTGACGATGAATCAAGTATTGATGACAATGATAGTAAAGATAAGAATTTTAGGCCAAGGGAGGATGAGGTGTTAGTGGATGGTAAGGATGGTTAGGGCTAAATATAAAGATGAGGACTTAACAAATGAATTAGGCCCAGTTGGTGGTAATGGACCTATATAATAAGAGATGTGGAGAGAAGGGTATAGGTCAAATAGGAGGCCTTTTTTCATGTTAGGCATCACATATGCGAACAAGTAGGAGTTAAAATTAGCAATTGATCGGTATATAATAGATGTAAGGGTAAAATTCAGAATGGACAAAAGTTAGCCTTTAAGAGTAACTACAGATTGTAAAAAAGATAGCCTATTTGTCCTCTATGCCTCAAAAGATGAGTCTGACCCAGGATTAGTTTTAAAGACCTTAAACCTAGAGAACATATGTAGTTAAGTGTACAAGACTCTAAGGGTGTCCATGAATTGGCTGACTTCATATTTCAAGAGGAATGTGTAGGAGCCAATATGCAGAAGAATGTGGAGCAGGGGTTAAATCTTCATGTAGGTATTTACAAGTGCAATATAACAATGAGAAAGATTATGAAGGAGATGGAGGAGAGCATGTTAATGAGTTTAAGAAGTTGAAGGTTTTTTTTTTTTTTTCATGAGCTCAGGACTTCTAATCCTTAGTCAGATTTTTTTTTTATTGAAATTAACAAAGAGGCTCTTAAAGCTGAAAAAAGAGTATTCAGTTAAATGTTTGTGTGCTTAAATGCTGTAAATATAAGATTTTTATTTCTATTGAAGTTAACTAATTAGTTATTTCTGCAAGCTAATTAATCTCATTAGTTGATTTTTGTGAAAGTTATTTAATTATGTATTTTTTAAGTTATGTTATGTTATAACATAATCCTTGAACAAGTTAGTTAATTGTTAAATTTTTAGGTTAACAAATGTTATTACTTGATATATGTGGATGTTAATTAATTAGTTATTAAGTTTATTGGTTTAAGTCAATAAATGACTTGTTATATGCTTAACATAATTAATTACTTTGTTTATCTTTAAGTTCATTGATTCGTTCATATAGTTTTGAATTTGTTGAAAGGCTAGATATATAGGTCCATTGTAGGAGTTAATAGCACTTTCTTGAAGGGAAACGTGTAAGGCATGATGCTTACAGCAACGGCAATTGATATAGATGATTCTCTATATCTAATTGGTTTTGGGATAACACAAAAGGAGAACACCCACAATTTTAGTTGGTTTCTCCAATGGTTACAAAAGTCATTGAATTTGGAAAAGGGAGAAGGAGTCACCATTATGTCTGACATGTAAAAGTGGGGCTGTATATCATTTTGATTTTAAATGTGAATGATGATTGAGATTAAAGGTAGGATATAGCTAGTTGTAAATATGTGATTGACTTGAATGTTTTGTCCTTGATTGAAATTTTATGTTAATTAATTAGTTAAAGACAGAACTAAGTTAGGATTTAGAGTTAATTTTAAATGTATGATACACATGACTTGAATGTTTTAACTTATATGGATAGTTACTAACCACTTATAGTTAGCTTGCAACTAAATAAAAACTATGGATTGATTATAACCTATTTCACTTAGTTAGAATGGGTGTGAAAGATTAAGTTAAGGGCTAATAAGGAAAGTAGACAAGCTAATGAAGCCATGTATGACATAAAATCTAGACGGGGTTCAGACTGATATTTTTGAAATTATAATTCATGAAAGGCAAAATGAAAAAAATTGAGAAATATTCTAAAAAATTCCCAAAAAATGGTAAAACATTAAATTAGAGGTTTTGAAAAATTAGTTAAGGCCCTAGAAGTGGAAATGGGTGAAAATAACTTACTACAGAATTTCTTGAAAATAGAGATTTTTCAGAAAAAATAATGAAAATTGAGCAAAAATAATTATTTTAAATACGTAGAGACTTCAATAATTTTGAGAAAAATATGAAAAAAATTAATTAAGAATTTATTTAAGTTTATAAAATTATTTTAGGCCCTAGATATGTAGGAATTAATTTGAATATTTATTACCAAAATCTTATTAGTAAAGCCTAATTTTGGAGAAAATTCAAAATAAATAGTTAGAGGTTGAGATAAATTTTAAAATTTTTTAGGGGGCTTTCCTGTATTAAAAGAGGATTTTTGATATAGAGAAATAAATTTTTGGAGGCCCAAAAATAGTGAGTTTTGATTATAAATTAGTATTTGTAATTGGGACACACCTCTTCTTCTTTTCTAATCAGTTTTGTACTTCATTTTGAACCAAGATAATCCAGAAATTTCATGTGACCATGGCTCAATATGCACGAAGAGTTTTAAACCTAATTTAAGCCCAAAATCTAAAAAAAATCAAGAAGAAGGGAGACTTGACATGAGTTGAAATTTGAGGCATATGAAGAGGAACACATGTCCTCTTATGTGACAGAAAATAGTGCCATTTTGGAAGGTTTGGGTCAGATCTTGAGCTCTATAAATACCCTTAATTGCACATAATTTGGCCAAAATTAGAAAAAAGAGAAAAAATTCTGTCTAATCAAAATGTCATCCTTAAACAGTACCTAAAACCTTCCAAATCAAGAAAAAATTATCAAGTTTCAAGCAAGGATCCATTAAGGTATGTCTAAGCTTGATTTTGGTTGAAATTTCATGACAAATCCTAAGCCCCTATATTGTGATTTTTCGATCACCATGAGAATGGATTAGGAAAGGATAGAAACCATGAATATGAGCTTGGAATTGCATGTTTAATTGATGTTTGGAATGAATTTTGGAAGAAAACCAAAGTCAGGGTTTAAAACACCTTGTTCAACCACTATGTAATCTTGGGGTTAAAGATTGTTTTAATGTGATTTGATGATTCCATGAGTTTAAAAGGTGTATTTTTGTGTAGGAAATACCAAGAAAAAATGTTTACAATAATTGGAATCAAAAATAAAAATTTTAGAACCTAAACCTACCTATTCGACCAATAGTTTGAAGGGGAAGGAGTGTGATTTTATGAAATCTGAATTGATATTTGGATTCTATATGAAAAATTGTATAGGAATAACCCAAGAGATTGGTTGAAACAAAGAAGAAATAATTATGTCAAAAATCAAGGAAAAAAGGAGTTTAATTGAGCTTAATGTTAAACATTAGTGTTTATGCTTGGATTATAGGTAATTTAGGATGTGTTTATCCTTGGATTGATGGGCATTGTGCACAAAATCAAAGAGGAGCACAAAATCCTTAAAGAGGCCGAATTAAATACTTGAGTGAGAGGTAGCATTGAACTCATAATTTGAATTCTTTCTTACTTGATTGAATGTGTTTGTGTTATTTGATTTATGTTGTCATGATATGATTGAGCAAATTATGTGATTATATATGGAATTATATGTTGAATATGTCTTGCCAATATGTAATGAGGAATGGTATAATGGCTTGATTGATTTCTCTCTTTCCATGGCAAATCATATGCACATAAAATGTTGCATGATAATATTATTTTTATAATAACATAGCACATTTTTACATAGTAGATTAGCATGATATTTATGACTTACTAGTATTGAGATTTCTATAAAATCTCATTCTTTTATATTCAAATATTCATCAACTAGGGTTTAGACTAAGCAAAAACAAAGGAAAGGAGATCATTTTGGGAGACAATTGATTGTTATGCTCCTTGGAACAATGTTTGTAATTATTATGAATTGTTATGAATTATTGTAAATTATGTGGGGTTAATGTATCAATGATCAAAGTGAATATGCATGTGATTATATCCTCAAGAAATCATGTTTTGGCATGGGCTATGTAATTGGAATGGTCATATGAAATGAAAAGAGAAGAATAAACAAGAATGGCATAACAAGGGATACAAGTTGACTTTTTAAGGATAAAGTTTGACCATACTAAATTTTATGCAAATGGATGAGAATTTGGCTAAAACTTGGCGGGGTTATAGATTATACTTTAGCTTTAAACAAGTGGTATTTCATTAAATTTGAAGTTTTGTACAAAATGTTATACCCCTCCAAATTTGGGCATAAATTTTGAAAAATTAAAAAATGACCATATGAACAGTACCACTTGTGTGAAATCTGAGACTGACTAGTAGGGTCTGGACACCATTGAGTATTTTTTTCCCTTAAAGTTATATTTAGAGCTTTAAATAGAACTTGAAACCACTTCATTTCAATTTTTCTAGAATTAGTTATGACTTTTTAAAGTTTGGTCTTCATTAGGGTTACCATGAATAGTAACCCAAATTTGTGAAATTTTAAAGTTTAAAATTTTCCGACTTAAGGGCATAAGAAATGGTTCCAAATGATTCCAATTATGATAAAATGTGGTCTAAAAGTAAGGTGCGACAAGGTTAGTTTTAAAATATTTCAAGCCGAATTATATCATAAAAGACCAATTTCAATAAAAATTTAATTAGAGGAGATATGCGTCAAAATAAATTTGAGAAAATTAAAGGAGATAATTTGAGAAAATTAATGAAACCTCTTCTCATTAAAAAGAAGCTATCCCAAAGAAATGAATTTTTAGAAACAGTGGATTTAATAAGATCCAAGAAAAATTCAATTGATATTATGAGATTATATAATTTATTAAGTATAAGCTTAGTGGGACAAAATTTTCTTCCATCTTTCTGGTTGAAATGGCTCCAAAATAAGGAGGGAAGGTCCTAAGTAGAATAGTGCATATTGTTAAGGGATAGACTTGGAGGAATGAATTATGGAATAAAAAATTGTGATTTTTACACATGATTTATTAGATGTCCTTTGAGTTGTCTCATGAGTTGGCAATTAACACTCAATAAAGAGGACACATAATGTGGTGTATGTGACAAGATCACAAGAGGATGATGGTTAAGATTAAGCCAAGTGTTATGAGAGGTAAATGGTAAGTAGAAGACTTACCATTAGTCACTTTTGGATCCATTTTCCATATACAACTCCCCTCCTCTCTTGGGCCATTTTCTGGCCAACTCCAAGAAGCAAGGGAAGAGAGGAATTTTGGCCAAAAGAAAGAAGAAGAAGAAGGAAGAAGAGAAGTTCAAGCAAACCCTAGGTCAAATCAAGTGCTAAACCAAGGTAAGAGCTTGGATTTTCTTCTAACTTATGGTATCTTGTAGTTTGATGGCTTTAGACATAGTTTTGATGGAAGTTAAAGATTGGAAACCTTAGGCTTTGATGCTATTTAACTTGGTTTATGTTGAGATATGAATGATTCAAAATTTATATGTGGATTGGAAAGCAGAAAATGTTTGGATTATGGTGTCTAAACCTTGTTTGTGGAAAAATATCAACTTATGGAACTTAAGGGTTTAATTTGATCAAGGCTGGTTATTTATTCTAGGGTTTGACTTTTGTTAATTTGACACTTTCAATGAGTTTAGGAGGTGAGATTGTGCAGGGATATGTGAAGAACATGTGTTTGGAAGCATTAAAATTGAAAATGAAAATTTTTAACCCTAATATATACCTTTTGGCCAAGTCTAGATATGGAGGAAGGAGTTGGATTTTTATAAATCTAAGTTCATATATGAATTCTGCATGAAAAATTATATAGGAAAATAATGTGCAAGTTAAGTTAAAAAAATGATACCAATACCCCAAAATGAAGGTTAAAAGGTTAGGGTTTTAGGTTAAAGTACTAATCGAGTTGTTAGTTTATTGGAATTGTCATTATTGTTTATTTGATAGGTATTGGAATTGGACAAGGAAGAACTCAAGAACAAGGGAAGAGATTAAGGAATCAAGTTTATCAAGAGGTCGCAAGAACTTACAATCTTAGTATTGAATTGTTTTGGTTATTTGTGTTATGTGTATGTGCCATGATGTGGTTGAATTTTGAGTGTTAAAAGGTGTTTGACTCCTTGCATTGATGCCTTAGCAAATATGTATAGTTGAATTGTTAAATGGTATGCTATGTACTCCCTTCTCATGTCATTTTGATAGCATGGTAATGGCATGATATTGCATGAATCAATTGCTTGCAAATGACATGAATTAACCATGTATTTTGATACTATAATTGGTGTTCTTTAGTACTAGGATTTCTTTAAAATCTCACTCCTATCATGTTTTAATCCTAACCATTTAGGAGATGTAAGCAGCAAGGGTAAAGGCAAGGAGGTAGTTATAGCTTGAAGAGTCCTTTTTATGTTATGGATTTTTATATATGTTATGTAATTATGTATGATAATGGATGGTTGCCTCTTTGACCTTGCATGTTGTATAATATGGTTAGAATGTTGGTTTATGTTGATTGGTATGGTAAATGGCAATCATGAAGTGGTATAACTTAATGGTGCGAGAATAGGGATTAAAAGGGATAAAATTGACCTGAATTGCACCTAATTTGGGATTCACATGATTCTGAGCAAATGAAGGAATTTGGTTGTGAAACTTGATAGTCTAATAGATTTCATTTTTAGCTTTATGTAAGTGGTAATTTATTCAAATTAATTTTTTGTACAAAATGTTATGCCTATCTAAAGTTAGGCATAAATTCTGAAAATTGAAAAATCGATCATATGAATAATGCACATTGATGTAAAAATTAGGCACACATGAGTTGGATTTACAACTTGGAAGTTTTTTGTCCCTTTAAAGATCTCTTTAAATTCTAATAGAACTTGGAACCACCTTATTTCAATTTTTCTAGAATTAGTTATGATTTTTCAAAGGCCAACTTTAGGGCTATGTGAATAGTAACTTGAGAAGAGTATTTTAAAAATTTGAATTTTTCCAACTTAAAGACTTAATTGATGGATCCAATTGCTTCTATTTGACAAAAGAGGTTATAAGTTAAGGTGTTACATATTCCATGCCAACATGACATATGTGCTTTGATTAATGCAAAAATTGATCTAGTCTCTCAAAGTTTAAGGTTTTATCATGACGACTCATACATAATCAGTTATAAGACTAAGTTCCAAACTATGAGTGGCAAAAGTTTCTAGCAGGTTGATAAATTTCAACCAATGGAGCCACCTTCTCCAACCAATATGCCTAGTAGACCTAAGAAGAGATCATGAACTGAAGAACTGAAGAGAAAGAAAATGCCAAAGTGCCATAGAATTTTTCTTGTCATGCCATTTATAAGAACCCATAGTGTTTTGTTACAAAAGAACCATTACAAAAATGAGTATTATGGCTTCTAGCCATTAAATAAAATGAAATTAAAATAATGCTATAATGAAATAAATTAAATAAATTCAAATTCATAATTAAATATAAATATCAAATAAACCCAAATATAAATCACATTAAATAATCATATATAATACTGTGATAGATATAAAACAACAAAATAAAAACTAGATATATATATATATATATATATAAACAAACAACATAACAAGAAGTAATGAAAAATAAATAAAATAAATAACATAATATCACAATGTGGAGATAAAAAATTTTATGATGCATTGTGAGAAAAAAAGTAGTTATGGGTGATGATGACTTCTTCTACAACAAATTTTTAGTTACTACAAAGACTATTATTCTAAGGTCCTAAAGTTTCCCTTGAGTTCCATGTTTTTTTTTTTTTTTTGTAATTCTAAGTTATGCTTAGGTGGGTTTATAACTTTTCATTATATTGTATTACATATTTAGGCTTCATTGCAAGGTGGTTAATGATATGAAAAGTGTGTTTTTGTCATTCAAGAGTACAAATTTCCAAGCTAATTGATTATTTTACAAAGATACTGAAGTAAGAAAAATGTTCATGCATTCAATCTTGAAATTGTTATTTAGTTGTTCACCCTTGTTTTCAAATTGTATTACTAATTTCAAATTGTTATATGATAATATTGAGAGAACATGTTGTGGTTGAGAATGAGGTGCGAGTGAATATCATTAAGGCCATAATTAGCAAGAAGTACCTATTCAACATACATATTTGTTAAAGGACAATCTAATTCCTACGTGATTATTCCCATGAGTCATGATGAAAAGATTGTTAATACTTATTTGAGTGATCACAATGAAGTTTAAATCATTCATATGGTGACATGGGTTGTTATCTTATTTTATGTATCTTATCATCCAGGCCTATCGGTATCATTTAAATACTAGTTCATCAACAAGCTCATAATACTCTCATGCACATCCAACTGATCACATGTAGAGAATTCCAATTTAAAATTCTAAATATAAAACAACTTTAAATATTAAATACACTTCTTTAGATTTCCTTCTAAATGTGACAATTGAAAATGTTCATCATTATTCATTTTAGATCCCAGCTGTCACACCTCCTTTAATATTCCATTATATGTCAATTGGAACTATTAGAACATGTTTCGTAGCGTTTCCGGATGAAAAACTTCAATTTCAAAATTATACCTTTAATTCTGTCCGTATACTGTTCATCCGAATTTAGGCCAACTTTGAAAATTCATAACTAATTCTAGAAAAATCGAAACAAGGTGGTTCCAATTTTTCGCACGAAGCTTGCTAAGAGTTCTATAGAGGAAAAATATTCATTGGGCTTAATTCCATCTAAAAAAGCACCAAAAAAATCGACAAAGTGCACTATTTATTTGGTCAATTTTCCAATTTCCCGCATTTTGCCCAACTTTGGAAAGGCATAACTCTTGGCACAAAATCCTAAATTTGATGGTTTACCAGTTAATTTAAAGCTAAAAATGAGATCTATAAGCCTGTAAATATCATGCCTAAATTCCAACAATTACTTATTATGTTTTGCACCACAACTTTGGCCTCTTTTAGTTAGTTTCTATCCCCTAATTCTATTTCCTTTAATTCTTTTCTTTTTTTCCTTTACCCACATCCTTTTGGCATCATACTATTCAAATTTTCAACATTAGGGCATGTCATATAAGCATAATTTACATCACATTATCATTCATAATCCATTACAAATTAACATCAAACACATTAAAACATTACTTAACTTTCCAAAATGTCATGAATTACATATTGCTTCTTCATCCCAAAACCATTTCCTTGCCCTTGCCATTGGATGAATCATTCCCTATTTGAGACATAATTCAACATAAGGGAATGAGATTTCATGGAAATCTTAGTAGCATTTGAATTACAATTATCATGCAAATCAAGCAAGTTACAATGTGACATGTTATCACATCTCAAGACACAATCAAGCCACATAAAAACATACTAATGTCATGCTAAAAAAAGAACATCAACATTTCTACAATAGCATAATTCAATGCATTTGGCCAAAGCATAAACCAAGGTCATTCAACCAATCCATGCCACAACACAAGTTCCTCCATCCAAGCAAATAACAAAAGCAAATAACAAATCACATTAAACAAGCAAAATTAACAATCAAATTATAATTCAAAGTTACCTTTTTAATACTTGTCCAATTGGCTACTTCAAGAACAAAGCTTCCTCTTGGTTCCTCCTCACAATACCTATTAAACCAAGCATAAACATAGGCCATATTAATCACTAAACACTTAATTACAACTCTTAAACTTTATCTCAACAATTTCTTCCTTTTTTTTTATTGTTAACAAAATGATTCCTCCTTTAGAATCAATAGCCTCATGACCCATTCCTACACAATTTTTTATGAAGAATCCAATGGTGCAATCAGATTTTTGAAATTCAAACTCCTCCCCTATGAACAGTGACTGGCTGAATAGGGGTATTTATTTCCAAAACTTCCATTTTTGGTTCCAATGATTTTTAACACTTTCCAACAACATATCCCTACACAAAAATATGTTTTAAAACCATTGGAATCATCAAATTAAGCCAAAACAATCAGCTCCTGTATGAACAGTGTTGATTGAAATTCCTCCCCTTAAACCCTAACTTTGATTTCATCCAAAAATCAATACATACACTACTTAATCTTCCTTATTCCACTTGATTATTAAGGTTTCTATCCTTCCCTAAGCATCATATGGCTGGACCGAAATTTATAATATTTTCCCATAATTTTCCAAGCCAAAATCCTAATCCAATCAATGTAAAACTTAAGGATAATGATGCTTAGACATACCTTAATGTTTCCTTGGTATAAGTTGGATGATCCCTTGCCTAAAACACTTAAGAATTTCAAAGAAGCAGGTTTGGAGCTATAGTGATAGAGCCTCCCTTTATTTTTCCAATTTTTTTCCAACATTTATTTGTATTTTCTAAGGGGGTATTTATAGAAAAATCCATCAGCCCCTCTCCCTCCTGGTTTGGCCAAAAATGGACACCTCAAGGGGTGTATCTGGCAGTCATCAAGTGCTGGAAATAATCAGATTTGAAAAAGTGGCTTTTCTCTAGATTTTTCCACAAAATTATCCCTTAATTTCACATTTTATTTAATAAAAATAGTGGGACCTGGAAGATGCACGAAATTGGGCCTTTATTGGGTTTAATGTGAGCCCCACAAATGGTTTGGGCTGGTCCAAAAAGATGGCCTATAAACCAAATCACTATCTCAAACCAAGTTGAAACTTTATCGGTTACTATTCGTTAGTAATATTTCATAATTTTTTTCATACCTCCAAAAATTTATTTCTCTCTATAATAATTCACATTTTAATATGAAAATATGATCTAGAAATTTTCAGAATTTTTTGTCACCTCTAAGTATTTATTTTGAATTTTCTCTGATTAGGCCTTTATCGGTACATCTGAGAGAAAATAAAATCCTTAAAATTTATTCCTGAGCTTTCAAGGCCTAAAACTAATTTTATAAATTCAAAAAAATATTTGAATAAATTATCCATATTTCTCACAAATTTATTGAGGCCTCCAACTACTAAGAATAATTATTTTCTTTTAATTTTTCAATAATTTTCCGAAAAATCTCTTTTTATGGGAAATTCTATAATAATTTTCTTTCACCGTAAATTCACCTTTTGAGCCTCAATCGGATTTTCAAAATTTTCAATTTATACTTTTCTCATTTTTCAAGAATTTTTTAGAATTTTTCTCAATTTTTTTCGTTTTGTCCTTCCTAGACCGATAATTATAAAAATGCCAGCCCGGATTTTTTCAGGATTTCACATCAAAAGTTGTTTCATTTCCCCGTCTAGTTCCTACATTGACCCTCATCCCAATTTTTAATCCCTTATAGCCAGGTGAAAATTTTTGAGATGTGACACCGGTTACCAAAATTCATTCACGCATGGATGTATAGGTTAAAGTAATTAGCAATTATATTATCATTATCGTATTATAGGTTATTCAGCATATTATTTGTTAGGATACGCATATAAATATTATTTATCATTAATGTACTAGTGCACTTAAGCTCCTACTTGTTACTAATAAAACTTGCTCATTATGTTAATGATAACTCTCTTTGATGATTTTTGAGAAATTAATCTTGGTCAATATAACTAGCGTATTATTATTAGGGTAGTGCATATATGGCCTATGCCACCCCAGAATCCAACCAAAGAGATTTCTTCTATAGAGTTTACTCTTCTAGATGCAGACGTCATATCTAATTTCAACGTTATTCTATCATTGTAATTTATGTACCAAATCATCATTGTCATGTATCCATAAATAGGTTAAGTTGATCTTATTATTGTTGAATCTTGTATTTGTTTGCATATAATTCACGGTGATCAAATCCATGCTCTAACTCTTTGTAGTGGTTTCTTGCAATGCTATTATAGAAATCTATAGGAAGGAAAAGTTTTGTTATCTCCTATTTTTGTATGGTTCCAAGTAATCGATTTTATTGAACTATGAATCATCCTTTTAAAATTAACTTTAAGTTTTCAACCTTAGTGTGACTATGCATAGATGATGGTCATATTCATCTCTATGTATTTGTGTTCAAATCATCCTCACGTATTTTAAGTTTTGAGTTTAATGACAGACATTTACTTAGTATGATAGTCGATTCACCAATACTATTATTATTAATTTCCTTTTCCATCAATTCCAAAGAAAAATAATACTTCTTAATGTGCACTAGATGTGAATTCAATGGGCGTAAACATTGAAGGGTAAAGATGGAGCTCATTGATAAGATGTAAAAATTTATGATATCTTTTGTTTGCTTTTATTAATATTCAAATTTAAAATAAGCATATAATGTTAGTTTACACATTCATGCTATTAATGGATGATGTAAATTTGCAGAATGGAGCATTGAGATTGCACACTTTGGGGAGTATTTATGGATAGCATCTGTGAATTTGCTTTGTCTTTGATGTCAGGACCTATTACGGTTATCATCCATATGTCCAAGGTTCGCAAGTTGATAGCGAGGTTTATTACAAACATGTTATTTGTTAAATTTGACATGTTCTAATCTATGTATATCCATTTCTTCAACTTTGAGTATTTGAAGATGTTTGCAATTCAAATTTTAAGGAAGAATAGAATTACTAGCTTAGTGTTTACGTCACAACTTTTTAGTCATCCTTCAATTGACAAGATCAGATCATTTCATTATCAAGTATGCACTATGTCACATCTTGCAAAAATGAACTCTGGTAATGGATATGAAAAATCAAATCAAGGGCCAATACAGAAGGTAGACTTGCTGACAAAGCCAAGCATAATATAAAATTTGGATAGGATCAGGACTAATATTTTTGAAATTATTGGTCCAGGAAGGGCAAAATGAAAAAATTTCAAAAAATTTCAAAAAATTCCTGTAAAATGGTAAAAAAATAAATTAGAGGTTTTAGAACCTCAATTGAAGCCTCAAAAGTGGAAATACTATGAAAGTAGCTTATTATCGAATTTCCTGAAAATAGAGGTTTTTAGAGAAATAGTAAAAATTGAGCAAAAAATAATTATTATAATTATTTGGAAGCCTCAATAATTCTAAAAAAATATGAAATAATTATCTAAATATTTGATGGAATTTATAAAATTGATTTCAGGCTCTAAAAGTACAAGAGTTAATTTTAGAGAATTTATTTTCAAAAGTCTTACTGATAAAGCCCCATTTGGAGAAAATTCAAAATAAATAGTTAGAGGTTGATAAAATTCATAACTAAATCTAAAAAAATTGAAATGATGTGATTTCAATTTTTACGCGAAGCTTGCTAAGAGTTCTATGGAGGAAAAATAATCATTAGGTCCAATTCTATGCAGAATAATTCCAAGAAATTTATCAAGGTGCATTGTTCATTTGGTAAATTTTTGAATTTCTAATTTTTTTCCAACTTTAGAAAGGTATAACTTTTAGCACGAAACTAATTTTAGTGTTTACTACTTGTTTTAAAGCTAAAAATGAGATTTATTTGCCTATAAAATTTCATGCCCAAACTCTAACAATTGCTCATTATTTTATGTGCCACAAATTTGACATGTTTTAGGGAATTTGTATCCCCTAATCACCACTTTCTTGATTTATTTCCTCTTATTCCTTCATCCACATTCTTTTCACAATGCATCAAGAATAATTCTAAGATTAGAACATGGAATAACAATATTATTTACATCAAAATGTCATCCATAACTTATCATAAAGTCAACATAAAGTTTGCTACACTTGATAAAAGTTTTCTAGCATAACATAATATTCATAAAGCCATTTCATGCCAGGACAATTCTTTCCCTTGCTCCATGCTTGGTTCACTTCCTAATTAGGACATAAAATAACATAGGAGGCATGAGATTTCAAAAAAATCTCAGTAGCATATGAATTATAATTATCATGTAAATCAATGCAAGTTTAATTGTGACATGTCATGCAATCTAAACCATTCCCAACTCGTAGGAATTCATACCAAATATCATGCAAGAAGAGAAACATTATATTATCCACATTGACATACTACAAAGCATTTGGCCAAAGCATAACCAATGTCAATCAAACAATCAAGATCACCACAAAGTTCCTCCATTCGAAGCATCAACAATAACAACAAACAAGCAAGATAAACAATCAAATTATAACTCAAAACTACCTTTGCAAAGCTTGTCCAATTAATTCCTCCAAGGAGCAATGCTTCTCCTTAATTCCTCCTCTCAATGCTTATTAAACCAAGCATAAACATAGGCCATATTAATCACAAAACAGCTTGGTTCCAACACTTTAACATTAACTTAATAATTCCTCCCCTTTTTCTTTGATTTTTAACAAATTGATTCCTTCTTTAGAATCAATCATCTCATGACTCAGTCCTACATAATTTTTCATGAGAAATCCAATGGTGCAAAGGGGTGTGCATGGACTAGACTGGACCGGGTTTGTTATCAACCCGAAGTCTGGTCCAGTAAAGACCTCGGGCTGAAAAAAACAACCCGAGGTCTGGTCCGGTCCAGTGCCAACCCGAGGTCGGGTTGGACTGGACTTGGTCCTCTGGACTGCCTGGACCAGTCCAGGCAGTCCAGAGCTAATTTTAATTTTTTAAAAAAAAAAAAATTTTCTTCAATAAGAGGCAAGATTGTAACTTACTATATAAAATTTTGCACATATTTTAATTCAAAAGTTATCAAATTTGATCATTCCTTTTCAATTTCCCAATGAAGTCATGTTTTATTAATTAATTCTCATCAATATAGATCTTAAATTGTAGAAAATATATATGCATGCTCATTACTTTGAAAGTTAATAGATAAATCTTAATTATTTGAATAGATAAAAAATTTATATAGAAAAATTAAATCAAATTAAAATTATATAAATAATAATTTTAAAAAATCGGGCTAGACTGGACTGGACCAACTGGTCTGAGGGGTCAGTCCCTAGTCCAGTCCAGCTCGATGAGACCAGTCCGGTCCAGTCTGGTCCAGTCTTGTTTCGGGCCAATTTTTTTTGGACTAGACTGGACCGGTTTGTTCGGGTTGGACCGGACCATACCGGACCACCGGGTTTTTGCACAGCCCTAGGTGCAATCATATTTTTAAAGATCACACTCCTTCCCCATGAACTCCTCTTGGCCAAATAGGGGGTATTTATTTTCCAAAAATTTTATTTTTATTCCAATGATTTCAAACACTTTCTAACAACATATCCCTACACAAAAACATGTTTTAAAGCAATTAAAATAATCAAATAGAGCAAAATCAATCAACTTCTGCATGAACAGAGCTGACCGAATTGCTTCCTCCAAAACCCTAATCTTGATTTCATCCAAAAATCAATCCATACACCACTTAATCTTTCTTATTCCACTTTATTATTAAGTTTTCTATCCTTTCCTAAGTATCACATATTTGAACCAAAAATTTTAGAATTTTCCAGCATTTTCCCAAGCAAAAATCCTTATTTAATCAATGTGAAACTTAGGGAGAATGATGCTTAGACATACCTTAATGTTTTCTTGGTGTATGTTGGATGATTTCTTGCCTAAAACACCTCAAGATTTTTGAAAAATAGGACTGGATGAATAGTGGTAGAGTCTCTCCTTATTTTCTCAATTTTTAAATATTTTTCTTGTATTTTCTAAGGGGGTATATATAGAAAATTCAAGTATGCCCCTTCCCCCTTCAATTAGAGGAAATTGGACACCTAATAAGGTGTATGTGGCAGCCATCAAGTGTCCAAAATATTCAGATCACTCTATGTGGCTTTTCTTTAGATTTTTCCGCAAAAATATCTCTTAATTTCACATTTTATTTAATAAAATGGAAGGACCTGGAAGGTGCACAAAATTGGAACTTTATTGGGCTCAATGTGGGTCCCATAAATGGTTTGGGCTGGCCCAAAAATCTGGCCCACAAACCAAATCACTATCTCAAACCAATTTGAAACTTTATCGATTATTATTCACTAGTAACATTCCATAATTTTTCCAGACCTCCAAAAATTTATTTCTCTTTATGATAATTCACATTTTAATATGAGAATATGATCTAGAAAGTTTCAGAATTTTTTGCCACCTCTAAGTATTTATTTTAAATTTTCTTCGATTAGGCCTCTATTAGTATCACTACGGGAAAATAAATTCCCTAAAATTAATTACTGAACTTCCAAAGCCTAAAAATAATTTTATAAATTTTAAAAATATTTATATGATTTATCCATCAATCTCCCAAATTTATTAAGGCCTCTAACTAATTAAAATAATTATTTTTCTTCAATTTCCTAGTAATTTCCTGAAAAACCTCTGTTTACGGGAAATTCCATAATAATTCATTTTCACCAAAATTCTACCTTTTGGGCCTCAAATGAGTTTCCAAACTTCCAATTTACACTTTTCCCATTTTTTGGGAAGTTTTTAGGATTTTTCAAATTTTCTCATTTTGCCCTTCCTAGACCGATCTTACGTAAGTGCCAACCCAAACCTTATCAGGGTTTCACATCAAAAGTTGTTTTATTTTCTTGTCTAGTTCCTACATTGACACTTATCCCAAATTTTAATCCCTTATAGCTAGATGAAGATTTTTAGGATGTGATAATAGAAGCCTTGAAAATAAGTTGGAATTATCATGTTTAAGTGATGTTTGGATTGATTTTTGGAAGAAAATCAAGTTAGGCTCCTAAGACATATATTTCAGCCAATATGAATTCATGAGGTACAGATTTGTTTTGATGTGTTTTGATGATTTCAATGAGTTCAAAAGGTGTTTTTGTGTCGAAAAACACAAAAAAAAGTTTTTAGAATAATTGGAATCAAAAATGAAAATTTTGGAATATAATACCCTCGATTCGATCAAGTTAAATTAGGAAGGAAAGACTGTGATTTTGTAAAATCTTATTTGGTATTTGGATTCTAAATGAAAAATTATATAGAAATAAGCTAAGAGGTTGATGGAATTAAAGGAGAAATAATTATGTCAAAAATAAAGAAAGGGGGATTTAGGAAGGTTTAAGATTAAGTGTTTGCATTCAAGCTTCAATGATTGTTAATATGGCTTGTGATTATGCTTGAATTGATAGGTCTTGTGGAGAAGAATCAGGGAGAGCATTAAAACCTCAAGAAACCGAATTGGTTCAAGTGTCAAAGGTAGCATTGAATCTATTTTGATTGTTTTTCTTGCTTACTTAATGTGTATGTGATACTTGCTTGTGATACTATGAAATGATTGATTTACACTATGGTATGGAATGTTCTTTGATGTTTGACACGCTTTGGCCAAATGCTTGTTGATATGAAATGTGAATATGTACTAATTTTCTTGATGGAATAATGTGCTATTCATGGAATTGGAAATGATTATTATGCATTGTAACATGTCACATTTTATGAAGTGTGATTAACATGATAATTATGGTTCATTATTACTAAGATTTCTATGAAATCTCATTTTCCTCTATGTTTAAACAACACCATTAGGGCAAAATAAGTGGTGTAGATAGAGGCAAGGAGGGGATGCCATCTCAAGAAAGAATAGTGTGAAAGTTGGATGGAATTATGTTGAATTTTATCCATAAGTTTTGTAATATTATGAATCATTATGTATTATTGCAATTCTATTGGAATGTTGTATTAAGGATTGTGGATGTTTTACTTGTGACCAATTGAGTAAGAAATTATGTTTAAGTATGTACTATATGTTTAGAAAGGCTATGAAAAAGGAAAAGAAAAGGAAAAGGCAAGAATTGCAAAAAAAAAAAAAAAAAGGATAAAAGTTGACTTTTTAAGGGTCAAGTTTGACTAATGAAATTTTATGCAATTGGATGAATCTTGAGCTGAAATTTGGCAGGCTTATAGATCATATTTTTAGCTTTGAAACAAATGGTGTTTCATCACATTTGGAGTTTTGTATAGAAAGTTATGGCCTTCCAAAATTTGGCATAAATCTTAAAAAAATAAAAAATGACCAAATAAACAGTACCAATTTGAACGAAATCTGGGATTGATGCACGAGTTCTAGACACCAAGGAGTATTTTTCCTTTAAAGAGAATGTTAGGACTTTTAATAGAACTTAGAACCATTTTATTTCAATTTTTCCTTTAGAATTAGTTATGAATTTTCAAAGTTTGGCCTTTGCAAGGATTATAATAAAAGTAACCCAAATTTAAGAAATTTTAAAAGTCAACTTTTTCCAACTTAAGACCATAATAAATTATCTAAAATGGTCCCAATTGAGATAATATGTGGCATAAAAGTAAAGTGTGACAAAAAGTGGGACAAAACCTTAACCCTAAATCTCTCATCTATAAATACTCTTTATCCCCAACACAACTTACTTTTAGCCGCCACTGTCTCCACACTGTGTCGTAGGTATCACTCTCATTTTCCCCTCTTTTTCTTGGTTCATTGTTCTCTTCCCCAATCATATCAAATTTTTACTATTAATCTTTTCTTCTTTCATGGGTAATTGTTTTGTCTTCTTGTCTATGTCTTGTCATGGCTTCTTTTCCCTCATCATATTTTGCCTTTGGGACTATGTGTGTTTAAATACGTAGTTCCTACTTCTTGACCCCACTCTATCACTCTTTTATTGTGTGTCTGAACATTTTGTTTACTCTCATTGTCTTTTCTTTATTCTGGTAGTTGTAAGCTCGGCATAATAACCCATTTGCTTTTCGATGCGTGTTGTATATTTGTATATTTGTATGTGTGCATGCCTATTATATATATATATATATATATATATATATTCTATTTTATTGTTTGTAACAACCTCACCTACTTCTATCAATCTACTACCACTATTATTTTTTTCACTATTGTAAATTTATAAATATTTGATGCTAAATACTTGATGATTATTTTAAAAATTGTTAAATAAAGAGAGGCGCTAAATAGTGAAACCATACGCGACGGTTGTTCATCAAGAACTGTCAAGTATTATTGACAAATACTTGTCAGTTTTTAATAAAACTATCTAATATTTATTATATAAGAATTTTAAAATTAGCTAAAAATATTTATTTCACGGGTTTTCTTATTAACTGCTAAAAAATTAACCACCTTCAAAATCTTCTTATTGGGCTCTTTCTTGAATATTTTTCCACCGCTCTCCCCCAATCGCTTCTCCTAACCCCAATTTTGTTGTTCACTCAGTCCTTATTGCCATCAAGCCTCGCTAATTCCCATCCTCCTCGTTGCCTCTGCCTTCTTCCTTATCTCCACCATCTCCTTCCATGATCTCCTTTGACCCTAAGAGAATCTTAAATATTACAATCTCATATTCATCATGCTCTACTATGGGCTCATTGTCTTCCTTGTCACTTTCTGCTCCATGAGTGGCTCGCAAGTGATAAGCCTTGTCATTAAGGGCTCTCAAAAATACTAGAATTAAGCTTAAAAGTGCAATGGCTCAACCCTAGCTCAATTTACAAGGACGTTGGTTGTTCAAGATTATTGTTGATTAAATGCCTTTGCAAATTACTAATAATAGAAGTGATCTGATTATATTCAATTGATCTAACTTCCTGTTCTACTTTTTACATTGAATTTTTGGTTTAAGATGAGTGATAAGTGACAGTAGCGGGAAGTATGAGAGAAATACGGTGGTGATTCTTCCTAAGAATGTGGCTTCACCTTTATCACCGCATAAAATAAGAAGCCAATTGCAATCAAGAGAAAAAATATAGCAAAATTATAAGTGGATGAATCAAAAATTCTCAAGATAACATCAACCAATAGCTAATGTAAATCAATCAACTCAATCGTAATACCAAGTCAAACTAGACTCAATAGTTTGATCAAATCTACTCAGAATCTAAGAATACACCGTTGATACATCACATTATAATCTGAATATAGAGTTCCTCAAGATGAGCAATCTAATCTAATCTAAAATCACAATCAACTAATATAACCATATGAACTAATCATGAATCTAGGAAGAGACGAACTCCCCTATCAAACCAATGGCTCTAGTTCGGCTTCACATCTTAGGAAGGCGGAAGATTAGCTGCATATGGAAGAGAAGAAGGCTCCACCGAGATGCTCCCAAATCGCCATGGCAGAAGCTTGAAGGAAGAAGATGAAAAATGATGGTGGAGATGTGAGATAGAGAATTTGAGAGTGATGTGATGGAGAGGTTCTGAGGTAGAGACTTGAGAGAATGGGAGAATAGTCATAGTGTGGGTAGAAGAAAGGAGATGGAATCTAAGACGGGAAGAGTAGGAATTGACAAAATGGTGATGATTTGAAGTGAGTCAAGCAAGTGGTCTTGAATCCCCTCCACTGAAGACTGTATCAAAACGGTGAGTTTTGATTACTTAGGTCCTTATTTGTCACTCTTCTAATTTGCAAATATTGTGTTCTGCAGGTTAAATCAAAATAAAATGTAATTAAAATAATAAGGCACTAAAGGATTTAGGAAGTGATTAAATAAGCCAAATTAACAAGTAATTCATAAAATCACTCTTAAGCACAAATAACTTTTAATTAGGTTTACTTTGCTCACTTAAGGTGCCAAGAACCTAGGATTTGATGTGTTTATTTTATACAAAATATAGACTTATCAAATTCCCCCACGCTTAAGCTTTGGCACTCCTGGGACAAAGGAAAATGAATGAAGAGTCAAGCAAGATCATAGCATTAGTAATTACACTTAATCAATCATGATTTCTAGACTTCATAACAATCCATGAATATACCACAAGCAATAAGAACTATGGGTAGTACAAGATTTAACCAAAATGAGCTGAATTTGGACAGCCACACAAAAGGATAAGTGTTTCACTCAACTTACTTATGAAAGGGTTAATTTCTCTCCCATCTACTTGTCCACAATCCTACCATAAGCTTGTAATAGTTCTCACATCTCTACCACTTAACTAGCACAAGAGTTCATGCATCAAGAGGACTTTCTATGGGTTGTAATGATGGAGAAGACTATATGGAAATGATGGAAATGAAAATCTGATTAATCAAGCACTATGCATGGTTATGAGAAATAAATGACAGCACTTTATGTTTAGCTTCCCTTGTAACTGTTCAGTGATCAAAATGGAATTGAATTGAAACAATATATGTGAATATTAATACATTGGGTTCTTATTCCATCATGTTTGCTTCTTTTTCTTGCTATTTTATATTTTGTTATTGTACTTTTCTCAAATCTTTTTCAGTACTATTCCTTCTTTCTCCTTTTTTTTGGTCCAATTTTCCTGCTGCTATTGGCTTTTGTGTAGCTTTATATATATATATATATATATATATATATTTTCTATTTTTCCTTTTTCTTTCTTTGTTTTTTTTAAAAATCAAGCAGGCTAGCATATGGCATTCACCCAACAAATCTGTTCGGATTCCAGAATCTATCTAATATCTTGGTAAAGATCAAATGCATAATGCTTGAATTGAATCAGAAATGAATTAAAAGGAATAGATGGCTTAAATGGGCTCAACAGAGGATAAATGCAAGCAGTTTGTGTTTGACATAAAATAGGTTTAGAACAAGATGCCTCTGTCATATGCATTAACTCGAGCACAAGTATGTGGTTTTGAAAGAGAACAAAGACAAGTTCTAGAGAATGTATGGTAAAGTGATGCTCACACAAGAAATGGAAATATAAGGCCCAAAGATTACTTTCTAACAAGATTAATGCTGTCCAAAACAGTCCATAAAAGCTAAATAACACACTGTCTTAGAACTTAATACTGTGGAAGTTCACTTCATGAGATTATTTTGAAGACCATGACAAACCAAAATGTCATTGCAACAATTAAAACCATGTTTAAAACTTCCAGAACAGAGGCAGCAAAGAAGATAGCAAAAAGGACAAAGACAGCAACATAGCAAAATTGGCTCAAACCTTTCCCCCACACTTATCTCTTGCGTTGTCCTCAATGCAAGTAGACTAAAGATATAAACCATGTAGATCAAAACGACAGCAAGAGATAAGAAATGGATTATCAAGACAGAGGGAGCTTATTCAAAATAGTTAACTACTAATTTTTTTCCTGGGTTAGTCCCCTCCCCCATACTTATTCAAAACAAGCAGTCCAATATATGATTTTAACAAGCAATTCAAGATAGTTAAGAGAGGAAAAGGACAACCATGTAACAAAATCTTCTCAAGCTCTTGAAACAAAAATTCTCATCTTGGATGAGAATCATGAAGTTCTGTAATATAGGCTTTTCTCCTTGATATCCCTTCGTTGGTGGTGGCTCTTGTCGAATAGGCAAAAGTCCTGAGGTATAAGGTGTGGATTGACTCTCTTGAAGTTATTTATCATTAAGTTCCTGTAAAGAAGAAAGGAACTCATGGTCAGCAGTAACAAAACCAGCAACAACCAAAGATTTACAATGATCATGCACATATTTGGGTATGTCTAGTGGCAAGTCACAAGAGAGAGTCTTATGAACAAGGGCTTGACCATGTTTAGGACTCCAAATCGCATTATAACCAGTCTCAAATCTAGAATCATGGGCAAATTGAAAGATTTCATAGTCAATATCACACAATCCCCTAGCATCGGGTTTTAGGTCACATGAAAATATGGGGTGGAAAGATATTTGAATATAAGGTATGTCATATGGTAAAAATATGAAGCTCTCAAAACCATCTCTATTATGCTCAAGCAAATCAATACCTTCTATATACAAGGATTCTCATCAATAATTGGAAAATTAGAATATGCTATTTGCGTTGCTCCTTCAATTCCAGCCGGTTGTGCGTTGTCTATCTCTTCACGAAGACTTGAAAAATCATGAAGCAAGCCTTTCTCTGGGCTATCAAGACTAGAAAAATAAGAAATAAGATCACCACGTAAACTAAAAAAATGAAAATAAAGTGTATATGAGGTGAAAAGGAAGCCATCAATTGTTGAGCAATTAATGTAACACACATCACTCATACATGAAGAGAGAGGGAAGAGAGGAGAAGAAAAAGAAACTGAATCAATTTTTAATCAATCCAAATCTTATCATTTCTTGCTTATATATCTTTAAGTCTGGAGGTAGATCACAAGACAGGATTTCTTTGAAAAATCCATGAGCATTTATGAATTTTCCAAACAAGATTCCACCAGCTAGAAGTTCAAACACAATAGAGAAGCAATACTTACAGATCCTATTGAATTAAATTTCAAATCAAGGAGATTGGAGAATTTCTTAATGAATAAAACAAATTGTAGTTCAAGTGACTCTAAAACCTTCCCTGTTTTAGTAATTCAAGATTGCTCTCTGTCAGTTAAAATGGCTTGGAAACTCTCAAACTTGATATTTTGCAATTCCGATGGAAATGCATAATGGTCTCTCTCATGTATTCCATGTTGCTCTATGTCACATCCTGAGAAATTTCATTTAGACATAGGAAATCAAAAGTTGGGATGAGGGCCAATGTAGAAACTAGACAGGGGGACAAACCAACTTTTGATGTGAAACCCTGATAAGATCCGGACTAGCATTTTCGTAATTATGGGTCTAGGAAGGGTAAAATGAAAAATTTGAAGAAAAATTCTAGAAAATTCTTGAAAAATAGGAAAATTATAAATTAAAGGCTTTGGAAACTTGGTTGAGGCCAAAAAGGTGGAATTATTTTGAAAATAAATTGTTACGAAAATTCCCGTAAACGGAGGTTTTTCGGGAAAATATTAGAAAATCTAAGAAAAATAATTATTTTAATTAGTTATAGGCCTCAATAATTATGGAAAAATTATGGAAAAATCATTTAAATATTTTTATAAATTTATAAAATTGGTTCTTGGCCTTGGAAGCTCAGGAATTAATTTTAGAGAATTTATTTTCCCACAGTGACACTGATAGAGACCTAATTGGAGAAAAATCAAAATAAATACTTACAGGTGGAAAAAAATTCTAAAAATTTTCAGATCATATTCTCATATTAAACGGTGAATTGGCATGAAGAGAAATGAATTTTTGGAGGTCTAGAAAAATCATGGAAGGTTACTAGTGAATAGTAATCGATAAGATTTCGAATTGATTTGGGATTTTGACTTGAATTGTAGGCTATACTTTTGGACCAGCCTAAACCATTTGTGAGGCCCATGTTGAGCCCAATAAAGGTCCAATTTCGTGCAGGATCTGGAGGCTTCAAATTAATTAAAGAAAAATGCAAAATTAATGGATAAATGCTTGGAAAAATCTAGAAAATGACCACTTGTGATAATCTAATTATTTTGAAACTTGATGATTGCCACATAACCCCCATGAGGTGTCTTGGTTTGGTGAAATGAGGAGGGAGAAGGGCACATTGATTTTCTCTATATATACCCCTTGGAAAATACAAATAAATGTTAGAAAATTGGAAAAATAAGGGGAAACTCTATCACTGTAGCTCCAGCTCTATTTCTTGAAAACTTTCAAGTGTTTTAGGCAAGGAATCATCCAACTTATACTAAGAAAACATTAAGGTATGTCTAAGCATCGTTATCCCTAAGTTTTACATTAATTGGATTAGGATTTTAGCTTGGAAAATCATGGGAAAATGCTGTCCAATTTTGCTAAATCATGCGGCACTTAGAGAAGGATAGAGACCTTAAATATCAAGTGGAATAAGCATTTATAAGTGGTGTATGGATTGATTTTTGGAAGAAAATCCACCTAAGGTTCTAGGGGTTCAATTCGGCCAACAACAGTAAATGGGGTAGCAGTTTGTTTTAGCTTGATTTGATGATTACAATGGATTTAAAACATGCTTTTATGTAGGGATATACTATTGGGAAGTGCTTAAAATCATTGCAATCAAAAATAGAATTTTTGGAAGTATATACCCATTATTCGGCCAACATGATTTCATAGGGGAAGGAGTTTGATTGTTAAAAATATGATTTCATATTTGGATTCCTCATGAAAAATTGTGGGGGAATGAGTCATGAGGTTATCGATTCTAAAGGAGGAATTATTTTGTTAAAAATCCAAGAAAAAGGGGGAAATTGTTAAGTTAAAAATAAAGTGTTATGTTTAAGTGGTTTGGCTATTAACGTGGCCCATATTTATGCTTGATTTAATAGACTTTGTGAGGAGGAATCACAAAGGATCATTGTTCCTTGAGGTGACCGAATTGAACAAGTGATAAAAGGTAGCTTTGAATTATAATTTGATTATTTATCTTGCTTGTTTAATGTGATGTGTTGTTTGCTTGGATTGAGGAACTTGTGTTGTGATCTTGGTTGGTTGGATACCCTTGATTTATGCTTTGGCCAAATGTATTTTGTGTTAGAGTGGAAGTGTTAATGTTCTTTTCCTAATATATTGTTGGATATGATTTTATATGACTTAAAGATGTCTTAAAGTTCTATAACATGTTACATGGTAACTTACTTGATTTGCATGGTAATTGTAATTCAAATGCTACTGATATTTCTATGAAATCTCATTCCCCCTATGTCAATTTATTTATCATTTAGGAAATGGCTCATTCATGGATCAAGGCAAGGAGTTAGTATTGGGATAGAGAAGCTTGATGATCATTATGTTATTTTGGAATGTCATGTGATATGTTACTAAACTTTATGCCATGTTTGTAATGGATTATGAATGGTAATATGTTGTAAATTATATTGGTATGACATGCCCAAGTGTTGAAATATTGAGTGGTAGAATGCCTAAATGGTATGGAAAAGGAAAAGGGAATATAAAATTCAAGAAAGAAGTGATTAGGGGATAAAATTACCTAAATTAGGGGCAAAATGGTGACATATAAAATAATATGCAAATGATAGAATTTGGACCTCAGATTTTGCAGACAAATAGATCTCATTTTTAGCTTTAAATCAAATAGTAAACCATCAAATTTGGAGTTTTGTGCTAAGAGTTATACCCTTCCAAAATTGGGCTAAAATCCTGAAAATTCAAAAATTGACCATATAAATAGTGCACATTGTCGAATTTTCTAGGGATTTTTTGGATGGAATTAGTCCAATGAATATTTTTTCTCTATAGAACTCTTAGCAAGCTTCGTGTGAAAATTGGAACCACCTCATTTTGATTTTTCTAGAATTAGTTATGAATTTTCAAAATTCGCCTAAATTCAGATGAATAGTGTATGGACAGAATTAAATGTGAAATTTTGAAATTGAAAATTTTTTTTTGCTCGGAAATGCTGGGAAATGCATTATAATGATTTCAATTGACGTATAATGGGATAATAAAGGAGGCATTACACTCTAGGATAATATTGCTCTCAGAATGCAAATCCAGTTCCTTGACCGTGTCACCTAACTTAGATACACCAACAGTAACATGTAAACTTTTAATGAATTGAAAAGTGTTAGGAATACTAACAATACCCTACACTTGCTTAGCCTCTTGAAATCTCTAAAATTCATGGAGGATTGGCACTTGAATCTTAACCATAGAATAGGATTGCAAGTTAAAAAGTGGAATGAACTCATGAAATTCAAGGGATCCTAAAGTTCTGTCATCTACAGAAAATGTAAGCCTGAACTTTGTTTTTGCAGTTGTGAAGTCCAACTAAACAATTTCAGATTTGATCTTAGCCATAGTAGCAAATTCTTTAAATTCTCTAACACTTTCAGCAGCTTTCACAATGAGTTGCTAGTGGTTTTTAGCATGTGATTCACCTTCATCCCATTCTTAGGAACTATTAAAATGCTATGGTGAATCAAGACTTACACCTAACTCCTCAACATGATGTAACGATGGGGATTGGGTATTTTTAGAATTTCCTACTTTAACACTTTCTTCACTTCCAATTCTCATGTCAACATCACGGACTTCAATAAAGCTTAGCTTAGCCTGTGGTGATGATATTTGATCATCTTCCCCTTAACTTGCTATGTGAGATCCTATATCAAATTTAGGTGGCTGAGGAGGATCTTTATTTCTAATTTTAGTTACAGCCCCAAATTCTATATTTAGGCTATCATAGTGTTGTAGCAATAGATTGTCATGGTGTTCGCTTTGGCTTTTTGAACAAGTGGTTAGCTTGTGATCTAAGATACCCTTGGATGTTTGAGAGAGTGTCTTGTCTTCAGGTTCTGTCATAATAGCATCAATTGCTTGAGATTCTTGTTCACCATCTAGATTTGCATTTAGAACCATGGTTTGCCCTTTATGCCATCCGATTCCTCCCAAATTATGTGAGTTGTGAGTTTACCTATGAAAGGCATCAATTCACTTAATTCTTCACTTATGTCCTCGAATTTTGGCTGAGTAAGCAAGTGATGCCTTCAAGTGGTCAAATACTTCCTTTAAAGCATGTGTGCACTCCTTATAATTTGGAATGAAGAGAAGTGATATAATTTCACTGGATTGAAGCTTACAAGTCTGCTTACAAGACTGTGATGGAGCTTTATATGATGTAGCAATCAACGTATCATGTTCAAGGTGATCTCTAACTCCTAGAGTGTTCTAAATCTTCACAGAAGAATCCACAATATCAGCTAATAAAGCTTCTTCACGTATTGCTGACTTATTAGTGCTCTCATGAGATGATTTAGATGACATTTCTCCTAGGTTTGTGTCCATTTTAGCACTTTCTGCCACCTCATTTTTCACTGATGAATCAGCACTGTGAACCAGAGCTTGAGAATAAGCTTGATCAAATCCTTCTCCCCATATCAACCTTTGATGTAAGACTTCACGACTAGGTTCATAGCAGAGCTCATTTATCCAACCAGAGTTTCCACAAAAATTCTCAATAGGGCAGTGAGGGTAATCTTGTGGCTTATGAGGACAATTCTACCCTTCATGCCAAGGTGAATTGCAATAGCAACAGAATGGTCTTTGAGATGTTGGGTACAAATTTCCATGCTACAAATGAGAATAGCTTGGTGCACACCCATATTCCTCTTGAGAATTCATATACATTGAGGCATAATATGGGAAATCATCATTAGGACTAGAATAATCGGAATTAAATCTTTCATCATTCCAACAGCAATCCTTGAATTAATTAAAACAAAAGCACTAAAACTAATCAAAACAAACAAAATCAATCAAGAGAACATGAGACAGACTCAGGCACGCAACCTTTAAGATGATGTGCCGCGGCCTCTATGACAGAGAGCTACAAAACACAAGAATGGGCAATATTCTACGACGGATTATGAAATGTGCTGCAGCGCTCTAGACAGAAAGCTTAGAAACCAGTCAAAAACACTCTGAACAAATACATAAATACAAGAACACTAAAATACATAGATTAAAACATGATCCAGCTAAATTTTTGGAATAGGAGTACTCACAAATCAAAACTATAAAAGACTACAAAATGTAAACATAAGAATCAAAAGCAGGACAGTCCAGAGGCTAGAATTCAAGCAAAAGCACTGTTAAAAAAAATCAAATAGACACCTAACAAACTAAAACCCTGACAATCGTGCCTCCCAGGCAACGGCGCCAATTTGATAAGCCTTGCTGTTAGGGCTCTCAAAAATACTAGAATTAAGCTTAGAAGAGCATTGGCTCAACCTTAGGTCGATTCACAAAGAGGCTGGTTGTTTAGGATTGTTGTTAATTAAATGCCTTTGCAAATTACTAACAGTAGAAGTGATCTGATTATATCCAATTGATCTAACTTCCTATTCTACTTTTTATATTGATTTTTTGGTTTAAGATGAGTGATGAGTGACAGTAGCGGGAAGTATGAGAGAAATACGGTGGTGATTCTTCCTAAGAATGTGGCTTCACCTTCATCATCACCTCATAAAATAAGGAGCCGATTGCAATCAAGAGAAAATATACAGTGAATTGTAAGTGGATGAATCGAAAATTCTCAAGATAACCTCAATCGATAGTTATCGTAAATCAATCAATTCAATTGTAATACCAAGTCAAACTAGACTCAATAGTCCGATCAAATCTACATAGAATCTAAGAATACACAGTCAATACATCACATTACAATCTGAATATAGTGTTCCTCAAGAAAAGCAATCTAATCTAAACTAAAATCACAATCAACTAATAGAACCATATGAGCTAATCATGAATCTAGAAAGAGACAAACTCCCCTGTCAAAGCAATGGCACTGGTTCGGCTTTATATCTTAGGAAGGCAGAAGACTAGCTACGCATGGAAGAGAAGAAGGCTAGGCCATGGCAGAAGCTTGAAGGAAGAAGATGAAAAATGATGGTGGAGATGCGAGATGGAGAACCTCAGAGTGACGATGACAGCGAGGTTCCGAGGTAGAGATGTGAGAGAATGGAAGAATAGGTATAGTTTGGGTAGAAGAAAGGAGATAGAATCTTAGACGGAAAGAGTGGCAAGTGACAAAATGGTGATGATCTGAAGTGAGTCATGCAAGTGGTCTTGAATCCCCTCCTCTGAAGACTGTATCAAAACGGTGAGTTTTGATTACACAGGTCCTTATTTGTTATTCTTCTAATTTATAATTATTTTGTCCTGCAGGTTAAATCTAACTAAAATGTAATTAAAATAATAAGGCACTAAAGGATTTAGGAAGTGATTAAATAAGCCAAATTAACAAGTAATTCATAAAATCACTCCTAAGCACAAATAACTTCTAATTAGGTCTACTTAGCCCACTTAAGGTGCTAAGAACCTAGGATTTGATGTGTTTATTTTATACAAAATATGGACTTATCAACAAGCTATGTGCCCTATCGATTTCAATTTTTTCAAGCCTGAGTTGAAAAGGATTCGCTTAGGGAGATCTTAGTGGAGAGATCTAGTCTAACAGTATCATTTACAGAGGAGAATTTAGGTTTTCATAAAAATATTCTAGAGAGGTCAGGGTTATGATAAAAGATGTATTTGCCATCGATAATCATGGGTGTTTAATTGAATCTATGTATGGCGGCGGCAGCAGGAAGGGTAGATAGTCGTTTATGGTGTTAGCTTTGCTAACCAGTTTTCACTGTTCCTCTGGCCCTCCAAAACTTTTCGTTCATTGTGAAGGCTACATAACAACAATCAATGAACTACCACTGATGAACAGAGTCTCTAGAGAGAGCCTAAAACCTGCGAATCATATATACTGTTGGAGGAGTACATATATCTATGCCCATCATAGTTCTATCAATCTTTTTCTCTTTGCTTTTTTCTTCATAATTTTTTGTTTGTTTTTAATTTCTTCAATTGACATGCTTGTTCTATTACGCTATTTAGAAATTATGGTGTAAAAGAAGATAATACTAATGCTAACCTTGTTTTCACATTGTCTCAAATAAGAAAGATATTGTAAGAGTTCTAGAAAGCTAATAGATGCTGATAACAAAGTTGATGCTACCACATCTACATTAGAAAGGGTGACTAGGAAGATGGCTCTAATAGGTAATGAATTATAAATTAATACAGATTGCTAGATAGATTATCCAAATTAGTTAAACCCAAGTCAACCTTGATGGCTATCCTTGATAGCTATGCTTAGCTATGTTGTAAGTTGTTTCATATATGTAAGATAATCAACTTGATAATGTGTTAATGCTCTTGGCAAGATTTCATCATATTCAGATATGTTTTGGAGAATTTGGAATAGTTAATGTATGAGAAATAGTAAAATAATTTATAGCAGAACTTAATGAATAGAGAATTATACATTAAGAAATTTTGATCCTCTAATGATTTATTCACAGCAATTTGACTCACCTTGGTCATTCTATTTTGTGCACAATATAGGCAATTGGATATGACTTTGACTATTATGATCATAGTTACAGGACCTCTTCTTTTTAAACTTTTTTGGCCCTATCACTTACGCTTAACAAGTGACATTTAAGATTATAAATGAACACACTAAACAAGTCTAGAGTAGCAGACTATCTCATAAAGCCTCAACACTCTAATGACTATTAGATATTAAATTTATGGACACATATATAGAGAAGGAGGCATATGCTTTGTATTACACTACTTCTTCCCGTTTTAGTGTTTTTTTTTTTCCTTCAATTTATTGGTATGTCAATCTCGACTTATAATAGCAAACTGGACAAATCAGAGATGGATGCTGAGACTAACTTGCTTGTGAACTTTTTAGCATCTTTAATACATGCTCTCCACTTTAATTTCATAGTTCTTATTGTTTTTAAAATCATCATAGCCATTAAATTAAATGAAGAAAATTACATGTACATTATAGAATTAACTTTATATCTACTGCCACCAAAGAGGTATTAACTTTAATAGCTTTGTTTCATATGAAGGTTTTAAGCCTTTGTCAAATAGAAAACATCACTTTACATGTAATAGTTATGCGTGAAAATATAGAGATGTGTTAGGTTAGCATTCTCTCCTCACTCTAGCTTGATGATTTTTCTATTTGTATTATTTTTTGTGGAAATTTAAATGCAGTTTAGATCTTCTATTATAGTACTAGTAGCAGTGGATGTCGCCATAGTTGGGGAAGGATGGGTGAGTGAAAGGTAATGTATGAGGTTTGTTTTGTTTGTGTAAGATTGCTGTATGAGAACCTGAAACCAGACCAAATTCACAAATTTTTTTGTGCACTATTCTAATAGGTACTTGATTATGCACAAAAGACTAAGAGGGCTCAGTTGATTGGTTTCTATCCACCAAACTTCGGACAATGGTGGTCCAGGTGACATGCTAAGTAATCAAATATTGAAGTCATTAATCACTTCTGCATACTTGTTTATTTAAATATTTAAGAAATTAGATGTGACTTCAAATTGCTACTAATTTAGAAATATGGATATTTTGCAGATAGAGGATATGTGATTGGAAGTACTAATACCTGATCTATGGACGGTCTACAACAAAGGCATTTGAGAATATTATATGGCAATGGTATTCTACATCATGGAATTTTTTATCAATAGATTTTCTTTTAGAATTTGAAAAACAAAAAAAAGAGAGAGATAATGTTCTTCTATACATAGAGTGTTTAAGTGATTAATTTCTTTTAAAATGTATTATGTTTATCCATAACATATTGGATTTTGAATTCCATAAATATAATTTATTATTTAATAGTGTTCTCTTGTTATTATCAATAATTATATTGTCTTGTAAATAAAAAATAGAAAATAACAATATGTAAATAAAAAATACAGCCGTTGACAAGGAAATAACAAGGATCTGGCCTTATTTGACAGTTATTAATGAAAAACTATCAAGTATTCCTAAATATTTCACAGTTCAGAACTATCAAATATGCTTCCTAGAGAATATGTGATGTGTTCATATTTGATGGTTGGGAGTCGTCAAATATGGGAAAAAAATAACCATCAAATATTAGCAAATATGTAGTAGTGCTCTGTCCTCCCTAATATGTGTGTGTGTGTATATATATATATTATTTTATTTTATTTCCTTCGCAAACCAACAACTTTCATCAATGCATGGTGTGAATTTGTTTGTGAGTGCTCTGTCCTCCCTAAATTGTATTTTTACTTTTATAAGTTATTAATTGCATCTTCTACCATTAAATATGTGTGTGTAATAACTTATGAGTATAATTTCTTTCAATATCATTTTCATAACTGTTGCACTCATTTTCTCACATTCCACCAAATTTAGCATTGATAGAAAGGATAAAAAATTTGACTAAGGGCCAATAGGGAAAGAAGATTGGTTAAGAAAACTAGGCATGGTGTGAGATCCAAAAAGGGTCCGGACTGACATTTTCAAATTTATCAGTTTAGGAAGGGAAAAATAAAAAAATTTGAGAAAAAACCCAAAAAATTCTCTAAAAATAGAAAATTGGTGAATTAGAGATTTTGGAACCTCAATAGAAGTCCTAGAGGTAAAATTGGTGTGAAAATGAATTATTATGGAATTTCTCGAAGACTAAGGTCTTTCGAGAAAACAGTAAAAAAAATTGAAGGAAAATAATTATTTTAAATAGCTAGCGGCCTCAATAATTCTGAGAAAAATATGGATTAATTGTCTAAATATTTATGAAAATTTATAAAATTGGTTTTAGGCCTTGCAAACATAGGAATTAATTTTTGAGAATTTATTTCCCACAGCTTTATCGATAGAGGTCTAATTGGAAAAAATTCAAAATAAATAGTTAGAGGTGGAGAAAATTTTTTAAATTTTTAAATCATATCCTCATATTAAAAGGGGATTTTTCATGATGAGAAATGAATTTTTGGAAACCTAAAAAAAATTATGAAATGTTACTAGTGAATAGTAACGGATAAAGTTTCAAAATAGTTTGAGATTGTGATTTGGTTTGTGGGCCATCCTAAACCATGAGTGGGCACCACATTGAACCCAAATAGGGCCCAATTTCATGACTGTTCTGGACCCTTCAAAGTAATTAAGATAAAACCTATTTTTCACATAATTATCTTGGAATATTCTAGTGGATGGACACTTGGAAGGATCTTAATGCTTCTTGCACTTGATGGAAGCCAAGTGCCCCTCTTAGGTGGCACTTTGGTAGTCCAAAATAAGGGAAAATGAGCAGAAAATTTTGTCTATAAATATCCCCTCAAAATACCTAAAAATGGTGGGAAAATTGGAAAATTAGGGGGAGTTTCTATCCACTTGAAAATCAGACTTGTTGACCAAAATTCTTGAGTGATTTGGGTCAATGAAACAGCAAGCTTTTGTCAAGAAATCATCAAGGCATGTCTAAGCCATGCTATAGCTAAGATTAAAGCTAGTTTTGGTTAGGTTTTGCATGAAACTCTATGGAGAAATGTTGCCCCTCTTTCAGTTTGCATGCTTATGCTTTAGGGAAGGATAGAAACCTTAAATATGATGTGGAATAAGCATGTTTAAATAGTGTTTGGATTGACTTTTGGAAGAAAACCAACTTAGGTTTCCTTAATGTTCAATTTGGCCAAGAGAAGTTTGTGGGGCAGGAGTTTGATTCATCTTGATTTGATGATTCCAATGAGTTTAAAATGTGTTTTTGTATAGGGATATACTAAAGAGAAGTGTCTAAAATTATTAGAATCAAAATAGAATTTTTGGAAACCTATATGCCCCATTCGACCAAGGCTATTTGAGAGGGAAGGAGTTTGATTTTTTATAAATCTAATTAGATATTTGGATTCTAAATGAAAGATTGTGTAGGAATAGACTAAGAGATTGATGAAAACAAAAAAGGAATAATTATGTCAAAAATCAAGGAAAAAGGGGGGTTTAATTAAGCTTAATGTCAAGCATTGGTGTTTATGCTTGAATTATTGATGAATTGAAATGTGTTTATGTATAAATTGACAGGTTTTGTAGAGAAGAAATAAGGAGAACATTGACCCCTTGAAGAAGCCAAATTATATCAAGTATAAGAGAGGTAGCTTTGAATCTAATTTGATAGTTTTTCTTGCTTACTTAATGTGTATGTGTTGCTTACTTTATTTTTCTATGAATTGATTGTTTTATACTACGGTGTGAAATTTTTTTTGACGCTTGATATGCTTTGGCCAAATGCACATTGATATGGAATGTGAATATGTACTCAATTTCTTGATGGAATAATGTGCTATTCATGTAAGTAGAATTGATTATTATGCATTGTGACATGTCATATTTTGTAAGGCATGATTAACATGATAATTATGATTCATTGCTATTGAGATCTCTATAAAATCTCACTCCCCTCAATATATAAACAATAATAAGAATCTTAGGTAGTATCACCAAGGACAAGGAGAAAGGACAAGAAGGCATATCTGAAGGGGATTAAGCTTAGTGTCATTGAAATAATGTCTTGTAATTATATACATTGTTACGTATAAAATTATATCAAGTTGCTGTATCAATGATAAGGGTGCCTTACATGTGAATAATTGGTTAAGGAATCATGGTTAAGTATGTTCCATATGATTAGAAAAGCTAGATGAAAGGAAAAGGAAAAGAAAAGGCAAGAATGGTATGAAAAAGGGGATAAAAGTTGACTTTTTGGTAGCAAAGTTTGACCGACATGATTTTGAGCAATTGGATGAATCTGAATCTAAAATTTGACATGCTTACAAACCTCATTTCTAGCCTTAAAAAAAGTAGTAATTTATTAAATTTAGAGTTTTGTACAGAAAGATATGTTCTTCCAAAGTTAGGCATCAATTCTGAAAAATTAAAAAGTGATCAAACGAACAGTACCACTTTGAATGAAATCTAGGATTTATGCATGAGATATGGATACCAATGAGTTTTTTTTTTCTCTAAAGAGCATGTCAAGAGCTTTCTATAAAACTTGAAAGCATCCCATTTCAATTTTTCTATAATTAGTTATGAATTTTTAAAGTTAACAAAAATTTAAGTGAATAGTGAATAGTAACTTGGACTAAAGTTAAAATTTTGAAACTTTCTCATGCTTAAGATTTGAATAATGGTTTCAAATAATTCCAATTGTTATGTGATGAGGTAATAAAAGAGGTGTGACGTATTTAACTAATTCTATTTCAACATTTTTTGTCTCTTTATTTTTATCAATATTTGAATATTATATGTGTAAGTGTATAGTGCCTTTTGTCCTTGATCTTCCATCTTTTACTCCCTTCACTGTCCTTTCTTCACTCATTACCACATGTGCAGTCTACTCCACCTTATTTTATATATATATATATATATATATATATTATTTAAACCTTGACCACCCCAAGTTTTTTCTTCTCATGCGTGTACGAGCGGGGTATATGTAAGATCCTAATACTCGCTTGGGACTTAGAGTGTTGATGGTGATCTTAAAGAGAGGATTAGGTATTAAACCCAAAAGAGTAAAACATATTGTTGACTGAGAAGAAATTAAATTACCAAGTGGTTAAAATTTTTATTCTAAAATTAAAAAGGGAAGATCAAAGAAACTTGATAGATTTGAAAGAAAATTGGGACAAAAAAAAATCACAAATAGTACTGATATAAACATAATATTGCAATGGAAGATAATGCAAAATTATATTAATGTACATTTAAATTAAATGTAAACGGAGGAATGATAAAGCGCAAATCAATAAATAAAAATACATAAATAAAATCAAACTATTTTTTAAAATATTTTAATTTCTAATTATTTAAAAAAAATTTACCCAATAGGATCTTTTACCAATAATATTGACAATAGTAGTAATATAAAAATAATAGAATAATAGTCATAACAACAAAACAAAATCTAATTTAACTTTTGGAATATTTTAATGATCTCAAAGATTATATTGGAATCAGTTTCATATTTAATAAGAGTTAAAATAATTATAATAGTAGTAGTAAAATGATGAGAGAAAAAATAATTTAAATCTATATATTAAAAAAAAAAGGGACTTGTATTAGACTAAACCTAATTTTCATCTCATACTAATCGAACCGAGATGTCACCTTCTGGGTTATCAAAATTGTGATTGCACCAAATAATGTAATATAGGATACAACCAATTGTTCTTCTTGAGGAGCACTTTATTGGAAAACAACTTAGTCTAAATTGGTAATAAAAAACATGATGATTTGGATAAAAAAAGGGGGGGAGGTTTTAATTGTTTTAAAGGTGGTACAATAAATGTAAAATATAGAGAAATAAATGTTTTTAGGATTTTAAATGAATGAAGAAATGTTTTAGATTAAAGAGAAATTATGGTAAACTAGTCTCTTGATGATGAAAACTCAGCTATCATTACTCTTAAAATGAATGAGAGTTTTAAAAATCTCTAAGTCTAAAGGGAAACCCTAAGTAATCGCTTGAGTTCAATGTCTTAATTAATGAAAACTCACTTTAATCAAAGTTAATTAATACCTTTTAAAACATTGTTTAAAATCACTTAGAGTGTAAATGAATGGATGATGCAATGTCCTCGGAATTTCAATCGATAATTACAGAATACCAAGTACACAGATTAACCATCAATAATCACTGATCATTAATTGAACACTAGGATTCCGAATTGAAATATTTATATAAATGATCCAACATCAACAACATCCAATCCAAATACATTTAGTAGTCTAAATACAAGATCTACAATCATAAACCAAGTTTGATACAAATGCAGAAATCCCTATATTTAGAAATCTCTAACACAGAATTAAGCACAGGTTTAGACTAATAACTTCCCTATTAAGTCCTTGAGCTCAAGCTTTGTCTTCCATCACCAGGAGGCTAAAGATTTAGCCTCTTATGTCTTCAAACTGATTGCAATCGCTCCAGGTACGAATAGCCATGGTGGAAGCTAAAAATAGGGTTGGAAAAATAGAGATGAAGGTAGTTGGAGTGGTTTGATCGGTTCAGAATTACAGAAAATGATGAATAAATGAAGAAAAATAAAGGTTTTGGGTATGGAATCAATGAAGGCTTGAGAGGATATGATGGAGGCTCATCCTATGCAAACCTGCAGGATGGAAGAGTGGGGGTCCAGGTCAGAAACCTATTCCAAAATGCACAGCTTCACTTAACGCACCTTACGAATGTCAGGTCGCGACTTGGGGGTCCAGGTCGCAACCTTAGAATATCATGTCATGACCTGGGGAGACAGAGGGCATTCAATCTTAACTTAGCTCTAAAACACGTTGTTTCATTAAAAGGGCATCCAGGTTGTAACTTCAGCAATCCATATCATGACCTGGGGAGGCAAAACACTCCAACTCTTATGTTTTGGTCCTTGTAACGTTGTGGCTCCATCAATGCTCTATCTTGGATCTTAGGTCCTTCTCCAATTGCCTAAAAATCACAATAAAGAGCTTTGAAAAGACTAACTCATTACAGATCAAGGCAATTACAATTAAGGAAGGAAAATTGACCCTTTTTAACCCTTAAATAGCAAAATGCAATGCATGAATCAATGTAATCAAAAAGATATAAATGCATGCTTAATGAGGATAAAAGTATTGCAAAACATCAGAAAACACTTAAGAAAACTATATAAAGATAGGGTTCTATCACTCCCCCACACTTGAACCTTTGTATTCTTGGACAAAGACTTGAATCATTCCAAAGAAGGTACAGATACAAATATGGAAACTAGCATGTTTAAAAGTGATCCCAAGAGCTAATCGATCAACATCTTTCAGGAAGACAAAAATGATAACATGAATAATGCCAAGTAATTAGATACAAAGTGCAATTGATTCTAAATGCATGAACAGCAGAGATTTGCTCATATTGTATAAGTGTTTGATTCGCTCATCTATCCTCATTAGGGATCTTTTCTCTAAAAAATTCAAGCAACAGACATCCTACCATAAGCTTGTAATAACTCTAAAATCTCCACTGCTATTTAGCATTCATGTAAAGAATCAAGAGGACTTTTAAGATTGTAGTGATGGAAAGGCTAGATGGAACAGAAAATGGTGAGATCGATTGTCAAGAATTAAAGAAACGTGAGTCAAATGTCATCTATTCTTAAACAAGGAAGTTCAAATCCCAACCTTCTACCACCAAAGGAATACTTTATTCAACTTTATTTTGTTGCTATAGTTATAAAGAGTATTTCTTCACTCTCTCTGTTCTTTTTGCTTTCTTTCTTTTCTTTTTCTTCCTTCTTCTGTTTTTTCTTTTTTTTCCAGAACTTTTCTTTCTTCCTTCTTTCAAAAAAATTAAAATTCCCAATAAAAACCCATGAAGGTTAGGAAATCGTAATTATCAAGATGAAATCAACTCAATTAACGTCATTGTTCAAACACTCGAAATGATAGACGAAATGAAGGAAGTGTAGGATCAAAAAGGTTGACTACAGATAGATGTTTGTGGGCTGTGTTTGGGTGAAAAAGTGTTAAAAAAGAATGCCTCTCTCATATTCAAAATCATAAATGCACACATAATTTTGACCAAGAGCTGAACAAGTTCTAGAGAATGTAAACCACATGAATAAATACTCAATATAAGAATTAAGGCTTAAGGATATCCTTCTAACAAGGCTTTTCATCTCAATTGCTCATACAAAAAGTTTCAATCAATGTACATTAGTCATGAGGCATTAGGACACTTATCACCAAAGCAACCCATAAGATGATGATTAAAAATATCAAAATAATCACTTAAGAACATGCTTGGATCTCAAAAGTATCTATAAAGTGTTAAAGAAATCATTTTCAAAATATAGTATACTTAAAAGTTCAAGGATGGGCATAGTTTTTGAGAAAAACTATTTGATGCAACGAGGATAGATTAAAAAGGCAATGATTTTGCTTGAAAAATATGCAAATGTAGCTTAAAAACGTTCCTTTTATATAGTATTGTGCAGAGCAAAGAGAAGGAAAGTAGTGCACAGAAAAAGGGGCCAAGTTGAGACCTGAAAACAACAAGGTCACGACCTGAGTACACAGAATGCATCAAGTTAGTAAGGGGGGTTGATGTCGTGACCTGAAATCAGTAAGGTCACGACTTGAAGTCATAGAAATCCTCCCCTGCCAAAACCACAACTCAAGTCACGACCTGAGCTTACAGAAGCTACCAACAAAAAATTTTCAAAGCCTGGCCAAATTATAACAAGTAAAACCTTTTCAGCAAGCATCAAAATAGTCAAAGATTATCCAATTCATAGTAATTCACCATCCACAATTAATTCAAAGCCAAAGAATGATGATGAAAGATTGGATTTTTGAAAAAAAAAATTGCCAAAAATTTGAAGCAACCATAGGAACAATGCAACACTGGCAATGTAACAAAGCGAAAATGAATCCCTCTCACACCTAAACTTGACAGTGTCCTCACTGTCAAAGGGAAAGAGAAAGAGAACAATAGCCACCACAATTCAAAACAAATAAAACCAACCACTCATAGCAATTAAATTCAAATACATCAAAGTTAAACCTCCAGTTACACAGTTTACAGGGAAGAACAACAAAAATACAAGAAAAACTAAAAAAAAACTGAAGACTCTAAGCAGAACGACTCTCAGTCTTCTTCCTCTCTTCTTTCCTCTTCAACCCTAACATCTTCTCCTACCTGAACATTCCCTTCTCCCATTTCAGCATCAGTAGCAGTAGCAATAGCACCAGAGGACTGTCCTGGATCCTCACTAAAGTAGCTTGTGGCAAGAATTGTATTCTCCCAGAAAGCCTGCTTATACCCTAGAGGAAGGTTGACCTTAAGAGCCTTGGCCATCTCCAACATCAAAGGATCTATAAACCTCTACCTTCTAAATTCATGAGACATAGAGATAGCTTTGCATGCATTGGATTCCTTGCTTAGATTAGTTACTTGCTGACCAAGCACGGTAATCTGCTCATTCAAGGGGGCGAGGTCAAAACTAGAGCCACCCTCAGCTGCCTCCTCTTCTAGACCTTCCTCCATTATCCTCTTTCCTCTCTTCCCAGCTCTTGTTGGACTTGGAGGCGATGTAGCACCTAGTCATGACAGGTTCTAAGGTAAGGTCAGACATGCTCATTGGTATCCTTTTTGCTACACACATATCAGTTATCAAGTGCGAAAATACCAAAAGAGTTTGGATATTATTGACACAATGTCCAATCCGATCTAGGGCAATCGGCTGTTAGGTTATTAGGAGATGTAATAGGAGTGTGCCCTCTTCAGAGACATTAGAAATATGGCTGATGGCATCACATTGTAAGTCATGAAGTTCAGCCAAATCATGGCTTTATCATTCGTGTGCTTGCGCTCGAAGACGTTTCGCCCACTTTCCTTCACAATCCAACTAGCTCCCTCTACTTCGATGGTTTGGTAGACCTCATTCCAGGCAACTTGATCAAGTCTGGTCTTCCAATACTGGTACTCTCAATAGCATCCCAACTAAAATAACATTCACTTCCTCTGAAGGTGATCCCCATATGCCCATTTATGGCAGAACAAGCATAGAATTCCCTTACTAAGGTCAAATTAACCTTGTTCCTCTTCTTCATAAGCTCCCCTAAGCCTCACGCCATGGCGAGCTTATAAAAGTCATACTCATTGGTCTCAGGAAAATGCCGCTCTTGAACCACCCTTCTGTTGGCAAACATTTTCACTGCTACTTCCCTTGAAAGTTTGGTCTCCTCACGAGGGCAAAGCTTTCTAGAGCTTAAAGACTCAGGGTTGCTGGTCCGAGGCATCTGAGCACAAAGCAAACACACAACAAGCAACTAAAGTAAACACACCAAACAAACAACCATACAAAAGAAACTAAAACCTACACCAAGCCCAGAAACCAAGCACTCCCTCACACTTAGCCTACAGCTACCCCCTGCCAGACTCAGCTTAGCAAAATCTTTAAAACAATTAAATTGGGACACTTGCAGTTTAAAACAATTAGGAAAATCATGAGAAAACCCAAGCATTTATAATTTTCAGTTGCCAAAACTGATTTCTTGAAAAGCCATAACAGGTAGAGTCAAAATCCATTGAAAAATTTCAGTTTGGAAACAACAGGGGTGAATCAGAAGTTTAGGGTCTCTTTTGTGAGCTCAGGTCACGACCTGAGGGAGTTCAAGTCATGACTTCAACAAACAGGGGGAAATTTTTGAGTTCAGAAAGCTTAAATCATGACTTGAAAACAGCGAGGTCATGACCTAATTCCAAAATTCTTAGAAAACGTAAAATGAGCCAGTTCATTCAGAAACCAAATCTTTTGTAGAAGATATGATCCCAAGCAGTTCCAAAACCAGTTAAATAGCACTTTAAACATCTAGCACAAACTCCACTCAATCAAAATCAAAACCCTAGAAGAAAAACATATAAACTAAACTAAAACTAGAAAGAGCAAAAAGAAAACAGAGCAAACCTTGAAAGAATGGCAGGATGGACGAAATGTACTCAAGGGTAGGCTTGATTTTTGAATTGTAAGAGGGAACTCAGATATAGCAAGGAGTGGTGCTCAGGCGTAGAAAAGAGAGGTTGAAGTTTAGGAGATGAGGGAGTGGTGGAGAGGAAAACCTTTAAGAAATAATAGAGTAGTTTCACTTGAAGAGAAACTGAAAAGAGACAATTACAGAGGAAGAGAAGAGGGTTGCGACTTGGAGAGAAAGAACTATCATAAGGAAAAGAAGAGTGAACGTGCGAGAGAAAGTCTAAAGGAACGTTTGTGTAAGGGTGTGATTTTACAAAAAATATTAGGGTTTTAAGTCCTTAGAATGTATAAGGCTTAAATCCAAGGCAGGTTCAAGGGGCAAAATGGTAATTAGGGTGGAAATAAACAAGGGCAGAGAGGTAAACTCGCAAACAAACTCCTGACTTTTCATGTCAGGTCATGACCTGAGGAAGTTCAGGTTGGGAGTTCAGCAAGCAGAGCGGGATTTAGGGTTTCAGAAAGGCTCCAAGTCGCAACCTGAAAATAGCGAGGTCATGACCTTAACTCACAGAGAGCCTTTACCTTTTTTCTTCCCCAAGTCGTGACCTGAAACAGTGAGGCCGTGACTTCAGTACATCGAGAGCTCCCCTCCTTAGACTAACCTCTAGGTCGCGACCTGAGAACAGTAAGGTTGCGATATGGGATCACAGAAAAGCTCTCTGACTATCCAAACCGTAAAAAACCTCAATTCTAAGACCCTATACCAAAACCACTCACCCAAACACCTATCAAAACAACCCAACTCAGCAATCCATCACTAGATTTTCAACAATTCAATACAAAACTTAAAAACAAGTGATGGAAGATTGGGGAAAAGTTTAAAAGTTTCAAAAATTTCTAAAAAATTTTTGGCAAGTTCTAGCAAGAACTACTTATAACAAGGAACAACCCAACAAACAAATCATAAAACCACTTTTAAGCTCAATAGGAACAAGACCTTCCTCCCTCACACACTTAAAGCAATGTCCTCATTGTAGCACACAGTCACAAACCAAAACACAAAGCTCGAAAACAAAAAAAATGAAGGTGGAAGTTGTGAAGTTCAATTCAGGATTGTAGCACAACACATCACTCATCTAGAGAGGAGAAAAGAGCTAAGTAAAGTATAGGAAAACTCAAGAATGCAACTAAATGTGTGGTGGTGACAAAAGAAGCATAATCACAATCACATCAAACTTAAGGCTAGGGGAGATTATTCAAAACAAACTTAACAAACAGAATTTAAAAAATACTTCTACTGTGGACATCCCTTTCACAGTCTCAAACAGCCACAGCAAGATAATTTAAGCATAAGTAAATTCATGTGAAAAGTAAGAGGTAAAGAAAAGGGACAACCTGGCCTTAAGAAGGTAGTGCGAGCTTTTTGTAGAGCTTGAAGAGATAACCTTTGCAATGGAACATTTTTCTCGTGGCCTCCTCCTTTAGCTCTATCATCCTGAAGTCGTGCACTTTCATGACAGTGTAGGGTCATCCTAGCTCGTCTTGAATTTGCCCTTCTTGAACTTGAAACGAGCTAGATACCTTAATACCTTGTCACCCTCCTTGATCTTCTTCCTCAAGATGTTGGCATCATAGACAAGCTTGGTTTTCTGCTTGTAAATGTCAGAGTTATGGTAGGCATCTAACCATATTTCCTGAAGTTCTTGAATTTGAAGGAGTCAGTTCAGGCCAACTTCCTCAAAATCGGTGTTACAGCTCTTAACTACCCAGTATGATCTATGCTCTAACTCCACCAAAATGTGATAGGACTTCCCATAAATGATCCAATACTCAGACATTCCCATTGCATCTTGTAGGCAGTGTGGTAGGCCCACAATGGATCATCTAGTCTCAAGCTCTAGTCTCTATTAGAGGGTTTGACAATATATTCTAGGATGTGTTTAATCTCTCGATTTGACAACTTAGCTAGGCCATTGGTTTAAGGGTAGTATGGGGTGGACACTCTATGGCAATCCCCATCTTTAGTCAATAAGTTAGTGAGCAACTTGTTGCAAAAGTCGGTTCCCTGATCACTAATTAACACCTTGGGTACTCCAAATCTACTGAAGATGGTAGACTTCAGAAATTTAGAAACTGTAGGTGCATCATCTTTTCGTGTGGGGATGGCTTTTACCCACCAAGCATTAAAGATCTCCCAAAACAAAATGGGTTGCTATGGTATTTCATTCCTTCTACTGACCCTCCTAAATCGTTGGTATTTATCACATGCCTTACAGTAAGTGAATGCGCCTCTAAACAGGGTGGGCCAGTAAAAACCTGCATCTAACAGCTTCCTAGCTGTTTTTCTAGCACTAAAGTGCCACCCATATAAGGTATCATAGCAAGTTTCTAGAATGACTCAAGCCTTTATTTCAGGAATGCACCGTTTAATCACTTAGTCAGAACATAATCTCCACAAATATAATAGATCCCAAATATAATAGGAGGTTTTGCTCTTAAGCTTTTAAGCCTGAAAAGTAGTCAAGTGAGAAGGGATTAGACCTGTTGACTAAATGGGCAAACCATGGTTAAGAAACAAACAATGCACACAAAGACTGGTTAAGGAATGAATCACAAATAACATTAGAATCTAATACTCCCCTTGTCTTTAGTGGAAGTCTGCTCAAATAATCTGCTACATGTTTTACATTGCCAGCTCTATCTTTTCCACTTCAATTCTTGAAGCAGCAATATCTACCTCAAGAACCTCGGCTTTGATTGAGGTTTATGGAAGAGATATTTTACTGCTGCCTAATTTGTAAACACAACCACCTTGGAATTTATGAGATAGGGTCTAAACTCATCAAGCGCAAAAATATTTGCAAACAATTCCTTCTCAGTAGTGGTGTAGTTTCTTTGAGCTGCATCTAAAGTTTTAGAAACATAAGCAATTACTTTGGAAGTAGAATTCTCCTTTGACCTAACATTGCCCCTATACTCATGTTTGAAGCATTACAAGAAATTTCGAAAGGCAACTCCCAGTTGGGAGAGGTCAAAATAGGAGGAGTAATTAGCTTATTCCTCAATTCATCAAAAGCAAGCTCACATACATGGTCAAATTGAAAATCAACATCTTTTTGCAACAGTTTGATTAGAGGTAGAGCAATTTTACTGAAATCCTTGATGAACCTTCTATAGAACCCCACATGTCCTGAAAAGAACCTCAACTCTTTTAAGTTGGTAAGGTAGGACAAAGAAGATATCACCTCTACTTTGGCTTTATCTACCTCTATTCCTTTTTCAGAGATTAAATGACCTAACACGATGCCTTGATTAACCATAAAATAGCATTTTTCATAATTCAAAACTAGCTTTTTTTCAATGCATCGTGGTAAGATTTTGTCAAGACTTTTCAAACATTCTTCAAAAGAATTGCCATAAACAATAAAATTATCTATGAACACATCTATGCATTTTTCAATAAATTCAGCAAAAATGGATAACATACAATGTTAGAATGTGCCAGGGGCATTACAAGGACCAAAAGGCATTCTTGTGTAAGCATAGGTTCCAAATGGACAGGTGAAGGTAGTATTGTCTTGGTCTCTAGGGTCTATAGGAATTTAGAAATATCCAGAGTACCCATCTTAGAAACAGTAATGACTCTTCCCAACTAATCGTTCAAACATTTGATCAATAAAGGATAAAGAAAAGTAGTCTTTCCTAGTAGACTCATTCAGCTTCCTATAGTCAATGCAAACTCTCCATGAGTTTTGCACCCAAGTTGGGATGAGTTCATTGTTCTCATTTTTCACTACTGTGATCCCACTCTTTTTTGACATGACTTGTACCGGTAACACCCACTCACTATCAAATATAGTGTATATAATTCCAGCCCTCAGAAGTTTGTCTACTTCTTTCCTAACCACATCAGAAATTAGAGGATTCAACCTTCTCTAACTTTGTTTAATTGGCTTGGAATCCTCAATTAATAAAATCCTATGGGTACACACAGTAGAGTCTATTCCCTTAATGTCAACTAGTTGCCAACCCAAAGCCTCCCTATTTCTTCTAAGGAACCTCATTAAACTAGTCTCTTTATGTTCAGTTAAAGAACTATAAATAATGATAGACAATTTATTCTCAGCTCAAGATAAGCATACTTGAGGTTAGGAGGTACTTGTGTTTTGCCTTTGAATCTTGCATAGTTTGGTTAGTAATTTTGCTGCCCCTTTTATGGATTATGACACTAGGGTTTGATATTTGTGGAGGAAAAGAAGGAGGTCAAAGAAACAAAGAGCTATTTGAGCAAGGTAGTAAGATTTAATTAACTTTAATGTTAATTGTTGCATTGATTGCTATATAATTTCATGTGCTATTATGTGGTTGAGCTAGATGATGATGATAATAATGATTGTTAAGCTCTATGACTATTGCATGTTAGAGTTCTACATGTATGAGGTAAAGTAGTTCCCTATTAATAGCAAAAGGTTAGAATGCTTGCAATTGATGCATATTGATGTTGTGGTTAATTATTCTTGCTACTGGGATTTCATTGAAATCTCACCCTCCCAAAATAATCCAACATTTTAGGGCCTGAATCATCCAAAAGGAAGCTGCAAAATTCAAGGGTAATTATGGTGGTGAACCACGAGAAAACAATTCTATTTTGGTTATGTATAAGTATGCATGGTTGGTGCTGTAACCTTAAGGAAGCCGTCAACTTGGAGCAGCGTTTTGATTGAGCTCCTGAATGAATTTAATTGTGAAATTTGGTATGCTTAGAGATCACATCTCAAGCTTCAATTTGATAGGTAGAACATTAAAAATGGACAACTGTGTGAGTTTTAATGATTTTTGAAAATTAAGTCTAAAATCTGGAAAAAGTGATTTTTACCAAAATGACAATGGTGACTTCCCCGAAAATCTGGCACTTCCTTAAAAGGAATTGGTTCTTAAGATTATTTTTTTCCTAAAATATCTTTCAAAGAGCTTTCCACATAATATTGAACCACTCAATTTTAATTTTTCTAGATTAAGTTATGATTTTTCGAAATTGGACAAAAAAACTGGATTTTACCAAGTGAACAGTAAAAATCTGAAAAGTAGCATCCTCAACATCCTAAATGAGATTTTTGAGCTCAAGACCATCCAATATGGTCTAAAATGGTTCCAAATAAACTTTAAGTCATTCTAATAGTAAGGTGTAACACTCTTGATAGGCTTGGTCTAAAGTCACCACTTGAGAACCCTCAAGTCGTGACCTCATGTCACAAAGGCTCATATCCTCGAATTTTGCTCTACTCTCAGCACCCACCACATCTTGAACATCTGTATCATTAGCTAACAGACCCCTTTCAAAGGCAACATCATTTGTGAATGCAGAAATGGAATCAAACCTTAATGGAAAAGAAAAATCTTAAGAAATGGAAAGCATGCTATCAATTTCTAGAGAATTAATACACGGCACCTCATCTCCACAAGAACTAGAAAAATGAATAAACAGAAGAGAGAGAATTGAAATATTCATCATATGCACTCAAGGAGCAATCAAGCTCATAAGATTTATGTGATGGTGTAGTAGAAGAACCAATCAATTTAGGTAAACACATGTCATAAACATCATGCATACGTAGCTCATGCTCATCCCTAACTTGGTCAACAGCTAAATCAATGGCGGTTAAACCCATGAATGCAGAATTATCAAAGGGGTAATGCATAGCTTCATTCATATTAAAAGTTACAACATGGTCTCCTACTTCTATTGTTATATAGCTATGTTTCATGCTTATGATGGTTTTGGAAGTTGCAAGAAAGGTCTTCCCAAAATCAGAGTACTCTCATTTGCAAGTTCATTTAACATGTCTAGAATATAGAAATCAGCAAGAAATACTAGGTCTTTAACTTGAACAAGAATGTCCTCTATGATTCCCTTGGGGGTACCTAATAGAATTATCTGCTAGTTGGAGTACTACACTTGTGTCTATGATGCTATTTATCCCTAAAGCTAAATAAATCGACCAAGGCATAACATTTATGGCAGCTCCTAAATCTAACAATGCTCCCTTAATGTGAACCTTTCCTATGGTACAGGGGATGGTGTAAGATCCAAGATCTTGGCACTTAAATAGTAGTTCAGCTTTGAATAAGGATGACACATTGGCACTTACTTGAATTCTCTCAAGAGGTCTAAACCTTTGCTTATCATTACACAGTTCTTTTAATAATTTAAAGTATTTAGGGTTTCCTCTCAAAAATTAAATTATGGGCACATTGATTTCCTGTTTGTTGAATAAAGTGTACGCATCATTAGCAAACTCGACATCAAACTTTTTCTTACCAAAGAAATAAGCCTTAGGAAAAGGAAGATCTTTAGCACAAACCTCCTTACCTAAAGGCTTAGAGGCTCCTTGCATACTAGTCTCTACCTTGTCCTCTTTTTGTTTATTGTAAGCTGAGCTCTCTACAGTGTTTTCATCTTCTGGCACAACTTCTTAAGGTACTTGGTCTTGTGCTTGAGTTGACTTCTCTTCAGGATCAGTTTGTACTCTTGCCCTCTTTATGAGCTCTTTCTCTTTTGAGCTTTTAGACTTGCCAAGTCTCACTGGGGAGAGTGGAGGGCTTTTTACATCTTGATCACTTTCAGCCCTATCAGTCCTTTCACCTTCAAAATGAACCTTTTTACCACTTCTTAGGGTTATGGTATTGAGGCCTTTTAGGTTGATCACTATATTGGAGGGAATGCTTCCCCCACTTTTGGCTTGTATGTCATTGACTGCCTTAGACAGTTAGGTCAAATGACAAGTGATATCGGTGTTCTTCAAAGTAAGCTCCTCCAATTTCTTGTGCACATCTGAGTTATCCTTCTGCATCCCTTGCAAGATGGTAGTTATGGAGACAAATTTGTCATCACTCTCCTTCATTCGTCCTTCGATGTTAGTCATCATACCCTCTTGACAGTGGTTGAGATACTATAGTATTTTGTAGAGTTGTCACTACTGTTCTTGAAGGATCTTGAAAATTGCTTAAGGAAGCTCCAACGTTGTGAAATTGATTGCCTTGAAACTAATTTAGTCTATTTGCTCCTCTTTCCCCCTTAAAGTTTAGGTGGTCTCTCTAACTGGGGTTGTCTATATTTGAGTAGGGGTCCCTTTTCTGATATTGCCCCTCTCTTCCTTGGTACATGGCATAAACTTCTTCAACCAGCCCGGGACAATTCTAAGTTATGTGTATTGGAGAGTCACAAACCTCATAACTTGTAGCCACTAAAGCAAGAGACTGTGGCTTGTTGGAGCAGAGACTTTCAACAGTGTTTGCAAGCTTAGATATATCTTGTGCTAGTTTAACCAATAGTGGATCCCTTTTAGTTTTGTGGTCCCTTAGATCCCTTGAGCCCACATGTTGTCGGTTAAGAGCAAAAGTTCTAATCAATTCCTATGTAGCCTGTGGTTCCATATTCTCTACAGATCCATTTGCAGTAGCATTCAAGACTTGGGCATCATACAATCCATTGTAGAAATACTATACCAAGTACTCCTCAAGAATTTGATGGTTGGGATACCAAGTAAGCATTTCTTGAAACTAGCTCTAGAATTCAAAGAATGACTCAAACGGGTCTTACTTAGCTACAGAAATGTCCATGTGGGCAGCTGAAATCTTGGTGGAGGGGAAATACTTATCCAAAAATGCTTTCTTCAGACTAGTTAAGATCCATAAGCATTGTCCACATAAAGTGACGGGTTTATATGAAGGGAATTGAAAGACGCGCAACGAAAATAAATTTAAAATTTTCAATCCCTTGCCCGGATCTACTGATTGTGTTTAAGTCAAGTAGTAAGAAGTATTACCTTCGATGTTCGATTTCTTGGTGGCTCGGGGATTCCGCCGTTCAGGATGCCTCTGCTCGCCTCTTTTATCGCTCGAAGTCGACAACTCAGATCGGCTTCCTCTACCGATATCCACACGAACAACGTTCTAATCACGAACGACGTGCTAGCGCGTCTTGTCCTTCTAGGGTTTATTTTCGAAGAATCTGTCCTCCCTTCTCTATTTACTGGCCGTCTCTTATCTGCAAGCTTTTGTACTCTCACTCACAAAACCCTAGCTCCTAATATCAAATATATAGGATGCTATAGGTATTATAAAGGATATTTGATTTCGAAATTAATCCTACAATATCAAATATTGCGTAATCAGATAAGAAAACAATTAAATAAATATGGTTTATATTAAATCCATCCCACAGATTTAATTCACCTATTTATTTAATTCAAAATAAAGATATGACGGAATTATATTTGATTTATTCTCATAAATCAAATTAATACGAATTTATATATATATACATCCACCCTATATTATTCATTGAATCTGGACATATCTTAGGTTCAATGAATCTAGACATTATAGCTCATGTTGGGCTATTTTGTGTGCGACCCTGTAGGCCCATATGAAGTTGGCAGTGGGCCATTAACTATAATGACTCACAAGTCATAAGCGGTCTCTAGCAAGACATCACGGCTACCCAAATCATATGAGGATCATTGAACGATGTAACCTTTTATACAACCATATCACGTCCCTTTTGTCACACGACATTTTGGTCATGGATGAGACATGGAGAATGTCATCCTCCTATTCATGACCGTTACTTTCTCGATCCCTGAGTAGTCTGAGTATAGAAACGGAACTACCTTTCCATTGTAGTATGGCCATACATTTCTCAGACTCATTCATCGAGGGGCCCAGTAATATCTCTCTACGAATGTGAGGGACAAATTCCATCTTGACCATTCACATTCCTCCGCATGAAAAACCACTAAGCTTGAACATAGTCTTTATGATCACTCGGTCAAAAGTGACTTTTGACTAGGTCAAAGCTAAGCGTTTCTCATGTAGGAATCCATGATGATCTCAGGTCAAAGGGCACAGTGACATGGTTTGTATATGAGAGAAGCTTATGACTTAACCCATGCAGCTCTCTCATAGCGGGTCGATCCAACACCTTGTACTCTTACATGTGCCTATGACTTTGATTTATATCTCTATATATCTTCAAAGTCATACTGGTCTTATTTCATCTCTGCTCCCACATAGATGACCGACTAGGGACATTTAGGATAAATCATGAGTTATCTAAGAATAGTCATCACAGTAAACATGCAAATAATATGATAACATAATTAAGAAATTCATAAATCAACAATGTTCATAACACAATGATTGGCCCCTAGGGCACAATTTCCAACATCATGTACCATTCTTTAGCCTTTCCCTCTAGGGATAGGTGAAACACCTTCCACATAACATCATTAATACTTGCCCTTACTGGCTTCATGGACAAGCACTGCATGTAGAGAGTCTGGAGATGAAGGTACGGGTTTTCTCCTGTAAGATTGAAATTTAGGTAGTGAGTGAATCAATTGACCTTTAATTTCAAAATCTACATTAAAAGTAGGAAAAGCACCAGGCATAGGATCAAAATTCCCATCAGATTGAGTTAATTCCTTGATAGTTAGACCCCTAGGTTGTTCAGGGATCCTATTCTGGCCATTATTCTCTCCCTGCCCCTCATTACCACCATTATTAGGTTTATTATGATTGTCATTCCTATTCCCACCATTAGGAGGTACTTCAGCCATGATTTCCTCTTCTACTTCCTCACTCTCACAAGATGAATGGGATTGGTCTTGTAAAAGAAGTGGGCTATGAGATGTTGTATGTCTACCTCTCTTTCCTTTACTTGCTTTAAGCATGCACAATTACTCAAAATCAAGTACAAATAGAGTGGAAGAGAAAAGTAGTGTCAAAACTTTGGTATTTACCAAGTGTGTATTTCAAAATTGAGGCAAACTCAATTATTTCAAATAATGCTCAGTGAGTTTGGGGTGTATGAAGTGCTATATACTCTCAAAGTATGGGCAAAAAGCAAAGCTATGCAAAAAGAGTAAGTCTAGACACTCAGAAAATTTTCAGTGAAAAATCAGCTTAGGTCTTAGGGAATCCAAGTTGCGACTTGAGTGCATAGAAAGTAACACTGAATGAAAAGGAACTAAGGTCGCGACTTGAAACAGTCTATGTCACAACTTGAGCGAACCGAGAGCAATACTAGAAAATAAAAGGCTGAGGTCATGATTAAGCACTGAGGTCGCACTTCCAGAATATGAGGTCGCGACTTCAAGTCACAGAGAGCTACCTTTGCAAAACCTTTGAAAAATTCACTAAGTACTTTAAGTAGATGCTCAACAAACTATGCATAGAGTTTAAAACTTCAATTAATTGGCCAAAACACTTAGGATCAAGTCAAAACAAAATGCAAAATGTTGTGCAACAATGCAAATGCAAAGGTATGAAAAAAACAAGATATATGTTTCTATTTCCCAAAACTTTTTATGCTATGAAATGCAAAATTTAAGTTCAAAGACTAAAACTCAACAAGAATCAACCCAGATCACAATGGTATTGAAAACCAATTACTAGGGAACCAATTCAATGGCTCCCTGGCAACGGCGCCATTGATCAGACTGGGATGTCGCCTTTCGGGTCATCAAAATTGTGATTGCACCAGATAATGTGGTATATGGTACAACCCATCATTCTTCTCGAGGAGCACTTTATTAGAAAACAACCGAGTCTAAATTAGCAATAAAAAAACATGATGATTTGGATAAAGAAAAAGGGGGTTTTAATTGTTTTAAAGGTGGTGTAATAAATAAAAATTGCAAAGAAATAAATGCTTTTAGGATTCTAAATGAACGAAGAAATGTTTTAGATTAAAGGGAAATCATGGTAAACTAGTCTCTTGATGATGAAAATTCAACTATCACTACTCTTAAAATGAATGGGAGTTTTAGAAATCTCTAAGTATGAAGGGAAACTCCAAGTAATCACTTGAGTCCAATGTCTTAATTAATGAAAACTTACTTTAATCAAAGTTAATTAACACCTTTTAAAATATTATTGAAAATAACTTAGAGTGCAAATGAATGGACGATGCAATGTCCTTGGAATGTCACTCAACAATCACAGAATACCAAGCACATAGATTAATCATCAATAATCATTGATCATTAATTGAACACAAGGATTCCAAACTAAAATATTTATATAAATGATCCAATATTAATAACATCCCATCCAAATACATTTAGTAGTCTAAACACAAGATTTACAATCATAAACAAAGTCTGATACAAATATAGAAATCCCTAGGTATGAACAGCCATGAGGGAAGCTAAAAATAGGGCTGGAAAAACGGAGAAGAATTTAGTTAGAGTGGTTTGATCAGTTTAGAATTGCAGAAAATGATGAATAAGTGAAGAAAAATGAAGGTTTTGGGTGTGGAATCAATAAAGTCTTGAGAAGATATAATGGAGGCTTATCCCTATGTAAATCTGTAGAATAGAAAAGTGTGTCATTATGGTGGCTACCCCCCTTAGGTGTAGAAACTCAAAAACCTATTCCAAAATGCACAGCTTCACTGAACACACTCAGGTCGTGACCTCAGGAGTGTTAGGCCGTGATTGGGGGTCCAGTCATGACCTTAAAATATCATGTCACAACTTGGGGGGACAGAGAGCATTCAGTCTTGACTTAGCTCCAAAATGCGTAGTTTCATTAAAAAGGCATCCAGGTCACAACTTCAGCAATCTATGTCGCGACCTGGGGAGGCAAAACACTCCAACTCTTATGTTTTGGTCCTTGTAACATTGTGGCTCCATCAATACTCTATCTTGGGCCTTAGGTGTCACACCTTACTTATATAGTACCTTAGCAGTCATTCAGAATCATTCCAAACCACTTTGGAGGGTCTTAAACTTGAAATTTTCAATTTGGACGTTAATTTTCGGAAAATTACTGTTCACTGTCTAGTTTTCAGATTACAGGTCCAACTTTGAAAAATCATAACTAATTCTAGAAAAATCGTATGGAGGTGTTCCAAAATTCTACGGAAAGCTCTTTCAATACTCTTTAAGGGAAAAATATTCAACTGAACTCATCCTCATTGAAAACGTACAGTTTATTGGATTAAGATTACTATTTGTTTGGTAAAATCACCTTAAATCGTACACATATCCAAATGAAGTGTTCTACCCATGGATTTAAAGCTCACAGAGTGTACTTTAAGCATACCAAATTTTAAAACCAGATATGAATAGTAACTAATTCAAAAAAGCCATCAAATCAACACGTAATTCTTCCAATTTTCACATAGATCCACTTAGATCTACCATACTTTGAAGTGTTCTAGCAAGATCTAACAACCAAACTCCCTTCCCCACTCATCAACCATTTCGACCAGCCATCAAAAGGGAGAGAGAAGGCAGATTTTTCAACCTTAAAAGAGAAGGAAAACAAGACAAGAGCACATCTAGAACCAAGATCTCACCTTAAGTCCTTGATTGATGACCAAAGTTGATAGCTTTTCCTTGGTTCTCCTTCAAAACCCTCTCTTTTCCCTCTTCCTCTCACTTGGACGAAATTCCATCAGCAATTAGGGGGAGAAGAAGCTCATTAATGTGTACAAAATATCCCACCAACCATCATTAATGTTATGCCAAGTGTCATTAGCCTACTTAATCTTAATCCTCTCTCTTAATTAACTTAAATCATAACGTAATTAAATTCCAAAGTCAAGATCCTCTCCATTGGTAGCTTGACACTTGGAAAGCTTTAATTACCATCCATTAAAGGCTTGACAAGTGGCGACTTGTGACCCAAGTAAAGTGCAAGACTCTGATTAATACTTTATCGGTGCACTTTTACTCTGGGTTTAACTTCTTTTCTATAATTACAGTGCTCTGGCCTCTGTAATTATTTTCTGTTAGATCCATAAATTCTCTTTAATTCTAGAGAGTATCTATGAATTTTCTTAGCCCATAACACTTCCTTTAAGCCTTGCATAAAATTCATTTACTAAAATACCCTTTTATCGGCAAAACCGGCTCTTTAATTTCTTAAAGCCACTCTACTAGCCTTTTGGTTGCGGGACTAATTTTATAAATTAGTACAACCTTTCAACCATTTAACCTCATTTTTGTATACATTTTTTAGGTCTCTTGCTATTTCAAATAATTACCTCAAACGGTATACTTTTTACCGGTCACAACCTCATAAATAACATTCAAGCTGCCTCAGGGGTATTTTCATCTTTTCTCTTCATAGAAGAGTCTTAGAATATTATTTCCCATTTTCTGGGATTTTCTTAGAATTTTCTGTACACTCTTCCATTTTTGCCCTTGCTGGTCATAACTTTTTGAATTTACGGTTTTACCCCTGCTTAAGCCTAACCTCATAGAACCATCTCTTTGAGGTTTCTAACTTACCCATTGGCCTGTATCTAGCCTCTTTTCTCTTTTTGGGCCTTCGAGACTTTACTGGAGCCTCTAACCTTAATTATACTCGAGCCTCTGAAAACTTTTACTTTGCAGTTTAGTCCCTGAAATTGCTTTAACTTCCTTTCTCGTCTTTGGGACTTCTGCTTACAGGAGTCTGGTAACCTATTTCATTTAGGCTATTTTTGGAACTTCTAGGCCTAAAAGTCTGGATGTTACATTAGGTCCTTCCTCAATTGTCTAAAAATCACAACAAATAGCTTTGTAAAGACTAACTAATTACAGATCAAGGCAATTACAATTAAGGAAAGAAAATTAACCCTTTTTAACCTTTAAACAACAAAATGCAATGCATGAATCAATATAATCAAAAAGCTATAAATGCATGGATAATGAGGGTAAAAATGTTGCAAAATATCATAAAACACTTGAGAAAACCATAAAAAGATAGGGTTCTATCACATACTCTCTCTTAATATTTCTTCATCAGCCTCCACATTCCCCAAGCATTTAATTTTGGTTTTCATCTTTTCCCTTCTCCTCCACACACATGCCCCCCCTCTTCCTTGTTTTCACTTTTATTCCTCCCCTTTCATCTTTCTTTGCTTCTCCTAGTTCTTCTTTGTCCTCCATTCCAATCATGTGTGGGTGCTTCTCATTGTCAGGTACAATAGTGTTGTTTTTAACTAAATGATAGCATATTTGCATATATATATTTATGGCATTTCAGTCAAAAATCATGTTAACATATGCATATATCGGTGTTCCTTTCCCCTTTTTCTTTTTCTTTCCCTTATTCTCTCTCTCCCCCCTCATCTTTTTCCTTTGTTCACATGATGTTGATAGATAGAGATGAGTGTTTAGAATAATCATTTGTCACTATGGTAAATGGGCTTGAGCAATATTCACATGTCACAAGTTCACACCCAAAACATAGTAAAATCAAATAAAACATAAATAATAATGTAAAAGATGAATTTAATTATGAGTGGGAATTTCTAGATTCATCATAAGACTCTGAAATTTCTCTAGTTTGGTTTCTGGAGTGTTTGCTTTCCTTTAAATATAACTATATGTTCTATTACCAAAAAAAAATAACTATATGTGAATTTAATTTATAAATTAAAATTGAAAATTTAGGGGTTCATGTAAATTAAGAATTTACATATGATTTACTATTAAAACGAGCAAATAAATTAAAACTAAGTGTGAACTTAAAGGAGGATTTTGGGTTCCTTAGAGCAACTTTAAGGTCATAGAGTAGTTTTAGAGTAACCAAAGTAGTTTTAAGTTGTATATTAATGTTTTCATATACATGTGATTTTGTAGACTAGAACAATTATCACTTGGATATGCTATATGGCTTCATGAGTGCTAAAGGAGAACAGGTAACATGGGGTTTTTCCACGTGTGTGCAAGCCTTGTGTGTGTATGTCATGATTAAATGTATATTGATTTATATTTATATATATAACTCGATTTGCTTAAATACAAGTAAATTGCTGAGACTATGAAAAGATAAAGGGATATGACTGTATTACTATATGTGTTATTTGGATTATCTTGTTAAGCATGTTTATGTTAGGATTATAGTTGTCAAAATTTATGGTAATTTATTTCTTTCAAGCATGCTTGCATATACTAGAATTGTTGCTTATGCATGACATGTATTGATGGTTGAGCTAAAGAATTTATGATATATATCAATATGATATATAGTAACCACATGGTTTGCCTCCACTATACGCATAGTGGTTAGCCTTTTTAGGGCCCTGTTTCTTAATACTTACCTGGCCAGGTTTGTAGAGGGGGAACATAGGACAGTGACACCTCCTCGTTTGGTTCTTTAAGGAGGGGAGCCATAGTTTGGGCTTGGGCTCTGTACCTTTGGCTGAGTACATTCTGAGTACTGGAGTAGCTTTGGTTAGTCCAACGTGTGGGCCAGCTTGTGAATAAGCCTATGGTTCCAGTCAGCAGAATAAGTTTGGATAGAGCAATAAAGGAGGAAGCATCTATTGTATGTAGACATTATATGCATATACTCATTATGAGCTTTAGTGACATTGTTTATTGTTGATTATTTAAATTATTCTAGTAATTGCATATAAGCCAGTTAATGATTGCTTGTTTATGATGGTTTATATGTGCATGATTAAACTCTAGGTTACTGAGGTGTTAGTGCTCACCCCGTTTGCTTAACATTTTCTAAGTGAATGATCTCATAGGGATCAAGGGAAGGCACTAAAGGAGTGAGCCTTAAAGGCTCTAATATACTTGTTGAGTATGTTAGGCTATGCTATATTTAATGGCCATAACACTAGGGACTAGTTCCAAAAAAAACAATTTTCATTAATTTCTTATTTAAGGCTACTTTTTATATTAATACTTGTAGTTATAATTTGATATTAGAGTGAGACCCCTATGGTAAAGCTATGGTATGGCTTTTGACGAAGTCCCTAAGTATTTGTATGATTTGGTTGATTGAAAGATAAGTTTATTGGTTAGGCAAATGAGGTGTTACAGTATATGCATATTATGCATATGTTCTTATGTAAGCCACATGTTCATCCTTAGTTCAGCCAAGAGATCTTTCTCTTATATGATAGATGTTTTCTTTATCAACAAGTATAAGTATGAATAAATTATGGCTTTCTTATTTAAGTTCTGTGCTATAAAATTACATGATAATTTTATTCTTAGTCATCATTAAATTAAAGATATATATAAATATAATAGGTGGGTTTCAAAGAGAACTTTTAGGATTATGAGTAATTTTAAGATGGCATTTGAATAATTCTAGAATAGTTTTGAGTTATATATGAATAGATACTTGTTATTGTGGTTTTGTAGACTCTCTTTGAGAGCTCCGGAGTAACATTTGTTTGTTTACCTGTAAGCTCAGAAGTAGCAAGTAACTTTGAAATTTCTTCCATATACATATGAATTGTTTATAGATATTATTGTTGTTAGATATCTTGCAAACTAATTATTTTAGTATGAAATGATATTAAATAATATTCATAATAATTAAATATTTTGATAGTTATGATTATTGAAATATAAAGAATTGTATTGCTGATGATTTTTATTGGATTTTTTATTCCTTTTCTATTGAAGAACAATAGTATATTCGCTGAGATATTCTATTCTACTATTAATTATCATGGCATATGCATTCTGTGATGGGCTAAGGTCAGAAGGTAATTAGTATGTTGTTTAATTACCACATGTTATGACATTACTCGTTGCATAGTGGATGACACTTGTTAGGGCCCCTTCTTCCATGTTTTCCTTTGGTCAGGATTTCATTGGAGTTGTAAGACATGTGACACCTCCTTAGTTTTGTTCAAGGAGAGAAGCCATAGTTCGAACTTGGGCTTTATACCTTTGGCAAGTATATCTCAATATTGGTGAACTTGGGATAATCCAGTTAAATGGGTTAGTTTCAAATGGACTATGTATTAGCTTATGGCTCCAGTTAGTGGAATAAGGATAGATGGTGATTAGGGGTGTTCATGGGCAGCGCTGAGTAGGGCATGTCCCCTACCCGATGCTCGACCCGAAAGATGAGCAGGCTGCAAAATGGAGCCTGCTGCCCTGCCCTGCCCATAGAAGCCCTAACCATTTTCACGCCGAGCAATAACAGGCTAGGCAGGGCAAGCTTTCAAGTCTAAATGGTGATACCTTGGAGAAAAAATTTCTAGTTAAAGCAAGGGTATCTTATAACAACTATAAAGAAATGAATACTTGAATAAACAATAAATTTAACAAACCAATAACTTTGATTTGTCTTAAATTGATATATCTTTTAATACAACACTAAAGTGAGCTTGCTTTTGCATCGCTACAAGACAACCAACAATGAAAACAAACTAAAAGATACTAAACAAGATTTAGAAAAACATTAAAAAAAATACTAAGAGGGAAGAATTATGCATACCACTAAATGAATAATAAGAGGGCAAATGGAAGAGAGGAGAATAGAATAATATATATTATTATATATATTATATATCATTATATGTATTTCTGGCCAAAAAAAAAAGAATTATAAATATATATAGATCATAGGCAGAGCCAAATGGGCAGGGCAGCATACCCTGCCCACAGCCCAACCCTGCCTATGATATACCCAGCCCAAAAATGCCCATTTTTCTTTGGGTTTTTTTTTCGGGCTGGGCTGGGCCAAGCCATTTTTTCTCAAGCTTGGGTGGGCATACTGGGCTAGCAGGCTTGAACACTCCTAATAGTGATATAAGGGAAATTGAATAATGCATATATTGTTATGAAATGCATATCATATGTGAATATTTATTGGATATGTTACTGATTTAATGATAGAGTATTGCACAATTTTTAAACATTTAAGGTATACAAATACGAATTTATATATACTTAGTTTTCATAATAAATATGTGTTTTGTATGTATATATTAGGGATTTGAGTTGTTACTGAGACGTTAGATCTCATTTCTTCCATTAATATTTTTAGGTAACAGATCTAGTAGGAAGCAAGGGAATGCACCAACAGAGTGAGCCATGAAGGTTCTTTTGTACTCTTTAAATACATGTTATGTTATTTTTATTTGTCATGACCCTAAGACTTCATCATTTTATTTTGTTAAGATACTTTAAGAATTTATTTTGAAACTATGAGATGCTTTGTTATTTGGAAATGCCCATACTCTTTTTGGTTGGTTTAGATATTAGAAATACTTCTGGGCTATTTATGAAGTACTTTTGTAAATTATTTAGATTATATGTTTGAGGTGTTAAAAATTTGATTTGGTTTAAAAAGGTGTTTATTTGGATCAATCATAATAGTTTAGGTTAACTGTTAATGCGTACTTATGTTTGTTGTGGGGAGTTGAAATTTTCCTACTAATAGACTCTTAAGTGTGTTTAGGAGCATATTTGGAGGCCCAAACATGCATCGTCAAAAGGAAAAGTAGCTTTTTGGGTTTTTAGTGATCTTTAGTATACCTCTTTTGGGTCTAAATGGACTTTTGGAATAAAATTCTATTATCTTGCTTCTCACTGTAAGCACAGTGTGATGAGCATTCATTACTTTTCACCTACCCATTTGACTATCCTTTTACGGCCTATCTTCTTATTTATTTATGGTGTAAAAAATAAAGAACAAAGCCAAATACAACGTCTTCCACTATCTCTATTTTTAATAATTTTATTTTCAATATTTCTTCCTAATAAAAAATTGTCACATTAATTTTTATTTGGGAAAATGACAAATTATACCTTCAAAATTTCTTAATTTCAAATTAGTGTTCCCATTTACACAAATACAAAATCAAATCAAGGATACCAATTTGGGATTTGCAAATGTTACTAATTTACTCATATGCCCTTCTCTTTTTTTACTACTTCTCTATCCTTCCCCCTACCGAAGCAGGTACTTCTTTGCTATTATCGTCCAAACATTCTTCTCTCTTCAGAGCATCAATCTAGCATCACCATTTTTCAAGGGATTGTGTTGTTTGAGACCAAATCAACAGTCTATAAGCTGTATTGCTTCCTTGGTCATTATTGTCATTGCTCTTTTAATATCTCGCTTTGCTACCCTAAATAATGGCTCTAATTAGAGCAATAGAGAGGGTGACAGTGGTGTTCAGCTCTAGTGACGATAAAGAAGATGAAGATTCCTTTGCCCTTTTGTGCAACTCAAAGTCATCAGGAGATGATAAAGATTACCCAACCGCTATGTATGTTAAGTTTGCCTCCATGAAGGATTGTTTCAAGGAAGAGATTCATAGGGCAAGAAGATTTTTATTCTAGTGGCTTGGATGGAGATTACTAAGAGTGAGAAAATTTCTCACAAGTTACTGATTGAGAACAACAAAAAGAAGCATAGATTGATTTTTTTTCTTTACTGATATGTTATTGGCTTCTTCTTTATTTTGATACTGTCAGTGGAAATCTAGTTTATAGTCAATTGTTACACTAAATAGCTCTCCTTTTATTGTTACTAGCAATATGTTATATTTAATGAATTAGTGCACCCCACTTTCTTTGTACAAAATTTTGCGCTTGTTTAATTTACTTCAATATGTAGACTTTAAATTTTCACTTCATTTGACCTTTATAACATTTTTACCTATTTTGGTATCATGTGATTTGCCCCAACTTTGTTGGGCATCTCGACAACTCTTCCAAATATATTAAAAACACTTTTATGTATTAACAACACCTTTATATGTATTAGCAACACCTAATCAGGGAAATTCATTATGATTTTGTTAGGCATGTTAACAACTCTTCCAAATAGATCACCAATACTTTTATATGTATTGACAACAAGAAATCAGAAAAATTTATTACAATTTTGTTAGGTATATTGACAACTCTTCCTAGAACAATACTTTTATATATATTGACAATACGTAATCAAGAAAATTTGTTACAACTCTATTAGGCATATTGACAACTTTTCCTAATAGATTAGCAACACTTTTATATGTACTCATAACAAGTAATTAAGGAAATTCATTATTCTAAATAGATTGATAACAATTTTATATATACTGACAACAAGTAATAAATAAAATTTATTAGAAGGCAAACCAATTAGAAAATTTAAGCAAATCACATGTTACTCCCTTGTTATGAATCTTCACAACTCTTTCATATTAATTTACAACACTTCTATATAAATAGACTACACTAATTTGCTTTTTATGTTGTTTTTCTTTTTCTCAATTTATCAAAGGCAAGCTTATCTTGTACTAACATTTTGAAATACCAAATCAGTACCCCTATTCTAATATGACCTTTTGTTTTTCACTAGCACTACTATGGAATTTTGTACACTTAAAGATATTTTTCCATCTTTTTTTCTTTTTATTTTTAATAATAACAAGAACAAAGCATTAATTATTTTTCAATTTCTTCCTAATAATAAATTAATTTTTTATTTTTAATAGTATATTTTCAATATTTCTTTTACAATTGTCGCATTATATACATATAATATTAAATATGTTATTTAATAAAATTTATATCATTTTCAGCTATTTTATATCTAAACCTGCTTTTTCATTAATCATCCAAACAAGTTTTAATTTGTCAAACTAACATTTGTTTACAAAAGCTAATATAAACATAGATCACATTGTACTATCTGATTTCTACTTCAACTTGAGTTTGTAGAAGTCAGATAGGAAAAAAGCGATTTCTGCCATTGCAATATGTGAGGGAAAATAGAGCTACTTCATAACAATATGTGTGGGAAAATTTTAATTCCATATTTTATGGGCATTTTAATGAGGATATGTGGGCTCTACTGCATATTTCATATTTTATTATGAGAAACATGCCTTATGGATTAGTTTTCATGTTAATATTCCATGTTTTGATAGACAACTTATTCACTATGTCATGTATCCAAGTGGCAAGGGATCTTCTACTCAAGTTTCTTTGATCTCTATGTTCTCTTTTATTGTTATTAATGATTGGGTGTCCCTTATTCATATTTACTACAAAATGATAGTACGAGAGATTTGAAAGTAAGATTGATGTCCACAAATCACATATCCACTAAAACATAAACTAAGCTTTACATCATCATCACGTAGCAATAGCTCGAAAGAGGAAATGTCCTCCATTGAATATTGATCCACTACTACAAAAAAAAAGTATTTAACGGCAGTTAAAATGAGCTTTTTACGGCGGTTTTGAGATCGACGTCTATGCCATCGACATAAAATGTAGAGAATTTCACGGTGGTTTAAGAACCGTCGTGAAATTGTTTTTTTTAGTCTACGTTTCACCCTACTGATCAGGATGGAACGGGAGAACAAAGCCTCAAAGGAAGTCTCTCACCAGTTAAAAGCATTCTGATGGAGTAAACATAGATTCTTTCCTGCCGTAATAACATCACTTAGCTTCAACTTCAGCCACCAGATCGAAGTCACTAAGATTTAATAAAGATAAAATCAAAGACTCAGATCTACTAAAAATCAGATCTCTTTAAACTCAGATTAAACATCATATTTTTAACTAAAGAAAATAATCATATCAAACCACAAAAACTATGAAATCCACGGAAAGAATAGAGGTGAAAAAACTCACAAATAAGAATGAAGAGGATGAGGTGATAGCAACGACAACAACGACAGTGAGGTGATGGAAGAACATGACGTAAATGATAGAATCAATGGATAAACGTCGACAAATGTAGGAGGATGGAGAAAATTGAGTGAGGATGGTATTGGGGACTATGAGCTCTGACTCTGAAAAGTGAAAACTATTGCGCGATGGATTTTAAAATTCTGATAGACTTTTTACGGCAGTTATTTAAAAAACCGTCATTAAAAGTATTTTTTACTGCAGTTATTTAAAAAACCGCCGTTAAAAGTTTTTTTTACGGCAGTTTTTTTAAAACCACCGTAAAAAAAACTTTTAACGGCGGTTTTTTAAATAACTGCCTTTAAAAGTACGCCTATAATTACAAAAATGTCACCATCATATTTTTTACCATATTTTTTCTAATAACCGTTGTAAATTAGCGTCGTGAAAACTCTTTTTTGTATAGTGATCAAGCATGGTCATGCACCTAAATCTGTCAAATATGTGTGCATTGATTTAGATAACAAACAATATCGAATGATGATGCTATAAAACTATGTAGCAGCTACTCACAAGACATTCCAAATCCAAAAATAGGGGTACAAAGACTTGCAGAACGTCTATTTATAAAATAACACATGCAACTGTATGCTGAAGTCATCGCTGAAGTCATCACTGAAGACCTTTGTATGGGAACATGGCTCATAAGATTCACAAATCATGGGACATTACTTCTAAAACATCCTTCCTTTAACCCCTCAAAGTACGTGTTTGGAAATGTTATGGTTCAGGCAGATCACGAAAGAAACCCGTAGATTGAAGATTTTTCAATTGGTTTTCAGGTTACTATTCACTGTTTAAATTTCAGATTACAGGTCCAACTTCAAAAAATCATAACTAATTCTATAAAAATCATATTAAGGTGGTTCAAAATTATATTTGAAGCTCCTTCAATTCTCCACAAGGAAAAAAATATGAAACTAGACTTATCCTCGCCCAATTCATATAGTTTATTCATTAAATATTACTGTTCATTTGATCAATTCTAGAACTTTCAGATTTTGTACTTCAACTTTGGAAATTCATATCTCCTTACGTACACATCCAATTGAGGTGTTCTATCTTGAATTTTAAAGCTTGGGATGTGTACAACACGTTTACCAAATTTCATAGCTTAACTCATTCATTTGATAGGTCAAACTGGATCTGAAACTTGACTGTTCCAGGACCTACGTTTTATCCATTAGACCATTCTTACTTTAATTCTTTTTATTGTTTTGGCATGCATAAATTGACCTTATCCTTTCCTATTCATTCTCACATATTTCCATTCATTCCATAAATATTCTAAACAAATACATGGCATCATTGGCATTCATATACATAAATCCTTAACCAATCATTAACATCAATAATTCTCCGTTTTCTTCTCCTTCCTTTTCATGCTCTCTTTCGTGCACTCATTATACATCATTGATTGACCTAAATGGTTGGTAGGAAGGGGTGAGATTTGGAAGAATCTCAATAGCAAATAATAATCCCCCAAATATACATAGCAAGCTTGGCATTGATAACATACTTGCAACTTAACATTTCTATAACACAGTGACATGTTTGGTAATCATCATGCATTAACCATAAAACACATAAGCCTATGACACATTTCAAACATATTCACAATCATAATGCATGAGTTCATAAAACTATATAAACACAGAACATGTCATGCATGCAAGCAAATACCAAGCACATAAGAGTAAGATAAAGTTTGCTACCTTGTGTCTTTAAACTTTCTCTTTACTTTCTCTTACCCCCTTTTGCTACCAACCATTAAGGTTGCTTGCTCAACCTTTGCCATTCATCTTCCTCAATATCTCATGACCCTAAATACATCAACATATCATTTCCATTCATTCATTAGAGTAATAGTAATCAACAAGATCAACACTTTGTTTTCTTTGAGCTATATTGACTTCTAACTTTTGAGCTTGATTTTCAAATTTTCTAAGATTAATTTCACATACCATTCCCACATAATTTTACATGTAAAATCCATTTCTAAGCTCAAAATAATCAAAATCAAACTCCTTCTCTGTGAACTAGCCTTGACCGAAATCTAACTTAAGTTACATAGTCATGAAATTCAACCAATTTCAACATAAAGCCACTTGATTCTTGTTCCTTTCAAGCCTTTAAACATTATTCTAATATCAATTTCATCTCCCCCTATTCTTAAGAATTTTGTGCAGTATGTCCCCTTAGAGTTTTAAGCTCCCGAAAATCATTAAAATCCATAACCAAGCTCAACAACAATAATGGTAGTGAAAACTACATCAAAACCATGAACATACCTTGTTTTAGAGCTTGATCTTACATGGGACCACTTGAAATTTTTTCTCCCTCTTCTTTCTCTCTCTAGAAATTATTTTGTCAGAGCTTCTCCAAGGTTTCCTCTAGGTTGGATGAAAATGAGGGAGGGGAGGGGGTATTTATAAAAAAATAAGATTGAATCTGGGCCGTTGATCTTAAAAATATGTGGCTTGATCTGTACAGTCTATTTTCTCTTTTAATCTTATGATGACATGAAGCCACATGTCCCCAATTCAACCGTACACGTGTCATCCATCTTTTTCCCATCTGACTATACACTTGTCTCTCCCATGTCCCTTCATCATTGTGGCATAAAAATAGGGAGGAAATTAATATAAAATATGTGCAAAATATAGTCCTTAGGTATTCCTCTACCTATCTTGTCATTTTGCACCGTATAGGGTACTTTTTCGGGTCCTGACTTACCGGGGACCACTGGGACATGTTCTGGTACCATTTTCTCACCTCAAATAAATCCACATGGCATTATATAATATGCCTAAAGAGGGAGTGATGCTCTTCCCTTGTTCTTCCATTGAAATAATTAAAATAATTAATAATATTTATTTCAGAGTGATCTTGACCGAATTCTTTCTTTCGGTTCACAATTCTGAGAATATATCTCCGGATACTAATATTATTTATTCATCACAGGGAATTCCTCTAATTTTCTTAAGTCAAAAGTCGACCTCTAGACATTTGACTTTGACTTTCCCCGGAGAGTGTGTAAATATGCTTTAAATTCCATTAAAGCCAGTATTTTTAAAACCTGTGATAATTCCTCAAGTATTTTCTCTCATTTTTTTCCAATTATCTGAGATTTCCCTATACTTTAAATAATTTATTCTCAAAAATATTCCAAATCAAACAAAACCCTGGGAATTCCACAAATTCCTTCCAGGGGCATTTTCATCATTTTTAGCCTCATACAAGCCTCTGAACTTTATTCTTATTTTTCTAAAATTTTTCTAAGGTATTCAGGCCTTAACCTACCATTTCCCATTTTTTGGGATTTTTCTGGGATTTTCAGGCATAATTTCCATTTTTGCCCTTACTAACCCAAAACTTTACAAAATCACGATTTTGCCCTGGTTTGGCTTAACCTCAAAATTCACCTCATTGAGGCCTCCAACATAACCTTTGGCCTACATTTTTTTCTATTTCTCATTCTTAGACCCTGAGACTTCTTCTGAGTCTCTAACTTCCTCTTTTCTCAGTCCTAGGACACTTTCCGTATGTAATTTAGTCCCTAGGAATCTCTTTATCCTTCTGGGGAATTTCTAGGACCTCTGCCAAAAAGGAGTTTAGTAACTTGCCCAATTCAGGCTAATTTTGATACTTCTAGGCCTAATATTCGGGATGTGACAACTTCACCCATATCATTGACAAAATTCATATAAATAAGTTAAGCCATCGTTCTAGATACATAACAATAGGTGTTTCTAGTGCTCAAGAATCACCATTTGCAGTGAATTATATTTATCAAAATATAGATAACAACCAATCATTAAACAAAAAAATTAGCTGATTTGTTCAGGATATGAAGCTGCCATATGGCATACTATCATACTTTGTGGTCTTTGCTTTTATGTTTTTAAATATATGCATAAATGAAAAAGACTAATTTTCAATGAGTTTCTTAACCTATAGTTTTTTGAGGGTACTGTTTTTTCATACCACTGGTGACTTTTGCTCTTTGCTTGTATTTTTTAAGCTATGAATCTATATAACGTATAAACCTTATAGTTGTTTTGTGACTGGTCCACATAGTCCTCATCTATTGATCATTCAATTGCTGGTGCATCTATTTGTCTTGGACATTCTGGCTCCATTGATTGTGGGCATTAATGTTTTCTTTTCATTGGTCACATGGAGGGTTGGGTTTCTATTAGTTTTTATGCTGATGATGTGATAAATATGGAGTTGTGTAGGTAGGAGAACCTGCTTATTCTATACTGAGCGTGTTGCTTCATTAGACTACTTTGCATGTTATCCTCTTCCTCGATTTAACGTTGCCCTCCTTTATCAAATCCTTTGCATGCTCACCAGTTTCTTCTCCCATGATGTTTGCAACGTTGCTTACATCACTTTGCTTGATTGAAGGATAATTTTGGCATTAGACTAGAGGTTTACCTGTTTTTCTTCCTTATTTATGTAGTCTTTCCTTCTACAAAAATTGAATAAAAGTTCAATATCTTTGAATCCCTCATCTTAGAAATCAGGGAATCCTTATGTAGTTACTTTAATTGATGTTACGGACTAAAATCTTGCTTTCTTTGCACCTCAGCATCAATTGATATAATTCACTTTCAAGAGTGTAGGCTGATCCAAATGGTTCTGAATGACTAAGCTAATATATATATTTCTCGAACGATGGCCAAGTTAGGAGTTTAGACACATATATAGACCTGATCCAGATATATCTTGATACATAAATGTTACAATTGGTAATTGGGCTTTGTCTATTTATGTTAAATAAATCTTTATAATGGTTGGATACAAGGGATGATGACACTAATGGTCATATCAAAAAATATGCCGTTTTGCAAGGCCTGGTGTGGTTCTTTTGTCTTGGACTAATGGTGAAACTGATCTGTATATGAAAGATCTGCAAAGGCATATCCATTGCTTTCAAGTGTAACCGATGCCAGTGGTAGAGAACTTGAAATAAGGCTGCTAGTGTCATTCAGGCAAGTATTTATGTTTGCAAATCTTTCTTTTTCTATTGAAAGTCTTCTTTTATAATATAATTCAACCCAAATGAAAAACAAAATATTAGTTATCTTTATTATTTGATCTCGTTCATTACTTATAGACATTATTGTGGAAGCTCATTTACCAACCCCATTTGCCTTTGCACTGTAGTGTTTTTGTCTCTGTCTAATTTCCAGTTCTAATTTGACATTATTCTTATGCATTCGACAATATGATTTTCCTATATATTGGTTTAGTTCTGAGATTAGAACGTCCTGTATCTTGCTTGTTTGCATCATCACATCGTGGACTTCGTGACTGGGTGAGGTGGTTGTGTTGTTTCATCTTCTCTGGTGTCCAGATGGCCAGCAGACCAGGTCTGAGCTAGTGGAGCCTGGTAGCTTTAGACAGTATCAGAGCCATGGCGTTGCTCTTATCGTGACCAAGGCGAGCAGCTGGCAATGGTTCACACTGTAATGCTTAATCACTTTTCCCTTCAGAGCTGTGCAGCCAGGCGATGGCGCACACTTAAAAATGGAATTTCCATGTTTTTTTTCTCAGTATCTTGAAGGATGGCATTGAAGAACTATGATGTTTAGTTTTTTTCCCCCTTAAGTTTTACAATATATATATATATATATCATTATAATTTTTCCAGTCCTCTTTATTTGAATTTTTGAAGCTTACGTTCCTTTTTAATGTGCCTCGTAGTCAGAGAATTGGGGGGAACATTTTAGGGAGAATCAAAATTAGAATAGATATCCTCCAATTTTGTAGAATGTTCATAAGGTAAAAAAAAAAACTGGCCCCACGAATCAGGGCATGAAATTTGCATGTAAGCCCAATATCAGGTCGCGTAAGCTACTGCTTTATGTTTTCCAATTTATTAATTACAAAAGTATATCACATAATAAAACATAAATTATAAGACAGTAGTTGCACCTTATTTTCCATTTTAATGCGTAAAGAAAATCAAAATATATATAGTCTACAGTTTTATTGAATATCTATCAAGGGGAAAAATCTATCATCACAAACAATTGCATAGATATATATATTCTTGGAGTCTTCTTACGGGGAAAAAAAAAAACCTATCTTGAAACTGAAGAGATCTTGAATCACTATAAGAATAATTCAGAGCTTCTTGGAAAAATTGCAAATAAAGACTCTCTAATATATAAAATAGCAATGAGGGATCCTAAATTTAGAAAATAGCTGGAAAGGACCGGGTCCCAAATTACAAATATGAAATCTTGGTTAAAAGACAAAAGCATCCTTCTGCTTTTCATATACAATTCCCATATCTATCTCTCTCAATTTCTTTTGCAATCTCCATTTTCATCTCCTCTATCCTCACAAACCCACCTTCTAAAACTTTAATTGCATTCATCATCTCTCTCACTAGATTCCTCTCTCTTTCTCTCTCTCACCCACAATGATGAAGATGATAAGGCTCGTTATTAATCACCTGAAAGTTGCTTTTCGCTGAAAACAAAAACCCAATATCCATTCAATGCTTCTCGTAACTTTGATTATGAGCTGTGGGTAGTAACTAAAGGACACGATTCATTCACTCGATCGCGAGTAATAGTATGCCACCTAATGATATTAGGAACTAGGATCCATCATCACAAACACACCTTCTATGGATAGCTGAGAAGTAGGAACTATTATATAAGATAAGCTAATGATATTTATGCTAAATGAAAATGGTATGCCACCTGTTTAGTATTTGAATGTAAATTGATTGGGAGCAACATTGTCATGAAATAAGAAGGGAGATTAGTCTTGATGTCATTTTGATTCTCATTACGACTTTGTGCCCACCATATGGATGCTCCAGATTGAACCTCAATCTTCACAACATATACATAGCAACATTGTAGAGCTATTTAAATTCTCATTTCAACATAGAAATTTAAAATTGTACGAAAACCTTATCGAAACTTGTCATTGGCTTTACTTAACTTGTCATTGACCTAACTAAACTTGTCATGAATCCTATATCAAAAGTGCTTACTGTCAAAAAAATCTGCAAATTCTCATTTCAACAAAACAATTTAAAATTATATGAAAACCTTATCGAAACTTGTCATTGGCTTTACTTGTCATTGGCCTAACTGAACTTGTCATGAATCCTATATTAGAAGTGCTTGCTGTCAAAGAAATATGCAAATCCTCATTTCAACAGAACAATTTAAAATTATATGAAAACCCGATCAGAACTTGTCATTGGCCTTATTTAACTTGTCATTGGCCTAACTGAACTTCTCATGAATTCTATATCAAAAGTGCTTGCTGTCAAAGAAATCTGCAAATTCTGATTTCAACAGAACAATTTAAAATTGTATGAAAACCCTATCAGAACTTGTCATTGGCATTACTTAACTTATCATTGGCCTAACCAAACTTGTCATGAATCCTATATTAAAAGTGCTTACTGTCAAAGAAATCTGTAAATTTTGATTTCAACAAAACAATTTAAAATTATATGAAAACATTATTGGAACTTGTCATTGGCTTTACTTAACTTGTCATTGACCTAACTGAACTTGTCACGAATCCTATATTAGAAGTGCTTGCTGTCAAAGAAATTTGCAAATTCTTATTTCAACAGAACCATTTAAAATTGTATGAAAACCCGATCAGAATTTGTCATTGGCCTTACTTAACTTGTCATTGGCCTAATTGAGCTTGTCATGAATCCTATATCAGAGGTGCTTGCTATCAAAGAAATATGGAAATTCTCGTTTCAACAGAACAATGTAAACTTGTATGAAAACCTTATCGGAATTTGTCATTGGTCTTACTTAACTTGTCATTGGCTTAGCTAAACTTGTCATGAATCCTATATCAGAAGTGTTTGCGGTCAAGAAAATCTGCAACTCTCATTTCAATAGAAAAATTTTAAACTATATGAAAACCTTATCGAAACTTGTCATTGGCCTTACTGAACTTGTCATTTACGGCTTATCAGAAGCGGATGCTATTAGAAATATGCGAATTTTAATTTCAACAGAGAAATTTGAAAATGTATGAAAATCTTATAAGAACTTGTCATTTGCCAAACTCAACTTGTCAATTGACATAGTAAACTTGTTACTTCATAAATCAATGTGGAAATTTAGTCATTTTAACAGAAAAATTTGAAATTATATGAAAACCTTATAGGAGCTTGTCATTTGCCATACTTAACCTGTTATTTGCCATAGTGAACTTGTCACTTTTGATAAGGTTTTCATATAATTTTAACTTGGCAAATGATAAGTTAAGTGAGGCCAATGACAAGTTCTGATAAGGCTTTCATATAATTTTAAGTTGTTCTGTTGAAATGAGAATTTGTAGATTTCTTTAACAGCAAGCACTTTTGATATAAGATTCATGACAAGTTCAATTAAGCCAATGACAAGTTCCGATAAGGTTTTTGTACAACTTTAAATTTCTCTGTTGAAATGAGAATTTGCATATTTCTTTGACAGTAAGCACTTCTGATGTAGGATTTATGACAAGTTCAGTTAGGCCATGACAAGTTAAGTAAGGCCAATGACAAGTTCTTATAAGGTTTTCATACAATGTTAAATTTCTCTGTTGAAGTGAGAATTTGCAGATTTATTTCACAACAAGCACTTCTGATATAGGATTCATGACAAGTTCAGTTAGGCCAATGACAAATTAAATAAGGCCAATGACATGTTGTGATAAAGTTTTCATACAATTTTAAATTTCTATGTTGAAATGAGAATTTAAATAGCTCTACAATGTTGCTATCTATATGTTGTGAAGATTGAGATTCAATCCGGAGCATCCATATGGTGGGCACAAAGTTATAATGAGAATCAAAATGACATCAAGGCTAATCTCCCTTCTTATTTCATCAAAATGTTGCTCCTAATCAATTTACATTCAAATACTAAATAGGTGGCGTACCATTTCCATTCTGCATAAATATCATTAGTTTATCTTATATAATAGTTCCTACTTCTCAGCTATCCATAGAAGGTGGGTTTGTGATGATGGATCCTAGTTCCTAATATCATTAGGTAGTGTACTATTACTCGTGATCGAGTGAATAAATCGTGTCTTTTAGTTACTACCCACAGCTCATAATCAAAGTTACAAGAAGCATTGAATGGATATTGGGTTTTTGTTTTCAGCAAAAAACAACTTCCAGGTGATTAATAACGAGCCTCATCATCCTCATCATTGTAGGTGAGAGAAAGAAAGAGAGAGGAATCTAGTGAGAGAGATGGTGAATGCAATTAAAATTTTAGAAGGTGGGTTTGTGAGGATGGAGCAGATGAAAATGAAGATCACAAAAGAAATTGAGAGAGATGGATATGGGAACAGGATATGAAAAGCAGAAGGATAGTTTTGTCTTTTAACAAAGATTTCATATCTGCAATTTAGGACTTGGTTCTTTCTAGCAATTTTTCAAATTCAAGGTCCCTCATTACTATTTTATATATTAGAGGGTCTTTATTTGCAATTTTCCCAAGCTTTTTTTTTGGTTTTTTTTAATTATTTTTCAATCATTATTAAAATATTAAAATACGAAAATGCTAAGAATATAACTGCTTATTTATTTACTAGTAAAAAAAACCTGCTTATTTATTTGACTCACATTTCGAGTGGAGCAGCAGTCGCAATTTTGATTTTTTTGTTTTATTTATATTTTGTTGTTGGCAATTATTGTTAGCATTTAATTTGTTTGAGAATACACGACAACAATTACATCATAAACTTGCAAACCCTTTTTAATATCTTAGAAAAAGTAATTTACACCTTTTCACACTAAAGGAAATTTTTGTGTTGTTCAGTTTTTTTTAAGTTTTATAATATATATAATTGTAGTTTTTTTGAAATAGATATTCTACAATTTTGTACCATGTTCATTAAGGGGAAAAAAACTGCCCCCCGAATCAGGGCATAAAATTTGCATGAGTCCAATATAGTGTTGCGTGAATTATTGCTTTATGTTTTACAATTTCTTACTTGCATAAGTAAATCACATAGCGAAACATAAATTATAACAAAACGGTTGCACATTATATTTCTTTTTAATGCGTTTAAAAAACGAAATGTATATTCTCTAGTTTTATTGCATTTCTATTGGAGAAAAAAATCAACTATCACAAACATGTACATAGACATATATTCTTGAGGCTTAAATGTCTTCTTTGCGAAAAAACCCATCGCGGAAAATGAAGAAACCTTGAATTACCTGTGGAATAGTTCATAGAACTATATAATTACCTGCTCTCTTTTCAATATTGTAGAAAGTGTAGAAATCATTAATTGCTTTCTGGATTGATAAAAATGGAAAAAAAAAATTCAAAGCATTGGGAAAAAGACAGAAAAATGCCACTTAAACTTCATAATCTCCAAATGGTCTACTGAATTTGAGAAATCCCAATTTGGTCTCAAGAGACTAAATTGGGATTATCATGTTAAGAAAAAGACCAAATTGCCATTTATTTTAAATATTATTTTTAAAATATCACAGCCCCTACTAGCTAGCCGGCCACTGGAGCTCTGGTGGCGGCAATCACTAGAGCTCTGTCAATCGGAACAATTTTTTTTGAAAATTTTTACAACTTCAGTATAACGGTTAACAACTGTTATAATGCTATGAACAATTTCAGTATAGCAGTTAACAATAGATTTTCTGAGAAATTCAACAAGCTCCGGCGGCCGGAAACACTTTTTTTGAAAATTTTTACTACTTCAATATAACCGTTAACAACTTTTATAACGCTATTAACAATTTCAGTATATCAGTTAATAACAGATTTTTCAAAAAATTCAACAATTAGTCGCCGAAGCTCCGGTGGAAGAAAACAATTTTTTTGAAAATTGTTACAACTTGAGTATAATAGTTAACAATTTTTGTAACCCTATTAACAACTTCAGTATAACGGTTAACAACAGGTTTTTAAGTGTGTTAATGGCATTACTGAAGTTATAAAAATGTCACTTTTTGAATTTTTCGAAAAACCTGTTATTAACTGCGATGTCGAAGTTGTTAATATAGTTACAAAAGTTGTTAACTGTTATACTAAAATTGTAAAAATTTTCAAAAAAAAAAAACATAACTGTTAAAGTTATAAAAATGCCATTTTTTTGAATTTTTAAAAAAACCAGTTGTTAAATACTATACCAAAGCTGTTAATATTGTTAACGACATTACTGAAGTTGTAAAAATGATATTTTTTGAATTTTTTGAAAAACTTGTTGTTAACTGTTATACTAACGTCGTTAATAACATTATAAAAGTTGTTAACGGTTATACTAAAGTTGTAAAAATTTTCTTAAAACAACAATAGTTGCTAAAGTGGTAAAAATGCCTCTCTTTTTTTTTTGAATTTTTAAGAAAACATGTTGTTAAATGCTATACCGAAATTATTAATAGAGTTACAGAACTTGTTAACGGCATTATTGAAGTTGTAAAATTGCTACTTTTTGAATTTCTCGAAAAACCTGTTGTTAATAGCATTACAAAAGTTGTTAACCGTTATACTGACGTTGTAAAAATTTTCAAAAAGTTGTTTCCAGCCATCGGAGCTCCGGCAATCAATTGTTGAACTTCCCAAAAAACTTATTGTTAATTGTTATATTATAGTTGTTAATAGCATTACAAAAGTTGTTAACTGTTATACTGAAGTTGTAAAATTTTTCAACTTCAATATAATGTCAACAATTACATTTTTGTTGAAAATTTTTATAAGTTCAGTATAACAGTTAACAACTTTGATATAGTATTTAATAACAGGTTTTTCAGAAAATTCAAAAAGTGGCATTTTTATAACTTCAGTAATGTCGTTAACAAACTCAAAAACCTGTTGTTAACTGCTATACTGAAGTTGTTAATAGGATTATAAAAGTTGTTAACCATTATACTGAAGTTGTAAAAATTTTCAAAAAAATTGTTTTCCTCCTCTGGAGCTTCGGTGACCAATTGTGGAATTTTCCAAAAAATCTATTGTTAAATGATATACTGAAGTTGTTAATAGCGTTACAAAAGTTGTTAACGGTTATATTGAAGTTGTAAAAATTTTCAAAAAAATTGTTTCCAGTTGCCGAAGCTTGTTGAATTTTCCGAAAAACCTGTTGTTAATTGCTATACTGAAGTTGTTAATAGTATTATAAAAGTTGTTAACTATTATACTGAAGTTGTAAAATTTTTCAAAAAAAATTTTTCCAACCGATAGAGCTTCGATAACCAATTGGCGGCCGGTCACCAGAGCTCAGGTGATCGGCCAACCAGTGGGGGCTGTGATATTTTAAAAACAATATTTAAAATGAATCGTAACTTGCTCTTTTCTCTTAACATGATAATCCCAATTTGGTCTCTTGAGACAAAATTGGGACTTCTCAAATTCAGCTGACCATTTGGGGATTATGAAGTTCAAGTGGTATTTTTCTGTCTTTTTCCCCAAAGCATTTCTGCTAGGTGTATGTTAATTACAATTTAAAGTATTATCTTAGTTTTCAATAATCATTAAAATAAAATATTAAAATAGGCATATATTCTTGAACCTTAAATGTCTTCTTAGGGAAAAAACAGTCTTGGAAAATAAGGAGACCTTAAATCACTTGTGGAGAAATTCAAAGAACTATATAATTACTTGCATCCTTTTCAATATTTTGAAAGTGAAGAGACGATGAACTGCTTTCTGGAGTGATGAAGTATTATATTTGTTTGCTTCTTTTTTTGAATTTCTATATTATTTTTAAATCATTTTTAAAATATTCAAACCAAAATATTAAAATACTAAATTGTTAATAACATAAAGTAACCACTTATTTATTTGGCTTAGGTTTCGCGAAGAGTAATGATAGCAATTCTGATTTTTTGTTTTATTAGATTTTTACCAAAATTTGGAAAATAAAGAGACCATGAATTGCTTTCTGGAGCAATGAAAAATGAAAAGGTTTAAATTAGTTTTGCTAGGTGTAAGTTAATTACAACTTAAAGTGTTGTTTCCTTCTTCTTGTTTTTTTTTTTTAAATTTCTATATTAGTATTCGATCGTAACTAAAATATGAAAATCAAAATAAAATACTAAAATGTTAATAATATAGAGTTACTGCTTATTTATTTGTCTCAGGTTTTGGAAAGAGTAATGATAGTAATTTTGAATTTTGGTTTTATTAGATTTTCACCGAAACTTCTAGGGTCAGAAATTTCTGTTTCGTTGGTGGCAATTAATTGTTAGCATTTTATTTATTGGGAGGTTTTTTTTTTTTTTTGCCTGAATTTATTGGGAGGTAAAACAATAAATATGATGTACAACTAGGTTCTCCAAGATATTATTTTCAGCTTGATACACAAATACTAATAGTGAGTTTTTCTAATATAAAAAGCCTTAGTAGTTAGTTCTCCTAATGCAAAAACATCTGATTCAATAACTCGTGGAAGGCAGATATTAGGGTGTCTAGTTATTTTTTTAAATCATGTGAATGGTTTTTATTTGGGAAAATCACAAAAAAAGGACCCCTAAATTAGCAAAATAGCTAAATACACACTTGAATAAATTAAATTACTTGGAAAAACTAAGTCTAAAATTACAATTATGAAATGAAGCCTAAAAGACTAAAATGCCCTCCTCCTTCTCTTTCTTCCATCACCCTATCTCTTTCTCTATCCTTCTTCTCTTCCTCATCCTCTCCTTCTCTTTGTCGTCTTTGTTCTAATGCTCTCTTCCTCTCTCTCTCTTTGTCCTTCTCTTTGTGGCCATGCCCACTGATCTTTATCACAAAAAAGTTGGTGACCCATTATTAATACTAGTTGACAAAAGTAATTAGATTCAAGTTGATAGCAACAGTGCTCTTGAGATGGTATACAAAATCAATATTGGAGAGAATGAGATTCTAGCTACCCAAGACATTACCGGTATGCTTCATGATTGGCATGGCATCACTGGTTATGGCTATGCGATGATGCCAACCTTACAAGATCTAAAAGATGATAGTTTTGATGCAAAGCTGATATGCCCAAATAATCTTCTCAACCCATTTATAAGACAATCTGTCTTAAATATATATTATTCATTGTTGAATTTGGATAGCTATATCTGGCAATCTGGGAGAGATTTCATGCCGAAGTTGAGAGCAGTTACTGATAAATTCCACATGCATACTTGTTATTTTATTTACTAAACTTGTAATTTTCATATGCATACTTATTATTTCCCTTACTAAAATTGTAATTTTCATATCCACTTTTCTTAATTTTTTTGGAGGAACGGTGTTGGTAGATGTGCACATCAATTTTTGTAAGTGATATGTTTGATGACAAGAAAATATTAAGTTAACAGACCATCTTAACATGCTCTTATCACTGAATATTGCAAAAAATGATTGATGTCAAACACATGTTGGTTTCTTGTCATTTCACATACTATTATTGTAATTTCTCATTGTAATATTGTAATTGCGGCCTTGTTACTATGATGATAGTAACATTACATGATGATTTGGAAATAGTGGTATTTTGTTGATGAGCATAACAATGTCCTCATTTTGTATTTATCAGTTCCTAATAGTAACCATGTAGATGTGTTACATTTTCTGAAGTGCATGTCAAATTTGTTGCATTTCTATAGTCTAAAGTTGTAATTTTCCATTCATGAATTATTATTTGACATACTATACTTGTCAATGGTTAATCAAAAGTGGAAATCATGTTATTTACAAGAAAACTTAACTTAATATGAAATGCTTTTCATAACATTACATGATGATTTGGAAATATTGGTATTTTGTTGATGAGCATAACAATGTCCTTATTTTGTATTTATCAGTTCCTAATAGTAACCATGTAGATGTGTTACATTTTCTGAAGTGCATGTCAAATTTGTTGCATTTCTATAGTCTAAAGTTGTAATTTTCCATTCATGAATTATTATTTGACATACTATACTTGTCAATGGTTAATCAAAAGTGGAAATCATGTTATTTACAAGAAAACTTAACTTAATATGAAATTCTTTTCAAAACTTGGTATTTTCTTTTTAGTATACTTGTAATTTTTCATTCAAATGTGGAAAAAAAGTCACTTTAATACAAAAACTTAATTTATTATGAAATGCTTATCATAACTTGTTATTTTTCACACGACATTTATCATTGGCAAATTAGATGTGAAAATAATCTCAATTCAAACTGAATATTTAATAATCTCAAATTCAAATGTCATTTCAGTAGCACATAACTGTGTAGTTCATAATAGACTTATCATTTCACATACTTGTTATTTTACATATTACACTTGTAATTTTTCTATCCACAATTGCATTTCACATACTAAACTTGTCATTTTTATATCCAAACTTGAAACTATAATAATCAATACAGACAATCAAAGTTCTTGACGCTTGATTTATGCATAGTACATATACACCAAAAAATTAGTTGTCTCATATCTAAATTAACTTCAAGATGAGTTATGATTTTTGCAAGTCTTCCTTATGCATCCAAATTGGTGGTATTTAGTGCAATAGTAGATTTTTTTTGTTGTCAAATTGTGATTTCCACTTTTAGTTCTTGCTTTCCCATATGAGCTATTCATTTCTTGTGACAGTCCTAAGAAATTCTCAATCCTACCGGTATAATAACAAGTTAGGATGCATATATTTTTAGTTATTGGAATAAGAATTATAGATATGAAAATTACAATTTATAATAAAAAATAACAAGTTTGAAATAGAGAATTTTAAGTTTGAAATAAGGGGATTACAAATTTGCAGAATTTCTCATAATCTTTCTTTTCTTTCTCGACAACCTTTGCAAAATCAGAAGAATCACCCATAGAACATCACAACCTTATACAAATTGGCTACAATGAATGGAGAATCAAACGACAAACTCAAAAAACAAAGAGGGTAAATTAAAAAAAATAATATTAAGCATACTAGGAGCAACGATGCTTGTTCCAAGCTATGGAATCAACCAAGCATTGTCTGAGACCAACTCAAAACTCAGGAAGCAACATGGAATTTCTCAAAATCTCAGAACGAAGCAATTGACAAAGCTGAAATAAGAAAACATCATTAATCCCCAACATTAAGCAAACATTTGAATTAAATTTGAATCATAATGTTTGATTGATCCTGAGTATTTTCATAGCACCAAACAATCCAAGTACAAACTAGTTTACTTTTAATTAAGCTCGACCGAGAAAACCAGACAATAAAAACCAAAACCTAAAATCACAGCTGGAGAAGAAGATGAAGCAGCAAGCACCATTTGAGAAATTAAAAACAAGAGGTTCCAAAACCAAGAGATTCTCCAGACATTTGCGAAGTCTTACTCCACCACCTCCATTTGTCGATTCGCTTCTTTTCTCACCTCCTTCGCGTATACTTTCTCTACCATCAACACTGAACTCTTTCTCTTTCTGAGAATGACGAAGAGAGGAAGAGGAAAAGAAAGAGGAAAGAGAAGGAGATGGGATTGACTGCTGGAAGACAAAGGAAAAAAAAGAAGATATTTGGTTTCTTAAGCAACATTTCATAATTTTTATTTAAAATCTAATCTTTTCAAGTAATTTTCTTTTATTCAAGTGTCCATCTCGCTCTTTTACTATTTCAGGAGTCTTTTGATGCGATTTTTTCCTTTTAACTTTTGTGTTGTTAAATATATTTGTTACCTTTATTTCTCATGTTTTGTCCATGCTTGTAACCAAACACGTTTTTTTACAACAAACTATGCTTCTCATTTGTTTTCAGAGGATAATAACTATAAGGAATTTTTCGGTCCAAAAAAAATAACTATAAGGAATTTCAACAAGTCAATTTTTTATCATTTCTCTCTTATAGAAGAACAAATTCAAGTTTCTAAGCAGCCAATAATCTGAGGAGGCCCAAACAAATGAATCAACAAGTTCACCATAGAATTATCACGTTTCGTAAAAAATATAATCACTTATGCTTGAAAATGCTCAACATCATGATGTTTTTCTATTTCATATATTTCTATGTTCATTGTAATTGCTTTTAAATCAATTGACTCTAATTTTAATGCGTTTGTCAATAGTATTTTGGAAATGCATATGCTCATTACATATCACAATATACAATCAAATCATTATTTAGTACTATTTATAATACCATTTCACTCATGACAAGCTTAGAAAGCCACCTATGCATGCTTTGCGCCCAATCATTTTGCATAGTTGATCTTTATTGCTATTTGCTGCCGCTGACATTGTTTGCCAAGCTCAACGCGTGAGAATTTTGCCTAGTTCGGGTGGAAAGGCATGAAAAAACCTATAGATTTATTTAGAAGTAAAAATGAAATAAAAAATGAAATTACCACTTTTCGTTTTCTTTTGTGAGTCAAATTCTTTTCTCCACTTTTTATCAACCTTTTGCATAACTTAGTTTTGGGTATCCCCAAACCGTGGTTTCCATTAAAACCTCAACATTCATTCGTAAAAAAATCCAAACAAAATACACAAAGTGATTAAATACACAAAAATATTGACGAAAAACATTCAGCATTTTAAAATTTTTTTTACTTTTATATATTCTGAAAGTTTTATTTATTAGCATTTTTATCATGAATCATTATCTTCCTTTTAAGTTTGACCATAAAAAAATACTGATCAAATTATATAATTTAACACTCAAACTTAACAATAAATAAGATATAGTATTTTTTTACTATGAAAAGAAACTTTTACAACATATAAAAGTTAAAAAAAAAAAAAAACTCTAAGGCGTGAATACTTCCCAAACATCCATATCCCATTTTTTTGAAAAAGGAAGAAAGATGAATATAACAAACCCCTTGATTGGTATTTAACTCAAACTTCACTGTTTCACTGTTCCTTGGCGCTCGTCAATGGAGTCCGGGGCTGGGGATACCGATGCATCTCGGATTCTTGCTGAACTTGAGTCGTTGAGGGAGGCAAAGAGTGTTATAGAGCAAAGAATTTCTGTACTTGAGGGTCAACTCCACGATATTAATCTCCGCAATGACGTATCGAACTGCGACTCGTGCTCTCCTACCTCCGTTCTCAATTCGAGCTCCGCGAACGGATTGTCTCCGGATATGATTTACAGATACAGCCGCCAGCTGTTGCTTCCTTCTTTCGGTGTTGAAGGTTTTGTTTTAAGTTTTTTTCCCATCTCTTGAGTACTTTTTGCTTTTGGATTATACATCTGTAGATGACTGATTCACTCTGCTATGACTTGCTTATGCGTTTATATAATTGAAATTTGTTACATGGAGTTGAATATAGACAAGTCGAGTAGAATATGTAACAACGGTTGAACGGTTTTACTTTAGTTGGATCAAACCTGGTTCTTAAAAGGTTGGTATTCAGGTCAACTTTTTCTGAGACCAAAGGAGAAACTAGTCCAACAATTGAAGATATCAGTTATCGCCACACTAAATTATTTCAGTTTAATCGGCATTTTGATTGCTGCCTTAACTCATAAATGTACTTTCTTTTCACTTTTTAACAAGATGCTCATAAGTACACATCATGTCAGCAGGATCGGGATTCATTAATACAATTAATTAGGCAGAGCTATGAAAGACATTATGGCTAGGCTTAAATTTAATGCTTACTGGCTTAAATTTCAATACAAAAGTAGGGGTAATAGCTCTATAGATTGATTTAGGACTTTGTTAACTCTTTTCATATTAGAAAAGAAAAGTCTTAATTACTTCTGTAATTGGGACATTGAAGATGAAATAATATTTTTTTCTGGGATGGGACTACTTCTGACTCCGGTCTATGGATTATTGATTTGGATTTTGGAGTATGACTTATCTCTGCCCATCATGTTCAGGGCAGGCAAATCTCTTGAAGTCATCCATTTTAGTCGTGGGAGCTGGAGGCTTGGGTTCTCCTGCCTTGTTATACCTTGCGGCTTCTGGGGTTGGTAAGAAGCAGTCATATTATACATAATGCCTTTTACAATATTCTTCACCGTTCATGGATCTTACTTTTGAGCAAATTTTTTAGGTCGGCTGGGTATTGTTGACCATGACCTTGTTGAGCTGAATAATATGCACAGGCAGGTACACCTTTTATTATCGATTTATCTTTTGAAGGACCACACCAAATATAAATTGATAGCTTGCACCTAATTTCTTTTGCTTTATATGTCTGTTTATATGCTCACATGGTTGTGCTTCTAGTTCTTGAAATTTCATGAATATATCTTTCCGGCTAATATATTTTAATTTCAGGTAATTCACACTGAATCATATATTGGTCAGCCAAAAGTGAAATCTGCTGCTGCTGCTTGTCACAAGTATGTTCCTCTCTCACACATTAAATTTATCACATTGAGTTTCAAGTTGAAATTGAATTATCTGACATTTATTTTAGTAGCCTGTAAGAATTTGGTACTGTACGTCGAAGTAACAAGTTCTGTATGTCAGGATCAACTCCACCATTCAAATTGTGGAACACAAAGAAGCTTTGCGGGCTACCAATGCATTACAAATTCTGAACCAGTATCCATCCTATACAGAATATCATCTTCTTTTATCTGTTGGACCGCTCAAGCTCCATCCTTCTTCATGCTTACCCTTTTCCTTTTACTCTGATAATGATGAACTGAATTTTTGTAATTGTCTCTTTGAATTGGAAAAGAAATTGGAGAAAAAAAAATCTGTTTTTTATGTGAAAATTTTGGCATTTTCCATGACTGAGGATTTTCAAGATATGACATAATAATAGACGCAACAGATAATGCTCCAAGCCGCTACATGATCAGTGATTGCTGTGTAGTTTTAGGAAAGGTAAATATTGCTTCTTTGGTGTATGAACAAATGGTGACCAACTAAAGACAGATTTGGTGGGCCTCTTGTTCCTTTAACATTTTGCTTCTCTATGAATTCACTTTGTAACTCGGCAGATTTCTCTGTGTTTGGGGTTATAAGCATGAGTAATACATCAATTAATTTAACTGAAAAGATTCTGCTCTTTCTATTGAGAATCTGATGCAAATCAGTTTTAGTTTCCATGAAAAATGTCCAGGATTTGAGGGTGACGTTTTTTTCCCCTCTCCATTGATAAATTTAGATAATTGATTTTATGCATGAAAATAAAGTGCACATCACAATTGTTCGCTGCTCCTCTTTCTCCGATGTATAAATATGTATGTAACATGACTTGTAGGAAAATTCAAGCAATTATATTTGCAGGTTCTTCTGCTGATTAAGTTTATTTGTATGAATGCAGCCTCTTGTATCAGGTGCTGCACTGGGTTTGGAAGGCCAGGTACACTCCATGCTAAAATAATTTTTGAGCTTTTAAATTCTGTGTTGTTTTGAGACAAATTTTCTCCAGAGTAAGTATTGCTTTCAAGATGAATTTCCAGCTTTTAATTTGAAGTTTCATTTTGTAAACTTTTCTTCCTACAGCTCACTGTCTACAATTACAAGGGTGGTCCATGCTATCGATGTTTATTTCCAACTCCTCCACCTGCTACAGCTTGTCAAAGGTGTGCTGATAGTGGAGTTCTAGGTGTAGGTAAAAATCGTAGTTCTTTTGTTACCAATTTGGTTTAGTCTCACACTACCAATCTTCTAGTTATCTGCTCTAGCATGAACTGTGTCTGATAAAACTATATTTTTGTCATTTTATGTACTGGTGTTCATTATTAGATTACAGTCATATTATGTTGAGTGGCCAAAAATATTGTCTAATTTCTTTCCTTTCCAAAAGAAAAAATTACTTAAAACATAGAATTGTCATTATTTTTAGGCAACCCAAATCCAAGATTGATAAAATATTGAGAGCATACGGAGAGAGAGAAAAAATTAAGAGGGTATCAATAGGGATAAATGGAGTCCAAAAGAGATATGCGTTAAACCAGTGTAATCTTTAGGAAAACTTCCATTGTAAACTTGTTAGTGGGAATGTGCTTTTTGGTCGGACTGAAATAGGGAAGGAAAAAAAAAAAACAGTAGGTGGGGAAATTTCATATCCTTTCTAATTAAAATTTGTATATGTATCACCAATAAAAAAAATTGTATATGTATTGATTAACCCAAATCAAAGACATCATACGTGTACCCTTTTGATTTTCCCCCTCTAATAAAATTTTCCTTGTTTTTCTGACATTTGTCTTATCATACAACTTGCACTCCTTCTCATTTGCACCTTAAATTTTGTGTGCTTCTGCTACTTGTTCTGGTTTCCTGACATTTGAGTTTGTTTACCTATTTTCAGTTCCTGGTGTTATTGGTTGTCTCCAAGCTTTAGAGGCCATCAAGATTGCTGGTGCTGTGGGCGAATCACTCTCTGGAAGGATGCTTCTCTTTGATGCTTTGTCTGCACGGATCCGTATTGTATGCTTACCACTCCACACCTAGCTATTGTATGTTTATAACTGTGTACTTATGTTGAGCCATCAATTTTGAAATTTCGATAGGAGATGGATTTTTCTGTTACACTAAATGAAAAGAAGACAGCTACAAATTTGTGGGACCATGGCCCCAGATTCTGCCACCAAAAATTCTGTGAAGAGGGAACCAGAAAAAGGAAACAAAGTAATCTGATAACATGCCCGAAATCATTGGCTGGAAATCTAGGAATTTATCAGTTGATTATATCCCGTAAAATATGTAAACTATAAAAGGAGCAGGCCAGTTTTGCACATAAGAGGAAAAACACCTATTTTGAAAGTTGACATGAGGGAAAAAGAGCAGTTGGCTCTTAGATGCACTTGAATACTAGCTTAATTCCGTTATTTTCTTGAAAATAATGCCTTGAGGCATTTATTCTCTGACACCATCTCTTAGGCTGAGGAATAAATATCTAACACTCCCAACTTTTTGGCTTCATTTGAGGTATGTCTTGGTAAGGATATGAATAACTTGAGGCTGAGTTGTTTTATGAAGTATTTGAGCTTCAGTATAAAACTGTCGTGGTGATAAAAATTTAAAGCTTTAGTATAGCAGCTTCTAACTTTTCCTTGATGAGATGCTTTTCTTTTTCAACGTGTCTAGTTTAGTGGTTTATGAAAATATATTGCATTAGGATTTGGATAATTGGCATATGGCCTTTCATTCTTGACATTTGAGTTCATTTTTCTGGTTAATGCTTTCCTTTGTATTCCCTCAAAAAAGAAAAAAAACAAAAAAGTCTAGTTCCATCAGGCTGATCAGAATTCTTTTTCATTGTATATATTTGACATTTATACATTTCTTTATATGTATCTTAATTCTTCCAATAATCTCTCCAGCTATAAAACCTCAGGCATGCCATGAGGAAGGGGAGGAGCCTTGGCAAAACGACAAAAATATAATGCCATATTGCCATTGTCAAAGTCAAAGAGACCTAGACAAAGGGGTTCAATAGATTCTCTCATGAAGAAGTATAAGTTAAGAATAGATGGCAACCTACAAAAAAGAAATGTGATTAGTAAATTAACAAATCTTATAAAGAGAAATGAACTAAACAATAAAATATCAACTCAATCAACCCCCAATACATCATTTCATATCCTATTTATAGACCTACCTTTCTCATTATTTACCTAATTACCCTCACTATTACTATTACCACATATCAATATACTCCCCTCAACAAGAGATCCTTGTCCTCAAGGATCACTACAAAAGGAGAAAATAAAAAATAGATTTAGGATAAGACTTTTTTTTTTTTTTAATAAGAAAAAAATTAGTGGACATCAAAACCCAAGCATGTTGCAATCTTCTTCAGTCCAAAGGCCCCATTGTCATGTTCCATATAAGCCCATGTGATGATCCCCATTGCGACATATAACATGCACCCACATCCATCCACAAGCCCTTAGACCCATATACGTTAAAGGCCTAAATAGTATCCAAATTGTTGGGTATAGCACCACCATGATGAACCCCATTTTCAATAGGTTTCTACTTACTACCACGTGACATTGACCTTAACTACCTTTGGAGCCAATCCTCGCGAATGCACGTTGTTGGAACAGGTTCAGTAACTCCCAACAATAATTTGAAGCCCATGATTACTTGCACAGGTTTTTCCGACCTGTCTCCTCCAACATCCCTACCCGACCCAAATACAAAGCCAACACCGTCTGTGAAGATCCATTTCTTGCTATCATCAATCGACATCACTTTCCGAGCAATGTGGTCGGAACCCCTGCGATTGTCAAGTGACACGCATGGCTCTGATTAACGTAGAGGAGTGTGCATGAATGAGGAGAAGAATACTTGTGGTGGAGAAGGAGGTATACAATGCTGTTCATCGCAACTTTCCCATCCTTGCACTAGCGAAGTTTGAAACCCAAAGGGAGAAGAATTCTCTTTGAAAAAGCTAGAACGATGAACCCGTGATGCAAACAACTTCGGTGAGTGAGGTGATGGTCAAGGAAGACAAGGATTAGGATTAGCATGGCTGTGCATTGTAAGTCAGAATTGAAGATGAGCGTGGCATTTGCATTACTCGGCATCTTAATTGGAGAGATAAAAAATATTTGATAACACACAAATGGCTGGAATGCTGAGAAGGACAAAAATGCAGAAGACAGAGGCGCCCTTGCGGTCATTGTGTAGGGAATTGAAAGACGATGCGCAGCGGAAAACAACTCGAAATTTTTTAAAACTTTCAATCCCTTTTCGGATCTACCGATCGCGTTTAAGTCAGGTAGTAAGAAGCATTACCTTTAGGCGTTCGATTCCCTGGTGACTTGATGATTCGGCCGTACAGGATGCTTCTGCTCGCCTCCTGTGTCGTTCGAAGTCGACAACTCCGGTCGGCTTCCTCTACCGGTATCCACACGAGTAGCCCTCAACCTCGAACGGCGTGCTAGCGCCTATGTCCGTCTAGGGTTTTAGGAATCCGTCCTCTCTCCTTTCCTTGGCCGTCTCTTAGGTGTTGGTTCTCTCTTTTTTAAACCCTAGCTCCTCATATCAAATATATAGGATGCTATATAGGTTTAATTAATAATATTTAATTTCGAAATTAACTCTAAATTAATTCTGAAATTAATACAATATCAAATATTGCCTAATCAGATAAGAGAACAATTAAATAAATATAGTTTAAATTAAATCCGTCTCACAGATTTAATTCACTTATTTATTTAATAAAGAGATGACGGAATTTATATATTTAATTTATCCTTATAAATTAATATCTCTTATATATATATATATACGAATTTATATATATATATATATATATACACGTCCACCCTATTTATTCATTGAATCTGGACATATCTTAGATTCAATGAATCTGGACATCATAACTCGTGTCGGGCTATTTTGTGTGCGACCCTGTAGGCCCATATGAAGTTGACAGTGGGCCATTAACTGTAATGACCCACAAGTCGTAAGCGGTCTCTAGCAAGACATCACGACTACCCAAATCATATGAGGATCATTGAACGATGCAACCTTTCATACAACCATATCACGTCCCTTTTGTCTCACGACATTTTGGTCATGGATGAGGCACGGAAAACGTCATCCTCCTATTCATGACCGTTACTTTCTCGATCCCTGAGTAGTCCGAGTATAGAAATGGAACTACCTTTCCATTATAGTATGGCCATACATTTCTCAGACTCACTCATCGAGGGGCCCAGTAATGTCTCTCTACAAATGTGAGGGACAAATTCCATCTTGACCATTCACATTCCTCCGCATGAAAAACCACTAAGCCTGAACACAGTCTTTATGATCACTCGGTCAAAAGTGACTTTTGACTAGGTCAAAGCTAAGCGTTTCTCATGTAGGAATCCATGATGATCTCAGGTCAAAGGGCATAGTGACGTGGTTTGTATATGAGAGAAGCTTATGACTTAACCCATGCAGCTCTCTCATAGCGGGTCGGTCCAACACCTTGTACTCTTACATGTGCCTATGACTTTAATTTATATCTCTATATATCTTTAAAGTCATACTGGTCTTATTTCATCTTTGCTCCCACATAGATGACCGACCAGGGACATTTAGGATAAACCATGAGTTATCCAAGGATAGTTACCACAGAAAACATGCAAATAATATGATAACGTAATTGATAAATTCATAAATTAACAATGTTCAAAACATAATGATTGGCCCCTAGGGCACAATTTCCAACACATTGAGAACGAACGACTAATCATGAACGAGTAGGGCGGCCGAGGCTTGGTCTTCATCTCAAGTGATTCCAGTAATGGGTCAGACTTAGGGTCTAGAATCGAAGACGACCGTAGTGACTTAGAAAAACTACTTCCAACAATGAACGAAGAAGCGGTCATCGGACAAAATAGTTGAGCAGAAAGGATCAGAGGTGTGTTATCGTGCACACCTTGGCGAGGTCAAGAGTTCAGCACCTAGGTCGCTTGGCAACTTCGACGACGCAAATAGAGAAAACCATGGCAGCGAAGCGCATCAACACCTTCGTGACTTAGCAGAGGCTTTGATTTTGTCGATTCTCGATCTGCTCCCATCTTCTCGTCCATCTCATGTTTTCCTTCTTCATTAGCGTCAGTTTCATTGACTAGAGTCGGATCCCTCACATCCACAACAACATCATCATTTTCAGATGGCACATTTTTGTTTGAATCAGCTGCATTCAGCTTCAAATCCTCTACAGCCTCTGTTTCCAAAAGTGCATCACTCATGTCTTCAGCAACAGCAACGGCGAGATTAGAAATCTCACCAGATGCTTTCTCAATTCCTTCCGGTACAGCATGATTCAGAATCTTGAACTCCTTTTGCTCGCCTATTCTGTGTTTATTGTCAAGGTCTTGATTGTGTGGTCCATATCGATCTTGAAAATCAGCCAAATGCATCACGCTGGCAAGAGTGGTTGGAGTGAAGAAGGCAACAACTCCTTGGATCTCTGGACGAAGTCTATTAATGAAGATGTCGATGGCTATTGATTCTAATAAGTGCGTGCGTGACAGAAGAGTTTCAAACTGCTCTCGGTACTCTAGTAGAGTTGTTTCTTGCTTCAGTTGGAGCAATGCAGTGATTGCTGGTAGGATCGATTTTCCGACGACCACTGACAGTGGCGGCAGCCAGAATGCTGGCTCTGATGCCATTGATAACAGTAGAGAAGAGAAATGAACTAAACAGTAAAATATCAACTCAATCGACCCCCAATACATCATTTCATATCCTATTTATAGACCTACCCTTCTCATTATTTACCTAATTACCCTCACTTACTATTACCACATATCATACACCAGTAGTTTTTTTTTTTTTGAAAGTTTTCATTCCATTGATGAAAACTTTTAAAGGAAAATTTTATTGGACTGCTACAAGACCAGCTATGATGTATGGTAGTGAATGTTGGGCAATAAAGGGAAAACAAGAGCACAAAGTCAGAGTAGCAGAAATGAGGATGTTGAGATGGATGTGTGGTCATACAAGAAAAGATAGGATTCGAAATGAAAAGATCAGGACAAGAGTCGGTGTGGCACCTATCCAAGAGAAAATGGTTGAAAATAGCTTAAGATGGTTTGGACATGTGCAGAGAAGGCCTTTGGAGGCCCCGGTGAGGAGGGTGGATCAAACAAGATGGAGTCCCATAAAAAGAGGCAGGGGAAGACCGAGAAGAACGCTGAATGAGGTCATTGAACGAGACCTCCTAATCAACAACATATCTAAGGATTGGGTTGTTGACAGAGCACGATGGCGTCGTGTGATTCATGTAGCCGACCCCACCTAGTGGGATAAGGCTTGTTGTTTGTTTTGTTTGTTTGAAAGTTTTCATTCCATTCAATGTTGTTTGAATGGTTGCTTTTAATATTATGCCATCAAGGGAAAAGAGTTCAGTAGATTCTCTCATGAAGAAGTATGAATAAGTTAAGAAGAGATGGGAACCTACAGAAAAGAAATATGATTAATAAATTAACAAATCTTATAAAGAGAAAATAGTTCTCATGCATCTATACACCAATAGTTTTTTATTTTTAAATCTTGTTTTCAAAGTTTTCATTCCATTCAATGTTGTTTGAATGGTTGCTTTTAATATTATGCCATCATTAGACAATTTGGCCTAAATTTGAAACCCCTTAGTTGCCATGAGTTAAAGGCATGCGTCTTGAAGAAGTTGAGTTCACCAATAATATGATGAAGTTCACAAAGATTGATGAATAACATGAGATTGTCTTCCCCCCCCCCCCCCCCGGCATCATGTCAACTCTGTGGTCTATTCGACCGAATAGCAGCCTAGTAGTGAATGTATTGTTAATTGCTTGTTGATACTGTGTTTGCAAAATCCGTTAATGTACTGTATAAGTGATAATATCTGAAAAGTTGTACAATCTAGATGAATTTGCAGATTATGTTGGGAAAAAGATTGTGTTTCAATCAGTGATGTCTAGGTAACCTGTAGGTTATTAGAAATGAAAATGCCTAACCTTTACTAGTCTCCAAGTGCAACACATTGCATGGATCTCATACGATTCTGGGGGGGAAAAACCAAGTGTCAAGCCCTATAGGAAGGCAATAAACTTGACTGATTACGCATATATAACCTGCCCCAAGTTCTAAATGTGATGAGGGTGTTCACCAAGCAAGGATTTATATAATTGATCAAATTGATTGCTCTTCCTATAATCGTGAAAACTCAGAATCTTTTTCATAAATTATATTATCTAAGCAATATGAAACAGTGTCAAATAAAGGTTAAACCTTTTCATTTTAACAACCTACTGGCTGCTTTGAAGTTGGATTCATTGTCGGCCACTGTTTGAAGAATATTCTTTTTAAAATAATCAACAAACTCATCTATAAAATAAAATTGAACAACTTTTTAGTTGTTTTCACTTAAGAGGATGCATAAACGAATTTCACATTATGCTAACTGGCCTCACCAAAAAACATGTCAAACTTCTATTTCTTCACCTAGTTAACCCATCTAAGATAGTATTGCAACTTTTTCTTTTCCACAAGTCATTGTAGTTTTTAGTCGTATCATTCTTCACTCACTTATTTAAATTGGCACTCCCAACTCATGGTAACCAGGGGATGTCAAATTTGGATCATATTGTCCAATAGCTTGAATCATAAATTTAATGACGTCTATGCAAGTAACATTTAATGATACGCAAGTTTGATAGGAAAAACTATAAATGTATTGGTATACCATTGCATTTTTCCCATTGTCAAAACGATTACTTCTCTTTTCTTAATTTGACAACTTGTTTTGGCTTCAAAATATAGTCCATGAGACCTTTTTGGTGATGCCATTACACTTTTTACCTAGGCTCGTCCTCCTCCTTCGCCTCCTCTTCATTTGAATTTATGTCAACATCCATATTTGAGGGTTTGCAATGGGTTGTTGTTTTGCGTCATTTTTCCCTTTCACTCAGGAAACTTTTGCAGCATCCTTGTGACCCCCAACTTTGTGCAACTTGGTTTTATGGAGCTTCCTTTTGTAACTTTGATGCTAAACGTGCAATTTACAGCATTGGTGTCCAAAGTCACTTAAAAAGTTATCCTTCTAGGATGGGTATTTCCTCACGTTTGATTTTTGTTGTGCTTGCCTATGTTGGCTACCATCTGCAATGCTAATTAAAAATTTGAAAAGCTGAAACGGAAAAACAAAGAACGAGGGGCTATTTGTTAGTTCATTACCTAGGTTGTTATATGTTTTAAAGTTGCTGAACACTTGAACTAAGTAGGAAGAATGAAAGCTTTGATGAACTGTACAAGACTAGGAATTGATGACGAATAAATATAATCCTATTTTCCTGCTCATAGTCTAGTCAGCCCTAATCATATACAATCTTATGCAATGGATACAATATCAAAACTTATTCTCAACAGACTTTGATAATCGTTTACATTGATAAACACGGATAAAACTCTGATAAGCTGTTACATAAAATCATACTCCCTCCGGTTCAAAATATAAGATAAACTTTGTTGGAAAGGCCTTTTTTTTAAAAATTATTTTATAAGATAACATTCACTTTTGTCTAAGCATTTAATGATTTTTTTTTCCAATTTTACCCCTAACATATATTCTCTTCCCTCTTTGATTCATTTATTGCATCTTTTATTTATTCTCCTCATTAATAAGGGCTTTTTTTTTTTTTGGGGGGGGTACATGTCTTACATATTTATTATTTTAAACTGCTTTTGACTAATTTCTTGATAAACATAAATGGATAAAGTTTATCTTATATTTTGAACCGGAGGGAGTATGTGTTTATAAACTTCGATAAAAATTAATATTCATGACTTGAAAAAGCTTTGATAGGTTGCTGTTTTATTTAGTTGAAGTTGTATGTTAATAGATTTGATGTTAGCCTTGCTAAACTTGGATAAAAGTTTGATAGCTGTTGTGTAAGGAAACTTTTAAAACCTTGAAATACAGCAGCTTTAATGCTGAGAGAGAGGGAAAACCAGTATTAAGTTTGAACTTTAAAAAAGAAAACTATACTTCATATTTAGAATGAATGATAGACTGAAAGAAACAGGGCTAAGATAGGAGCTTTGAAAGAGAGAGGCCAAGGAGAAGAATATGAGTGCAGAGGAATGGGATTAGTGAAACCTTTCTTGAACTGGAGTTATAAAACATAAAGTCTTGAACTCTTACATACTAGTGCTTCCTGTGCATCTGGTTGTGCCCATGTTAGTGTGGTAGTCCTGCTTTGTTTCTGTATATTTGCTCACAATACCCTAAGAAACTAATTGCTTACATGATATTTTATATGTAAAACTTTATTTTCTTTTTATTAGAAAACTTTCATATCTTAAAAATTAATTTTGAATGCCAACTTCCTAATAACATACCATTAGACTTAATCATTCTTCTCAATCTTGTTGAAGACACTTGCCTGCCTTGGTGCCGAACTATACAGTCTTAGTGCCTTTCATAGCATGAGAGATGCTGACTGCACCGTTTTCAGGGAGAGAAGCAAGCGCCTTTGTCACTTAGGTGTCTGATTCATGATCATGACTGATTGCATAACAAGATTAATATGGTCCCAATTATTGATTTTAAATTTGGGTTGCAGGTAAAAATTAGGGGAAGGTCTTTGCAATGTGAAGTTTGTGGAGAGAATTCAACATTCACTCAACAGCACTTTCAAGAATTTGATTATGAGAAATTCACTCAGACTCCATTGACTGTGGTATGATTTCTTCCAGCTTTGGTTTCTCTTCACATGTCTTGTAGTTTGACGAGTGTTATAGAATGATCATGAAAATTCCTTGTAATTAGTATATGCAATCAGGGATTATATTAGCACAACTATAGGGATTGTCATGACCTGGGTGATTTCTTGATTTTGGTACTTTGCTAGAAGCTTCTGTTTTACTTAATTATATGTCTATTGCTTTAAATAAAATCATCAAGAAGCATTATCTAATTCAATGAGATTTTAAAATCAAGTACTCTTCGCTTCAATTTCAGGAACTACATCCTTTTTTTCTTTTGGTTACTTCATGAATATGAATCAATATTATTCTTGATAGTATTTGGTCATCTTTTGATTTTATGAGATTTTCGTATGTATTTATAATTCAAAACAAGATCATGAACATATTTTGTAAGAGGAAAGAGTAATTTACCCTTGCTGGTATAAAACAGAGCTATCTTTTGTATGATCTTCAATTTTCATGCCAAATATGTGCGTCTTGAATAACATTTGAATCCATTCTTAGCTGAAAAGAATGAAGCCCTACCAGATAATCCTCTGCCACATGATTAGTCTGATGGGTAAGCCATTATCGAAGTTTCAATTGGCATCATCTATTTTCTAGAAGCCTGAGATTTTGACATGCGTCCACTCAGTCCCTCCATATGCTGTATTTTATTGTGTCTTCATTTATCAGCCCTCTCCTCAGTCGGAGGCACAAATCGTAATGGGGATATATTCAGTTAATGATACATTATTTTCACAAAATAAATCACGTGCAGCAAATGCTTTGAGAAAACAATTCTGCCACTGATCCCCTTCTTCATCCTCCATGTGGTTAATGGAACGTCTCCTGTACTGAAATTATCAGGAAGTAGCTGCACAAAGGAGGGGAAGTCTTGTATAACCTCTCCTCGTTTTTCTCCCCTCTGCAATTGGTTCATGTTTTGATTGAAGATTCTTATAATATTTATTTCCCAAATTTCTAAGGTGGTTTCTGCATTGATTTTTGACCCCTTTTTTTCCAAAATAGAATAGGAGAAAAGATAGGTGGTTAAATTGAAAATTTGAGCATATGTAACTTAGGAGGCTTTAGCTGATGATTGTTGTAATGCTCAGCAGCATATTCAACAACTGTTTTACCTTGATTTGCAGTCACCATTGAAGCTGAACCTTCTTCCTGTGGAATCAAGAATTAGCAGCAAGCAATACGGTGAAATAATTAGTAAGAAAGAGCCACATGTGCTGGTGGATGTGAGACCAACTCACCATTTCAAAATTGTGTCCCTTCCAAAGTCCTTGAACATCCCACTTTCAACCTTGGAGGCCAGGTTGCCGGAAATATCCTCGGCTATAAAGAAAGAAGAGGACAACGTTGGTGTAGCTTCTGGTTCAAGCGTGCAATTGTATGTCGTATGTCGAAGGGGAAATGATTCTCAGCTAGCAGTTCAGTATCTTCAGAAGATGGGTTTTGCTTCTGCCAAGGACATTATGGGGGGCCTGGAATCTTGGTCCAAGGATGTGGACCCAAACTTCGCTTCATATTAGCTGATCGCAGTTTCAAGTGAGTAATCATTTTTTTTTCCAGGTTACAAAATGCTGAGTAAAAGTATCAAAATTCTGTGCCTCCCTACTACTGGCTTGTAATAAAAATGATGATATTGAAATTTTAAATGTTAAGAAAGCATTCAAATGTTGATATATTAAGTTCAACTTCCAAAATAACAATGGTAGTTACAAAAAATTACATGATTTAAGGTTAACAGTTTTAGGTTTAAAGGATTAAAATGATGTTTTTTAAAAATTAAAGGATCAAACTGAAATCTTTTATGAAGTTAGAGAACCAAAAATGTACTTTTGCCTAAAATTATTCTTAATTTTATGATATTTTTCTTTTAGCTTACTGCATGTTTGTTAATCTGGCTGAGTATTTGACACTTACTGGTATGCAACCAGGAAGAATTCTCAGGAATGATTTCATGGTGCTGCAGAATCAAGCAGCGCATCTTATTCATTGGACAGACTTGCAGAGAAACAATTCTCATCAGTTTTATTAGGCTCGATATAGTGACTTGTTTGATAGATTGTTATGTGCAATATTATATAATCGTTTCAAATACTGAGATAATTTTCGTCTATTGTTGGAAGAGGAGTCCTGATTCAATGAAGGGATATTGTGCAGAAAATTCTCAACTATGGTTCCTTGGTATATGTTCCATGTCGGTCATTAGAGGGGGGGTAGAGTTGTTTTATGAAGCCTGATAATAGTATGTCATTCAATAGCCAACATGCGCTTAATTATTTTATAATCTACGGCTGCAATATGTGTTATCATTTTGTTCCTTCCAGGATTAGATTTTGTTGCGGAAAATCTTCTACAGTGAGTTTCTTGGCATCTGTTCCATGTATTAAATACCTTTCATTTAGAGAAGTGGAGGCATTTTTAAGGGTATTGGATATTGGGAAGGAAGTCATCACTCCTCTGGTCTTATTTATAAGATATTTTTAAGCTCACTAAAGAAAATTTTAAACTGTACTAACTTGTTATTAAAATATAAAAACTTTTTTATTTTATACTTATTTAATATATAAATCTTCAAAAAGAAAATAATTATATATACTATAATAAATGAAAGACAAAATAGTATATCTATACTAAAATTTTAATGAAGTGACTCATAAATAGGATCATGAAAAACTTTCCTTATCTGCATTATAAATAGGATCAGAAGAATAATGAGGAAAAGTTACCATTCCACAAAGAAATGATTATATGAAATGTTCTAGCCTTATTTAAATGCTCCACTCTTTTATGTATGCTTCTAGGATTGAGCTTCGTTATACATTCCACGTTGCAGATTAATTTGCACATATTTTGCCCTTCATATTCATTCCTTGTTTGTGTGAGTTGTGAATTTTCAAGGAATTTCATGAATGTCATCCTTAAAACTTTCACTAATTAAGTTCATTAATGATAGCACTGATGGATGGAGGATTGTTGCTCATGTTCTGCTCAGATGGAATTTATCAAAACTCTCATAAAAAGCATATGATTTAAAAGTCACATAAGTATTTAAATACTTTAAAAGTATTAACAAAGGACCACTTAGCACTTGGAAGATTTTTTTTATCCTGAGAATTTTATTTCGTAGCATTTCTACCCTAAATTGTTAGAATATTTTTGCTATGAAATAAAATTTTTACGACATATAAAAGCAAAAAAAAATCTTTTTAGATGCAGTAATTTTTTATTATTCAAAAATTTTCGGCTTATTCTTGATATCAAACAAAAGTTACCTCTCAAATTGCAATGGGACTAAAGGCCCATGATTGTTGTGTGGAGAAGATGCAAATGGTGGCTTGCAAAATAGGGATACACACATTATCCGTTACCGGCCATTTACCTGGGCAAATGATATTTAGGGACCCCTTAAGAATATTAATTATAAGTAATAACTTGGAATTTTTAAAATTCCACGATTGAAATTGCATTTTTAAGTACTTATCTTTTCAATGTGTTAAGTACTCAATGTTAATATTTTCAGCACTAAAACACAAAGAAAAGTGTTTAAAACATGAAAAATGCTTGAAAATGTCAAAGCATCGAAAAAATTAAAATAATAGATACTGAAAATATTTAACTTAAAAAAATTTTCTAATTCCAACCAAGGGTCTCAGTCCTTTTTAAGAATTTGAAATAATTTTCTTGGTATAATAGCTCTGATCTGTGAAACTTACTTGTTATCCCCTTTGGCAATATTTGTTTTTTCCATCTGGAATTTATGCATTTTTGGCCGAATTTTTTATTAGTTATAAAAGGTTTATAATTCTTGTATCAAAAAATGTCTTTTGATTCATGGCCTGTTTGGTATGTTAGGAAAAATTTTAAAAATATGAAACACGAAATGGTGGAGGGAATGGGATGAAGATAAGTGTTAATATATTTGGTATGCTTAGGAGAAATATTTGGTATAATAGAAATAGAAAAGAAATGGATATAAACACAGGAAAAGAAACAGAAATGTGAAAACATGGGGCAAAATGTCTGAAGAAGAATATCTTCTTCATCGCATTTCCCCATGAGAATTCACTAATTTCCAAATTCACTTCATACCCTCTTCTCATTTCAGCTTCGTTCGCAACTTTATTTATTTATAGGGAGAAGGTCTATTTTTGCCATGAAAATTTTAGCTGAGGAGCTGTGAGTATCTGAAAATTGTATTTCAAGCAATATCACTCTGAAAATTTATAAAATGTTATAATGTTGTCCCGTTCATTAGTTAAAGTTAAATTTGACTATTAAAGACATGTTGCACTCCCACATGGCAGTCAATATACCATGTTATCACCACCTCTGCCTCACTTCTTTCTTCTTTCCACCTCAATTTATAATAAATTGTTTCTGATCCCGTTAATGATGAAAATGATGACGATTCTCGTCAAGTTCCAACTCCGTCCCCAGTCTAGCGGCCAGCGTCCAAGGAAGGAGACAGTGATAGTGCCTCCAACTCCAGCTTATCACTCCTTTCTATAGATGATGAAGACCAAAAGATGATGAACAATTCTGCTTCCCGTCAACTTCGGTTATAGCTCGTTGAATGACTTCTTCTCCTCAGTTTGATTTATGAATAAGCAGGGGAAAGCCAAAGATCAAATTGCTTTCAGCAAAAGATTATACTTTTGAAGATTAAACCCAGGACGAACAATGATTAGAGCAATGGTTTAACAATCGAAGACATATTGAATAAAACAGAGGAACAAAACTTACCTTGTAAACAACTAGTATTCACCGACCACGCATGATTGGATGGAAATTTCAGAAAATTTCTACAAAAATTACAAAGCAAGAACAAGAGAAAATTTCCAAGCATGACGAAAAAAGAAATTCATTGAAGAAGAAAGATTCATCATGTCATTATTTTGCATGCTTTGATCTTAAAGAGACAGCTAAGTAGCACTGAGAAGGGCCATAGGAAGAGGGGAAAGGAAGAAGAAAGAAACATTGATAAGCTTAAAGAATGAGACAGAAGGTCAAATTAAGACGCCAGCGAACAGTGAGATTAAAAAGAGGATAACGACAATGACTTCTTGCAAGAGGAATGGACGCTAGCTCTGAGAAGAGTAATGAGAGAGAAACCCTACCGGCGGCTGAGTTATGGTTATGGTCACAGTGGTTGGAGTCACTTGCAAAGGATTTGATGCTTTAGAGTTTGGAGGATCATATTGCAGATAAGGAGGACACAGAAGCAGTAAGTGAAACTCCCACAAATGTTTTTTTACTTTTGGATCATGAATGGGATTATAGTAATAGTAGAGAGGAAGCACAACCTTAGCAAGCAACTAGACTACATAGGTCGATAAGGCCAAGGGAGATTGATGAAGTTCAATGCAGCTCCGAAGACAAAAAAGCCAGCAGAAGATAAGGATATTTTTGTTCATTTTAATTTCTCGCAAACCCAAGAATGAGGAGGAAAAGAAGGGAGTATAATGCTGCCTTTATGACAGCTTGTGCACTATCAATGACGACAAAAGATTTGAAAATAACAATGACATATCTGTCTTTGACAACTTCTTAGTTGGATAACCCATACGTTGTGTCTTTGATATTTGATATTATTTGGCAGAGTTTTGATTACAATGTTAGGTGAAGAGATAAACCAAAAACAACTGTGCTCGCTCAATGAAATTCACAAGCTAAATAATAGGGTATGAAGTAATGTTCACGTAAAATTTGGCCCCCATTATTTTTCATAATTGTTGAAATTATTGCATAACTGCATAACCTTTTCAGTTTCCAACATGGGTGCTAAATTTGGCCTGCACGGTAGCGGTGAAGGACACGAAAGTAGAGTTGGGACTAGAAAAGAGGCACATCTTCGATGTGAATTTCATGGTGAGCTTCCTAACATTCAAATGCAAATGACAAGCAATGAATTGGTAATTACAACATCACATTGTAGATTAACAATTTCTTGTCATGCAAAACATAATGGCTCTAGACCCAACTTGGAAGGTCCAAAAATATAAGAAACTGATACTTTTGGAGTTTATTGACTACAATTTAGCTAAATGTGATTTCATAATGGCCTTTGCTCTTGTGGGCTATCATTGGTTTTGTGTTGCCATTCAGCCCAAGACAATGGATTTCTATTTCTTAGCTTCCATGAGCAACCATTTCAAGAGGAACAAAAAAAGTCAAAAACTAGGAAAGAGAAAGAAGGTTGTCATCAAGGACCTAGGGGAAATGGCGGCCATGGACTGTGTAAGAAAAGGCTATTTCTTTTTACAATCACTACTGTAGAAAACATCTTTTATGGTGGTTAAGAAAGCTTTTCATGATAGTTTTGGAGGCACAATGAATACTCTCAGTATAAAAGGAATACAATTTCACAGTGATTAATAATCGCTATGAAAAATTAACTTTCCACGATGGTTTAAAGAAAATAACCACTGTGGAAATTCATCAAAGAATAGTGCTAAAGGTGTGCTTTCCATGATGGTTAATAACCGTTCAAAGTATTTTTTATGACAGTTAAATAAATAATTGTCGTGAAATGTTCAACTTTTTTTCTATAAATTTCTTTTCAATTTGTATACAACCTCCCTAAAATACCAACACCAAACAAACCAATTCCAGCCAGTAAAACAGAAGAATGCAAAATCAATTTAAAGCTAAAATTCAAATCTAACACTAACATAACTAAGTTTCCAAATCCTTATTTGATCAACTACACCTAATAATCAACAATTTAACCAATCCATATAACCTTAATAAATAATGAACTAAAAAACCTATATTCAACTATATTCAAAATGTCTATTAGCCTATATTTTCAAGCAATGTTGTTGACAACGCATACCTCATTGAGTTGATTTCTTCGGGATCATATGTGGTACTATCTTGGAATGCCTATAAATTAAAAGAAAGGGAGAATTACAATGAAGTCCCAAGCAAGAAAAACAATTAAAAAACAAGTCCTAGAGGTTGTCATTCTCACTATAGGACTTGTTATTATAAGTTGTTGAGGTTGTTATTGGAACCTTTCGGTAATCATTTCTCTTTTGTGGGACTTAGTTGTAATTCCCCCTAAAAGAAACAAAGTTATTAGTCAACTAGATCAAAAATATGAAAAAAAAATTAAAGAATTACAATGTAACTTCTATTTACCTCATCTAACTTCTCAGTAACTCTTGTCTCAATGATGTCATTCATATAGCGGATCACATACTATTTGCATTCAAAACTCCCGGATTGACAACGATATTAACAAAATAAAAAATAAAATTAAGTATTTAACTTTGATTATCTAAAAAATTTATAATCATATACTTAGCTCAAAACAATTTTTGGGAGAATCCATGCTGGTGGTGGCTTTTTCTTCTTAGTCACTATATTGAAACTTTGAAAAGCCCTATTAACAATTAGAAAAATGATATTATAGCATGTTTTAATAAAATTTATACATAATAAATTTATAAATATAAACTCACGTCTTAATGATATCGTTAGTTTTGTCTTATGGCGCTCCAAGAAGGGAATCAAACTAGTAAATGTCATTATCATAAAGGCAAGAATAAGAAGGGTCCAATGATAACTACAAAATAAAATTCATGTTAATTATAATTCTATATATATAATCTCTGTGTGTTTGAAATATAACAGTATACTCACCCTTCAACATAGAGTGCAAAATATATTTTCATCTTCATTTGGATCATTGTGGTCATCATGCAGATTGACCTCACTTCCACACTACTTTGTTGTTCGCTGCACTTTTTGAGGACACATGAAGATATATGTTCCCTCATCTCCTTTATCGATATAGATGTGGCATACATAAGTATAACTTAAAATTAAAAAAAATGATATTGTAACTTATAAAATGGCCAACTGTATGAAGGTGTGATATATATGTGTGACAGTTTAGACACGTGAGGCATCTGGAATTTGGATGTGCCCATCATCATTATAGTCTATTAAAACTTGGCATCGAAGTCCTCATATATCTTTTGCTTTGAATTGAGCTCAAACTTTCTCAATTTCTTCTTGTACTATTTGGTCGACCTCCTCTTAAGACACCATGCCAGCGAAGGATGTGTGGGTGCTACTTTATAAACCATGGCTAAAGAACTATTTAATACTAATTCCTTTAGAGGCCCTTTTAACTTTGCCAGGATGGTCAGTGTAACATCTTGATACTCATTTGGGACTTAGAGTGTTGAAGGTGGTCTTAAAGAAAAGATTAGGTATTAGACCCAGAAGAGTAGGGCACATTGCTGAATGAGAAGAAATTAAATTACCAAGCAGTTAAAATTTTTATTATAGAAATAAAAGAGGAAGATTAAAAAAACTTGATAGATTTGAAGGGAAGTGGGGGAAAAAATCAGTCACAAATAGTACTGATATAAACATAATTTTGCAACGGAAGATAATGCAAAATGATAATCATGTATATTTAAATTAAACGTAAACAGAGGAATGATAAACCACAAAACAATAAATAAATAAATAAAAAAAATCAAACTATGTTTTAAAATATTTTAATTTCTAGTTATTTTAAAAAAAAATTTCCCAACAGTATCTTTTACCAATAATATTAACGATAGTAGTAATATAGAAATAATATACTAATAGTAATAACAACAAAACAAAATCTGATTTAACTTTTGGAATATTTTAACGATCTCAAAGATTGTATTGGAATCAGTTTTATATTTACTAAGAGTTAAAATAATTATAATAGTAGTAGTAAAATGATGAGGAAAAAATGAATTTAAATCTATATATAAAAAAAAAAAAGGACTTCTATTAGACTAGACCTAATTTTCATCTCATACTCTCTCTTAATATTTCTTCATCAGCCGCCATATTTCCTAAGCCTTCAATTTTGGTTTTCATCTTTTCCCTTCTCCTCCACACACACGTCCCTCCTCTTCCTTCTTTTCACTTTTATCCCTTCCCTTTTATCTATCTTTGCTTCTCCTAGTTCTTCTTTGTCCTCCATTCCAATCACATGTGGGTACTTCTCATTGTCAGGTACCCTAGTGTTGTTTTTAACTAAATGACAGCTTATTTGCATATATATGGCATTTTAGTCAAAGATCGTATTAACATATGCATATATCGGTGTTCCTTTTCCCCTTTTCTTTCTCCTTCCCTTATTCTCTCTCCCCCCTCATCTTTTTCCTTTGTTCACATGACATTGATAGATAGAGATGAGTGTTTAGAATAATTAATTGTCACCATGATAAATGGGCTTAAGCAATATTCACATGTTACAAGTTCATACCCAAAACATAGTCAAATCAAATAAAATTTAAATAATAATGTAAAAGATGAATTTAATTATGAGTGGGAATTTCTAGATTCATCACAAGACTCTAAAATTTCCCCAGTTTGGTTTTTGGAGTGTTTGCTTTCTTTTAAATATAACTATATGTGAATTTAATTTATAAATTAAAACTGAAAATTTAGGGGTTCATGTAAATTAAGTATTTACATATGATTTATTATTAAAATGAGTAAATTAAATTAGAATTAAGTATCAACTTAAAGGAGGATTTTGGGTTCCTTGGAGCAACTTTAAGGTCATAGAGTAGTTTTAGAGTAACCAGGATAGTTTTAAGTTGTATATTAATGTTTTTGTACACATGTGATTTTGTAGACTAGAACAATTATCGCTTGGATATGCTATATGTCTACATGAATGCTAAAGAAGAACAAGTAACATGGGGTTTTTCTATGTGTGTAAGCTTGTGTGTGTGTCATGATTAAATATATATTGATTTATATTTATATATAACTCGATTTGCTTAAATGCAAGTAAATTGTTGAAACCATGAAAAGATAAAGGAATATGATTGTATTATTATATGCGTTATTTGAATTTTCTTGTTAAGCATGTTTATGTTAGGATTATAGTTGTCAAAATTTATGGTAATTTATTTCTTTCAACCATGCTTGCATATACTGGAATTGTTTCTTATACATCACATGCATTGGTGGTTGAGATGTAGAGTTTATGATATCTATCACTATGATATATAGTAACCACGTGGTTTGCATCTACTGTGTGAACAGTTGTTGGCCTTTTCAGGGCCCTATTCCTTAATACTTACCTGGCCAGGTTTGTAGAGGGAGAACGTGGGACAGTGACACCTCCTAGTTTGGTTTTTTAAGGAAGGGAGTCATAGTCTAGGCTTGGGCTTTGTACCTTTGGCCAGGTACATCTTGAGTACTAGAGTAGCTTTGGTTGATCCAGTGTATGGGCCAGCCTGTCAATAAGCCTATGGTTCTAGTTAATAGAATAAGGTTGGATGGAGCAATAAGGGAGGAAGCATCTATTACATGTAGACATGATATGCATATGCTCATTATGAGCTTTAGTGACATCATTTGTTGTTGATTATTTAAATTATTCTACTAAGTGCATATAAGCCAGTTAATGATTGCTTGTATGTGATGGTATGTATGTACATGGTTAAACTCTAGTTATTAAAATGTTAATACTCACCCCATTTACTTAACATTTTTTGGGTGAACAGTCTCATAGGGATCAGGGGAAGGCACTAAAGGAGTGAGCCTTAAAGGCTCTAATATACTTATTGAGTATGCTATGCTATACTATATTTAATCACCATGACACTAGGGGCTGGTTCAAAAAAAATAGTTTTCATTAATTTCTTATTTGAGGCTACTTTTTATATTAATACTTGTAGTTATAATTTGGTATTGGAGTGAAACTTCTATGGCAAAGAATATTGAGATGCTGTATAGCTTTTGACGAAGTCCCTAAGCATTTGTGTGGTTTGATTGATTGAAAGACAAGTTATTGGTTAGGTGAATCAGCTGTTACAGTCAGGCTTTCCAATCGCAGTCACCAAGATATGTATCCATCCATGAGGAGTGACTGAACCTTAGGATGTTTGCTCCTTAAGTATATCCTATAATATAAAAGTAACAAATTCAATTTAAGATAATCAAAAAAGCACTTAATGAAGCATAATGTTTGATATTACTTACAATACTCTCAGCAATACTAGTAGCCTCTAGAGTGATGTACTGACCTTTTTTAACCCTTGCCACCTTCTATTTTTCTTAGTGAGAAGGATGTTAGATAAAATATCCTTCCATTTGCTCCCTTTATCACCCATTTGGAAGTATTACAATTCAATTAAATCATGAAATAAACCATAGATTGAAATGTTGAAATTTGATTCTCAGGTTACTATTCATTAGTCAATTTTAGATTTTTAGTTTAGCTTTTAAATTCATAATTAATTATAAAAAATTGTATTAAGGTTATTCAAATCTCCATTTAAAGATCTTTTAATTCTCTACAGAAAAAAAATACACATTGGTTTATTTCCTAACTCATTCGTTCCAGAATTACATGTGAAGATGCATTGTTTATTTGGTCAAACAGTGCATTTCTAGTTTCTTTGCCCTAAATTTGAGTAGTCATATCTTTTAGCATATACGTCCAATTTAAGTGATCTACTACTTGTTTTAAAGCTTAGGATGTGCACTAGTTGCTCACCAAATTTCGTGGGTAGATTTATTCGTTTACTTTGCTTTTGCTTTATCTCAAACTCATTGCTCATTATGGGAATGTTTATCCCCTTATTTGTATTATTATACTATAAACCTTCTTTATTTTGCATGCAATCATTCCAAAATTCTTAACCCATTCTCATATATCATTATCACAGGAAATTTTTTTAATTTTTCTCAAATCAAATTTTAACCTGTAAGCAGTTTATTTTAACTTTCTCTTGATAGTGTATAAATAGGCTTTAAATTTTATTAAAGCCAATCTCTAAGCATTATAGGGACAAAATTATTCTTAAAATTTGCAATAATTCCTCAACTATTTATTCTTCTTTTTTTCCCAATCCTCTAAGGCCTCCTAATATTTTAATAATCCAATTTCGGCTAACAACCCATAATTAGCCAAAACCTAAAGAATTTCATAATTTGCTCTAGGGCCACCTGAAAAAGCCTTGCCATGAGGGCTCTTCCAAGAAAAACTAAATCAAGCTAAAATATAATATAGTGGCCTAACCTAGGTCGAATTCACTAGGAGCCTTTTTATGGTTAGAATTCCTTAGCCAAGCCACTAATTAAAAAAATTAGGTCGAATTCACAAGGAGCCTTTTTATGGTTAAAATTCCTTAGCCAATCTACTAATTAAAAAATTCAAGTTGTAAGCAAATGAACAATTTAGTTTCATTTTCTAGTTCAAAATTACTGAATATAAATCTTAAGTTTCTTGATTTATCAGGATGAGATGATGAAAAGTGAATGATAGAATATCATGTATGAATGAAGTGTTCTCTTGGAAGCTACACCTCGTCTTCCTGGTCCAATTATGATTATTAAGTTTCTCAACCAAAGTCATTGTGTAAACCCAACCACTGGTTAGTTCTCTTACAATTAGACTTTTCATCGATACCCTTTCTAGCCTCAAGCTTTTCAAAATTACAATTAGGCCTCATTACTCTTAGTCTGTCCTCGAGACTTCACTACAGCCTCTTACTTTCTTGCCTCTTAATCCCAAAAGACTTTCTCTCCGCAACTTGGTCCCTAAGAATCCTTTTTATCCTTTCAGGAAACTTCTAGGACTCTTATAAATTAGGGCCCGGTGGCTTGCCCATTTCAGGCTATTTCTTATATCTCTAGGCCTAAAATGGAGATGTTACACTAGATGGGTGAAATGACTCTACTAGGATCTGAAGTAGCAACCTTTTGCGTAGCCTGTAATTACTCATCCATCATACCCCTTTTTAGGCCATTATGCCCACTACAAGACATGGTATGCGGTTAAACATTTTGCTTAGATATTTGTTTATTCTTCCTACTCAGTGCCCATGACAATGAAACAAATTCAACAAAGTTAGTTTAGTTAATTAAAATGTAAATTCATCAATAACTAACTTCGACAAAAAAACAAACTTGAAATACAAGGTGTTCTCGCTGCTTGACAAACTTTTCCCATGCCTCATCACTAATGAAAAGAAATCGATTCTTAGGATGCTTACCCTTTTTTTATCCATGGAAGTACTCCCTTACAAGTGTAGATTTAAAATCTCTTCACTGTTCATCAGATTGCTTTAATATACGGTGTTTTATCTCCTCTATGGCAGGAATATCAAAAGTGAGTTGCAATAAAATACAATAATATTAGAAGTAAATAATCATTATAATTAAAACAAATAAAGAAACAATAGAATTAGTAATATACCAAAATATTCTCCAAAATCCTGTCCTTCACTGTATCGTCTATCAATCTTCAATTACGATTCTCATTACAAATCTTATTATGTGCTGGATAACCCATATAGCTGTTTAACTGAGCCCTTTCAGGACCTATTCCCTTTAAATCATCATCGAACTATACTGTTATCCTCATACAGTGTGTATTATCATTATGCAAAGCTGACTTTTTCATATGGGTTAGCCATTTCCCTCTTTTCTTGCTGGTAAGGTACTATTGTTGCCAGAACCCTATTAACAAGAACCTTGTTAACTAGGTCCATCTATTTTTGGTTCATAAAACAACCAGCAAATGTAAGAATAAGAAACATGAAATAAATTTAATAAGAAATAGTAAATAATGCAAGGAAAATAAACAATAAATATCAAATAAATTTAATGGATTAAACTATTGATATACACCTTATTAATGATTATCCTCCTAAATTCCTTTACAATGACCATCCCTAACAGTATATTCGTCATCTACTAAATCAAATTTAATTGTTTTAGTTCGAGTAGCTCTGAAAGATAGGGTTTCGTTGAGGTTGAACTCTAAGTCACTATTATCTCCACCAACTGCTTGCCTTTTACCTTATAGCATGATGGACAATTTTTTATTTGCTGAATTAGTGACATAAAACACTTATTTTGCTTGACTTGCTAAAATGAATGGCTCATCTCTATATGCAACCCTTTCAGGATTAACTGAAACAAATCCAAATTCTTCATCTACTTGCTCAGCATTACTATTAACCCACTTACATTTGAAAATCCGAATTAAACTTGGTATAACTAATCTCTTATATTGTTTTTATTATTTCATAATAGGACATGGATGCCAATGTTGGGTTTTTATCTTTTGAACTGGCAAATTTCATAGCTTCGGTTACTACCATCACCTTATTATTCTGCATATTACTCTTATCATCTTGGAATTTTATGTAAAATGAATAAACATTTATGTTATATCTGCCCGAACACAAACCTCAAAACAAGACTCTATAGCTAGTCTTTGTATTGTCTTAGAAGAATTGTCACCCTTTAGTACTTCTTGCCTGAACCACTTTACAAATAACTTGTTATGCTTAATAGCTAATAACATATTGTTCTTTCTTGGATTCATGTTTTCAAGCATATTTTTATAAGCATCCAAGTAAGGTAGAACTTCATCTGTATTGTTCAAAATGTATAGATGTGCTTACATCACAACTTTATCAGACATGGACTTCACTATGACACCCCATGTTCTTTTGCTTCTTCCTTGATCATGTTGAGATTAAAGAAGTCCAATTACTTTTACCCAATCAAGATATAAACCAATGAACTCCCCTTGCTTTGCCACCATTACCACTTTAAAACCTAGCTACCCTCAATGAAATGCACACTTGTCGTGCCTTGAATCCCTGTCTTCCCATAAAGGGAAAAAAGAAGGAATCATCACTAAAATTTTAAAAAGTTAATTTTGAAAACCTTTTGTAAAAGACACCTGTGAAAACAAAATTAGGTCCAGGAGTCGATTATGTGTAAGGAAGGTGTTAGGCACTGCATGTCACAACTTACTATCAGATCCACATAGGATTTAATTAAAACCATTTTAGACCACATTGGATGGTCTTGGGCTCAAAAATTCATGAAAAACGTTGATTTTCAGATTTTTACTGTTCATCATGTAAAAATCTAGTTTTCTAGCCCAACTTCAAAAATTCATAATTTAATCTAGAAAAATCGAAATGGAGTGGTTCAAAATTCTATAAAAAGATATTTGAATAAAATTTCAAGGAAAAATAATCTTATGAACCAATTCTATTTGAAAAAGTGTGAGGTTTTTGTGAAATTCACCTCTGCCCATTTGACAAAAATCTTTTTTCCAGATTCTGAACCTTAATTTTGAAAAATCATTAAAAATCTTGTAGTTGGCCAATTTTAATGTGCTGCCTATCAATTTGAAGCTCAGGATGTAAACTTTAAGTATACCAAATTTCGTGTAGATATTTTTCAGTAACTCAATAAAATGTGGCTATAAACTGACATCTTGCTTAGAGATTACAACACCAACCATTGATATTTATACATAACCAGAAGTCCACGAATTTTTATGGTGTGACACCATAATTTAGCCTCCAATCTGCAGCTTGCCCTTGGAAGTTTCAGGCCCTAAAATGTTAGATTGTATTTGGGGGATGAGATTTTAAGAAATCCCAGTAGCAAGATCAATCAATGAAAACATTAACATGCATCAATTACAAGCATTTCAATCTTTTGCTATTAACAGGGAACTACTTTACCTCATACATGTAGCACTCTAACATGCAATAGCCAAGGACATAAAGCAAGGAGTATAGCTACACAATCATCATCATCATCATCATTTAGTTCAACCACATAATAGCACATGAAATTGCATAGCAACCAATGCAACACTCAACATTAAGGTCAATTAAATCTTACTACCTTGATCCAATGCTCTTTGATTTTCTTGTTCTTCTTTCTTGCTTCCTCAAATGCCAAACCCTAACATGGAAATCCATAAAAAGAGCAGCAAGAATCATCAACTATTCCTCATAAAAATCAATAACATAATTCAAGGATAACCTTTGTCCCTTAAAGCTTCCACCTTTGTTCTTTAAATTTTAGAGTTTGTTTCCTTAAACCCTAAAAATTCCCTCTTGACTCATTCCTACATGATTTTTCATGTAGATTCCAAATATCTACTTGGATTTAACAAAATAAAATTCTTTCTTTCAGTTTCAGCTTGACCGAACCACTATAGTTCACTTTCCAAAAATTACAACTTTGATTCTATGACTTCAACACTTGTTCTTTAGGTTTACCCTACAATATTTTCCATTTTAAACACAATGGAAGCCTCAAAACTTTGAAAAACACATCCTAGGGTCAAGATCTTGCTTTGGCCAAAATGGTTCTCATGCAACATAACAAAGAAAACACTTCAAAATCAACCTACAAACTCTTGTAACCACTAGAACCTATCATGTTTTGAGGTGTTATGGCAAGTTTGAACAACAAAACTTCCTTCCCCACTCAATAAACATTTTGGCCAGCTCAAGAGAAAGGAGAGAACCAGAAATTCTAACCATATTGCACAAGCAAACAAGGCAAGAAACAACTTAGAACCAAAAACTTACCTTGGATCTTAGTTGGATGATCAAAGTTGCTCCCTTTCTCTTGATTTCTCCATCAAGCTCTCTCTTTTCCCTCACCTTTCTCACTTGGCCGAAACACTAACCAGATTTAGGGGGAGGAAGAGCTCATTAATCTGCACAAAATATCCCACCAACCATCATTAATGATATGTCATGTGTCAAATGCTTACTTAGTCTTAATCCTCTCTCTTAATTAACTTAAATCATAATGTAATTAAATTCTAAAGTCAAAATCCTCTCCAATGGTGGCTTGACACTTGGAAAACTTTAAATCCTCTCCATTAGGGGCTTGACACATGGCTAAATGCGAACTATTTGAATTGCAAGACTCTAGTCTTGCTTTATCGGTGCACTTTGACTTTGGGTTTAACTTCTCTTCTATAATTACAGTGCTCTGGCCTCTGTAATTATTTTCTATCAGATCCATAAATGATTCTCCTCATTTTTATCTTTCCAAATTGCCCTCTTTATCTCAAATTTAATTTACCAATAATTAAATAAAAAGGAAAACTAATTTCATTCTCTTTAGTGATTATTCCTCTTTTCAAAGGAGTTGGGAAAAATCTTGGATACTTTAGGGTCTTCTTTTAATTTCATATCTCTTATAATTCCTTGGGATGCCATAGAAATTTTGTTGAGATTTTATTCTCCTTCCAATTATTTATTTGGAATTTTCCAAATAAAAGACCTTAAACTAGCTTAAATCGCCCTTAAATTCCTTTATAATTTCTCTAAGGGCAATTTGGTCATAAAATCAATTTTATAATCCCATATAATTCTCAAAAGATATTATCCTTATTTTTTCTTAATTTTCTGAGGCTTGAAAATATTTTTCCATAATCATTCTTGACCAATTTTTCTTAATTAGTCAAACTTTTCATAATTGGCTTGGAAAATTATAATAATTATTTTCTACCAAAATTTTCTATTTCCCTTTGTCATTTTTTATCTTTAAATATTTAGGAATATTTTTTATTCCTAATTATCATAGTACTGGATGTGATACTCCACAATACGCGTTCTTAAAAACGGTTATCCTAAATCAACTAGTCAAAATTAATGACTTTTTATTATATGTTAATCATAAGGCTGGACTTGACCTAGAATAAAAACCTAGAACCTGTATATTCTTTAGAAGAATTAAAGCCCACATAGTTCAAGATAAAAATGCGTATAATTTCACCTTTGTCTAGGAAAATGTCCATTTAATTTATTTGAAAAAAATTTTATGAAAAAAACCTTTTTACCTTTATTTGAAAAAAGTAAGTTTTTGAAAAACTTTTAGATTAAATTTCTTGAGGAGATTTCAACAATCTCACGTTATATATGACTTTTTATTATATTTTAATTATAGAAAGTTTTTGAAAAACTTTTATTTTATTTTCATTTATAAAAACTAAGTCAAAATCATTCTTCTTTGGGTGGACAAATCGATGACAAGAAGCACGTCGGATTTATTTGCCAAATGATCAAATATAATGAGGAGTACAAGAAGAAAGGGCAAAGCTAGAATTAACATATCCGCCATTACATATCAATGTACCAATGATGGTTGATTTATACAATTATACTTACCCCCTGGTGCTTGTATCTCCATGGCTACAAAAGAAACAAGGCAAGGAAACAAGAAGAAACAGCGATGTGATACAAGTAAAATATGTAAATACAATCACATGCAAATCTGACGAGGTGATGATCATTATTATTCAAAGAAATGTCAAATTGTAAGACAATTTCTACAATTATTCCATGAGTAGTGGTGACGCATGGGCAAGAAGACAATTATGTGTCCGTATATGCTCCACCGTTTAGCCATCAGAATAGGAGAAACGGGGGGAGATCAACTATATGATAGCCTCCATCTCATGAGAGATACTCTCCCTTTTATCGTTTGCCCCTTTTTCCCTTTTAAGCACTAAATCACCATCAAATTCTGTTGTTTTATTTTTTTTTTAATTTTTTTTCACAATTATGACTCCTAAAGACACTTCTAAATGGGGAACGAATCATCTTAAATGAGAAATTTTATTATTATTTTCTGATTTTTTTCCTCTTTAATGTGTCAACCCCATATTTCCTAATTTAGAGGTCAATCAACAATTAATCACATCTTTTCTTTTTATTATCAACTATGGTGGGGAAGGAATCCTTGCTTGGTTTTTTTTTTTGGGAGAGATTTTCAAACTTGGCCTCTAAAAAAGAATCAAAGAAAATTTTTCTATTATCTTTATTATTTTTTATTTTTGTTTATTATTTAGTCGGTTTGGACAAAATGAGGTGTTCACAACAAAAACAAACAGCGTCTAGCAAGCCAAAATACTCACCTACTTGCTTCCAACCTTCACGTCACTTGCTTCTCAAGTTCACATTGCTCCCCTTCAGTTTTTTACCGTAGCTCCCGCCACCACCTTTCTTCTCTCCCCTATTAATGTCTTCTATTTCACATGAGAGCATTTAGGTTACTTCGCTACATTTTAAAATACCCCATCACACATCACATCCTTTTTGAAACAACCTTTATTAGTAAATGAATAAATTTAACTTTTTTAGTGTAATTCAAGAAATTTTTTTTTATAACTAAATTATGCTAACAGCAAACTAAAATATATCACAATGATATAAATTAACTTATTATATAATAAGGTTATCCGTGATAGAAAAAAGTAGCACCTAATCATACATCCTATTATGGATAAAAGAACTTCTCTTAACTCATTCAAAAGCAAACCATGTTAGAAATGATCAATCTCATTTAAGATGATTATAAAACAATATATTGTATAGCTCATATATCAAAATAATAAGAATTAAATCTTAATTCATATTTTATAATAAATTCATAATAAACAAATCTCATGCGATCCTACACCTCTGACCAACTGCCAGCACTCACACCACAACAATACAAATCAAAGGATACAAAAACATAATAATATATGAATCAATTAAACACAGTTTGTCCTAAGGTGACAATATATAGGAAACAAAATAACTTATAAATTGAGGAGATGCTACAAGTCACTAATGTAGCTTTTCTCCTCATGAGCCTTCCCTAACGTCCTCCTCTAAAGCTTTCACTTGGAAAATGTTAAACAATAGGGAATAGACAATGTTTTAGTAACAAATTCCTACCTATCACACATATTAGCATGTGCTAGCAATGTGTCAGGTGGGATACACAGAGTTAATAATAGAGCTGGAAATCAAGGTTGCAGAGCCTAAAAGGGCCAGCCCTCTAGGGCCGGCATATCAAAAATATCCCGATTTGCCAAGCCCAGCCCTTAAGTTGACGGGGCTCAGGGCCGGCCCGCGGGCTTTTGGCCCGTTTAAGGAAAAAATGTCTTTTTTTCAAAATATTTTTCACATGTTTTAAATATAAATTAAACAAAGCCACAAATACAAAGCAACATCATATTTTTGTGTCAATCAACATACCAAAATATCTAAAACATCCATAACAAATTAATAACACTCAAAAGTTCCATCAAAGTTAGACAAACACTTGCATCCTAAAAAAACATAGACAAACACATTCATTAATGTTTTGAAACTTCAACTTCGCTATCATCAATTGCAACGACATTTGATTGTGCTTCACTGGCAAGAGACTCTTCTTGACTTCTAAAAATATCAATGATTTCTTCATCATCATCAATATAACAAGCATTCTCTGCAACAAATAATAAACCAAAATCACAGACAAGCAGTATCAATTTGAGCAATTAAAAGCATAAAAAGAACTATAACAAAATAGACATAAATTTTTGATATTACCATCATATGTAAATCCATGCAACCAGTTGCGAGTACATATAAGACCCTGAAGATTAGCAGGAAGAATGGAACTTCTATACTTTGTGAAAACGCGTGAACCAATACTAAAAGCTGATTCACTAGCAACTGTTGTGATCGAAATACTCAAAATATCAGCTGCCATCTTCGAAAGAATTGGAAACCGAAGTTGATTGTTTTTCCACCAATTCAAGATATCCAAATCTTTCCAGTTATCAGGCTTCAGTATTGGTTCTTCTAAGTAAGTTTCCAATTCAAACTTGTCCATGGAAGAATGATCCATGATTGCATAAATATCTTGATAATCCTGCATCATTTAAAAATTGAATCAAGTACAAATAACAAGCTAAATAAAGAACAAATTAATTGACAAGATAGAACATTGAAAAAATAAAACATACATCAAATGCATCATCAAAAGAAGTTGTTGAAGCACTTGAAGTGTGAGAAGAATGATGAGTCATAAATGTTGAAGATTTAGAAGTTGACACACTTGCAACTCCATGTCTAGATGATGATGTGATTGATGTCCCTATAGCTGAATATTCTTTAAAAATAGCATCTAACTTGCTCTTGACAATAGCAATCTTCTCAGAAAAAGTGACAGGATCAATCTTCACATAACAATATTTGATGATATTCAACTTCCATCTTGGATCAAATATCACAACAAGTGCAAGAAGGGCATTGTAATTTTGCCAATACTTATCAAACTTTTCTTTCATTCTTCTTGACATCTCTCTAATCACATCATCAATGCTCTTCACATTTGTATCAAGCAACATTTCAATTTTTGATACTTGCATAAAATAAGAGTTGGCAGTCGAATAAGATGACCTAGAAATCAACCTTGTTATCTTTTCAAAAGGCCTCAAGAAATTGCACATTACCCTGCTCTATTCCACTCATCATTTGTCAAATTATAACACATTAGGTAATTTGAGTCAGATAAAGCAAAGTTTGCAAAAGCTCGAGGGTATTTAAGTGCACTCTCAAGCATTGCATAAGTAGAGTTCCATCTAGTGGGCACATCTAACCGCAAGCTCGTAGAAGTGTCAATGCCACCAACTTACTCAACACATTACTTGAATTGAATCATTCTTGCCTCAGAAGCTTTCAACCATTTAATGCTCTCTCTAATCTTCCACAATGCAGTACTTGTTACTTTCAAACCTTCCTGAACTATCAAGTTTAGGATGTGGGCATAGCATCTTATATGAAAAAATTCACCATTACAAATCAAGTTAAAGTTTTCTTGCAAAAGTAGCTTCTCCTTTAGCAAATCTTGCATGTTATCATTTGCAGATGCATTATCTAAAGTAATTGAGAATACTTTATTCTCAATTCCCCATTCTTTCAAGCAATCATATACTTTTTTAGACAATTGTACCCCAGAATGTGGAGGTTCCATCTTGCAAAATGAAAGTATTTTACTATTTAGAATCCACTTTTCATCCACAAAGTGAGCTGTCAAACATATATATCCTTCAGAAGTCACAGAAGTCTAACAATCAGAAGTCAAACATATTTTACTTATGCTTTTCTTTAATACTTGTTTCAAATTGTCCTTTTGATGATGGAAGAACTTCATAACATCAGCCATAATTGTTTTTCTAGTCATGAGCCTCACATCAGGATTTAACATCCTAAGTAATTCTCTAATCCGTCTATATTCAACAAATGAATAAGGAAGGCCATGTTCAATTATGGCCATAGTCATAACCTCTCTAACACGATTATGATCAAGTTTTCTAGACCTAATGCTGCCTTCATTGTCCATCATCATTACCCCAATATCATGAAATTTGTCTAGACCTTTGCAAGACTTAACATGGCGATTTAGATATGAAGTACCTTTAGCTGCACTCGATGCAAATAGACTATTACAACCATTACATTTTTCTTTCATTACCCCATCAACCTCAACTCTACTAAAATATTTCCAAACATCAGACACCAATGTTCTAGGCTTCTTAGGCTTTGATTCTTCCGTCTCTTGAAGAGAAGATGACTGACCTTTCTGATTTACAGTCAATGATGCATCATTTCCTTGAACCTGCTCTCTTTCTTGTTGTTCTTCTTGTTGCAGGGATGACATGATGCTGACACTAATTACAAAAAAAACATAACTTAGATCAAAACTAAAGCCACGGTCAAACTTAATCAACATCTCAGTCCCAGATTTGATTTACACAGAAAAATCATGCAATTGATTGTTAAACAAAGAGAAGCAAACAAACATAGAAGCCTAAAATAATAACAATCAGCACAGGAGTGATAGGACCAAACAAGACTCACGGTGGTCGGTGGAATACTGGAATTACTAATGCTAGACGCTACTCAAGCAGGGGAAACCTAGCTGAAACACGACACGAGGCTATGAGCGATGGTGACTTGGCGAGCAGAGGCGAGAAAGAAATTGAGCTCCAGGCTGACTGCGTTCCGACTTCTGAGACCGATAGGCGATTAGGTGAGAGGACTGAGAGCACGGAGCCGAGACTGAGAGGTGCCGAGCAGGGGAGCTGAAGAGCTGAGCTGGGCAAGACGCAGGAACCGGAGAGCTGAGCTGGGCAAGATGTAGGAACCGGAGACGGAGACTGAGAGAGTGAGAGGCGAGACGGAGACGGCGACTGGCGAGGCGAGATGGAGCCTTAATCTTGAGATTCTGAGACCAAGAGGTGACTGGCGACTGGCGACTGGCGAGAGTCTGTGATCTGCTTCTTAGCTTCTGCCGTTTTGGCGACTGGCGACTGGCGACTAGCATTACATGTGGCCAGCCGGGTGGGTATGTAACAAGGAGGGAGGGAGTGAGCTGACCGAGACCGAGTGGCGATGTCTGAGTGAATGTGAGGTTAGTGAGAATATGATTACTGATTAGGGATTTAGGGTTTTTGCCTGGACAAGTAAATTGCTAACCTGTGTCCAAAAAAAACAATAAAAATTAAAAAAAATCTGACGGGCTTAAACGGGCCGGCCCTTTTAATTTTCGGCCCTTCAAGGCTGGCCCTTTTAAGTCCAAGTCTCTTTTGAAGACCCCAAATTATAAGCCCGGCCCTCAACTTAAACGGGCTTAAACGGGCTAGCCCGACGGGCTCGACCCGTTTTCCCGGCTCTAGTTAATAACAGTCAATAGTCATTTATTTAACTGTTAAACTCACAATAACCATATAAGGCAAATATTTTCGTCAATCTCATGCAGTTGATAATTCTAAACAAGATAACATATTTTTCATTTATTCAAAAGATATAAATATCAATGAAAATTCTATGTGATATACAATCCATGAACCCAAATTCATCCTTATATCCTCTTTATTTTTGCCAACTAGACCTATGGGTTAAGTTCTTTCTATTTGACTGGCTACTCTAACAAGCTCACTATACAAATAATATGAACCGGCAAAAGACTACAGAGCACTTAGTAGACCATGGGTCCCCCATCGAAGAGCTAATGGGGTGCCACAGTCTCTGCAAGAACTAGTGGGACAATAATAGTGGTCAACCATAGAATTCCATGTGGAGACCAATACCACGTGACACAGATGCACAGGGTTTGCAATAACACATTTATATGCATAAGCAATCGAATTTCAAAATAATATATACCTCATAGTCATAATCATTAATTTCTAACAATATAAACGATTTTAATCTTTTTCAAAATAGTATCCCACAACACAATTCATACAAAATATAATATAAGTACACAAAAATTGATATAAAACCACTTACCAACCTCATACTAGAGCATGCAATAGATAGAAATTTAGTTACCTAATCTCCTAACTAATAGTCAAATACAACCAAGACCTAAACTCAAAAACGTGACAATAGGATTTATATCTACAAACAAAATTAAAATGTTATCTCTATAAAATTAGAGTAAGCTACTCACAAAGTTCTAGCATCTAACTCTTCCTCAAAGAGCTTCAACTTTTACACAAAATTCTAGTTCGAAAGGCCTTTTTCTAAGGTTTGGAGTGAGAACATATCTATATATATATATGAATGATTATTTACATTCAATTCCTAGATTTTCTTAACTTAAATATCCTTTAATTATTAGGTTGTATCATTAGAGTCATCAGATTCATAACATATATAGGAAAAAATCCTAATTTATAACTTATGTTCTATTTTCAAAAGATTTAGATAAATAGATTTAATACGAGTTATGTTATTCTCACTACAGAAGTTAGATCATTGATCTAACTATTTAATTTAATTTCCTATCTATCATAATTCTATTCTTTAAGTTATGGCTTGATCTAACAGTGAACAAATTCATATATGCTAATTTACTATTCACGACTTTATCTGTCAAATTTGGAAAAAAATAAGCTGAAAACATATCTAATAACTTGTAACTTAGAGATCAAATTGACGATCCAACCATTAAAATCAATGAGTATGAATTCCAAGATCAGCTAATCAAATTACAGCTCGATCCAACTATTCATGAACTCATAAACAACACTTTACAAAGACTATCTCAGTTTTGTGTGAAAATTACTTAACTTACTCTTAACTCTTCGGGTTAATACAATGTTTGGTCCATACAGTTTGCTTTTATTTTGGTTTTGGTCTCTATAGTTTTAAGCAATAATAGATTTTAGTCCTTAAAGTTTTATTTCTTATTCCGTTTACAACGTTGGTCTTTGTAATTTGATAAGGGCTTGGAACGTGAAATTAACGGTGTTAACTATGCCGACATGTCACTATTTGCTAACATGCATGCTGATTGGGGAGGCTGACTAGACGTGTGATTTTAACTAAAGAAAAGGTCATCTTCTTCGCGGAAACAGGGGCTCTCAATTGCAGGTGAAGAATGTGCGGGGAAGTGCAAAGGCTGAGACCAAGAGTCACAGCGTCTTCTTCAACAAGAGGAGGGAGAAAACGTCGGAAAGAAGGAGTGAGAGAGGATTAAGCTTCTATAATAGGAGGAGGTTACTGGGAAGAAACTCATTCAAGGCAAGTTGGGGGTTCCTCTGTTGCAGTACAGGCGCAACAACCTCCATTTTTTCCACCTTTGGCTCTTTTGCCAAATGATCAGATGAAGCTTGTTAATTTACGCAACAACCTCCATTTTTTAAAGATCCTATCAAGAAGATTTGCAGCTTATTGTCCTCCATACCCAACCACCACTCTTGAACTAACTGTTCTTTATTCTTTCAATGTCAGGGGATGCAAGCTTAGCGTGTCTTAATTCTAAACGAGAAATATATATATATATATATATGATTTAGTTTTTGTTGTGAAATTTTAATAATTAATTTGTGCGAATTAATTAAAGGTATTCAATTTGTGTTATCAATTCAAGACGGGATAAAAGAAATTTTGGAACAAGTTAGTAACTGGGACGGGACGGGGTCAATTCGTCCCATCCCCTCCCTTCCCAGGACAATTTTTTAAAAAACAATTATTTATTAATAATTATTATTAGATTATTTAATTTACTTATTAATAATAATAATTATTTTTATAGTGATTTTTAGTTTTTAAGTTGTAATATTATCTTAAAAAATCTTTTTTCTCAATAAAATAATTCATAAAGCCATTATGTAGTGTTTCTTTTATGATATTTTTTTTTACAGTATTGTTTTTACACTTTTTTTATACTTTATAATTGAGCTTTGTACATAATTTTTTTATAATATTTTTATTTTTAGAAGCCTAATAAAAAATAAACATTATAACATAAAAAACTATATTTCTTTTTGTTAGATAAATTTCATAATGAATCAAAAACATACCGGGTCGGATCTCGGGTCGGGTCGGTCGGATCTTCTTAGCTCACGCTTAAGCTAGACTATAAAAGTCTAAGCTTTTAAGTGCACAGCAGAGCACCTCTTTTGCAAGAAAGAAAATAAGAGAGAGAGAGAGAGATAGTAGGAAAGCTCTACTACTGGAGTGATTTGAACTGATGGGGGGAAGCCTCTATTTATAGCTTTTGTCAGGGATATTTTGGGTAGCATAAAAATATCCACTGAGCCCATCAGATAAAATCTGAGATAAGATATAATATATTCTTATCTCATAATATCATGATATTTGAATTTAAATCCAGAATCAATCACAATTAATTCTAAATATATATACTTAATATATATTTAATCTACACAATATAAATTAATTAATTTAATATAAATTAATTAGATTTATATCGTAACCGATTGGATATGATTCAGGGTGTTTGACCAAGTCAAACATATCACAATATCGCTTGGATATTTGACTGATATATTCTCTTTATACCCGGTCAAATAATCCGGCCCATCAAGGGCGGATCCAAGCCCAAAAATCTAACATCTCCCACTCGCACTTGATGGGCTGTCCATCGTGCGATAGCTAAATCTTTCATTGCTTCATACTAGGTGTCTGCCGTGACCGCGTGGGCATGACGTCATCGATTCGGGCGCCTGTGCACTAGGAATCCTTTATGCAGGACCAGCACACAAGAACACCCTTGGTGTACCTGCAAATTGTATGCTTGTTGCCTCGAATGCCCTAGTTTTATCCATACACTTTACTTGTGGCATATCTAATCCCTCTCGAGTTATTTTGTTTACTCAGATTGCCTTTTCATACGTATGGTATCCACACTTGCTTAGTTGTTCTGTTCAACCTGCAAGGGACATGTCACAGACACCAACGTAGATGTGTATTTCAGGATAAATCTTCCTTCTGACTATTCATCATTTAGATTTGGCATAGTCGCTTTCTCAGTCTTGACCCGTTAGATCGCATCATTCTTGACCATGGGGTTTAGGCTAGAGTAGCTGCCACTAAACCAAAACCTTGTGATGTTGTCTAAGTCTTAAGGGCATTATGAAAGGTTTATTTCCTTTCTGGGACTCACACCGTAATGGATCAGGGATCTTCCATCTACGTCCCTTGTTGCGGATTTGAGTGAGCTCATGCAGTATGAATTGCATGTTACGGTGCTCAATCCACCAAGTGGAGTATGTCGCTTTTGGTTTTAATAGCACCATACAGACTTAAGTTCCAAATGCACTCCAACATTTGAACCAGGAGCTCTTTCATCACAACTATATATGACGTCTCACTAGTAAGAGTTCCTTGTCTGGCTACAGGTCTCATGGATGACACATTATCCATGATTCGGCCCAAACTTTTATGGGTCTCATCTCAGTCTAGCTGAGGTGACATTTGTGCAGTGATTCTTCTCTACCATCTCATGGTGATCATCTGCTGTCAAACCTTCTATATCCCATGAGAACATAGCGAGGCAGTTGCTCGTGTGAGTGAGCCAACCTTGTGACTTGTACGACATATTTGTATTGCATACCTTGTGCCTATGCATGTATAAATACACAAATATACAAGAAAAATTTCTTTGAACTGGATAAAATGCATTGAATTACTAAGTAAGAGGAAAAAGGTTCAGTACAACATGCCTTGTGCCTGCGTATTTGAACAAAAAGGATCAAAAAGAAAAAGGGTTCAATACATCATGCTCTACGCATGCCCAAGGCCTTTACATGCTTGACGAAAGGATCTCTAGCTATAGGCTTGGTTAGGGGATCTGCCAACATCTTATGAGTGGACAAGTATTGAACTGTCACTTGTTTCTTAGCGATCATATCCCTTACAAAGTGATACTTTATGTCTATATGCTTAGTACGATTGTGGTACTTAGGGTCCTTTGCATAGGCTATTGCTGCTTGACTATCGCAGTGAATCAGAGTTGGTCCCTCACTCCCACCATGGATTCCCAATCGTACTAAGAATCTTTTGAGCCACACAGCTTCTTGGACAGCTGCAGAACAAGCTACATATTCTGCTTCCATGGATGAAAGAGACACACACGTTTGTTTCTTGCTGCTCCAGGAGATTGCTCCGTTATTCAGTAGGAAAGCATAGCCTGACGTCGAGTGTCGCTCGTCCAGGTCTCCTGCCCAATCAGCATCGGAATAACCCTCCGCACGAAGGCCATTTCCTTGATAGCATAGCTCATAGTCCATGGTTCCTTTTAGATATCTCATAATCCTCTTTACAGCTTCCCAGTGTTTGACTCCTGGATTGGATTGGAATCGACTCACAAGTCCGACTACGAAGCATATGTCTGGCCTGGTACACAACATGGCGTACATTAGGCTGCCAACGGCACTTGAGTATGGGACTCTCTTCATGCGTTCTATATCGCATTGTTTTGTAGGGCGCATTTCCTCACTTAGGTTATGTCCCTTAACCACAGGGGTATCCATAGGCTTGCAGTCTCTCATATTGAAACGCTCAAGAATCTTTGCTATGTATGCCTTTTGTGACAATGACAGCAATTTTCTAGAACGATCTCTTCTTATCTTAACACCTAAGATATATTCTGCTTCGCCCATGTCTTTCATCTCGAAGTTCAAGGATAACCACTCTTTGATCATCTTTATTAGTTTCAGATTGGTACCAGCCAGTAGTATGTCATCGACATAGAGGGATAGAATGACAAAGTTGTCTCCAAACCGCTTGATATAAACACAGTGATCTTCCTCGATCATTTCAAAGTCATAGGAGCTTATAGCTTTGTGGAACCTTAAGTACCACTGCCTAGATGATTGCTTGAGTCCATAAATGGATCTCAAGAGTTTACAAACCTTTTGTTCGTTCCCTTTCTGTATGAAGCCCTCAGGCTGTTCCATATAGATTTCCTCATCTAGTTCTCCATTCAAGAAAGCGGTTTTTACATCCATCTGATGTAACTCTAAGTCTAAACTTGCTACTAAAGCCAGTATCAGTCGTATCGAGTTGAAACGTACAACAGGTGAGAAGGTGTCTGCGTAATCCACTCCTTCCCGTTGTGTATACCCTTTGGCAACTAACCTTGCTTTGGGTTTATCAATTGATCCATCAGCCTTACGTTTGTACTTGAGAACCCACTTGCTCCCAATTGCCTTTCGGCCAGGTGGTAGATCAACTAATTCCCATACTTGGTTGGATTCCATGGAATCCATTTCCTCTTGTAAGGCCTTCTGCCATTTTTCCTTAGCAGGTCCTGTTAGTGCTTCTTTGACACTTACAGGGTCTTCTTCATCGTGTTCTGGACTAACGATGAAGGTTGCTCCTTCAATTGAGAAGCGTCTCTTAGGAGTTTTGTCTCTGTTACTTCTCCTAAGTGGGGTTGTTGTAGGACTTACTTCCTGTGACTGGGTTAAACCTTGTTGTGAAAATGGCTCAACCCTCCCACTCGGATCAGTAGACTGAGGAACACTTTGTTGTACCTCATTGCCATCATCCTCATAAAGACGGCTTGTTCGATCAATACTCCCTCTGCTAGGATATTCGGTTTCTATGAATGTTGCGTCCCTTGACTCTATCTCAGTCACTGAGCCGTCATCATTTTCACCAATGAAGACATACCCTTAGAGTTCTCAGAGTATCTTATGAAGATACACTTTTTGCCCCTTGGTTCTAGCTTGTCATATTTATGGGAAGAATCACGAATATAGGCCGCTGACCCCCATGGTCTTAGGATGCTTAGATCCGGTTTGCGGTTTGTCCATGATTCATAAGGGGTTGTGTGACTGATTTAGAAGGCACTCGGTTAAGTATGAATGTGGCAGTTAAAAGAGCATCTCCCCAATATGAGGTTGGAAGCTCAGCTTGTGCCATCATTGATCTAACCATATCGAGGAGAGTTCTATTTCTCCTTTCAGCAACTCCGTTCTGTTGAGGAGTGCCAGGGATTGTTAGTTGCCTAACAATACCCCTTTCTTCACAGAGCTCCTTGAACTGATCAGAGAGGTATTCTCGGCCTCGGTCAGTTCTTAAGGCTTTGATTCTTGAACCTAGCTGATTTTCCACTAGATTGAGATATTTTCTAAAGCACTCTAATGCCTCAGATTTGTGGGAAATCAGGTAAGTATAGCCATATCGGGAAGAATCATCGATGAAGGTAATAAAATACCATGCTCCATGACGTGCCCTAACACTCATTGGTCCGCAAATATCAGAGTGTACCAACTCAAGAGGATGGTTAGCCCTGGTTGCCTTTCCGAAAGGCTTCCTTGTGCTCTTGCCAGCAAGGCAATGTTCACACAGAGACATTTCCTTTTTGGACACGTTTCCTAGCAAACCCTCTTTTGCCAGTTTGGTCATGCGTTCTTGACCAATATGTCCTAATCTAGCGTGCCATATATCGTAATTGACATCGGAAGAAAGCGCATAGCAAGAACTAGAAAAATTATCATTGAAATTTTCTAAAACAAAGAAACCATCCGAAACATAACCAGAAACTGAAAAATTGGTCCCATACGAAATGTCTACTGTGAAATCATGAAAAAAGACATTGAAATGAAATCTAACTAAGGAAATAACAGACACAAGATTTCGTCGGATTTCCGGAGCGTAGAGGACATTTTGCAGGACTAGGGTCTTTCCTCCATGCAGGGTCAGCTCACAAGTACCGATCCCTTTGACTTCTACTCTCGCGTTGTTCCCAACATAAAGCCATCTGCTTCTTGCTGGTAACCGACGAAATTCTGTGAAGTTCCACGATCCTTGCTCACGTGGTCTGTGGCCCCTGAGTCTATAACCCAAACAGGATTAGTTTCAGCAATAAACGCAGTGCTAGAAACATAAGAGAAATGTATTGAATCTGAATCCAATACCTTTTTCTGCTCAGGGCAGTCCTTGGCATAATGCCCCTTTTGTTGGCAAGCATAGCATTTGATGGTTGCTATGTTCCGCTTCTTTGCAGGTTTCTTGCCTTTCTTGAAGGAACTCTTTCCTTTCTTCACTTTAGGGCCGCCTTTCTTATTTTGAGAGCCTTTGCTTCTCTTGGACTGGTTTTGGGAGGTTGCCCCTCCCTTTCCTTCAGTTAAATATGCCTTACTGACAGGCTTCACAGTTTCCATCCGATCATCCTCCAGTTGGAGGTGGCGAGCTACATCAGCAAAGGTTTTTATACTCTCATTATGAGTAATGGTGTGCTTCATGGTATCCCAACTTGCTGGGAGAGATCTCATGACAGCTTGAATCTGTTGCTCATCAGATAAAGCGCCTCCGGCTTCCTTAAGCTCCCTTATTAAGTTCTGCATTGCCCTTAGGTGATGCCTTATGGGAGTGTTAGGACCCAGCTTGAAATTATCAAGTTTGACGGTGAGTCTCCTAAGCCTCGCAGCAGAGGTACCGTCAAATTCGGATTTCAGTGCTGCCCACATGGCAGAGGCTGAAGGGTGTGTTTCGAATTGCACCAACACATCGTCAGTCATGGCACTTAGCATGGTTATTCTGGCGATAGTGTCCCTTCTTTTCCAGGCCGCGTAGCCGTCCTGGTCCCTTCGCGATGCATTTGCCTCAGGCTCTGGAAGAAAAGTAGTCAACACATCAGTGACTTCTTGTTCTTCGAGGACATACGATATCTTACGACGCCACATGCTGTAATTGTCTCCGTTCAGCTTGTCACCTCCTACGAGGTCAGCTATGATGGACTTGATTCCTCTTTGAGACATCGTGCTATCACATAGACAACAATGCATTTTAGTACGGTATGCAGTATACACACTTTATTCAAGTGGGTCATAGGTCGTCTGGGTAAGAGTCTCACCATTTTCATGATCAGGAGACAACTAGGTTGGCTCCCATCCCATTACTCCTGATTAGTCTCTTACCTTTCTTACCTTTGACTTTCCTTGAACATATCCCCAATTTGGAGTTTTCCTCATGAAACTCCCACTCAAATAAAGCATTTGAAAATAAAAAAACTTTATTTATTGAAGCATGAATGTTTACAAAAAAATGGATAATTCCAAAAATGAAGTCTCAAGAGTAAACATTAAAAGAAATATAAATGTGAACAAAAACTCATTCGTTCATGATATATTTTATCATTGGTTCTCTCAAACTCTCTTTAACACCTTTCCAGCATCTACAGAGACATTGTTAAAAAATGCTTCACTAAATATGTGTCCCCTCCTCGCCAGTTCCTCTCTGTATTGGATTGCAATATTTGAGAAAAAGAGTGCGTCTTGCTCATTGATAATTTGTTTAGCATAATAAGTCAATTTTGAAAAGAGGCACTTTTGATGCTTGTATTCATCAGCATGCTTTTCTGCTATCTGTTCTATTAAATTTATGTCCTTGGGTCTGCAGACTTCCTCCTCTTGTTGGTCAGGAACACATTTCCTTTTACCACTGCTCCCCTCAGGTACATTAGAGTTTACTTGTGATTGAGGCGCTTTTCTTTTATTTGTACTTTCGGCAGCATAATAATTTGAAGATTTCGAATCATCAGAAAGAGGAGAATAAGTTGGATATTTTCCAAAAGAGGAGTTAAAATTTGAGTTTGAGTTGGCCATTTCCTAAACCCAAAAAGAACAAGTTAAGAAAAATAAAATAAATATTCAAAAACATTTATTTGCTATTTTTCGTACCCAAAAAGTCATAAAAAAACAGCACATAATATATTAATTCATAGCTCATGATTTTAGAAATATTTCAGGTCAAACAGGGCTCAAAAATACCCCCTCACGCGCCCTCACGCGCCCCAATAAGCAAAAAAAATTTTTTAAAATAATTTTTTTAAAAAAAATTCGGTCGGGTCGGTCTACCGACCCGACTCCTAGGGGATCCGGGTCCACGGACCCGAAACGCAGCGTTTCACCTAAAGTGAAACGCTGCTTCCTGGCCAGCCCAAAACGACGCCGTTTTGGGCTGGTCAGGTCATTCCTGACCTCCAGCCGGGTCGCCCCAGATCCGGCTGGAGCTCCGGCGGGTCCGTCGCGACCCGCCATTTTTGAACCGCCGTATCTTCCTCCTCCGAGCTCCGTTTTATGCATTTTAGGTGTCTATGGACTCGTATTTTCGTGCTCTACAACTATATGGGTTTATTTTCTTTAAAAAACATCAATTTTAAAGACCCAAAAAAATGGTTCGAACGGCCGACGTTGGAAGCTTCAGAAAGTAGACTTCGATCACGTTTTTTAGCCTTACGGAATAACAGGTAATGTTTTCGAACTTCACTTATATAAATGGAGTGTTTATGTGAATTTAAAACACAAGCATATAGAGTTCGAATTGTATACGGCATATTCACGATGCAGCGGAAAAAAAAATGAGCGTGTAATATATATATGCACACATATATTGAGAGCCTCAAGAACATCTCGGCTCTGATGCCAATGTTAGATAAATTTCATAATGAATCGAAAACATACCGGGTCGGATCTCGGGTCGGGTCGGTCGGATCTTCTTAGCTCACGCTTAAGCTAGACTATAAAAGTCTAAGCTTTTAAGTGCACAGCAGAGCACCTCTTTTGCAAGAAAGAAAATAAGAGAGAGAGAGAGAGATAGTAGGAAAGCTCTACTACTGGAGTGATTTGAACTGATGGGGGGAAGCCTCTATTTATAGCTTTTGTCAGGGATATTTTGGGTAGCATAAAAATATCCACTGAGCCCATCAGATAAAATCTGAGATAAGATATAATATATTCTTATCTCATAATATCATGATATTTGAATTTAAATCCAGAATCAATCACAATTAATTCTAAATATATATACTTAATATATATTTAATCTACACAATATAAATTAATTAATTTAATATAAATTAATTAGATTTATATCGTAACCGATTGGATATGATTCAGGGTGTTTGACCAAGTCAAACATATCACAATATCGCTTGGATATTTGACTGATATATTCTCTTTATACCCGGTCAAATAATCCGGCCCATCAAGGGCGGATCCAAGCCCAAAAATCTAACACTTTTAAAAAGAGAAAATAGGACGTGGGATGGGATACAGGATAAAAGTTCCATCTTGTCCCGTCTCGTGAACCCTTAAAATTAGTAATGCCCGGGCATGGATTGATTGCAGGCAATTCAAATATATGACCATCTTGCCTATCCTAATTAATTATATGACATCAGTAAATAATTCGGATTCATTTATATTCACTGATCTCACCCAAAATTACGATAAGAAAGCTGCCGAAAACTTGGAGAGAATAATTAATGGCGAAACTTTCCACTATGTATCAGGACACGTCTTCTTCTACCAATTTCAAAAAATTATGAGATCATGGGTAATTTTGTCAGTGCATCTCAAAATTCCCAATATTACAATCAATAAACCATCGAAAGATACAGGCGAGGAATTAATGAAGCTGCAAAATTTTTGGTCAAGGTTAGAATGAATCTTCTTCTTGGCTCGAGATCTGACGACGTGATCTCTGTGGAGGATGCCATCGACTGTTTTTTCACTTGGAGCACGATAGGAGAAGCCATGAGAGGAGGAGAAAACGCCCCCGGTTCCGTGAAGAAGATTACCTTTTTTTTTTTTTAAATTATAATCACTTGGAGCATGCCATGTGGCAAAATAAATGGTGTTAGTGACATGTCAGCAGACTTAACACTAGTAGTTTTAGGTTCAGGTCCTTATCAAACTATAAGGCCTATAGTTGTATACAGAATAAAACTTTAAAAACTAAAACTAATATATAAGACCCAATTCTTGAGTTAGTTTTGATCCTAAATATAAAACCCATTTCTCATATTTATCAATTTTCTCTAAATTATCCTTATGGATACTTTCTCAACCATAATTAAGTAGAGAGGGAGAGGGGTATTAAGAAAGATGATTATGGTATTTTAGGAAAAATGTATCACTTTTCTTATAATTAACTAATTTACCTAACTTCTTAATCTAATCAAATTAGTTAAATGAGTCTTATATTAAAGACCGGATGAGTAGTTTAAAATTATAAGGATCAAAATTAAAGTAAAGACAAATTATAAAGACTAAACATTATATTAACTTCAAAGTCTCCTCTACTACTACCTATATATAGCCTTCAAGAGCTCCATTTACTTATTATTTAGTCGATGTGGGACTTCTCAACGTTTGTGTTTTATCCATCATTATTTGGTCAATATGGGACTTTTTAATATTATTATTTTATTTATTTATTCATATATATATGTGTTTATAGATATACACAAATATATATGATTTTAATTATTTTAGTTGTCTATATATATATATAATCTCTATCTATTCTATCTTAATAAAAATTTAGTTAAATATTAGGATATGAAAATGAGGATGTTTACACCATTTTATAATTTCATCTTTTAGGTGCCTGAATTGAAAGTGAAGAATTTCAAGCTTCTTTTTTAGTCATTTTTCCAATTATCAATGATTGAAAATAATTTTCCTGGAGAATTTGTACAAGGTTTTCCCTTTGATTTAACATAAAATGAAAAAAAAAATGCTTGAGAAACAGAAATTATGACAAGCCTATTGTGTATCGCTTTTCTGACAATGGTTTGAAAGGAATCTATTTCCTAGCATGATTAGTTGTGTCTTGGCTATAACAGTATGGGACAATGACACAAAAATAATATTTAAATTTGAAAATCCTCATTTGGTCACTTAAATAATGAAAATATCCTTTTGAGCGCACACAACCAAATTGGGACTTTGAAATTTAATGAAAAGCCCAAATTACCCTTTAATTTTTTTTTTTTAAAAAAAAAACCTTCAAGCACTCTTACCAGCGAGTCAGTCACTGAAGCTCTAGCATCAATAACCACCGCTGGAATTCAAGTGGGTAGCTAGTGGCCTGAGCTCAGGTGGCCTACAGATGACCGGTCATCAAAGCTCTAATAATTGGCAACAATTTTCTTGGGACTTTCTCAAGTCCAGTAATTGATTAACAAGTTCTTTAATATGATTAACAAGTTCGTTATAGCATTTAATAATAGGTTTTCCAAGAAATTTAGATATTTTTACAACTTTCGTAACACAGTTTACAAATTTTATAATGTTATTAACAAATTTAGTATAACAGTTAACAATAAGTTTTTTATAAAATTCAAAAAGCGGCATTTTATAGTTTGAGTAATGTGATTAAGAAGTCATACAACGATATTAACAACACTCATAGTGCCATTAACAACTCAACAAGTCATGTAATGATATTAACAACTCTCATAACCATAGTGATTGTCTGAAAAATGAAAAAATTCTGTTGTGTAATCTTTATAGGGAGATAATATTAAAAACATCAACCTTCATAGGAAATTTTGTTAATGGCATTATAAGAGTTGTTAATATCGTTATATGACTTATTAACAGTATTACTGAAGTTATAAAAACGTCACTATGTGAATTTTTAGAAAATCTATTATTAACTACTATACTGAACTTGTTACTAGTATTAAATAACTCGTTAACTGCATTACCAAAGTTGTAAAAATACTAATTTTTGAATTTTTTGAAAAACCTATTGTTAAATGCTATAACGATCTTGTTAATTGTATTAAAAAATTTGTTAATCGCATTATTGGACCTGAAAAAATTTCAAAAAAAAATATAGTTTACAGTCATCGGAGCTCTGGTGACATGTCATCAGTTGACCGCCAGATCTTAGGTGATCGGCAGCTCGCCTGAGCTCCTGCGATGGCCACCAGCTGACCGGTGAGGGTGCTTGCTATTTTTTTTATTAGAAAAATTTAAAGGTTAATTTGATCTTTTCAGCAAATTTCAAAGTCCTAGTTTGGTCATGTGTGCTTAAATGGAAATCTTCAAATTTAAGTATCATTTTAATGTCATTTTTCCTAATATTATATTAGGCTGTATTTGGTGTGCTAAAAATGGATTTGATAAAAGGTAAAGTGCAAAAAAATGAATTTCTGCTGTGTCAAGTAGATGGCAAAGTGTAGAAGTACCCAAAACAAAACAAAAAACTAAATTGGTCATTAAACTAGTCAAAGTTATGGTTTAAAAGTTAGTGATCTAACCGCGATTGAAATGAGGTCAAGCCAATTATGATTAAATAAAATAACACAATTAAAATATATAAAAATATTCACACATATATATAACTCTAAAAAGAGTAATATTCAACTAAATAGGGTATTAATCTACAAATAAAGGGAATCTTATGTATAAACTGCACATAATTTAACAAAACAGAGTAATCAAAACTCAAATATGGTCTTTTTTTTTTTGTTAAAAAAAAAAACTTGAAACAACATTGTTTCAGACTGATTAAGGAGTAAAAATATAAAATTCAACCTGGTTGATTTGTACAAAACTCTTAATCAAACTAGTTAGAAGACTGGCTCACTACTTGACTAATATAACCAAACAAATCGAATGGGACTTTAATATCATGTTCCATTTTCATTTTCTAGATAAGCCGAGGGACTTCTTCACAAATGATGTTAAAAAGCTTAATTCGGTTGCTGAAAGCTAGAAATAAATCTCATTCACATTGGTTTGAAAACAATCGATTTTCTAACAAAGCTTATCTAATTTATTTAAGTCTGTACAATTCAAATATGTGTTCTCTCGTTGGGTTTTAGAAAAACGCTGAAGTGAAGTTTAGTTCTCCTTTCATGGACCAAACTTGCCCTTGTTGCTTGATAGAAATAAGTCAATTTCGTCCTATATAGAGGATTACTTAATATGCAAGGAGAACAAGTTTGGTGAATGAGGGAGATGACTCTGGTACATACGCCGTATTGATTTAAGTTGGATAGTGTATATTTAATTATTTTAAATATTATTTTAAGTGAATTGGGATTGAGAAAGTGTCAATTTTTTAAACTATCAGCTCACAAATCCAGATATTACTTGGAGAAAATAATCTTCTAAAATATTCTTGAATTAATAAAAATTAATTATGAAATATATTAAAATTACATTGACGAAACACGAGGGAAAATGAAATTAAAATCAACTGATCAATTATGAGAAAATTATAATAAAGACACTGCTAACAATTTTCTTACCATTTGGCTGCATGAGTGATTATTATTTAGGGTAAATCAGTTTGGCGAGAAGTCATTTTCCATCCACATTTCAGAATGGAAAGAATTATGGCATACTTATTATGCAAGGAGACTCATCGAGAAAGCTTTTTTCATTTTCTAAAAACAAATGACAAGTGATTGATGGAGATCATGAGATAAGAGTTCAGAATCAAAGACCGCATTAATGATCTATTAAGAGCAATTAGAAGCCTAATAACAAAAGTAAGGAAATGTCTTACAAGGAGTTTTTTATATTTCAAATCAAGAAGAGGTTGTGTGAAGCTCAAAATACACAACCAAAAGCTACAACTTAACCAACGAGAGTTGAGTCTAATAAAAATGACTCATCTCTCATAAATCATAATATCCCGAACCAAGGCTTGAATTTTTGCTATAAAAGGTGTTTACATCTAATACCCAACAGTACCTCGAACATAATTACTTTCAATAGGAGAATACATTTGTGTAACAAAATAAAATAAAAGCTACAACTTACCTATGCATTGCAAAGGTTGGGCTTACAATAAATGGATTCCAAATTGATGAGATAGATAAAGAAAGCTTCTAAATGAACCAAGAAGCATAAAGAAGCGTGCAAGGCTTAAGCGATGGGTTTAGGTCAGTTCTTATTGAACCCATAATGAAAATGGTGTCCTTATGTGTGTCTCTGTCTTGATTATTTTTTGTTTCAGTTATCCAGAAACCATTGCTCTGCATCGAACAATAGAACTAAAAGATTGAACCACTAGACGCTGAAGGTCAAGCCAGGATATAGAGGCTAAGAAGACAGGTAACGCTTCCCTTCGTCCGGATAACAAATCATATTTGAGGCTATGTATCTATTGATGTAAACAAAGAGAGTGATAGGAAGACGGCGGGGTGAGGCCAAGTTCAATGATGCTAGCCACGACTAAGGTTTAGAGAGGCAACAGCTCACCCTTTGTCCCAAAATCCTATTCAGTTGAATATACTGCCAATGCCTTATCGATTAACCAAAACGAATTTGGTGCTTTGAACCACCGTTCAGAGCCTCTCAACACGAGAATCTAACTTGGCTAGAAACACCAAATATCAAAAAATCGTTCCCTAAAAACCCATATGGAAAAAATATTCGCTCTAGAGTCCAAGAAGAAATTTGCCCCAAAAAACAGAAAGAATCCAGAGGGAAAGGAAATATTCCTTCGAGTCCCATGTATAACAAATTCTTTATCAATCCTTAATATAAAATCTAATTAATTAAATTAAATATATTAAAGAGATTATTGAATTAGTTAATATAATGTTTTTTTTAAAACATCCTAAACATATTTTTAATTTTTTTCCTCCCTTCTCTACTTCATTATTGTTAAAAAAATACAATATAATTAATTTTTAAAAAAATTGATAATTATATAAAATAAAGCTTATATTTATGACCAACATTAACTCTCTATTCATTTTAGGTTTTACATTAAAAACCAGAAAAGTATTATAACTCCCCCCCCCCCCAAAAAAAAAAAAACGCTATACCCCATCTGAAATGATTAGTTCTTTTTTATCCCAATTACTCTCACCACATTAATTCTCTACAGAGCCACTCTTTCTTGACAAATAAAAGTATTCTTAAAATATAAATTACATTTTTTTATTGGTAAATAGACATTATCATACACATAATCAGAAACTAATAAGCTAATAAGCTCCCAGGAGGAGTTATTCATTACAATGTAGTTTTAAACGGGCCGTGAAGTACCGCATACCAGCACACCACTAATTTACTTAAAATCAGAACACACATAATACCGTATCTTTGGGAACCTAAACCCTCACAGTACCAGAACAGAAACTAGGTCCCTGCTGATTCAAGCAACTACAAACATACCAGTAAGGTACTGTTTTAAACTGAAACACCACAACATAGCAGTTTACTACAGAAAGCACCACGATTTTATCCATGAAATCTGTGCCACAGAAGTCGCTGGATCCTTGTCACTGCAGAACAAGACACTCCTGTGAACCAGCCACCAGAGCCGGGTGGGAAGTTGAGCTAACTGCATTAGCTTCATGGAGAAACTGAGGCTCAATATCCACCTTATGAGAGGCACTAATGGCTGAGAAAATCAGAGCATTGACTTCACGAAACCTCTCTTCTGAAAGGGAGACCTCTGCAAGAAGCCTCCAAGCATTTGCTTCAGATGCCTCATCATAGTCCTTCTTCCTCTTCAGCACCATGTGCCCACTGATTTCCCACACGGCAGGATTCACTTGGGTATCCAGAAGCTCAGCACTTACTTCTCCGAGAGCTTGTTTCTCTGCATAGCACTGTCCATTCATACGGCAGAAAGTTGAGGAATTCATCATTACAAATAACAGCAATAATTAGATTTTAATCAAACAAGGCAAGTTGAAGAGCTATCTTAGACCTGTGGTAAGAGAAAGATTTGCCTTCCGCAGTCAGAAATAAGAACATTGTAAGGTATGTTATTATCTTGAAGGCAGATAAAGGCGTCTGAAACAGTGTCGGCCAGATCTTCTAGTGTATCGCCACCCTCGAACACAAGGCCTCGGACTGGATACTTCAGCAATTCAGATATCTTCACACCACCATTTGATTTGGTTATTTTCTTAGTAGGAGCCTTCTCAATGGGAAAAGGAACAGCCAAATAGTATGCCTAAGCACATCAAAATTATCGAATTAGCAATTTGATTACTGAATGCCCGCTAGATAAGAAACATTATCAATAACTATCAATAATTAGATGATCATTGTAAGTTGTTTAGCAATTAGTACCTGGAAATGAAGGTGGTTAATAGTTGCAAATGCACCCAGACTGTTGTAGCCCAATCGGAAATATGGATTTCCTGCTTCTGCGGCCATGTGTAGGGCAATCAAGAAGCTGTCACGATCAATCCTTTGTGGCAAACATTCAAAGATATGAGGAATCAGCAGTACATGCCCATATTCAATAGGACTGACCTGTTAAGAGAGCATATAAATTTATGAACAGCATCAAACAGACTGTTCATTCAAATTTTAACCTACAAGAACAAGAAGCCAAACGAAATTCAAGAAACATACATTGATGGCAACAAGATTAGGAGAATCCTCCACATCAATGGGCGCATTTGGTAAAAACTGGATTTCACCATCATCACTAGCTTCAAATTGAAACAGAACCTCTTCTTGCCCAACTTTTGTGAAGTTAAACTTGTTTTCATCAAAGGGCTGGAGGACCTTATCAACGCGGAACTCAGTTGGTCGCTTCTTGAGATGGCGACCCTCATTCAGCTGGGCAATGAAACCATACTCTCCTGGAATCACCTGCACAGAATAATATGTCATAAAAACATGAAACCAATTAAATTTATAGATATCCTGGTGCACACCACAACGATCCCAATAACTCAACACTATAAGCTAGACCTTGATATATAGGCCAAAGCAAATAAACAAACAAATAAATGAACTAGACCTTGGTTTCACAGGCAGTTACATCATAGCGGAAAAGCCCTCTCTGCATGCGATCTTCCCACTATCATGAAATAATAAACAATTTCAAAACATATGATAACAGAATTACAAAAATGAAACGAAACTTGATAACCAATCTTCATATTGGACAGGCATTATTACCTCCCCAAGTATCAGTGAATCCAGAAAGGCCACGGGGGCTTCCTTGCCTTCATCCTTTCCAACGACCTTGTTAGCCTTTTTGAAGGCATACAAAGGAAGCTTTGCATCTGTTCAAAAGCATCCACATGACCAAAATTCAATCAAACATATCATGCATGCAGACCAGGAAAAGAAAAAGCTTTAATATAATACAAAGCATTTCGACAAATACCTTGAATGCAACAACTTTTCAGGCAATTACGGCCACAGCCACCTGCACGGCGCGTAGCCTCTCCTCCCTCCTCTTTTTGATAATTAGAAACAACGGTGGGAACTCTTTTGATGCTCAACATTTTGGCTTCTGTTTTTTTTTTCCCCCCCCCCCTTTTTCCCAGAAAAATAAAAACAGCCAAACCCAACAATAAAAAACAGCTTCAACAAGTTCGATCTCACAGACTTCAGTAGCTTTAGCTTAATATGTCTAACAACTAGAAAACTCTAAGCTAATATTAGACTAAAGATGAGACAAAAACGAAAGAAGCACCGCCACCAGCAAGGAAGAGGAGGTCAGAAGGGCTACCACCTTCAGACGGCAAAGCACCACGCCCGCCGTGCGGCGAAGGGTTGCAAGCTGCAGTTAAACAACCCTTACGTCGTACAGCTCGGACATGAATGAGAGGCCGAAATACTCTGAGAATAGCCGTGATGTCTACAACGCGTCCACACCGGGTTTTATCCCACCAAACAGCTCTTCTTGTTTCTCCTTCTCTTTTCCCGGAGAATCCCCTTCTCCTATAACCCAATTTCTACAAAACCCACAAAGGAAAAATTGCTCGAACGAACTCGGCGATGGAGGGAATTGAAATTCTGAGCGATGAGTGAATCAGCGAGACGGGGAATGAGAGGATGAGATGGGTTTGCTTTATAGATAGGAGAGAAGGGTGTGGAAGAGAAATTATCAAATTATCGTGACTGCGACAGTGGCCTCCCGAAGGAAACTGTGCGTACGAGCCAATTATGAAGAGAGAGATAGATAGAGAGAAAAGGACATGGCGCTTTCAAGGGTTGTTGGATGGGCTCACTCTCCTTTCCCTATGACCGTACACACACAACGAGGGTCCTAACCGGTCGCAGGGCAGGTGGGGCACACCAAGCGTACAGGTCGAAACCGCGAAGGAGAGGAAGGCGAGGCCGTCGGGACCTGAAGATGGTTTGCCTTAATATGGAAGAGGAGGCTGCCGGGTTTGGTGATTGTGTTATTAACAATATCACACTTCAACTAATCCCAATTAGTTGGGAAAGATACAATATTGGGGCTAATTAGTCATTTCTTCTCATCAAAATCTTAGTGGTAAGTTCATGCCTCTAATTTAATAAACAAAACAAGTTAAATTAGAAATATTCCGTTTCCACTTTAGGTGGAAAAAAAGTTATGGGAGTTATTTTTCATTTTTTTTTCATACTGCGTTCAATTATTTGTTACATATACGCTTTCCTAACCACATTTTAATATAATATAAAGATACTTATAAATAATATTTATCGGTGATAAAAATAAAAATGATATAAATGTAAGATAATCTTTTTTTTATTATCTTATTCTAATTTTGCTGTGGTAGTTAAAAGTCACTGTGTGTGTGTGTATATAAAATTAACGGGGGAAAGTATGCATTTATGGATATGAAAACTTCAAACTGCATTTTTAACAAGACATACAATTCATTTTTAAGCTTTTGCGCAATATAGTTGATCCACAGGACTCCAATAATAAAATCATTTAAATTTTTAAGTTTTTAAATTTTTATATAAAATTCTAAAGTCGTTTATCGGAATGTAGACTCATAATTCACAAAAAATGGTTTTTTTTTTTTGCGACAAATAAAATGTAATAGTACCTTGAAATAAACGTGTCAATATATTATGTTTTGTTTGTGAAATATAAATTATATTAAAAATTCTTCATGAATCATGTCGAATTAAAAAAAAGATAATTTAATTTATTATAATTTATAAATAGTATAATTTTTATAGAATTTATTATATATTAATTATAAATAAGTATATTTAAGAAAAAATTTGAGAAAATTCTCGTTGAAAATTTTATTGGTAAAAAAACTTAAATCAAAATACGAATACAAAATTTGCAAAATATTAATATTTTATTTGTTTTAAAAATTTATCAAATCTTTTTCCCAGAATTTTTCCTATATTAATATAAAAATTAAAAATTTATAATACTGATTATTAAATTACAAAAGTCATATAAAAATCATTGGTAAATAATTGCTTCTTTTATCCTGAATTGTAAATAAATAATTCTCGACTTAAGAAAATGTGTCCCCAGTATTTGGCAATTGACATAAGACCTGCTATCTAATTCTAATAAGTATCACTAAAACAATTATGTAATCTTGAATATTCCTCCATGTGCGTAGAATTAAAAATTGATTTGATACTATTATGTTGCCTTGATAAGATTACGTCAGTGTATGTAAACACGCATCTATTCAAATCTGAACTGGGACGAGGGACCCGATGGGATCCCAACCCAAGCCAACGGCAATCTTGGGGGGCTGTACGGGTTGACCAAGTTAAATTTTATTGTCTTCTATTATTAATATAAAACTCAATTAATTAATTTAAAAAAGTTTAAAAAATAAATTATTTAATTATAACATATGTTACATTATTTTTTAAAAATATTTATATGTATTATTATATATCAATTTATAGGTAAATCAAATTAGTTAAAAAAGATAAATATAAATATTTTAAAATATTTTATTAACATTTTTATTATATCTTTTAATTTAAATATTACTTTTTCATAATCAAATATAAATATTTTATATATTTTAATAGAATAATATTATTTTTCATGATGACATACCTAACCCTCAAGTAACACGCTGACCCGGTTAAAACATTTTCTTAATTCTTGTTTAGATTTTCTTGGAATATGCTTTTATTATTATTAAGTTAATATAATATTTATCCATCAATTTTTTTTATTTATTTTGGTTTTGATCCGTCAAATTCCAAGTGATAGGTTTTGACTCTTAAATAGCAAAATGATCTCAGTTTTTACTTAATTATAAGAATCAATGTTTTAAATTGAAAAAAAAAACTTAAAGGATTAAAATTTAAGATTTATAATTTGAGAAACTAAAATCAAAATAAAAATAAATTTAAGAAAAAAAAAGTATGTTAGCCCTTATTATTATTATTATTATAATATTATGGTGTTGGCCAAATCAAACGGTGAGCGCTGAGGTTGGCGGAGACCAATTGGATCACGATTGTGTGATCTTTCTCCCTCGTTTTCCTGAACGAAAGTGCGGGTATTTGGCTTTTGTTTTAAACCAAAAAGAAAACAGTAGGTGAAAACTTTTTTTAGAAAAAAAGAAAACAAAAGAAAACAAAATGTGCTTGAATTGTTAACATCAATAGATTGTTTAATTTGCATTTTTTAACGTCACTAAGAATACTAACTGGACAAAGCTGGAAGACTTTAATGTTAATAGATCAAAATTAAAATATTTATAAAAACAGAATACAACAAAGTCACAAATTAAAAATTGATAAAAATATATGTATCAGCGAAATAATTTTTCCTTGAGAGAAATAAAGAATTGCTTCAGTATTAATATGAATGATGCTTATTTTGCATTTAATAAAGTCAAAAATATTTTATTTCTTAATTTCAAGATTTTATAATATATCTGTATGTCGTTAAATTTTTATTAACATTCTCTTTTTTTATTTTTGGAAACTTGCTCAAAATAATTAAAAATATTTTTTTTAAGAATGTGATTGCTTTTTAAATTTCTTTTTCAAAAGAATTGAAATTTGGGAAATCCCACAAAATTTTTAAAAAAGTGAGATTTACACTTTTATATTAAAATTTGGGAAATTCCACGAAAATGATATTTGAATTTCAAAACCCAAAATGTCATGAATTTTTAAAATTCCAAATCAATCATCATAACTAAATTGAAAATTTTTAAATTTTCGTTAACTTATAATATTACTCTTTATTTTAATTTGGTCCCTTAAAATTTTGATATTTAATGTAGTAATACAAAACTTAATTTTAAAAAAAAAGTTAAGATGTAAATTTGTTTTAAAAGATTTTGCTAAAGAGCTTTAGGCACCCAAAAAAAAATTTTTGATACAAATTTGTTCTAAAAATTTAAAATCATAGTAATATTGTCCTCAACTATTAATAATATTATCAGTCAATATCATTATTTTAATGATTAAATTAGTTTTTTAATGGCAAAGAGCAATTTGGCAAATTTGTGTCAAAAAAGCTTTTAAGTACCCAGCATTTATAAACAAAAACTTCTAAAATAAATTTGCACTTAGACCATTTTAAAAAATAAAACTTAGGCTTTCGAATCCGACCTTGTGCCTGATAAAAAAGGATTAGATTTCAATAAATGGACAAATTTAAAATTTAATAGGGCTTTTAGATGAGTCCAAGTATTTGTCTACTAACTCTAACTATGCCAATAAGATTCAAAAAATAATACAACCTCCTGTTCTAATTATAAGACCCTATTTATAAATTATGAATGAGGTCTTATAATTAAAACTGGAGGTAATATATAATAATGGCCATACATAACAAAAATGAAAATAAAAATAAAGAAAGTTTGACATCGATTGTTGATTTTCCTTCTAATGATAATTCTTCCTTATAGTAAAAGAAGTTACCTAATTGGCCAAAAAAAAAAAAAGAAAGGAAAAGAAGTTACCTAAATAAAACCTTGTTTTGAATTCTTATCTAAACTCATCAAACGCAAAGCTAACAAAAAGTCTTAATAAGTGGCTAAATGAATAGTAATTTACTATGTTTTACAGGCAATTGAATTTTGTTCTTATTATACGAAGCTTCTTTATTTCTTCTTTGCCATATCTTCAACACCAGCAACTATCACCATCAATGTTTAATATAAAAGTTAGTTGACTAATTTAAGCAGATTAAATGAGTTTGTTAAGTTAGGTTTTTGTAATAAATATTTACTGTGTTTTCTAGAATATCCTTGCCAATTATGTATATTAAATAGAACTACTATTAGATAAAATCTTTAACATGTACAACTAACTACAAAAACTTTTTTAAAAAATAGATAAATATGAAAGACAAAATATATTGAAATTTTATATTTAGGGCCAAATCGAAAGTCAAACTAGTTTTTATATTAAAAATCGGAGATAGTAGTTTTCAAGAATAAAAATAAACGAATTTCAAAAACAGTGAAAATAGACCTTAATTATTTTTTTAAATGTAAAAAAGAAAGGAAAAGAACAAAAATTATAGCTTCAACACATTTTAATTAAAATTCATGTCATCATACATGAATATGTTGAAACTGGCAAATGAAGATAGGAAAATATAAAAATGAAGAAAAAAAATTACAAAACCCTATGTATATAAACAGTGAGAGTTCCTATAATTTGTAACGCATATTGATTGATAAAAAATAATCTAAAATACAAACAATTTCCTCAAATTTTTAGTGCTTCTTATTTTCTTGTATATATAACCTTCTCATTTATATTGTCCCGGAGTAATTTTTACTATTATGTTTATTTGTTGTCCAACAAGAAAATTCATCTTCACAGAAAAGAATGTGAAAGAAAGATTTTTTGTATTGCATATATATAGATGAAGATAATAAAAAACGTACTGCATGTTCTTAAAACAATAGCTAGTTAGAGAATTAATTTAACCATATATATATATTTATAAGATCTAGATTTATTTTGTTTCTAATATTTATTTATTTTTCTCTCAAGTAATTCCTATGGTAATTACACATGGTAATAAATTATTATCAAGGGTAATTCAAATACATATAATTAATAAGGATATTTTTTATTTATTACAAATAATTAATTTAATTATTTTTTAAATATTTACAAATTAATTATCTATCTCTTATATTAAACCGAGGTAATTATCAATATAATCAACTTTTTAACAAAAAATTAGTAGCTCAATGATTATGTTATCTTTTGGCCCAAATCACCGAGTGAAACTAATTATTATGCCAATTAAAACAATAGTTTGAAAAACATGAAAGTGTTTCTAAAAAGTATTTTTTGGTAAAACAAAGTAAACTCATTTATATATTTATTTCGTATACTGTAACAGTACTTTTAAAACCATAGTTTGGTTTCTATCTAAACACTCTATAGGAGTTAGATGATCCACTCGTGATTAAATTAGGTTAATTTGATTATAATTAAAATAATATAATCTAGTTTTATACATGTAACTTGAAAAGAATAATATTTAAATAAAAAATGCATTAAGTCACAAGTAAATGAAATATTTGTGTACTGCTATAAATTACACCTAGTCTAACAAAACAAGATTATTAAAGTATACTGGAACAAATCCTCACCGGATACAAGAGACAGTATAAAAAGATCCACGTAAAGCATCTCTGAGTCGCTCGTACGCTTGGTGTTTGTTTTGCGGGCGATGCGGCCCCAAGTATTTCTCTATGATATTCTGGCTCCCACGTGGCCAAGTTTCAGGTATTTCATTCAGGTATTCAACAGAGAGGTCAGGTTTCTCACGAACTTGCGCTCCGCAAAACCCCACCACGCGAAATTTCCTGAGGCACAGACTAAATATCTTTTATGGGCTGGGCACCTAAGGATGGCCCACTGTGTGTGTACCGAGCCACAAGATTCAGAAGAAAAACTCTTTAACAAGCTATACCCTTTTAGGCCTCATAAAGGAAGGAAAAAAGAGAAACAGCCCGATTTCCAAAATTTCTTTGCAAAGAATTAATTATTTTTTATATAACTAGCTACCAAAGCGAAATTTGAGTATTGTTAAACCCAACTGAGATTAGCTATTCGAATTCATTATCTATGCTTAAAGTAGCCAAAACTCGTTCCACTAAAACCAGCACCGGTTAATAGTATGATCATAATTAATGTTTATTATATCACTTTTTGTAAGTACTTTTTATACAAAAGAACATTACAGTTAATTTTTTATATGATTATTTTTTTAAAAGTTTACCATTAATATACTATTTTCATTTTGTGTATTTATTTTTAAAAAATAAATTATAAATGAAATACAAAGCATAAACTGCTTTAGTTAAAAATATTTAAATTTAGGTTAATAAAACATATTTTGAAAAAATATTGAAAAAAACTAAAATGCAAAGTTGGAGGGGATAAAAAAGAAATAAACTAAATTAGAATAACACATTTTTCCTTACTTTACCGTCACAATGTATGTTACAATAAAAAAAACTCTCAAGGATTTAATAACTAACTAAAATTTTGCTGGACCACGTCACTCTGACGCGTAGAAGTCTTCATTTTCTCCTTAAGTTTTTAATTTTGTCTTCTTTTTGTTTTTTTTGGGCGATTAATTCATTGGTGGATGCTTCATTTGAGAAAGTAATAAACGACATTTGCGTCATTTCCTCAGAACCAAATGGACGACATGCATCTTGTGAGACACACCCATAGTATATCCGTGAGAGGGGTGGAAGGAATCCACAAGGGATCACTCTTTTTAGTTTTCGTAGTAAAAATTTGCATCTTAATTGAGTTGTAAATTTTTATATAGTAAGTTGTTATTCTTTTATTTTTTGTTGTTAAAATTTGTATTCCCACTTGTAAAGGCAACATAGCAATTTTTCTTTCTATTTTAATTTCATTTTAAGTGTAAAAGACTATAATAATATTTCAGAATGTTTTGAAACTTATTTTTAATAAAATCCCATCAATAGGACTTAAGTGAAATTCTCGCTTCTCTTTTTCCCATGCTAAATGTGGAAAGCCTCCTATTTGTTGTGTTCTGAAAACCGTGTACAAAGTACAAGCAATACAATCCATCTATTATATATAAAACAGAAAAAATCTCACGCAATAGAGGAATTACTTTTTCTCAACTTCTTAACACCTATTTATCAATGTACATCAAATAATAATTTTATTTAAAATTAATGGACAAGATTTATATTAATTTTTTTATATTTATTGTTTCAAATTGTCTTATCACAAATGACTATATATCTTATTTTTAAAATATTAATATTTAATTATAAACCTACGAGAAACAAAAAGGATACATGACTATATAAAACTTGACATAATTAATATAAGTAACTTAAATTCAGTTTTTTTTTTCAAAATTAATTATATTATGAAACATGGTGGGGTCCTTTTATGAATAATTGGATAGAGTATATTAAAAGAAAAAGAAAAAACTTAGGTGAAATTCTTTATATCTATTATGTCAGATTTTCCAATCAGACATGACTATGTATCTTTTTTTTATTGCATATGAATTTATAATTAAATGCTATTAAATGATAATATTTTAAAAATAGGACACATAACCATCTGTGATTGGAGGATCTGAGATAATAAATATAAGAAACTTAATATAAATATTTTCCATCAATTTTAAAAAAAATTATTATTTGATATAAACTCATTAATAAATAGGTGTTAAGAAGCTGAGAAAGATATAAAGAGCTTGATGTAAGTATTGTCCTAAAAAAAAATAATTACAAATGTACTACTACACTACTAGGAAGTTATGAATTAAAAAAAAAATTTCCTGAAATTTTATATATTATATGCACTGTACCTAGAGTAATTAAAAAAAAAAAAGTGAAGAAAGAAAGAAGGGAACATATTTTTCTTCTAGGTGAAAACATGTTACTTTTACCCTATGTTTAGTATGATGAAAATGAAGGGAAGGGAAAATTTTAATAAGTCTGATTTAAAAAATTGTGGGGTTTTAAAATTTTAATAAACAAAAGATGCAAGATGTAAGATTAATTAAAAATTAATTAAAAAATTTTAACTCCACTTCTTTGATTTTTTTTTTAAATCAAACTTATTAAAAATTTTCCTCCATTTCATTTCCCTTATATGAAACACACCCTTAGTTAATAGGGAAAATTCCAAAAAAGGTCCTTGGAATATGGGAAATGCCAGATTGGGTCCTTAAATTTCGAAAATGACAGAATGGGTCATTGACCCAATCTGTCATTTGTGAAATTCAGGCGAATTGACAATTTTGCCCTCATTTATTCATTCACTACAATGATTCAAGGAATCACTATAAGAGTTTAGGTGTTACATAGATTCGTGTAGCGAATAACTACTCACTTTTTCATAGTCAGGTGTCTTGTTATTAACTACAACTAATTCTGTAATCACTAGAACAATGTAAGCATTACCTAGATTTGTGTAGAGAATAACTATTCATTTTTTCATAGTCAGGTATCTTATTATTGTCAGGTACCTTATTATTAACTATAACGAATCTTGTAATCACTAGAACAGTGTAAGCGTTACCTAGATTTGTTTAGAGAATAACTACTCACTTTTGCTCAGGGGCGAAAATGTCAATTCGCCTGAATTTCACAAATGACAGATTGGGTCAATGACCCATTCTGTCATTTTTGAAATTTAAGAACCCAATCTGGGATTTGGTATATTCCAAGGGCTTTTTCTGGGATTTTTCCTAGTTAATACGATTTGTATTTTAAATTTACTTGAGCTCCTTTGTGTAAAGTCTATATCAACATAATAATTAATGATGAAATTTGGACTGCTTGGATCCACGTTTGTATGGATAAAAATAGCTTTTGAAAGCCAAACGCACATTTGGTATTTTATGGGGCATTTGGATTAGTTTTTGGTCTTATGAGCCAAAAACTATTTTTTTAAAAGCACAATTGTAAAAACACATGATACCTGCTCAACACTTTGCAAAAGCAATTTTTGGGAATCAAAAGATATTTTTATCGTTATGTTTATATTGTTCTTAATTCGCATGCTTCTCCTTACATATTCCTTATACTTCCTAATCAGCTTTTAGTTACTTATTTTTAGTGCTCTTTTGAATGAAAATAATTTTAACATAGTTTTTTAATTATACTTTTAATTTTTAATATTATTTTTATTTTATATTTGCATAAATTGTTTAGAGTATATGATCCTATTAAATATTCATATTATTTGGTTCAAAAAATTTCACATGAAAATTATAGATGATCCAACTCCTACTAATTAAGTGATACAAACAAGACCATGGCATTCTAACTTGATCATGTATATGATTATATCATAATACATTAATTATTACTATTGTGAGACTTGATCATGGACTAAATTCTCAATGTATTAGCTACTTGACCTCTTTCACTAATTCATATATCTATTCTTTTGTCAAAATAGAAAGATTCTAATAGTATTTCAACTCAATATAGATATTGGCATCATAAAGATATGGAAGAAACTATTTATTGACATAGGAGATAATATCTCATTATAATGAGTTTCCTTTCTTCATAAAGAAATTTCTACAAATAACTTTCTTTTGAGTTACTTAATGTTGCACGCTAGCAACTTTGTAGATATTCAAATGTTATTGTTTGTCTTGGGACCTCACATATTTATCATGAAATAATGTCTTTTTTTGGAATTTATTTCACTCCTTGAAATGTGAAATTGGGATCATACTTGATATTTATTTTTTGGCTAAATATCCTTATATACATCATGTAGTTATTAGGAACTGCCAAATTTTAATCACCATTGATCTTAATTCAATCTGTTGATGAGATTGAAGTCACAAAATAAGAGTATCACCTATCAATTTTGAGATGTTCCTTGTTAATTGTGAGACTCTCTTTCTATAATTGATGGAATCCTTAATTTTGATATTCCTAATTTCAAGCATGATCAGTTGTGAATTTTAGAAGAACTTTGTAATGGTCTTACATTTACCTTAATAAGATGAGTCTCATGTAAAACTAATTTTCCATCATATTTAGAGGTTATTCTTTATATGTGATCACTCTTAATTAGTTTGATCACTCCCACTAATTATGGCAATCATAATAATTAATCACCAATTATGATTAAATTAACCTAAAAAAATTACTAACTCAATGCAAAACTCTTAATACAAAATAAGCATAATTACCGCTGAAGGAGCCAACAAACTATGATAAAAATCTTGAATTAAACATATAAAGTACATAACAAATGGGTTAGATGAATCCTTGTAATTTTAAACACAAGTGAATCTCTCAAACCATGCTTGGGGAGACTGTTTCAGCCCATACAATGACTTCCTTAGTTTGCACACCTAGCTTGCCTATTTTTCAGGGATGCTAGAGGCAACTTCATATATACTTCTTCTTTCAATTTGCCATTGAGAAAGGCACTTTTTACCAATCTAGATTTGTGGCTAGTGATAATAGAACTCTGATGGTATTTAGTTTTGCCATTGGTGCAAAAGTCTCTGTATAATCTATGCCATATGCTATGGTCTCATCTTATACTTATCAAGACATCTATCTCCTTTGTATTTCATAGTAAAAACCAATTTACATCCCATGGCCTTCTTTTCCTTGGGCAAGTCAACTACATCCTAAGTGTCATTGCCCTTTAAAGCTTTCATTTCTTCCATAATAGTTTGTCTCTATCCGGGATGAGCCAAAGCTTCACCTATGTTATTCAAAATCTTGACATTGTTAAGATGAGAGAGAAAGGCACAATATGTTGATGTGAGGACCAAATAAGAAATGAACCTCTTTATAGGATGCCTTGTGAATGTTTAGGTTTTTTTTCTAGATTGTAATTGACAAGTCAAGATCATTTTGTACTTATCCTCTTCACTTGCATTTTGCATTTCTTTTGGATTTGCCTCAAGTTCTAGTTCATGGAGTACCTCAGGTGATTAAGGAGCGTTACTTGTCTTGTGTCGCTGTGTATAGATTTGTAATGGCTTACAGATGTCTCCCCCTGAATCAATGTTTCCCTTATTACCTTCAGGCACTTCCTCACTCCCAGGTTCCTTAAGGATAGGAAAGAGGTCAAGCAGAAGTTTAGGTTTAGGTTCTATGTTATCATTTTCAATAAGAGATTCACTCCAATTCTCCCCTTAAATAGAGGACTGGGAATAAAAAGGGATTTGATGCAAGGTAACATGACATGTGACAAAGATGCATTTATAGACAAGATCATAACATTTATATCCTTTTGTGTTGAAAATGCATCAAACAACTTTTCTGTCAAGTTTGCTAGTGTGGTGAAAGAGGACATAGATAGGTCAACCAAATACTCATAAGGGCATGGTATTTTCCAGGTAAGGAAGATTGTAATCTTGGCATTCAATTGATGAGAAATGTGGTGATGGGAATAGCACCATCCTAATAGTACTTTGGTACATTATTGCTAAACATGATTGCCCTAACTATCTTAAGGATGTGTCTATTTTTTTCTTTCAACAATACCATTTTGTGTTAGATTTCAAGGTTTTGATGATAACAAAATAAGTTTTTAGGTTCTCTGCATAATTGTTAGGTTAATCAATCAAGTGTTCGATCACTAGTTAATCAAACATATGTCAGATAATTGATAGCTCTTTTTGAACCAAATGCTGTTAAGTTTGATCGATCAAGTGATAAATAATTCACTGTGATAGATAACTTGTTAGATAAATAAGTTGATCGATCAAATGATCGATCATTGATAACATTAGTTGATTGTAAGGTGTTTCAGGAAGTCATAATTGATAATGACTCAGATAAATTAGTAAGCTTCCTTGACTCAGTTACTGTGTTAAATAATTTATGAATTATCCATCATATCATCGATCAGTTCTTTATCGATAACTTGTTTGAACATTAGTTATCAAGTGAATTTTGTTAATCGATAATATGTTCTGACATATTCTCCTGTGTTATACTACAATATAAGCTCTTCACATTCCTTGATTGATCTAGTAATTGATCATTCGTTTATTGATAATGTGATCGATCATCATCATATCCTTCTGTATTGTTTTCATATAACTTATTCAATCAAAGCATTATTTTGTCACTTTCTAAGTCAAGCTTTTTACAACCATTAATTGATCACTTAATCAATTAATTATTAATTGATCACTTAATTAATCATCAACTTATCCTTGTGCATAACTGTCAAAGTATTCTTTAAACTGCTTTTTGATCACTTTTTCAATCAATCTTTTATCGATAAAGTGTTCTATCATCTTACTTTAAGAATAGTGTTCACAAAAGCGTAGTTTTATTGATAAACTGTTTGATTAAACGATTATCGATCAACTGTTCGGTCAATACATCATTTCATCACTCAAGCAGTTTTTCACGATGATTTTTCTTAAAACATATTTTCATTTTATCTTCAAGCTTTTCTCATCCTTCCTTAAACATATTATTCTCTTTTTAAGGAAACGAAGGCATACAAATTTGAAAGAAATAAGCTTTGCACAAAATTCAATAGTGCTTTACTTATCAAATTCATTTTGCTTATATTTTATCATTTATCGATCACTTGTTCTATCATTGAATGATCAATAATGAACTCCATAAATTAACACTTCTATTGAGTCTATTTCCTTTGTTAATTAATCGATAATATGATCGATCATAGGATTATCGATCATGACATCGAGCAAATAAGTTTATTTTACTTTTTGAGTATCGGATGATTGATTCCATATTTTCTAACTGATATTTCAATGTCAAAAATCATCACTTCTTCTGTTACTCATTCCTATTTTCTTGAAGAAGAAAACTTACTTGTACCAAGAGACTTATGTAGATTACAAAGCACAACAGTTATTTTATAGCCCTTAACCTACTGCGTTAGAAGCATTAATGGTGAACTACCGTTGTAACTACTAAACACGCATAAGCGATTTTCCAACGGCTAGAAGCTCTTGTGTCTAACAGATAAATGAAAATCACCAACTATAAATGGTGTGAAGAGCATTGAATGAGAAATTAAATACACGAGCTACCATCTGTTGAAATTTACTGTTGCATTCAATCCTCTGTTTTATCAAACTTCAGTGTTTATCAGTAATATACTCTGTGAGAGAGTTTGTTATTTCTTTACTCAATTCTGAGAGTTACTCAAGATTGTGGACTCTTGAGGGGTTGTAACCTTACAGGTATTAAGGAGGAGTGATCGAGAGATTCAACTACTATACTGAGGCACCAAAAGCTCGTTCAATCTTGGAGATTTAGTAGAAATCTTAGAGACGCTCTGAGGACTGGACGTAGGTCAAGTAGTTAAGATTGAACTAGTATAAACTATGTGTCTTCATTCTTTGGTGAAAGTTTCCAAACTTATCTCCACTATTTTATCTCTTTAGTTATTTTATTTAGTTAAATTTTTATATATAACCTAATTCACCCCCTCTTGGGTGAAGCTACTACTAATGTTTGGCATCAAAATAGGTCTCTTTCATAAAGACTTAACTGTCTGAAGAGAGATTCAATGGTAGGTTTTGGAGATAGTATACTACTCGAAGGATGCTTAACATCAAAACCACCAGGCATCAATGGTGAAAGCTTCACCTTCTAGAAAATAAGGATGAAGATATTTATTAAAGCAACAGAATACGATCTATGGGATGTGATAGAGCACGGGAACTATGTTCTGATAAACACCGTCAACGATCAACAAGTACTAAAGATCCTGAGAGAGTTTGGTGAAGAAGACAAAAGGCTCATGTTGTTGAATGACAAAGCCATCAATATGTTGACTTGTGCATTAAGCCAGAGAGAGTACTTCCGGGTTTTAAGCTTGGAAACAACTAAAGAAATATGGGAAGCTCTGGAGATTGCTCATGAAGGAACAACCGGAGTGAAATAGAGCAGAATAAACACTCTTACCACAGAGTTCGAGTTCTTTAGAATGAAAAACAGAGAAAGCATTCGAGACATGAAAGTAAGGTCCTCACATCTTATCAACTATTTGAATGCTCTCGGCAAAAAATACAGCCAAGAGGATCACATAAGAAAGATACTTCGTGAACTTACCAAAGAATAGGAATCGAATGTGACAACAATTGAGGAAACAAAAGGATAATTAATTGGCTCGATTGCTATAGTGTTCGGAAGCTTAGTAGAGTATGAGAGCAAGCAGAAATACAAGAAAGAGATGAATGAGAAAAATTGTAAAGGCATTGCTCTTAAAGCTCAAGAGAGTAAAGAGATGATGAAGAGGATTTGGAGGACAAAGAAATGGGCCTTATAATCAAGAGGTTTAAAAAGTTCTATAAGAACAGAGCTGGAAGGATGTTCTCCACATCTTAATCAGAGACCAAAAATTCGATAATATGCTTTGAATATAAGAAGCCGGGACACATTAAAGCAAATTGTCCTCAACTATCTAAGACTAAGGGCAAAGACGAAAAGAAAGAGAAGTTCATAAAGAAGAAGGCATTCGTAACATCAATTTGGGGAGATAGCTCATCTAAAGAAGATGATAATGACAATGAAGAAACAGCTAACATCTGTCTCGTGGCACAAAAAGATAGAGAGTCAGAGACTGATGAGGTAATCATTTCTGAACCTTCTTATGATGAATTGGAATATAAATATAATGCATTACATTTTGAATGAGTAAGAATAGCTAAGGAGTTGGTAAGCTCCAAAAAGAAGATAAAGATTCTTAAGGAACAAGTAAAGTAGAGAGAAGCTACACCTCCAACCTGCACAAAATGCGAGCAGAACAAGAAGGGAACTGAGGAGCTCACCAAAACACTACAGACATTCATAAAGGGTAGTGAAATGCTCAAAATGATACTGGGAGCTCAACAATGCACAATAGACAAGTCTGAGATAGGATATGATCCTAATCAGGATAAGAGAAAAGGAAAGAAGAAAAGTGGCGAACAATCATATTTGACATTCTTTAGAAACTCTGTTCATTTTTCTAATCCTTTTGCGTTATGTTCCTACTGCAACTGTAGGAGTCATACAACTTCTTCTTGTCATCACAAGAAGAAAGGAACCTAGAAGACATTAAAGTGGGTGCCCAAAGGTACATATGTACCCCGAACAAACCAGACTAACCAGAAAGGATCCAAGAAGGTATGGGTACCTAAAATGCGATTTTTCTATTGCAGGTATGTCTTAAAGCATCTAGAACAAACAAGTGGTACATTGACAGTGGATGCTCTAGACATATGACGGGGGATTCTAACAAATTCTTATCACTCAAACCTAAAGAAGGTAGCAAAGTGAGCTTTGGTGGAAATCAATCTGGAAGTGTCACACGCCAAATTTTGGGCCTAAGAATACACAGATTTGCCTAAGATAAGTAGGCTACCAAATCCCTATGAGCAGGAGTTCTAGAAATGTAAAAAGAAGGTTGAAGTGTTTCAGGGACTAAACTGTAAATAGAGAAAGTCCTAGAGACTAAAATGTAAAGAAAGTTAGAGGCTCCAGTGAAGTCTCAAGGCCCAAAAATGAGAAAAGAGGTTAGTTCAGACCAAAGCTTATGATAGAGGCCATAATAAAGTGATTTATGAGGTTTACTTGACCAGGGGCAAAACTGTAATTTTGGAAAGTTTCGGGCCAGGAATGGATAAAAATGGAAGTAATATTGAAAAATTCTAAAAAATTCTTAAAAATTCCAGAAAATAGAAAATGAAATTTTAAGGCTTGTATATGAGGAGAAATGACAAAAATGCCCTTGAGTTGACTTAAAAGGAATTTATAAGTTTATGGCTCAATTTGAGATATAGAGGTAGATTTAATTGTTTGAGTCATAAAGAAACCTTAGAAAATTATGGTAAAATGGGGATGTATGATCTAAAAGGCTGTAAAATTTATAAAATTAGTCGCAATCCTAGAAGACTAGTAGAATGGCTTTAACATTTTTTAAGGCTAGAATTGCAGTTTATGGGTTTGTTATGGGAAATTTAAAAAGAAATACTTATGGTCTGAGTTATGATCTGAGAAAATTCATAGATTTTCTATAAAATTAAATGAATTTTTTGATACAAATAGATGAATTTTTGGATTTCAGGATTGGATAAAATACTCCAGTCAAATATTAAATAATTAATGTCCCTTAATTAGGAGACAAAGTTAGAAAATATCTCAAATATTTTGAGGAAGAGAAGTTCAACTTGAATTCTCTTCTTCTTTCCCATGTGCTTGATTTATGAGGGTGATGAGTCATCATATGAGTCACCAGAAGATATTTTATGGGCAGTAGAAAAATTAGAATGTAATACGGGTAGGTGTTAGGCAGTTCCCTATCTACCTAGTAGAAAAAATCTCTACTATGTGACTTAATAAGGTTGACTAATTGGTCAATAGTGTTGACTATTTTTTCTCCTCCGCTCCTCTAATGTGGCACCATATATGTGCCTTTTATTAGCCAATATCAATTATTAAAAATACCCAGAGTTCTCAGAAAATTATGAAAAATTAAAAGATATTCTTTCAGGAATTATGGAGATTTATAAAATTATTTCCAACCCTAAATGATGAGGAGGTTAGCTTTAATTAAATTTAAAGCTAAATTAATATCAGTAGATTATCTGTTTTTACAGAAACGACAATTTAAAGAGTTGTAGGGGAGAAAAATTATGAAATTAATTAAACAATTTTCCTTTACTGAGATATAATTAATGGTGATCTGATATAAGAATTCTGAGATACTAGAATTTTTCAGCTATTAGATAAAATAAACCAATATTATATTAAGACTCAGTGGACTGTCAGGACAACTGGGATGGTAAAAATTTCTGACAGAATGTCAAGGACACATGTCATGGCCAAATTGGCTAAGAAAGGAAAAAAGAAAATAAAAAGAAAAAGAAAAAGAAAATAATAAATCAAGTTAGATTAAAATCTAATTAGTGCTAAGTAAGATGATCATGGTTAAGTCATCTTCCATAAGATTGTGACACATGGCAAACATGGTTCATTGGATGGCTAGGATTCAATCATCTATCTTTGAAAAGTCAAGCTTCTGGAAGGGTAATTAGTCAAGTTAATTAAGAATTAAGAGAGTTAACCTTGATTAAAGCCTAATTAATCTTAATGGATAAGAAGAGATGACATAAGCCCTAATGACTTACTATCCAAGTGTCAACATATTAGGCCACATAGCTTAAGATTTGTACATTTGGAAAGAGGTAAAAAATTGGAAGGCCAAGATCAAGTCTTATGCAAGAAGGGCATATGTGAAATTAACAAAACATGAAGCCTATAAATACCCCCCACATGTTCATTTTATGCAAGGCTATTCAAGTAGGGAAACTCTTGCAAAATTTCATTTAGAGAGAGAAAGAGAAGAGTTCTAGTGAGAGGAAGTCACTTGGAGGCAAGGTAAGCTTCTATAACTCTTCTATTTCCATTTATAATGGTTATATGTTGGTTTTATGCTATTTTGATGATGATGGAAAGTCATTTTCCTAGGAGAAAGTGCTACCCAAATTTTATCAAAATGGATAGGAAGGGTTTAGGTTATGTATGATTAAGATTAGTCATGGTTAAAGGTTAAGGATTAAGTGATCACATGTTAGTTTTGTTGAAAATCCTTTTTCCTATAATTATATATAGTGTTCGGCCAAGTCAAGTTCAATGGGAAGGGATTGGATTTTCATAAAAATAATATGATAAATGGATTCTACATGGAAAATTATGTAGGAAAGGCCTAAGAAAGTTCAAGAATCAAAGCTAGAAAAATAAACCCTAAAAATCAAGATAAAAAGGGGTTTAAGGGGTTATGTTAAGTTATGGAGTTGAAGTAATGCTTAATGTTGTGTCATTGGTTACCTAGTAGGCTATACACAACAAAGGGGCAAAGATCTAGTCAAGAAGAGAAATTCAAGGAAGGAAAACCAACAAGGTAGCGTTTGCATTCCATTGCTTATTAGAGTTACTATACATTGTATGTTCATTGCTATTTGTTATGATGTTATGCCATGATGCCTCCATGCATGTATACCTTGGTTTATGCAAGGTTGAGATGATATGTTGTGTTATGATATTATGTTTTTCCATGGCAAGTACATAATACTCAAGTATGTATGTATGCATGTAGCTTGAATTACATTGTGATGTGTAACCATAGTAATGTATACAATGTGCTATTAAGATTCTCCAAGAATCTTACCCCAATATTTAAACAAACCCTAGGGCCTTCAACCTCCAAGAGCAAAGGAAAAGAAGTGGCTATAGTAGAGAGTTAAGTTTTCCTTAAGAAGAAGAAGAATAATGGAGAACAACCTTATGTTGGATGAATGTAATTAAGAGTATGCTTTAAGGTTTTAAGTTATGGATATATGCTAGCTTATGTGTTAATATGTGATAACCGCACAAGAAGTTATGCCCTTCTAAACTTAGGTTAAAATAAGTGGAAAATAGAAAAATGACAAGATGAACAGTAACTTTTTTTCTATAGAACTTGGAATCACTTAATTTTGATTTTTTTTTACAATTAGTTATGATTTCTCAAAGTTTGGTATATTTTAGGAATAAATAGTAACTCGAAAAAGAAAATCTTTAAACTTAATTTTTCATAACTTATAGTCTTCAAAAGTGATTCCAAATGCTTCCACAAGGCAAGTTAATTAGTATAAACGTAAGGTGTTATAGGAAGAATTACTGGAATTGGAGAAATAGGAAGTGACAGAAGATTGAAAGTCGAAGACATGCGCTACGTCAAAGGTTTATGTCACAACCTGCTCAGTGTCAGTCAGAATACTAACAAAAACAATTGGGTGATTGATCGGGCTCAGATTGTCACCTTTCGAGTCGTCAAAAATTGTGATTGCACCAAATAATGTAGTATAGGGAACAACCGATTGTTCTTCTCGAGGAGCGCTTTATTGGAAAACAACCTAGTCTAAATTGGTAATAAAAAACATGATGACTTGGGTTAAAAAATAGGGATTTTCAACTATTTAAAGTGGTACAATAAATGAAAAGTATAGAGAATTAAATATTTTTGGTATTTTAATTGAATGAAGAAATGTTTTGGATTAAAAGGGAATTATGGTGAAACAGTCTCTTGATGATGAAAACTCAACTATCACTACTCTTTAAAATGATTTGGGAGTTTTAGAAAATCTCTGAGTCTACAGAAAACCCCAAGCAATTACTTAGGTCTAATGTCTTAATTAATGAAAACTCACTTTAATCAAAGGTAATTAACATCTCTTAAAACATTGTTAGAAACCACTTAGAGTGCAGATCAACAGATGATGCAAATGTCCTCAGAAAGTCAATTAACAATCATTGAAAACCAAGTATACAGATTAATCACCAATGATCACTGATAATTAAATGAACACAAGGATTCAAAACTGATATATATATATATATATGAATCAACATTATCAGCATCCAATCCAAATACATTCAATAGTCTAAACAAGAGATTTACAATCATAAATCAAGTATGAAATAGATGCAAAAATCCCTAAATCTAGAAATCTCTAACGCAGAATCAAACACAAGTTTAGACCAATAACTCCCCTATTAGGTTCTTGAGCTCAAGCTTTCTCTTCCATTACCAAGAGGCTAATGGTTTAGCTTCTCATGCCTTCAAACCGATTGCAATCGCTCTAGGAATGAACAACCATGGTTGATGCTAAAAACGGGGTTGGAAAAATGGAGAAGAAGGCGGTTGAAATGCTTTTAATCGGTTTAGAAATGTAGAAAATAATGAATAGATGAAGAAAAATAGAGGTTTTGAGTGTAGGATCAATAGAGGCTTGAGAGAGAATGGAGGAGGCTACTTTCCTTGCAAATTTACAGAATGGGAGGCTCTCTTTTCGTGATGGCTACCTCCTTTAGGTATAAAAGCTCAGAAACCTATTCCAAAACGCACAGCTTCACTTAACGCACTCAGGTCATGACTTCAGGGGTGTTAGGTTGTGACTTGGGGGGCTCAGGTTGCAACCTCAGAAGTTTCATGTCACGACCTGAGAAGACAAAGAGTTTTCAACTTGACTTAGGTCCAAAACGCGCAATTTCATTGAAAGGGTATCCAGGTCGCGACCTCTAAAGTCCATGTCACGACTTGGGGAGGCAGAACACTCTAAACTCTTGTGTTTTGGTCCTTGTAACCTTGTGGCTCCATCGATGCTCCATCTTGGGTCTTGGATCCTTCTCCAATTGCCCAAAAATCATGACAAAGAGCTTTGTAAAGACTAACTGATTACAAATCAAGGCAATTACAATTAAGGAGAGAAAAATTAACCCTTTTTACCTCTTAAACAGCAAAATGCAATGCATGGCTCAATGTAATCAAATGGATATAAAAGTATGCATAATGCGGGTAAAAGTGTTGCAAAACATTAGAAAACACTTGAGAAAACTATGTAAAGATTGGGCTCTATCACTCCCCCACACTTGAACCTTTGTACTCCTGGACAAAGACTTGAATCATTCCCAAGAAAGTACGACTAAAATTAGGGAAACTAGCATTTTTAAAAGTGATCTCAAGAACTAATCAATCAACATCTTTTAGGGAGGCAAGAATGATGACATGGATAATACCAAGTAATTAGATACAAAGTGCAATTGACTTTAAATGCATGAATAGTAGAGATTTTCTCAGAGGTTATAAGTGTTTGATTCGCTCATCTCTCCTCATTGGGGTTCTTTTCTCTTAAACATCCAAGCAGTAAAACATTTTACCATAAGCTTGTAATAGCTCTAAAATCTCCACTACTACTCTGCATTCATGTTAAGAATCAAGAGGACTTTTAAGGTTATAGCGATGGAAAGGCTAGATGGAAATGAAATCGAGTGTCAAAAATTAAAGAAAGGTGAGCCAATATCATCAAATCTTAAACAAGGAAGTTCATATTCTAACCTTCTACCACTAAGGGTCTACTTTATTCAACTTTATTTTGTTGCTATAATCTATGTATATAAAAAGTATTTCTTTACTCTATTTGTTCTTTTTGCATTTTTTCTTTTTTTTTAAATTGAAATTCCCAATAAAAATCCATGAAGGTCAGAAGGTTGTATTTATCAAAATGAAATTAACTCAATCAATATCATAGTTCAAACACTCGAAATGATGGATGAAATGAAGGAAGTGTAGGATCGAAAGGGTTAAGTAATGGATAGACGGTTGTAGGTTGTGTTTGGGTAGAAAGGTGTAGAAAAAAATACCTCTATCATATTCAAAATCATAAATGCAAACATAATCTTGACTAAGAGCTAAAACAAGTTCTAAAGAATATAAATCACACGAATAATCACATCAAAATAGGGATTAAGGCTCAAGAATATCCTTCCACCAAGGGTTTCATATCTCAATTGCTCATACAAGAAGTTTCAATCAATATGCATTAGTCACGAGGCATTAAGACACTTATCACAAAAGTAATCCATAAGGTGAGGATTAAAAAGATCAAAATAATCACTTAAGAACATGCTTGAATCTCAAAAGTGACTATAAAGTCTTTAGAGAAATCATTTTCAAAATCCAGTGTTCTTAAAAGTCCAGGGATAGGTATAGTTTTAGAGAAAAACTGTTTAATGCAATGAAGGTCGATTAAAAAGGCAATGGTTTGCTTGAAAAAGATATAAAGGTAGCTTAAAATAAAAGTTCCTCTTACACAGCATTGCAAAAAGCAAAGAGAAGGAAAGTGGTGCATAATAAATGAGGCCAGGTCACGACTTAAAATCAGTGAGGTCATGACTTAAGTACACAGAAACACCAAGTCAGGAAAAAAGGGGTTGAGGTCGTGACTTAAAATCAGTGAGGTTACGACCTGAATTCATAGAAAGCCCTCCCTTGCCAAAGCCACACCTCAAGTCGCGACTTGAAGCAGTAAGGTCATGACCTAAGGGCACAGAAACTACCAACAAAAGTTTTTCAAAGCTTGGCCAACATTTAACAAGTAAAAACCCTTACAGCAAGCACCAAAATAAAAAGAAATGATCTAATTCACAGCAATTCACCATCCATGATCAATTCAAAGCCAAATAATAATGATGAAATATTGGATTTTTGAAAAATTTTTGCCAAAAATTCTGAAACAAACACAGAAATGATGCAACACTGGGAAACAGCAAAGCAATGCCTCCCCCATACTTAAACTTAACAGTATCCCCATTATCAAAGGAGAAGGGAAAAGAACAGTAGCAACCACAAAAAAGAATACAATAAACCAACTATTCATTGTAACAAAGTTTAAATACATTAAAGTGAAGCCTTTAAGTACTGAGTTTACAAGAAAGAGCAACAAAATAAAAAGAAAAACACAGAAACAAAACAAAAAAACAAAAAGCTTTTAAAAGCAAAGCTTTCAATCCTCCTCTGCTCTTCTTTCCTCTTTTGCCCTTACATCTTCTGCTTGGACATTGGCTTTTCTTATTTCAGCATCAGCAGCAGCAGCAGTACCAGAAGATTACCGCGGACCCCCACTGAAGTAACTGGAGGCAGGAATGGTGTTCTCCCAAAAGGCCAGTTCATACTCTTAAGGAAAGTTGACCTTGAGAGCCCTGACCATCTCCAACATCAGAGGATCCATAAACCTCTACCTTCTAAACTAATGCGACATGGAGATAGCTTTGTAAGCGTCAAACTCCTTCCTCAGATTTGTCACTTGCTGACTGAGCTAGGTAATTTGCTCACTCAAAGAGGCAAGGCTGAAACTAGAGCCATCTTTAGCTGCCTCCTCTTCTAGACCTTCCTTTGCCACCCTCTTTCCTCTCTTCCTCTCTCTGTTGGATTTGGAGGTGACATATACCTAGTCATGATAGGGTCCAAGAGAGAGTCAGACTTGTGCTCTGGTATCCCTTTCGCTAAACACAAATCGGTAATAAAGTGTGGAAATACCATAAGGGTCTGGACATTGTTGATACAATGATCAATCTGGTCCAAGGCAATAATGGGGATGTCAACTAGTTGTATGGTCATCAGGAGGTGCAAAAGGAGCATGCCCTCTTTAGAGACATCAGAAATGTGGGCTAATGGCATTACGTTGTAGGTCATGAAGTTCAGCCAAATCCCAGCCTTATCATTCATGTTCTTGCACTCAAAGACGTTTCTCCCACTTTCCTTCACAGTCCAACCAGCTCCTTCTACTTTGATGGTTTGGAAAACCTCTTGCCAGTTAACTTTATCAAGTCTAGTCTTCCATCGCTGGTATTTGCAGATAGGGACATCGGGCAACTTGTAGAACTTCTTAACAGCTTCTCGTGTTAAATAACATTCACCACCTTTGAAAATGATTCCCCTATGCCCATCCATGGCAAAGCAAGTAAAGAACTCTCTCACCAATGTCAGATTGGCCTTGTTCCTCTTCTTCATAAGTTCCTCAAGGCCTCTTGCCTTGGCAAGCTCATAAAAGTAGTACTACTTGGTTTCTGGAAAATACCACTCTTGAACTACCCCTCTGTTGGCAAACAGTTACATGGCCTCCTTCCTTGAAAGTTTGGTCTCCTCACGAGGGCGAAGCCTTTTCGAGCTTGACTACTCAGGGTTCTTAGTTCGAGGCATCTAAGTGCAAAGTAAACACATAGCAAACAACCAAGGTAAACATACAAAAACAAACAACCCTAGAGAAGAACTAAAACCTACACTAAGCCCAAAAAACAAGCACTCCCCCATACTTATCCTACTGTTACTCCTTTTTAGACTCATTTTTAGCAAAACCTCAAAAGTTGATTGGGATACTCACAGTTCAAACCCATTGTGAAAAGCCTGAGAAAGCTCAATCATTTAAAATTTCCAATTGCCTAAAACCAGCTTTTTTGCAATTCCTTAATAGGTAAAGTCAAAATCCATTGAGAAATTTTTAGTTTGGAAACAACAAGGGTGAATCAGAAGTTCAAAGGTCTTCTATAAGCTCAGGTCGCGACCTTGTAACAGTGAGGTCACGACTTGAACAGACAGAGAAAAAATTTTGAATTCAGAAATGTTTGAGGTTGTGACATGAAAACAGTGAGTTCAAAAAAAAAACAGAAGAAACCAGTTTTCCAGAAACCAAAAGTTTATAGCAAATGTGATCCCAAGCAGTTTGAAAAAAAGTTAAACGGCATTTTAAACGTCCAGCTAAGACTCCACTAAATCAAAATCAAAATCAAAACCTAGAAACTAAAACCCTAGAAAACACAGAACTAAACTGAATTAGAAAGAAGAAAAAGAAAAACAGAGAAAACCTTAAAAGAGCGACAGAAAAAATGGTGTTCATTGAAGAATCGCTTGAAATGCGGACTGCAAGGGATGAATTCTAAAGGCAAGAAAGCAACAGCAAGCACAAGGGAGCAGGTTGGCATTTAGGGAGATGAGGGGGGTGAAGAAAAGACAGATTTTTGAAGAAGAAGAGCAGTTTCAGTTGAGAAGATTGAAAGGGGAGGCAGTTACAAGAGAGGAGAAGTCACGACTCAAAAAGGCAGAAGGTCAGCGTGGGTTATGGAGAGTGAACCTGTGAGGGAAGCAGCAAAGGAGAGTTATGCGTGGTTTTACAAAGGGAGGCTAGGGTTTTAGGTCCTTGGGGTGAATCAGGTTGGAATCTAGGGTTGGTTCAAAGGGTAAAAAGGTAACTAGGGTACAGATAAGTAAGGATAAAGAGGTGAACTTGGTGAAAAATTCTGACTTTTCATGTCAGGTCGCGACCTGAGGTATATGAGGTCGCAACTTTATCAGACAGAGGGGGATTTAGGGTTTTAAGAAGGCTCCAGGTCGCGACCTCAACTCACAAAGAGCCCTTACCCAATTTCTTCCCCAAGTTTTGACCTTGAAAATTGAGGTTGCAACTTCAATTCACAGAGGACTCCCCTCCTCAGACTAACTTCCACGTCATGACTTGAAAACAGCTAGGTTGCAACCTGGGTTCATAGAGAGGTCTCTGACATTCTAGACCTTGAAAAACTTTAATTCTAAGTCCCTAAACCAAAACCACTCACCAAAATGTCTACCATAACAACCCAACTTAGCAACCCATCACCAAATTCTTCAACAGTTCAATACGAAACTTCAAAAATAAGTGATGGAAGACTGGGGAAAAATTCAAAAGTTTCAAAAATTTTCAATAAAAATTTTTTTAGCAAGTTCCACAAGAACTACCTATAATAGGGAACAACCCAACAAACAAAGCACAAAACCACTTTCAAACCTCCCTTCACCACACACTGAAAGTAATGTCCACATTACAGCACACAGTCACACCCAACAAAGGTGGAAGTTGTGAAGTTCAGTTCGAGACTGAACCATAACACGTCACCTCTATAGAGGGGGGAAAAAAGCTAAGTGCAAAGGTGGGAAAATTCAAGAATGCAAAGAAATGTGTGGTAGTGACAGAATATAAGAATAATCACAATCACATCAAACTCAAGGCTAGGGAAGATTATTGAAAACAAACATAACAAACAGGATTTAAAAAACTACTTCTATTGGGGACATCCCTTTCACAGCCTCAAGCAGATATAGCAAGATAATTTGAGCACAAGTAAATTCATGTGAAAAGTAAGAGATAAAGAAAAGGGACGAGTTAGCCTTAAGAAGGCAGGGTGGGCTCTTCGTAGAGCTTAAGGAGATGATCGTTGCACTGGAACAGTTTACCTGTGGTCTCCTCCTTGAGCTTTATCATCCCAAAGTTGTGAACTTTCTAACAATATATGGGCCATCCCAGCTTGTCTTGAACTTACCCTTCTTGAATTTGACAAGATGTTGGCCATCCCGTAATACTTTATTGCCCTCCTTGAACTGCTTCCTCAAGATGTTGGCGTCATGGACAAGCTTAGTTTTCTGCTTATAGATGTCCGAGCTGTTGTAGGCATCTAACGGCATTTCTTTCAGTTGTTGAATTTGAAGGAGTCTGTTTAGGCCAGCTTCCTCCAAATTGGTGTTGCAGCTCTTAACCGCCTAATATGATCTATGCTCCAGCTCCACCAAAATGTGACAAGACTTCCCATAGATGATCCGGTATAGAGACATTCCTATTGGTGTCTTGTAGGCAGTACAGTAGGCCCACAGTGCATCGTCTAGTCTTAAGATCCAATCTCAGTTAGAGGGCTTGACAATACGTTCCAGGATGCGTTTTGTCACACCTTACTTATATAATACCTTAGAGTCCATTTAGAATTATTTTGGACCACATTGGATGGTCTTGAGCTTAAAAATCTCATTTATGATATTACTTTTTAGAAATTACTGTTTACCGTGCAATTTTTATATTACAGGTCCAACTTTAAAAAATCATAACTAATTCTAGAAAAATCGTATGGAGGTGTTCCAAAATTCTATGGAAAGCTCTTTAAGGGAAAAATATCCAATTGACTAATCTTTGCCAAATTTGTACAGTTTATTAGATAAAGTTTACAATTCATTTGGTAAAATCTAGAACTTTCAGATTTTGTGCCTCAACTTTGGAAATTCGTATCTCCTTGTGTACACATCCAGTTAAGGCAATCTACCTCTCATTTTAAAGCTTGAGATGTGTACTATAAGCCTGCCAAATTTTGTGACTTAACTCGCTCATTTAATGGGTCAAACTGGCCTTTTGGTTGTGGAACTAATTTTATAAATTAGTGCAACCTCTCAACCATTTAATCTCATTTTTGTGTACATTTTTGAGGTCTCTTAGTATTTTAAATAATTACCTCAAACGGTATACCTTTTACCGGCCATAACTTCATAAATTCCATTTAAGTTGCCTCAGGGGTATTTTTGTCATTTCTCTTCACAAAAGAGTTTTAAAATATTATTTCCCATTTTTTGGGATTTTCTTGGAATTCTCTGTATACTCTTCCATTTTTACCCCTGTTGGTCGTAACTTTCTGAATTTACAGTTTAGTCCCTGTTTGGACTTAACTTCATACAACCATTTCTTTGTGGTTTCTATCTTAACCTTTAGCTTGTTTCTAGCCTCTTTTCTCTTCTTGGGCCCTTGAGACTTTACTGAAGCCTCTAACTTTGATTACACCTCAACCCCTGAAAACTTTCACTTTGCAGTTTAGCTCCTGAAACTGCTTTGACTTTCTTTCTCATTTTTGGGACTTCTGCTAGAAAAGGCCTAGCAGCCTACCTTCTTTAGGCTACTTCCAGGGCTCCTAGGCCTCAAGATTGAGATTTGAAAATTCTCCCCCTCTTTTAAACATTTCGTCCTCGAAATTTCAGGGCTAAACCTTTAGTCTGACTATCTTTAAGAGGTTACTTGAGGAGAATGTCCCTTTCTTTCTCCCTATTTAGCATACCTGAATATATCCTAATCAGGGCTTATAGCTCTAAAATCTCAAACGGTTCTACGTACTTTATTGTTAACTTTTCCGCTTTAATGGTTTCGGCCTACTATTGGCGTAACTTTCTATCTACTCTGAGTCGTAAGCAACTTTTGCTTAAATAGCTATATTTGCTCAGAGGTTCAGTCGATTGCATCTGGACCTCAATTTCCCTTTCTCCAAGTTCTATCTAGCAAATTGGGAATCTACAATTTCTCCCATATAGAGCTTCGAATGGGACCGTTTGAAGGCTGGAATGATAGCTACCACTGTGAGCAAACTTCGCCCGTGGCAGGTACTTATTCCAGTTTTCTTTAAAATCCAAAACATATGCCCTCAACATGTCTCCTAGGGTTTGGATCGTTCACTTTGTTTGCCCGTCTGGTTGCGGTAATAAGCCATACTGAGACTCAACTTGGTTCTTATGGCTTATTGCATCTTTTCTAGAATCTGGACATAAACCTTGGGTCTCTATTTGGCACAATATCCTTTGGTACCCCATGAAGTCTAATGACCTCCTTAATGTATAGCCTTGCTAATTTCTCTGGCAAATACTTTAACTTTGATTGCTAGGAAATGGGCTAACTTGTCAATTGATCAATTATGACCCATATCTCGTTGTAACCTAATGACGTGCGAGGTAATCCTACAATAGAACCCATAGAAATGCTATCTCATTTCTACTCAGGGAGATCTAGGTTTACAGAAATCCTAACTATCTTTGATGCTCTATCCTTATTTTCTAGCACGTGAGGTATCTTGTCATATATTGGGTGACATCTTGTCTCATACTGGGCATTAAAACCTCTGCTTAAGGTCTTGGTACATCTCGGTCATTTCTGGATGAATCATGTGCTTGCTTTTATATACCTTATCAGGAATTTGCTTCCTGAAACCATTTACTAGAGGGACATAAATTCCTTTTTATATTTCAATATTCCCTTAGTGGAGATTTTAAAATCTCTTATCTCATTGTTTAGTACTTTAGCTCGAAGGGTCCTTGCTAACTCATCCTTTCTTTGAGCTCTCTCAATTTGATCAGTCAACAAGAGCTTCGTTCCTGCTCCTTCTGCTATATTAGATGTCAATTGCATCTGATAGATAGGACCCCAATCCTTTATATCTTTTAACAATTCACCCTCTTTAATCATCAGGGTTGCCACCTGTACTACCTTCCTGCTCAAGGCATCAGCCACTCCATTGGCCTTTCCCGGATAATACTTGATCTAGTAGTCATCGTCATTGAGTAGCTCCATCTACCTTCTTTGTCTCATATTTAGCTCTTTCTGATCTTGTAGGTACTTGAGACTCTTATAATCACAGAACAGTTCTATGGTCGCCTCATACAACTAATGCCTCCATATCTTTAAGGCATAAACAATCATTGCGAGCTCTAGGTCATGTGTTGAGAAGTTCTCCTCATGAGACTTTAGCTGTCATGAGGCATAGGCAACAACTTTGCCTTGCTACACCAGTACACATCCCAATCCCTGTTTACTCACATTTGTGCACACTACATACAGTAGTGTCAGATCAAGGATCACTAGTACTAGAGCGGAGGTCAGCCTTGCTTAAGCTCTTGAAAGCTTGCCTCATACTTATTGTCCCATACGAATTGCTGAATCTTCCAGAGGAGCTTGGTTAGTAATTGGGCAATCCTAGAAAAGTCCCATAGTAACCTGCCAACCCTAAGAAACTTCTCATCTCTGTTACTATCCTGGGTTGCTCTCAGTTGAGCACTATCTCAACTTTACTGGGATCCACGGCTACACCTTCTTTCGTAATTATGTAGCCTAGGAATCTAACTTCATCCAACTAGAACTCATATTTACTGAGCTTAGCAAGGAGCTGTTTCTCCTTTAGTTTACTCAAGATAGTCCTTAATTGCTGCTTATGTTCCTCTTGAGATTTGGAGTACATAAGGATGTCATCGATAAAGACTATGACAAACCAATCTAAGTACAGACAAAAATCTAGTTCATATAATCCATGAAAGTAGCAGGGGCATTCGATAACTAACAGTATCACTAAGAACTCAGTGTGTCCACAATGGGTCCTAAAAGCAGTCTTCGGAACGTCCTCAGCTTTTATCCTCAGCTGGTGGTATCCTGATCATAAATCAATCTTGAAGAGTATCGTAGCTCTAACCAGCTAGTCTAATAAACTATCGATCCCCGGTGTAAGATACTTATTCTTTACCGTTACCTTATTCAGCTCTTGATAGTTTACGTACAACCTTAGACTACCATCCTTCTTCTTAATAAAGAATACTGGAGCACCTTAGAGAGATACGTTAGGTCTAAGGAATCTCTTTTCTAACAGCTTCCTTAACTATTTCTTTAACTCTACCATCTCATTGGGAGTCATTCGGTAAGATACTTTCAATATTATCTTTATAGACCTTACTCAATCCTTTTGTCAACTTCAGACTTTCTTTGTTTATCTTAACCTGGTCTTCTATCTTGCTAAACTTAGTGCATTCTTACCGAAAATGGCTAACATTTCTAGTTTTTGCACTCTCTTACATTACTTCCCAGGGTTACCCTTCCTCGGGCTACTCTTGCCTAAGCACGCTTAATTGAACAGTGTTGACAGGAATCTAAAGCACTGATACTGATAGGCTCGAACCCTGGTACTTTTCTGTCTTAGACCCTTCTTATTCTACCTTTAGTTAGGTCTTTCCAGCTTACATTCCTGACTCTAGCCTCTTTTTAAGGATCTGCCTATCAATACTCAGTTTGTCACTGTATCACAAGGGGTTCTTTCCGTATTTAGAGCTAGCCTGAATACCTTTTGTTCAGGTCTTATAGCTCTAAATTTTCTAACTTTGGCTTTCTTCTTTTAATCTGAAGAAAATTGAGCTTAGCCTAATCAATGATAAGGCTATTTAGAAGTCATGGGTACTCTCTCTGTGCTAGTTTACCACTAAAAGAGGTTTCTGTATCTTAAACTCATCCCTGGTTTTCATCTTCCCAAAGAGGTATTGTACACTTATTCCTATGGCTCAGCCACTTTCCTTTAGGCTCAGTCTATTGTGATCTCGGGAGCTACTATGCTCTACCATAAGCCTCTTTAGCATCCATGGTAGCCTTGGAATACTATCATCACTTTGAGCCATTTTAAGATCTCTGGGAAACTCTGACCATAGGGTTGAGTAATAAAATAAGTCACCTTTACTTAGTTGGTAACTTGACTGATCATTCCCCAAGATTGTTCCAATAGCCAATATCATTCTCTTAGGCCTTATTCAATTCTCTGGGCCACCTATCTGCCTCTTTAGGTGCCCAAGCCAATCTGACTTAGGAGTTCTCTTACTCCTCTAGCTACTTTTACCATTCTTAGCTACTTTAGAACAGTACAGGGAGAGGACTTATGCAATTTCTCTTTCTTTTATTTCACTTTTAGTATGAGCATACTCCAACATACATAATGTCTGGTATTTCAGTGCAAGGAATGCAAGCTCTTACTGGTTGCTATGTCTGTAGCGTGCCAACCAGACATCTTATCCCTAAAAAAGGAGCCTCTCATCTTGATACAACTAATTCTAGAAGTCATAGGGAGAGGACTTATGAGGTTCTCTTCTTTCTACTTGTCCTTCTTTGTTAAGTTCAGGGACATTGAACTTTAGCTTTGTTCTTGGCTAGTCATGCTTTCATTAGGGTAAAGTCAACTCTGCTTGCCTTGCCTCAGCTGCTTCCTTTTCCTGTGCGGAGAGGGTATCTTGCTCCATCTAGAGTAGTGTCAACCCTGGCTCGGACGACAAATCTCCCAATTTCTCTAGGAAGACTCACAGCCACGACCAAATCCCTTATGAAGGGTGCCTCTCAACCCAATCCCAAGTGACTGAGTATCTCTTAACATTATCATGAACATGCCAACCTCATAATGCTAGTTCCCCACATATCTATCTATCTTATTCTCATCTCTTTCTTTTCTTCTTGATCCCCAAGAATTCCACTAGGGTTATCCATCTTGAGTTTACTATCTCCAAGTTCCTATTTATCTGTTCAGGGACTTGAGATAGCTACTCTATCATGGTGCCCCAACCCTAATGAGGCTGTAAGAGTTTGTCCAGCTTACGTGGCCACTACACCCTCTTAGTGGTGTACAGACCCTACCTCTAACTATCTTGTTCAACTCCTTATCATTACTCTTCCTCTTAAAAGGGAATCTGATCGCTCTAAATAGTGGCTACCTCTCTCTCTAATCTCTATCAGTTTTACTCTCAGTGACCTCATAGTCTATCAAGTCTTGCTGAGATACCACCTCAGCATCTAAGAGTCACTGTCTTTATTCGTCACGACCAGAATTCTTGTTCGCTGCGATGAAAGTCACCACTTCCTCTGGTAATCATTTTTGTATTCGTTCATCACCACTGATGCCCTTGGTTTATCATGACGAAACATACTTTCCCTTAACCTCTACTAGTCTTACCTAGATTCATTCATCATAGCATTGCCTGCTACTTGAAGGACTTCCATGTCCTAGTCTCACTATGATCCCCATGTAAGTTAGCTACTTCCTTTCAGCCAATTGAGGAAGGGTCTGGGTTACATCTCTAGGCCATTAATACTTTTGGTTTCTTCTATCCTTAGGGACCACTGATAGACAGAAAGCTATCTTTAGTTCTTTCTAGCATTTTATATCTATTTAGAAATCAAAGATAGCTATTTTGATCATGCTGCCTTAACCTCATATCAAGGCTACACTAACTGTATCTAACTTAGGTTGCCACTTGACCCTTTTCTTCTAGGGTTTAGACTTATACATCTATCTGACTTATAAGCCATTATCCTTTCTTTATCTAGAGGGGAAGTCTCTTTATTGTTAAACAGTGGCGACCTTCCTTAGCTTATGATTTCTTATCATCATTTATTTGTTCCTTTCTAATTGAGGACTCAAACATCACCCCTTAGTGATTCTCAATGCTTTATTTTCTTTAGAGCATTCACCTCCAATCCATAACCTTAGTTGGACCTTAGCAAGTATTCCATTACTAGCTCTTACCTGAACTAGGCTTTTCTACATCCTTGCAGATAGTTCTCTTTTTTCTATGCCAGAATCTCTACTCTAATACCAAAAGTGTCACACCTTACTTATATAATACTCCCTCTGTTCCTTATTATAAGAGACGAATAACCGAATTACGTTGATAAAAAAAACAGTTAAAACTAGTTAAGAACAATTAATGTGTAAAAAGTATAATTTTTTTTACAAAAATGCCCTCATTAATAAGGAGAGAGAGCATGAGAGAGAACAATGGTAAATTATTAAAAGAAAGAGAAGTGGGAAGGAGAGAGAGTGTGAGTTGGAGACAATAAATATGGGTAAAATAGGAAATCAACACAAAAAAGTAGAGACAACTTTTAAGTGTCTCTTATATATAGGAACATGCCATAAGCATCAAATATCTCTTATAATAAGGAACGGAGGGAGTACCTTAGAGTCTATATAGAATTAATTTGGACCGCATTGGATGTTCTTGAGCTCAAAAATCTCATTTAGGGCATTACTTTTTGGAAATTACTGTTCATTGTGCAATTTTCAGATTATAGGTCTAACTTTGAAAAATCATAACTAATTCTAAAAAAATTGTATGGAGGTATTCTAAAATTCTACAGAAAGCTCTTTCAATGCTCTTTAAGGAAAAAATATCCAATTAGATTTATCTTTGCCCAATTCATATAGTTTATTAGATAAAATTACGGTTCATTTGGTAAAATCTAGAACTTCCAAATTCTGTGCCTCAACTTTAGAAATTTGTATCTCCTTGTGTACACATCTAATTGAGGTAATATACCTCTCATTTTAAATATTAAGATGTTTACTATAATTTTGCCAAATTTTGTAACTTAACTCGTTCATTTGATAGGTCAAACTAAAGCTTGAAACTAACTGCTCCAGGTCCTACGTTCTATCCTTTCACCTTTGCTTGCTTTAATTCTTTTTATTTCTTTGGCATACATAACTTGGGTTTATTCTTTTCCATTCATGCTCATACATTTTCATACATGCCATAAGCGTTCTATGTGCATAAATTGCACTAAGGCATCCATAAACATAATTTACAACGTAAGAGAATTATACATTGAACATTAATCTCATTCATTAACATCAATAATTCTCCACTTTCTTTTCTTTGCTTCTCATGCCATTATTGCCTATCATTGATTGACCTAAATGGTTGGTTAGAGAGGGGGTGAGATTCAAGAGAATCTCAGTAGCAAACAATACCATATTAATCATGCTAGATGGATGCTAATGCACTACACATAACTTGTTTATTCTCTTGTTAATTAGTGATATATTAGCATGCTCAAAGCTAACTTCTTGATGCATGGCCATGGAGATATAATCTACTCATCATGAATAGCAATTACAATAGCTAAAATATGTCACAATAATATTCAAATAACATGTAGACAGCAACACACAAGCATACAACATCAAGTAATGATAATAGGTAAGTTCACTACCTTGCAAAAGCTTTCCTCTTACTTTTCCTTTGACTCTCTTGACTTTCCAACCATGTGGGTATTTAGTCAACATCAAAAAATATCATCTTGGATGTTCTAAGGTCCTAAACATAATCACATTGATCATACAATCTATTAGGACTAAGAGATTAAATAAAGTTCAAGACTAACCTTTTTAAACTTAACCCTTTTCTCTTAATTTTGGACTAGTGTTCTAGCTTTGTAAAAATTGTTCTCTTAGACTAATCCTACACAATTTTGCCCAAAGAATCCAAATATGAGCTTATATTAATGAAAAGAAAACTCCTTCCCTAAGAAACAGTGTTGGCCAAATAGGGGGGTTTGAAATCCAAAAATTCAAACTTTAATTCCAATGCTTCCACTGCTTGTTCTTTAGGTTTATCCTACACTATTTTTCATTTTAAACACAATGAAAGTATCAAAATTATGAAAATCTCATCCTAAGTATAGATCTCATATTGGCTGAACAGTACCCTTCCTTAAACAATCATGAAATCTTTTAAACAACAACTCAAAACCACTTGAAGCAACCTTGAATCAATGGGTTTTAACTAGATATAACATCAAAACTTCCTTCCCCTAACTTTATATAATTCATCCAGCATCATGCCTTAAGAGAAATCAAACTTTTCAACCATAAAAACCAAAGATTCAAAGCAAGAAGCAGGAGGGAACAACTTACTAACCTTAGATCCAAACTTGATTGATTAAAGTCGGTATCTTCCTCTTGATTTAAGCTTCAAGAATCAAAATGGCAAGAGTTTTCCCTCTTATTCTCCATCTTGGCTAAAAAATGTGAAGGAGGGAGGGTCTATTTATAGCCCAAACTTTGGCTTGAATGGACCAAAATGCCCTTAGTGGCTAATAGAAGGAGTAAGGGTAATCTTGGAACTTCAAATGCACTTTTGCATTATCATTGCATCATCTTCTTGCATCATCCTTACATCATTCTTCTAGAAGGTGTCAAATGTCACAAATATGGTGGAGGAGAAGGGAGATTAAATCCTAGCCATTAAATCAAAACTTAATCCTTAAGTTTCTTCTGAATTTACTAAGCCCACGTTTCTCCGGCTTTCTTGATGGCCTTCCAGAGCTCAAAAAATTCTCTTGTCTACTCCATAAATTCCATTTTATTCTAGAGAATATCTATAAATTTCATCAAGCTATAACACTTCCTTTAAGCTTCGTATAAAATTCATTTACTAAAATGCCCTTTTATCGGCATAAACGGATTTTTAATTTATTAAAGCCATTCTACTGGCCTTTTGGTTGTGGAACAAATTTTATAAATTAGTATAACCTCTCAACCATTTAATTTCATTTTTGTATACATTTTTAAGGTCTCTTGCTATTTTAAATAATTACCCCAAACAGTCTACTTTTTACCGGCCAAAGCTTCATAAATTCTATTTAAGCTGCCTTAGGGGTATTTTTGTCATTTATCTTCACAAAAGAGTCTTAAAATATTATTTCCCATTTTTTGGGATTTTCTTGGAATTCTCTGTATACTCTTCCATTTTTACCCCTATTGGTCGTAACTTTCTGAATTTACAATTTAGTCCTTGTTTGGACTTAACTTCATACAACCATTTCTTTGTGGTTTCTATCTTAACCTTTAGCTTGTTTCTAGCCTCTTTTCTCTTCCTGGGCCCTTGAGACTTTACTGAAACCTCTAACTTTGATCACACCTCAACCCCTGAAAACTTTCACTTTACAGTTTAGTCCCTGAAACTGCTTTGACTTCCTTTCTCATCTTTGGGACTTTTGCTCAAAAAGGGCTTAGGAGCATACCTTCTTTAGGCTACTTCCAGGGCTCCTAAGCCTTAAAATTGAGATGTGACATGTTTAATCTCTCTATTAGATACCCCAGCCAGGCCATTGGTTTACGGGTGGTATGGGGTGGACATTCTGTGGGAAACCCCATATTTAACTAACAAGTTATTGAGTAGCTTGTTGTAAAAGTGGGTTCCCTGATCACTGATTAGCAGTTTAGGTAGTCCAAATCTATTGAAGATAGTAGACTTCAGAAATTTGGAAACTGTAGGTGCATCATCCTTTTACATGGGAATGGCTTCTACCCACCCAGAGAGGTAATCAACTGCGAGGAGTACATAGGTGTAACCGTGAGAAGGTGGAAAGGGGCCTATAAAGTCTATTCCCCAAGCGTTGAAGATCTCACATAATAGGATGGGTTGCTGTGGTATTTTATTCCTTCTACTAACCCCCTTAAATCGTTGGCATTTATATCATGCCTTACAAAAAGTGAACGCGTCTCTAAATAGGATAGGCCAATAAAAACTTACATCTAGCACTTTCCTAGCTGTTTTTCTAGCACTAAAGTACCCCCACATAAGGTATCATGGCAAGCTTCTAGGATGGCTCGAGCCTCTACTTTAGGAATACACCGTCTAATCACTTAGTCAGCACATATTCTCCATAGATGTAGTGGATACCAAATGTAGTAAAATGCCTCGCTCTTAAGCTTTTGAGCCTGAAAAGTAGTCAGGCAAGAAGGGATTAGACCAGTAACAAGATAGTTAACTAAGTGAGCAAACCATGGTTGAGAAGCAGTTAATGCACATAAAGACTGGTCAGGAAAGGAATCACAAATAATGTTAGAATCTAATACTCCCCTTGTCGCTAGTGGTAGCCCGCTCAAGTGATCTGCTATATGGTTGACATTGCTGGCTCTATCCTTCATTCCCATATCGAATTCCTATAGCAGTAACATCTACCTTAAGAGCCTCGGCTTCGATTGAGGTTTGTGGAAGAGATATTTCACTGCTGTGTGATCAGTAAATACAACCACCTTGGAATTTATGAGATAGGGTCTAAACTTATCAAGTGCAAAAACAATTGCAAGCAATTCCTTTTCAGTATTGGTGTAGTTTTTCTGAGTTGCATCTAGAGTTTTAGAGGCATAAGCAATCACTTTAGAAACATAATTCTCCCTTTGACCTAATATTGCCCCCACAGTCAAGTTTGAAGCATCACAAGAAATTTTGAAAGGCAAATCCTAGTTGGAAGAGGTCAAAATAGGAGGACTAACTAGCCTATTCCTCAATACATTAAAAGCAAGCTCACATACATGATCAAATTGAAAATTGACATCCTTTTGTAGTAGTTTGGAAAGAGGTAAAGCAATTTTACTAAAATCCTTGATGAACCTTCTATAGAACCCCACATATCCTAAAAGGGACCTCAACTTTTTCAAGTTGGTCGGGTAGGGTAAAGAAGATATCACCTCCACTTTGGCTTTATCAACCTCTATTTCTTTTTCAAAGATCAAATGTCCTAGCACGATGCCTCGATTAACCATGAAATGGCAATTCTCATAATTCAAAACCAACTTTTTCTTAATGCATCGTGCTAAGATTTTATCAAGACTTTTCAAGCAATCTTCAAAAGAATTCTCATATACAGTAAAATCATCCATGAACACATCCACGCATTTTTCAATAAATTCAGCAGAAATGGATAGCATATAGCATTGGAATATGCTAGGGGCATTGCAAAGACCAAAGGGCATTCTTTTGTAACCATAGGTTTTAAAAGGACAAGTGAAAGTGGTCTTATCTTGGTCCTTAGGGTCTATAGGAATTTGAAAATATCCAGAATATCTATCTAAGAAACAATAATGACTTTTCTCTGCTAACCGTTCAAGCATTTGATCAATAAAGGGTAAGGGAAAGTGATTTTTCCTAGTGGATTCATTTAGTTTCCTATAGTCAATGTAAACTCTCCATAAGTTTTGCATCCTAGTTGGGATGAGTTCATTGTTCTCATTTTTAACTACTGTGATCCCGCTCTTTTTAGGCACAACTTGTGCTGGTGACACCTATTTTCTATCAGATATAGCATAAATAATTCCAGCCCTCAGAAGTTTGTCTACTTCTTTCCTAACCGTATCAGAAATTAGAGGATTCAACCTTCTCTGGCTTTGTTTAATGGGCTTGGAATCCTCAATTAGTAAAATCCTATAGGTACCCATAGTGGAGTCAATTCCCTTAATGTCAGCTAGTTGCCAACCCAAAGCCTCCCTATTTCTTTTAAGGACTCCCATTAGACTAGTCTCTTCATATTTAGTTAAAGAACTAGAAATAATGACAGGCAATTTATTCTCAGGCTCAAGATAAGTATACTTGAGGTTGGGAGGTAAATCTTTCAGTTCTAAAGTTGGGGGTTGAATAATAGAGGGAATTAAAGTAAGGAAATCAACAGAGTTAGAGAAACTCACCTTTGTAGACCCTTGTGAAGTGCACTCGCCAACTTCACTTAGATTCACTATGCTTGCTTCAGTCCTATCGGATGTTGCACTAAGCTCGAGTTAGTCTGCAGCAGCAATAACGTTAGGTTGGTTCACCTTCATACCTACATCATTATTAGAGATTAGATCATTCAGAAATCATAAGGTGTGGGGTGTAATCTTAGAATGTGTATGAGTAATAATTGAGTCAGAAAGTGTTGGCCTTTTAACCAAAGTCTTTAAGATATGAGGTGGTGAAGCAGTTGAAGTCTGAATTCAGGAGGTGAAACAAGGGGCTTCGGTTGTGACCTCACAAATCCAGGTTGCGACCTCACTTCACAGAGGCCACCTTCTCGATAGTTCAGGTCTGAAGTTGTGACCTGAGAATCCTTAGGTCGCGACCTCAACTCACAGAGGCTAATATCCTCAAATTTTGCTACACTCTCAGTACCAACAACATCTTGAATACTTGTATTATTAGCTAACATACCTTTTTCAAGGCCAACATATAACACCTTACTTATATAGTACCTTAGCATTCATTTAGAACCATTCTAGACCATATTGGATGGTCTTACACTTAAAAATTTCAATTTAGACGTTAATTTTTAGAAAATTATTGTTCACTGTCCAGTTTTCATATTACAGGTCCAATTTTGAAAAAATATAACTAATTCTAGAAAAATCGTATCGAGGTGTTCCACAATTCTACCGAAAGCTCCTTCAATACTCTTTAAGGGAAAAATATTCAACTAAACTCATCCTCATTGAAAACGTACAGTTTATTGGATTAAGATTACTATTCGTTTGGTAAAATCTGGACTTTTCAGATTCTGTACCTTAACTTTGAAAATTCATATATCTTCGTATACACATCCAAATGAGGTAATTTACCACTCATTTTAAAGCTTGGGATGTGCACTATAAGTATACCAAATTTCGTAGCTTAACTCATTCTTATGGTAGGTCAAACTGAAGCTTGAAACTAACTGCTCCATGACCTACGTTTTATCCCTTAACATCTCTTTACTTTAATTCTTTTTATTTCTTTGGCATACCTAACATGGGCTTACTTTTTCCCATTCATGCTCATACATTCCTATACATGCCATAAGCTTTATAATTAAATACATGGCATTCACAACATAATTATAACATAGGAGAATTATACATTGAATATTAGTATCAATCATTAGCATCAATAATTCTCCACTTCTTCTCCTTGCTTCTCATGCCATTAGTGCTCATCATTGATTGACCTAAATGGTTGGTTACGAAGGGGTGAGATTCAGGGGAATCTCAGTAGCAAACATTACCACATACATGCACAAGATGGATGCTAGTGTATGGTATGTAGTTTTTTCATAAACTTAAGTTAACTAGTGACATGCCATCATGCTTTATGCTTGGTATAAAAATGCATGGCCATGGGAACATATTAAAAACAGTATTTCCAGCAACAATCATCATGTCACAACATCATTCAAACAACAAATGCAAACAAACACATGAGTATACCATGTCAAGCACATAAAGGGTAAGTTCACTACCTTGCACCTCAAGCTTTCCTCTTACTTTTCCTTTGACTCCCTTGACTTTCCAACCATGTGGGCATTCAGTCAACATCACCAAACATCCTTTTGGATGTTCCAAAGGTCCTAAACATAACCATAATGATCACACAATCCATTAGGACCATTAGATTACATAAAGTTCAAGACTAGCTTTCTTGAACCTCAACCCTTTCTCTTAGTCTTAGGGTTTTCTTTCTAACTTTTCTAATATAAATCTTATCATTTTCCATCCTTAAAATCCATTTCTTGTCAATTAGGACCACTTTAGATGGCCTTAGATTCAAGAACACCAAATCTGGAAATTTTGGTTCGCGGGTACTGTTCACGCAGAAACTCCAGAATTTTTGCTCAACTTTGAAAATTCATAATTAAATCTAGAAAAATCCAAATTGAGTGATTCCAAGTCTCACTGAAAGCTCCTTAATTTAAATTTAAAGAAAAAATAGCTTCAGGAACCAATTCTATGCCAAACAGTACGGAATTGTACGGAACTCGACAATCTCCCAAAAGTTCAACACTGTTTCCAGATTTCAAACCCTAACTTTGAAAAATTACCATAAATAGTACACATATCCAAATGAAATGTTCTACCCATGGATTTAAAGCTCACAGAGTGTACTTTAAGCATACTAAATTTCAAAACCAGATATGAACAGTAACTAATTCGAAATAGGCATCAAATCAGCACGTAATTCTTCCAATTTTCACATAGATCCACTTGGATCTACCATACTTTGAGGTGTTCTAGCAAGATCTAACAACCAAACTCCCTTCCCCACTCATCAACCATTTCAACCAGCCATCAAAAGGGAGAGAAGACAGATTTTTCAACCTTAAAAGAGAAGGAAAACAAGACAAGAACACATCTAGAACCAAGATCTCACCTTGAATCCTTGATTGATGACCAAAGTTGATAGCTTTCCTTGGTTCTCCTTCCAAAACCCTCTCTTTTCCTCTCCTCTTTGCCTTGGACAAAATTCCCATCTGATTTAGGGGAGAGATGAGCTCCTTAGTGCTCTCAAAATATCTCATCTACCACATTTAATGAAAGTCCAAGTGTCAAATGCCTAAGCCTTCTTGAAACCTCTCTCTTAATTAACTTAATTCATAATATAATTACATTCCAAAGTCAAGATCCTCTCCATTGGTAGCTTGACACTTGGAAAGCTTTAATTACCATCCATTAAAGGCTTGACAAGTGGCGACTTGTGGGCCAAGTAAAGTGCAAGACTCTGATTAACACTTTATCGGTGCACTTTTACTCCGGGTTTAACTTCTTTTCTATAATTACAGTGCTCTGGCCTCTGTAATTATTTTCTATCAGATCCATAAACTCTCTTTAATTCTAGAGAGTATCTATGAATTTTCTTAGGCCATAACACTTCCTTTAAGCCTTGCATAAAATTCATTTAATAAAATACCCTTTTATCGACAAAACCGGCTCTTTAATTTATTAAAGCCACTCCACTGGCCTTTTGGTTACGAGACTAATTTTATAAATTAGTACAACCTTCTAACCATTTAATCTCATTTTTACGTATATTTTTTAGGTCTCTTGCTATTTTAAATAATTACCTCAAACAGTGTACTTTTTACTGGCCATAACCTCATAAATTCCATTTAAACTATCTCAGGGCTATTTTTGTCTTTTTTCTTCATAGAAGAGTCTTAGAATATTATTTCCCATTTTTTGGAATTTTCTTGGAATTTTCTGTACACTCTTCCATTTTTGCCCTTGCTGATCATAACTTTTTGAATTAAAGTTTAGTCCCTTCTTGGACTTAACTTCATATAATCCTCTTTTGAGGCTTCTAACTTAACCTTTGGCCTATATCTAATCTCTTTTCTCTCTCTGGACCTTCGAGACTTTACTGGAGCCTCTAACTTTGATTACACTTTAGTCCCTTAAAACTTTTACTTTGCAGTTTAGTCCCTGAAACTGCTTTGCCTTCCTTTCTCATCTTTGGGACTTCTGCTCAAAAGGGGTCTAGTCACCTATCCAATTCAGGCTATTTCTAGTACTTCTAGGCCCAAAAGTTTGGATGTTACACAACATCAGTAGTAAATGCAGAAATGGAATCAAAACTTGATGGAAAAGAAAAATCTTGAGAAATAGAAAGCATGCTATCAATTTCTAAAGAATTAATGCATGGTACCTTATCTCCACAAGTACTAGAAAATGAATAAACAGAAGAGAAGGAATTGAAGTATCCATCATATGCACTCAAAGATGAGTCAAGCTCATAAGATTCATGTGATGATGTAGTAGAAGAATCAATCAATTTAGAGGAACAAATGTCATAACCATCATGCATACGCAGCTCATGCTCATCCCTAGCTTGCTCAATAGCTAAATCAATGGCATTTAAACTCATGAATACAGAATTATCAAAAGGGTAACGCATGGCTTCATTCACATTAAAGGTTACAACATGATCTCCTACTTCTATTGTTATACAACTATGCTTCATGCTTATGATGATTTTGGAAGTTTGCAAGAAAGGTCTTCGTAAAATCAGAGTACTCTCATTTGCAAGTTCATTAGAAATGTCCAAAACATAGAAATCAGTAGGGAATACGGGGTCTTTAACCTAAACCAGAATATCTTCTATGATTCCCTTGGGGTACCTGATGGACCTATATGCTAATTGGAGTACTACGCTTGTGTCTTTGATGCCATTTACCCCTAGAGCCAAATAAATTGACCAAGGCATGACATTTATACTAGCCCCTAAATCTAACAATGCTCCCTTAATGTGAACCCTTCTTGTGGTACAGGGGATGGTGTAAGATCCAAGATCTTGGCACTTAACCGGTAGTTCAGCTTTGAATAAGGATGACATATTAGCACTCACTTAAATTCTCTCAAGAGGCCTAAACTTTTCTTTTCATTACACAGTTCCTTTAATAATTTAAAGTATTTAGGGTTTCCTCTCAAGAATTGAATTATGGTCACATTAATTTCCATCTTATTAAAAAGAGTGTAAGCATCAATGGCAAGCTCAACATCAAACTTTTTCTTACCGGAGAAATAAGCTTTAGGGAAAGGGAGATCTTTAGCACTTACCTCCTTACTTAAAGGCTTAGAGGCTCCTTGCATGCTTATCTCTGCCTTGTCCTCTTTCTGTTTGACTTCATAAGTGGAGCTCTGCACAATATTTCCATCTTCTCATACAACTTCTTGAATTACTTGGTCATGTGCTTAAGTTGGCTTCTCTTCTGGACCAGTCTGTGCTTTTGCCCTCTTCATGAGCTCTTCTTCTTATGAGCTTTCAGATTTGTCAAGTCTCATTGGGGAAAGCAGAATGCTGTCAACATCTTGATCAACTTCAGTCTCATTTAGTCTTTCACCCTCAAAGTGAACTTTCCTACCACTTCGTAGGGTTATAGCATTGAGGCCCTTTAGGTTGATCACCGTATTGGATGGAATGCTTCCTCCACTCTTGGCTTGTATGTCATTAACCGTGTTAGATAGTTGGGTCAAATGACTAATGATATCAGTGCTCTTCAAGATAAGCTCTTCTAATTTCTTGTACACATCTGAGTTGTCTTTCTGCAGCCCTTGCAATATGGTAGTTATGGAGACAAACTTGTCATCACTCTCCTTCATTCATCCTTCGATGTCTATCATTTATGCAGCCATACTCTTCAAAAGTTGAGAAGTGTCATCCCCTCTCAGTGGTGGTTGGGATACCATAGCCTGTTAAGGGGCTGTAACTATTGCTCTTGAAGGGTCTTGAAAATTGCTTGAGGAAGCCCCAGCATTGTGAAACTGATTGTCTTGGAACTGATTTGGCCTATTTGCTCCTCCTCCCCATTTAAAATTTGGGTGGTCTATCCAATTGGGATTGTACGTATTGGAGTAGGGATTTCTTTTCTGATATTACCCCTCTCTACCTTGGTACATTGCATTAACTTCTTCAACCAACCCGGGGTAATTTGGTGTAGTATGCATTGGAGAGTCACAAACCCCACAACTTGTAGCACTAAAGCAAGAGATTGTGGCTTCTTGGAGCAGAGACTTTCAAATGTATTTGTGAGCTTAGACATATCTTGGGCTAGCTTGACTAAAAGTGGATCTCTTTTAGCTTTGTGATCCCTTGAGCCTACATGTCATCGGTTGAGAGCAAAAGTTCTTGTTAACTCCCATGTAGCTCGTGGTTCCATATTCTCCATGGATCCATTTGCAGCAGTATTTAGGACTTGGGCATCATAAGGTAATAATTCATTATAGAAATACTATACCAAGTACTCCTCAAGGATTTGATAATTGGGGCATTGGGTAAGCATTTCTTGAAACCGGCTTCAGAATTTGAAGAATGACTTGAATGGTTCTTGCTTAGCAGTTGAAATTTCCTTCTGGGCAGCTGAGATCTTAGTGGAGGGGAAATACTTGTCCAAAAATGCTTTCTTCAAACTAGTCCATGACTCATAAGCATTGTCCACGTAGAGTGGCAGGTTCATGTATCATTCTTTTGCTTTTCCCTCTAAGGATAGGTGAAACACTTTCCACATTACATTATTAATGCTTGTTTCCACTAGCTTCATGGACAAACACTGCATGTAGAGAGTCTAGAGATGAAGGTATGAGTTTTCTCCTGCAAGACCATGAAACTTAGGCAATAAGTTAATTCCTTGATAGTTCCACCCCTATGTTGTCCAAGGATCCTATTTTGGCCATTTTTCTCTCCCTGCCCCTCATTACCACCGTTATTAGGTCTATTATGATTGCCATTCCCATTTCCACTGTTTGGAGGTATTTCAACCATGATTTCCTCTTCTACTTCCTCACTTTGACTAGATGAATGAGATTGGTCTTGTAAAAGAAGTGGGTTATGGGATCTTGTATGTCTACCTCTCCTGCCTCTATATGCTCTAGGCATGCACAATTACTCAAAAATCAAGCACAAATAGAGTGAAAGAGAAAAGTAGTGTCAAAACTTTGATATTTACCAACTATATATGTCAAAGCTTAGGCAAACTCAATGATTTCAAATAATGCTCAGTGAGTTTGAGGCGTATGAAGTGCTATACACTCTCAAAGTATATGTAGAAAGTAAAGCTATGCAAAAGAGCAAGTTTGGACACTCAAAAAATATTTTCAATGTAAAACAACTCAGGTCACGACTTGGAGTATCTAGGTCGTGACTTGGTGACACAGAGAGCAACCTTGAAAGAAAAAGGAAATGAGGTTGTGACTTGAACAGACCGAGAGCAACACTGAAAAATAGAAAATTGAAGTCGCGACAAACCACAAGTCAGATCGCGACTTAAGCATTGAGGTCACAACTTCAAGAGTATGTGGTCGCGACTTCACTTTACAGAGAGCTACTTTAGCAAAACCTTTGAAAAATTCACTAAAGTTTTTAACTAGATGCTCAACAGACTATGCACAGAGTTCAAAACTTCAAGCAATTGGCCAAAACACTCAGGATCAAGTCAGAACAAAATGCAAAATGTTGTGTAAGAATGCAAATGCCAAAGTATAGAAAAGCAAGATATTTGTTTTTATTTGCAAAAATTTTTATGCTATGAAATGCAAAAGCTAAGTTCAAAAACTAAAACTCAATGAGAATCAACCTAAATCACAATGGTATGAAAAACCAATTATTAGGGAACCTATTTCTTGGCTCCTCGACAATGGTACCATTGATCAGGCCCGGATTGTCGCCTTTCGGGTCATCAAAAATTGTGTTTGCACCAAATAATATAGTATAGGACACAACCAATCGTTCTTCTCGAGGAGCGCTTTATTGGAAAACAACTATTTAAAGTGGTGCAATAAATGGAAAGTATAGAGAATTAAATGTTTTTGGTATTTTAATTGAATGAAGCAATGTTTTCGATTAAAAGGAAATTATGGTGAAACAATCTCTTGATGATGGAAACTCAGCTATCACTGCTCTTTAAAATGATTTGGGAGTTTTAGAAAATCTCTAAGTCTACAGAAAACCCCAAGTAATCACTTGGGTCCAATGTCTTAATTAATGAAAAATCACTTTAATCAAAGTTAATTAACATCTCTTAAAACATTGTTAGAAACTACTTAGAGTGCAGATGAACGGATGATACAAATATCCTCAGAAAGTCAATTGACAATCATTGAAAACCAAGCATATAGATTAATTACCAATGATCACTAATAATTAAATGAACACAAGGATTCAAAACGGATATATATATATATATGAATCAACATCAACATCATCCAATCCAAATACATTCAATAGTCTAAATGAGAGATTTACAATCATAAATCAAGTTTGAAATAGATGTATAAATCCCTAAATCTAGAAATCTCTAACATAGAATCAAACACAAGTTTAGACCAATAACTCCCCTATTAGGTCCTTAAGCTCAAGCTTCATCCTCCATCACCAAGAGGTTAAGGGTTTAGCCTCTCATGCCTTCAAACTGATCACAATCGCTCTAGGAATGAACAGTCATGGTTGATGCTAAAAATGGGGTTGGAAAAATGGAGAAGAAAGTGGTTAAAATGGTTTAATCAGTTTAGAAATGTAGAAAATGATGAAGAGATTAAGAAAAATGGAGGTTTTGAGTGTAGGATCAATAGAGGCTTAAAAGAGAATAGAGGAGGCTACTATCTTTGCAAATCTACAGAATAGGAGGCTCTCTTTTCGTGATGGCTACCCCTTTTAGGTGTAGAAGCTCAGAAACCTATTCCAAAACGCACAGCTTTACTTAACGCACTCAGGTCACGACCTCAGGGGTGTTAGATTGTGACTTAGGGGGGCTCAGGTCGTGACCTCAAAATTTTCATGTTGCAACCTGAGAAGATAAAGAGCTTTCAACTTGACTCAAGTCCAAAATGCATAGTTTTATTAAAAGGGGCATCCAGGTCGTGACCTCAAAATTCCATATCGCGACTTGGGAAGGCAAAACACTCTAAACTCTTGTGTTTTGGTCCTTGTAACCTTGTGGCTCCATTGATGCTCCATCTTGGGTCTTGGATCCTTCTCTAATTGCCTAAAAATCATGACAAAGAGCTTTGTAAAGACTAACTGATTACAAATGAAGGCAATTACAATCAAGGAGAGAAAAATTAACCCTTTTTACTCCTTAAACAGCAAAATGCAATGCATGACTCAATGTAATCAAATAGATATAAATGCATGCATAGTGAGGGTAAAAGTGTAGCAAAACATTAGAAAACACTTGAAAAAACCATATAAAGATTGGGCTCTATCAGTGATCTTCGATTCAGAAAAATACCTAATCATCAATAAAGAAGACTTGCCACTTAAAAAGAAAGAATTGAATGTAAAGCTAAGAGCTCCAAGGGACGGTAACTGCGATACTATTTAAATTGATTCTAAACTCTCTGAAAATTGCTTTATTAGTAAAAATGAAGAAAGTTGGCTTTGGTATAAATGTCTTACTCATGTTAATATGAATCAGCTTTCAAAATTAGCAAAAAGGGATTTAGTTACTGGTTCACCTAAAATTCAATTTGAACATGACATTATCTGTGATGCTTGTTAGAAAGGTAAACAAACAAAGTCCTCGTTTAAATCAAAGAAGACAGTCTTAACTGAGATATCACTCTAAATGCTTTATGTAGGTTTGGTTGGTCCATCAAGAGTCAAAAGTTTCAGTGAAAACTTATACACTTTTGTGATAGTTGATGACTATTCAAGATTTACCTGGACTCTGTTTCTTTCCTCCAAAGACAAGACATTTAATGCGTTCATTGTTTTTGCTAAAAAGGTCCAAAATGAGAAAGGTATTTCTATTGTGTCAATCAGGATCGATCATGTCACATCTAGTAACATGAAATTTACGAATAGGGATATTCCTAAATAATTAAGGGTCAAAAGTGACAAGGAGAAATAGAAGAATTTTGGTGGAAAATAATTATTATAGTTTTAAGCCAATTATGAAAAGTTTGACTAATTAAGAAAAATTGGTCAAGAATAATCATGAAAAAATATTTCCAAATCTCAAAAAATTAAGAAAAAATAAGGACAATGTTCCTTGAGAATTATATGGGATTATAAAATTGGTTTTATGACCAAATTGCCCTTAGAGAAATTACAAAGGAATTTAAGGGCGATTTAAGCTAGTTTAAGGTCTTTCATTTGGAAAATTCCAAATAAATATTTTTAAGGAGGATAAAATCCCAAGAAAATTCCTATGATATCCCAAGGAATTATAAGAGATTATGAAATTAAAATAAGACCCTCAAGTATCCAAGATTTTTTCCAATTTCTCTGAAAAATGGAAAAATCAATAAAGAGAAGAAAATTAGCTTTCCTTTTATTTAATTGTTGGGAAATTAAATTTGAGACGAAGAGGGAAAATTGGAAAGATAAAAATGAGAAGAATAATTTATGGATCTGATAGAAAATAATTATAGAGGCCATAGTATTGTAATTATAGAAAAGAAGTTAAACCCGGAGTAAAAGTGCACTGATAAAACAAGACTAGAGTCTTGCAATTCAAATGGTTCACATTTAGCCATGTGTCAAGCCCCTAATGGAAAGGATTTAAAGCTTTCCAAGTGTCAAGCTACTAATAGAGATGATCTTGACTTTGGAATTAAATTACATTATGATTTAAGTTAATTAAGAGAGATGATTAAGATTAAGTAGGCTTATGACACTTGGCAAATCATTAATGATGGTTGGTAGGATATTTTGTGCACATTAATGAGCTCTTCCTTCCCCTAAATCTGGTTAGTATTTTGGTGAAGGCAAGAAGAGAGGGAAAAAGAGAGAGCTTGATGAAGAAATCAAGAGAAAAGGGAGCAACTTTGATCATCCAACTAAGATTCAAGCTTGGTAAGTTGTTCTAAGATGTTCCTTGCTTTGATTGCTTGAGTTGTATGGTTGAAAATCATAGTTTTCCTTCTCTTTTGATGCTTGGCAAAGCATATATATTGTAGAGGAGGAAGTTTTATGGTTCAATCTTGCTAAAACACTTCAAAGCATGATGGATCCTAGTCGTTATAAGTGGTTGTAGGTTGTTTTTGAAGTGTTTTCTTTGATATCTCTCTTAAAGTTCATTTTGGCCACAGCAAGATCTGAACCCTAGGATTTATTTTTCAAATTTTTGAGGCTTCCATTGTGTTTAAAATGGAAAATAGTGTAGGGTAAATCTAAAGAACAAGTGTTGGAAGCCATAGAATCAAAGTTGCAATTTTTGGACTTTTAACCCAAATGGTTCGGTCAAGCTGAAACTAAAAGAAGGAAATTTATTTTGTTAAATTCAAGTAGATATTTGGAATCTACATGAAAAATCATGTAGGAATGAGTCAAGAAGGAATTTTTAGGGTTTATGTAAACTAACTCTAAAAATTCAAGAACAAAGATGGAAGCTTTAAGGGGTTTAGGAGTTACTTGAATTATGTTATTGATTTTTATGAGGAATGGTTGATGATTCTTGCTGCCCTTTTTGTGGATTTCTATACTAGGGTTTGGCATTTGTGGAAGCAAGAAAGGAGAGTAAGAAAATCAAAGAGCATTGGATTAAGGTAGTAAGATTTAATTGACCTTAATGTTGAGTGTTGCATTAATTGCTATGCAATTTCATGTGCTATTATATGGTTGAACTAAATGATGGTGATAATGATGATTGTGTAGCTATACTCCTTGCTTTATGTGCCTTGGCTATTTCATGCTAGAGTGCTACATGTATGAGGTAAAGTAGTTCCCTATTAATAGCAAAAGATTGAAATGCTTGTAATTGATGCATATTAATGTTTTGGTTGATTGATCTTGCTACTGGGATTTCTTAAAATCTCATCCCCCAAATACAATCTAATATTTTAGGGCCTGAAACTTCCAAGAGCAAGCTATAGATTGGAGGCTAAATTATGGTGTCACACCATGAAAATTCGTGGACATTTGGTTATGTATAAGTATCAATGGTTGGTGCTATAATCTCTAAGTAGGATGTTAGTTTAGAGCCATGTTTTATTAAGTTAATGAAAAAATTTCCACACAAAATTTGGTATGCTTAAAGTTCACGTCTTAAGCTTCAAATTGATAGGTAGCACGTTAAAATTGGTCAACTACACGATTTTTAATGATTTCTCAAAGTTAAGATTCAGGATCTGGAAAAAGGATTTTTGCCAAATGACAGAGGTGAATTTCACAAAAACCTGACACCTTTCTAAATGGAATTGGTTCATAAGATTATTTTTCCTTGAAAAAGAATTCAAAGAGATTTTTATAGAATTTTGAACTATTCCATTTTGATTTTTCTAGATTAAGTTATGAATTTTTGAAGTTGGGCCAGAAAACTAGATTTTTACCCGGTGAATAGTAAAAATCTGAAAATCAGTGTTTTTCATAAATTTTTTAGCCCAAGACCATCCAACGTGGTCTAAAATGGTCTTAATTAAACCCTAAGTGGATCTGATAATAAGTTATGACAGATCATGGAGGAGAATTTGAGAACAATGAATTCGCTGACTATTGTGATGAGTATGGGATTAACCACAACTTCTTAGCACCAAGAACTCCTTAACAGAATAGAGTTATGGAGAGAAAAAACAGAGTACACACAGAGATGGCTAGAGCAATGCTGAATGAAAAAGGAATCTCTTAAGTGTTCTGGGCAGAAGCTATGAGTACGGCATGCTACATCTCCAATAGAGCATATATTAGATCACTGCTTGGGAAGACTCCTTACAAGCTGTACAAGGGAAGAAAGCTTAACTTAGCCCATCTAGTGATTTTTGGAAGCAAATGTTACTACACAACAACAACAAAGAAAATCTCGATAAATTTGATCTTAAAGCTGATGAAGGTTTATTTCTGGGATATTCTAATCACAGTAAAGCTTATAGAGTTTTTAACAAGAGAACCTTTACTCTTGAAGAATCAATTCACGTAGTGTTTGCTGAAACTTAGTTGATTTCAAAACATCTAGATGATGATGCTAAGATTGTTCAAAGTTTTGAAAAACTGAGTTTAAACAAGTCTTCAAACAAAATGCTTTCTGTAAGAAATGATGAAAATAAAGATGATTCAATATAAACATTTTCTCAAGACAATCTAGATCAACCTAAGGCTTGGAGACATAATAAAAACCATCCTTTAGAACAAGTCATTGGTGAAGCCAATAAAAGGGTCAAAACTCAAAAGACAAGTATTCAATAAAGTATGTTTCTCTATATTTATCTTAAACATTGAAACAACCAATATTAATGAAGCTCTATCTGATAAATTTTGGATAGCAGTAATATAGGAAGAGTTGAACCAATTTAAGAGGAATCAAGTTTGGGACTTGGTACCTTAACCTAATGACTATCCAGTTATAGGCAAAAAATGGGTATTCAAGAATAAGCTCAATGAATCTGCACAAATCATTAGAAACAAAGCTAGATTAGTGACAAAAGGCTATAATCATGAAGAAGGTATTGATTACAAGGAAACATATGCTCCAATAGCTAGATTGGGAGCCATACGAGTACTCTTAGCCTTTGCCTGCATAAAAGATTTTAAACTCTATCAAATGGATGTTAAAAGTGCATTTTTGAATGAATACATTATGAAAGAAGTTTTTATTGAACAACCCCTTGGTTTTGAAGACCCAAATCTTCTTAATCATGTTTATAAATTAAAAAAAGGCTTTATATGCTTTGAAACAAGCGCCTAGAGCGTGGTAAGGGTAATTTGGTCATAAAACTAATTTTATAATCTCATATAATTCTCAAAGGATATTATCCTTATTTTTTTTAATTTTCTAAGGCTTAGAAATATTTTTCCATAATTATTTTTGACTAATTTTTCTTAATTAGTCAAATTTTCATAATTGGCTTGGAAAATCATAATAATCATTTTCCACTAAAATTCTTCTATTTCTCCTTATCATTTTTTGCCCTTGATTATTTAAAAATATTCCTTATTCCTTATTACTATATTACTAGATGTGACAGAGGAAGTATGATACAAGTTGAGGATAGGGAATCGGGGTAGATTTGGACTTTAAGGAGGTGAAATTCTTCATTTCACTAAAGATAAGTGCCCCTATGTTAATCTTTTCGCCATTGATGATCCTGCCTAGTAGGAGATAATCATCTTGATTCAGGTGAAAAAAGCTTCCAAATTTGTTCACCATGCTTCTGGAGTATATGTGGTGGATTATTCAATAATAATCACACATCCGCTTTGGTGGGAAATTCAACTCTCTAGGGTAATCATCACTCTGCATTAGGAACTTATATACTTTCACATCATTCATGTTAGGTCCTTTGACATGATCTTGAGTTCCCAGTAACTTATTGATTTTTGCAGAGGTTAGTATGATAAGTTTTCCTCTGAGTTCAGTCGTTAAGTTGCTCTGCACCAAATCCCCCTTTTTATCATACTTTTATGTTACCCTCATGTTACAGTAGAACCTCCTAACTAATTCAAGGCAGTAGTCTTCTCTAATACTTAACCAGCTTTCATAATATTCCAATAGGTCTGATAAATCCAATCTGGTTTTCTCATTAGTTTTTAAACTTTTCAAATCAACAGGTACTCCTGGGCAGAATTTCCTTATTACAAAGTCAGTTTTAAACTCGCCCATATCAATATTTTTATCTAAATCTCCAAGCAGGATGTTAGCAGACTGAGAGGGAATACCTTGATCAAGAGTTTGGTGAGATGCCCCTTCACTAGTTCTTTGCTTTTTCTACCTCAGTTTCTTAGGGACTAAGATGTTTAATGCTGTGTCTACAGCATTCTGAACTGAAACCTCATCATCAGATTCTGTTTTTGACTCTTCAATTACTACTGGCAGCTTTGATTTTGAGCGCAGGGATTTCCTTTGTGGAGTTTGTTGTTCAGAGCTCAGTGTTTGGCTTTCTTGGATTTTTAGTACCCCTTTTTTCTTTAAAGTTTCTTGCCTCACTTTTGGTTTATACCTCTTTTCATATTCGAGGGAGTGGTTTTTATGGATTGGGCTTGCTTTTCTGTGCTTTCTTCTCGGTTACTACCTAGTTGCTTCACTCTAGCCATTTGTGGTGCAAAAGAAAACTTCAAAAAGATGCTCGGTGATTTGTGAGATTGAGGAGATTTGGAGTGATCAAGAGTTTTAGAAATGGGATTTAAGAAGGAGCTTTAAGAGAAATTTAATGGATCAGGATGGTTTTTGCTTGTTGCTAGGAAATAGGGATAATAGTTTATCGAGTTAGGTTTCTAGAACTAACAAGGAAAATTCAAATCCTGAACTTAAAACTGCCTATGATGATCGATCAAGTTATCGATCAACTGATTGATAAATATGAAGAACAAATAATAACATGAAGAGCAATTAATGATCATATTATCAAACAAGTAGTGATCAAACATGTTATCGATAATTATGCAGTAAAAAGTTGTACCTGTTAAAGTTTATTGATCATGTGATCAATTAATCATTGTTCGATTAATTGTTTGATAAACCTTACCCTTTTTGGCTATCTTTCTGATTAACTCATGAGTTTCTTTTTGCTGTTGATTGATCATTTGTTTGATAATTGAGTGATCAATCAGGTTATCCATAATTAGTTCCTTGTCATTTCCATTCTGCTTCCATATGCGCTAGTTGATTGATAAGTTGATCAAAAACTTGCAATTATCAATCAGGTGATCGATAAATTCAACATAATCTTTGATGTCTTTATCAAATAGTCCCTACTTTGTTGACCTCTGTTTTTCAGCATCAAAATAGAGTTTCCTGTAAAAAATTTTTTTTATCCACACTGATGCTTAAGTTAGCTTTCCAATCATCAAAACATTAAATCTAAATACTCAAAATAAAGAAGTAATGTAGAATTTCTTACAACTCATTGGGACTTACCATGCTCAATTCTCTTCTGAAGTAATTGAACTTCTATTTGTTGAGAGGTTTTGTGAAGATGTCTGCTATCTAATATTCAATGGGAATGAGTTCTACTTTCACGTCTTTCTTTTAAACATGATCCCGAATGAAGTGATGTCAAACATTAATGTGCTTGGTTCGGGCATGATAAACTGGATTCTTAGATAGATTGATTGTGCTCGTGTTGTCACACAGGATTGGGATTTTCTTCAACTTGATTCTGTAGAGGATATAGCCATAGAATTTGAGCACAACAGCTAGCAATGGCAACATATTTTGATTCTGTAGAGGATATAGCCACAGTGTTTTGTTTCTTGCTAGATCACGAAACAAGATAGCCTCCCAGGAATTGGCATTGTCCACTAGTGTTTTTTTTCGTCTGTTTTGTATCCTCCATGATCAATAAGGTATCTGAGGATTCTCTTGACAGCTTCTTCATGTGATAGCTTGGGAGCTGATTAATATCTAGCACACATCCCTATGCTAAATTGGATGTCTGGTCTACTTACTATAAGGTAGAGTAGTGAACCAATCATTCCTTTGTACTTAGTCAGATTTAGATCTTTGCCATTCTTGTCTGCGTCCAAAAATATGGTGAGCTCATAGGTGTATTCGCACTCTTGGCTTGCTCCAAACCATATTTTTTTAGGAGTTCTCTAAGGTACTTCGTTTGAGAAATGAAAATCCCATTCTTCCTCTATTTGATTTGCAACCCTAGGATGAAATTCAATTATCCCATCATTGACATCTTGAATTCACCCTGCATTAACTTAACAAACTCTTGGTAGAGATCCTTATTAGTAGCACCAAATATAATATCATTCACAAAAATATAAATGATCAAAAGCTCTTTCTTATTTCTTTTTATAAAGAATGTTGGCTAGGAATTTAAGGGTAATTTAGGCTAATTTAAGGGATTTTATCTAGAAAATTCCAAATAAAAATGTTTAAGGAGAATATGTCACACCTTCATTTCAAACCCCACTATACATCATTTGGAACCATTTGGAAGTGTTACGCTACACTTAAAGTAGGTAAAAACCAAGATTGAAATTTTTTCATTTCGATTACTATTCAAGTAACCCTTAAAAATTGGGTCAACTTTGAAAAAGCATAACTAAATGTAGAAAAATCAAAACAGAGTGGTTCTAAATCTCACATGAAGCTCAAGAAAATTTCTACATAGAAAAAATAATCATGGATATCATTTCCTCACGGATCAGTGCCAACTTCCACAAAAATATGTAATATTCATTTGGTAAATTCTGGAATTTTCAGTATTTTTGCCCAACTTTGGAAGAGCACAGCTCTTTGCACAAAATTCAAAATTTAATGATCTACCCTTGATTTAAAGCTAAAAATGTGATCTATAAGTCTGCCAAATTTCAAGTCCAGATTCAAACATTTGCTGTTTATTTCATATGTCCCAAGTTTGTTCATTTCTAGGGAAAGTTTATCCTCTAACTACACTTGTTTTGGTTCTTTCTTAACCTTTTACCCATCCTTAATCATTTGGGACTTAACACATACTTGAACATGCATTCTACTCTACTTTCACATGTTTAAACATAGACATACATGCTTGGCTCCCATTAGGAGATATTATCCAACAAACATTTCCAAAGTCATAATATTACATAACACATTCCAAAATTTACACTAGGGTACATTAATTGTTCATTAGGCCTTCGGAACAATTTCTTTGCCTTTGCCCTTACTTGAACTCCCTCCTAGGTGGTGTTAAACATAAGAGTGAGATTTCAAAGAAATCTCAGTAGCAAGGAATCACAATTATCATGCATTCATACAAACACTATGTGTAATGATTTTATGCATTTATCTTGCTTATGTGTTCATGCTTTTATGCCATGGAAAGTAAGCTATCATACACATATTCAGTGGACATAATGCCAAGACAAGATAATTCAAACATTGCAATCAACAATTGCAATAAAGCTTAGTCACATCATGGCACACATTGCACACATACACATTAACACATCAATGTAAGCAAGAAAGCAATCAATATGTAATTCAATACTACCTTTTAGTACTTGGTCCTTGATTTCCTTTAAGTTCAAGATTTTTTCTTGAGGATTTGACAAGGTACCTATCAAATCAACACCAACACCAATCATTCAACATTTATTCAAACACATTACACATTACTTAAACATTAAACCCCCCTTTCTTTGGATTTTTGGCCTAATTGTTTTCCCTTTGATTCACGAAACCTTCTTGGCCATTCCTATATGATTTTTCATGTAGAATTCAAATATCAAACCAGATTTTACAAAATCTAATCCCTTCCTTAAGTTCTTGTCAAAACATAAACGAATTGTATAAGGGAAGATGTCAAAATTTCCAAATTTAATTTTTAATGCTTCCAAATTCAATGCCTCCACATATCCCTACACAAAAACACCCAAGGAATTCAATGGAAGCATCAAGACCATCAAAATTCAATCCTAGGTCTATGAATTCAAAATGGCCAAACACCTCCCCTTAGGTTCCTAAATTTCCACATTTGATTCTAATGAATTAAAACATACTTTCATGGCACAAACCTACACAAAATCACATTTCAAATCCAATAGAACCATTAAAACACATGGAATCAAATCCCATCCTTGAGTTCTTGGTTTAGCCGAAACAATGTTCTTGCACCCTAAGAGGTTTCCTTTCCATAATCCATTCCAAAACAGCACTAAACACAACAACACAAGCTCATAACTCAAATTACTATCCTCTCCTAGAACGTCCAGCAAAACAAAAATGGAACAGCACTTCTCCCTCAATTTTAGTCATGATTTGGCCATTAAAAATGCATCAAATTAAATCCTAAACATACCTTGAGGAGTCTTGGATTAAAGCTTGATGATTAGCCTTGGATTGAAAGTGGTTTGAAGGGTGTTTGGAGGCCAATAAAATAGTCATGCAGAACCTCCCCGCTTTTGTCAAATTTTCTCTGAATTTTGAGTGAATTATGGGGGCATTTATAGACATCATTTGCTGTCCAAAAACCTGCCCTTGGGAAGCTATTTCTGCCCCAAAATTAAGTGCATAAGTTGGCCAAAATGAGGGGGCAATCCTAGCCACACATGCTTTGACTTAATTTCTAGAGAGTTGATCCAATGGTTAAGATTTTTCCACCCAATTGCTCTAGATGTTTCTTGGTCTGGGGAGAATGGTTTTGGGCTTAGTTAGAAGGGAAATAAATGGGAAAAATTGGTTAGGAATTAATGGAACTGGCTAGGATAATTTAAAAATTCATTTGGTCACATAATACCCGATTTCTTGCCCCCTACTAGGTAAAATAGCTAGGGGTCTCAAAAATTCCATTTATTTTCATGATAATTCCCTATTTATTCCAAAAGTGTGATTTGGAAGTTTTGGGAATTTTTCAAGACCTCTACATATTTATTTCACATTTTCTCCGAAATCAGGTCTTTACTAATAGGAATTCGGAAGTAAATTCCCCATAAATTATTTCCTGCATTTCCAATACTTGGAAACAATTTTACAAATTCATATATATTCATAGGGAGTGTATCCGTATTTTTCATTGAATTTTTGGGGCCTTAGGTAATTGAAATAATTATATCACTTTAATCCCCTCTATTTTTCCCTATTTTCCCTAAAATTATTTTTTTTTTTGGAATTTTCATCAAAATTTATTTTGGGCCATTCTCACTCCCAAAAAATCATATGTGACTCAAAAACCCCTAATTCTATTTTTTCTATTTTTAGGAAAATTTTGAGAACTTTTCTCAAAATTACCGTTTTGCCCCTAGGGACCCGATAAAGTAGATTTTGTCCCATTTTGGGTTTTCATGTTTTACTCACACCTTATACTTATCAATCATATCTCTTTCCTCACATTCCCATCACTAGGGTTTCAGGTTTTGGGACGTTACAGAATAAAATTCCAAGAAAATTCCTTTGATACCCCAATAAATTATAAGAGATTATGAAATTAAAAGAAGACTCTCAAGTATCCAAGATTTTTTCTAATTCCTTTAAAAATTAAAAAAATTAATAAAGAGAAGAAATTAGTTTTCCTTTTCATTTAATTATTGGGAACTTAATTTTTAGACAAAAAGGGCATTTTGGGAAGATAAAAATGAGGAAAATAAATTATGGATCTGACAGAAAATAACTACAGAAGCTAGGGTACTATAATTATAGAAAGGAAATTAAACCTAGAGTCAAAGTGCACTGATAAAGCAAAGACTAGAGTCTTGCAATTCAAATGACTCAAATTTAGCCATGTGTCAAGCTCTTAATAGAGAGGATTTGAATTTGCCAAGTGTCACTCCTCAAATGGAGAGGATTTTGACTTTTGATGATTAACGTCATTTGGATTTAGTTAATTATGAAAGAGAAAGCAAGAGTAAAGGGGGGGTTGACACTTGTATCTTTATTTATGATAGTAGTTGGGATATTTTGGTTCATTAAAGGAGCACTCCTCCCCCTATTTTTCAAATTATTATTTTGACCAAGGAGGAAGCAAGAGAGAAAAGAGAGAACTTGGAGGAGAAATCAAGAGAAAGACATCAAATTTGGTCATCCAAGCAAGGTTCAAGGTCAGTTTTTGTTTCTAAGCTATGCCTTGCTTTGTTTACTTGAGTTGTATGTTTAGAAATTCATGGTTCTCCTCTTTTTCTTGTGCTGGCTGAAATATATATATGGTAGGGGAAGAAGGTTTGTTTGGTCCAACTTGTTAGAACACTTCAAAGCATAATAAATCCTAGTAGTTACAAGTGGCTGTAGGTTGTTTTTAAAGTGTTTTCTTCATTGTGTTTCATGAGGACCATTTTGGCCAAGACCATAGCTGAACCCTAGGATAAGTTTTTCAATATTTTGATGCTTTCATTGTGTTCAAAATGAAAAATGGTGTAGGATAAACCTAAAGAGCAAAGGTTGGAAGCATTAAAGCCAAAGTTGTAATTTTTAGAAAATAAACCCTCATGGTTTGGCTAATCTGAAACTGGAAGAGGGAGTTTTATTTTCTTAAATCCAAGTACAAATTTGGAGTCTACATGAAAAACCATGTAGGAATAAGTCAAGAAGGAATTTTTAGGGTTTAAGAGACAAAACTCTAAAAATTCAAGAACAAAGGTGGAAGCTTTAAAAGGGTTTAAGAGTTCTTGCGTTATGTTGTTAATTTTATATGGAATGGTTGATGATTCTTGCTACCCTTTTGTGGTTTATTATGATAGGGTTTGACATTTGTGAAGGAAAGGAAGAAAAACAAAGAAAGCTCAAGTCTTTGGAGCAAGGTAGCAAGTTCAACCTAACTACGAACATTAACTTTGCATTGGTGATTATTGCATGATTAATTGCTATTATGTGGGTGAACTTTCTTGATTGCGATGTGGCTACTCTTTGCACTTTCTTGCTTTGGCCTTTGCATGATTGAGTTTGCCAAATGATAAGCATGCTAGTTCACCAAGAGTAGCTAATGTGGTTATGCATAATAATGATGTTTGTTGATGATACAGTTGGTTAATTTGCTATTGAGATTTCAATGAAATCTCATCCTCTAAATGCAATCTAATATTTCAGGGCCTAAAACTTCCAAGGGCAAGCTGCAGATTGAAGGTTAAATTATGATGCCAAACCATAAAAATTCATGGACTTTGGTTATGTAAATATTTAGCTTGGACAATGTTGTAAACCTAACTACACCACTAACATTGAGCATAGTTTTGACTAAGTTCCTAAACCCTTTTAATCACGAAATTTGGCGTGATTGTAGATCACGTTTTGGGATTCATTTTTATAGGTAACACATTAAAAATGGCCAACTATACAATTTTTAATGACTTTTCAAATTTAAGGACCAAAATCTGGAAAAAGCGTTTATACCAAAAGGACAGAGGTGACTTTCACAAAAACATGCCACTTTTTCTAATGGAATTGGTTCACAAGATTATTTTTTTCTTGAAAGAGAATTCAAAGTGCTTTTTATAAAATTTTGAACCACTCTTTTTCAATTTTTCTAGATTAAGTTATGAATTTCCAAAGTTGGGCCAGAAAAACTGGATTTTACCCGATGAACAGTGAAAATCTGAAAATCAGTGTTTTTGTGATAAAATTGAGCCCAAGACCATCCAATATAGTCAAAATGGTTTTAATTGAACTCTAAGTTGAATTGATAGTAAGGTGAAACATTTTGGGTATCGGAGCGGAGGTTCTGGCATAGGATAGAATGCTCTGCTTAAGTTTATTCGTTATATAACGAGGTTGGTTGAGGAGGAACTAACAAGTTTTTACAGGAATTGAGATAGAAAACACAATGGATTGAGACGCTAGATCAGAGGCATTAGTCAATGGTTGGGATACTAACATAATATATCTCATCAAAGAGGAGGATCTAGTGGAATGGACTATGGGAACTGCTAGCCCAGGATATTCAACAAAAGGGTCCAACAATTATCCAGAGCATTAGGCTAACTTTTTAGGGATTTCTATAGAATAGTTACTGTACCTTCCTAGACTGGGTGACCTGATAGACCCCATAATTGGCTTGTACCAAGAACCATTGGACCTTGGCCTTTACATTCAATCCATCAAATAGTCTATTACCCCAAATATGCATCCGAGCAACATTCCCGGATCCAGTACCAGGCCAGTGATACCCCTAGCACCTGCAATACCTGACCTTACTCTAATAGAGCTTAGGATCTGAAGTCATGAGCAACTAAAGGAGAAGTTAGAGTTCTTGGGTTGTCATATCAAGAAAGATGAGGATCAATAACACCTGAACATTTACCTAGATTACCTTCTGGGGGTGAAGGTGTTATATCAAACTTATGGACAGGATAACCTTTATCTAGACACTGAGGACTGGGTTTATACGATGACAAATATGCTTCCATATTTACCCTCATGGGTGAATGAATTCTGTCACCTGGATCAAATAGTGGGTTTAGGTGTTGAGGATTACATCCTGTGCCTTGAAAACTTTGTTATGCTACACTACTTTTAGACAATCAAATCCTTGTAATACTAATATAAGCCATGTTTTGTTACAGCTAACCATAGTAGGTTAGGTTGGCAATACTTGGTTATTGTGTTGTTTGCTTTTCATATGTATGTTTTGAACTTGCTACTTTGGTTGATGCATAAGTATTGTATGCTGAATATTTTGTTAAACGAAATCCAAGCATGATGTTTACTTCTTGTTCCTCTATTACGCTACCCGAGTAGTTAAACATGATGGTTAGAACTTGACAAAACCCTTTGCCAGAGAGACCCATAGTTTAGGATGCAAGGGTCCCTCCTGATCCACTGCAATTAATTTTGGATTGTCTGGAGCAACAACAAAAGACCATCGAAGAGATGAGGGCAGCACAAGCTCACTAGGAACAAGAGAGGGATGTAGCGATAGCTAAAGTAGTAGCAGTGGTAATGGCTAACCTCGATAGGAGGCAGTCAGAGGAAGAAACCTTAGTAGCGCAAGCAACAGAACAATTACCTAAACCAGTGATGCCATCACTAGACCCTGGTAGCATCCAATAATGGATGGTACATTTCTGTAAACATAGCCCACCGTTATTTGACGGAACGTTTGATGTTTAAGTGGCAGAAGACTGGATTAACTGCCTAGAGAAGATATTCAAAGTACTAGACTGCCCAACGAAGTGAAAGGCCCAGATGGCAATTTACAAGTTAGAGAAAGACGCTGACCATTGGTGGAAGAATACTGAGATTCTTCTGGATGCTCGGAACACGAGGGTGACTTGGGAAGTGTTCCTAGAGCAATTCTATGAGAAGTATTTTCTGAGATCAGTCCGAGATGAGAGGGAAGCAGAATTTTTTACTCTAAAGCAGTGAGATGCAAGCCATTTGATGGGTACTTGGGTAAGTTCATTTGTCTCTCTCACTACTCAAGCTATCTCCATTACCGAGACGAGGAGAGGTGGATAACGGAGAAGATGGTTTGAGGACTAAGGCAGTCCTTGAGGGAGATGATTGTTGCCAGACAATTTAAACAGCTCAATAAGGCAGTTGAGGCCTGCCGAATCACAGAAAGTAGCCTGAACCATCATCTGATGGTCAAGACTACTCCCAGAGTAGAAAGAGGAGGTTAGGGTGGTACCTCTTCTAATGCAAGTAAGAAGAGAAAGTAACCATGGGACAACCATAGAAACAAAAAAAGACGGTAAGCCACAGAAGGGCAAGGAATATGCAAAGTGTGGCAAGAATCACGGTGATAGATCATGCATGGTTGGGTAGAATGTTTGCTACACATACAGTAAACTAGGACATTTCTCAAGAGAATGCCTACAGAACACTAAAAAGGCAAGACCACGTACCCAAAGTCGAGTGTTTGTTCTCACAGGGGAAGAAGCCCGGAAATCCCTAGAGATGATCCAAGGTACGATCATGATTAACAATTCCTAGTGATTGTAATGTTTAATTTAGGTGCTAGTCATTCTTTTATCTTGTATGCCTGTGTTAAAAGACTTGGCTTGATTATGAACACATTGCCGTATGATATACATGTGTCCACACCAACACATAATAGGGTAATTACATCTTATGTGTGCTTAAACTGTATAGTTTGTTATGAGCATTGTTGTACTGTCATAGACTTAATATGTATGCCCTTCAATGAAATTGATGTGGTGATTGGACTGAATTGGTTGTCATCCCACAATATCCTAATGGATTATAAGAACAAAACCCTGATTTTACCTTCGAGAGAATTAGAGTTGAATCTGGAAGTTAGATTAAACTTCATAACAGAGGCCCTAGTGAGCAAATGCTTACGGAAAGGTTGCCAAGGATTCCTTATTTTCTTCTCAATGCAAGTCGAAGTTGAGGAAGGGATAGGAGAAATCCCAGTTGTTAATGAGTTTTCGGAAGTATTTCTGACACAGGTCACAAGACTAGCCCCGAACAGAGAATCAGAATTCACAATTGATATAATACCTGGAGTAGGACCAATTTCTAAGGCCCCTTACAGAATGGCTCCAAATGAAATGGCAAAACTAAAGAAGTAGATAGAAGAATTACTCGAAAAAGGTTTTATTAGGCTAAGCGTTTCACCATGGGGTGCTCCAGTGTTATTTGTCAAGAAGAAGGACAGTAGTCTAAGATTATGCATAAGCTACAAGGAGTTGAATAAAGTCACAATTAAGAACAGGTATCCACTCTCTAGGATAGATGATCTATTAGACCAGTTAGTTGGTACCAGTGTGTTCTCTAAGATTGATTTAAGATCTAGCTACCACCAACTTAAGGTTAAGCCTGATGATGTCCCTAAGATTGCGTTTAGAACTCGCTATGGGCACTCTGAGTTCTTAATGATACTGTTTGGATTGATGAATGCACCTGCGATATTTATGGACTACATGAATAGGATCTTCTGCCCTTACTTAGATCAATTTGTGGCAGTGTTTATTCATGACATCCTGGTGTACTCCAAGTCTCCTGAAGAGTATGAGACGCACTTGAGAATTGTCCTAAATACCCTGAAAGAGAAGCAACTTGTGGCCAAACTTAGTAAGTCTGAGTTTTGGCTACAGGAAGTTTGATTTCTCGGCCATGTGATTTCCTGAGAGGGAGTAGTTGTCGACCCTAGTAAGATTGAGGTAGTTCTCAACTGGGAGAGACCCAAGACAGTGACCGAGATCAGAAGTTTCCTCATACTAGCAGGGTATTATAGAAGATTCATCAAGGACTTTTCTCGGATTGCTCTTTCACTGACCAAGTTAACCAGGAAGAACCAGTTGTTCTTGTAGGACGAGAAGAGTAAGGCTAGTTTTCAGGAGCTGAAGAGGAAGCTTACCTCTACTCCCGTACTTGTACTCCTTGATCCTTCACAACCCTATGTGGTTTATACAGATGCTAACAAGCATAGACTGGGATGTGTGCTTATGTAGCAAGGGTAGGTAGTAGCCTATGCCTCACGCTAGCTGAAATCTCATGAGGAGAATTACCTGATCTATGACTTGGAATTGGCAGCGATAGTTTATGCATTGAAGATATGGAGACATTACCTGTACGGAGCAATGATAGAGTTGTTTTGTGACCACAAGAGCCTCAAGTACCTTCGTGATTAGAAAGAGTTGAGTATGAGACAACAAAGATGGATGGACTTGCTTAAAGGCTATGATTTCTAGATTAAGTATCATCCAGGCAAAGCGAACGTGGTTGTGGATGCCTTGAGTAGAAAGGCAGTGCAAGTAGCATCACTAATGATCAAGGAGTAGAAGCTAGTAGAGGATTTCAGAGATTAGGGTCCTCTACATCAGATGCAGCTAGTAGAAGGAAGCTTAGGTAGAACCCAATTTACAGCTCTGCTCAGCACAATCATAGGATTGGCTAGCAAAAATTTTCAATGGAAAGTTGTCTAGAGGTAAGACTAAGAACTTTGAAATTTCTGAGGAGGGGTTATTGAAGTTTAAAGAAAGAACTTATGTGCCCCAAGTAGCTGAGCTTAGAGAAAAGATACTACCAAAAGCCTATAAGAGCAAGTATACTCTTCATCCAGGAATGACAAAGATGTACAATTATGTTAGAGAGCTTTTTTGGTGGCTTAGAATGAAGAAGGATATTACAGAGTATGTGGCAAGGTGTCTCACTTGCTAAAAGGTGAAAATAGAACAATAGAAGCTTACAAGAGAGTTACAATGTTACAACTTACTATCGAATCCACATAAGATTTAATTAAAATCATTTTAGACCACACTGGATGGTCTTGGGCTCAAAAATTCATGAAAAACGTTGATTTTCGGGTTTTTACTATTCATCAGGTACAAATCCAGTTTTCTGATCCAAATTCAAAAATTCATAATTTAATCTAAAAAAATCAAAATGGAGTGATTCAAAATTCTATAAAAATCTCTTTGAATGATATTTCAAGGAAAAATAATCTTATGAACCAATTCCATTTGAAAAAGTGTCAGGCTTTTGTGAAATTCACCTCTGTCCATTTGGCAAAAATCTTTTTTCCAAATTGTGAACCTTAATTTTGAAAAATCATTAAAAATTGTGTAGTTGGCCAATTTTAATGTGCTGCCTATCAATTTGAAGCTTAGGACGTGAACTTTAGGTATACCAAATTTTGTGCAGAGATTCGTTCAGTAACTCAATAAAACATGGCTCTAAAATGACGTCCTGCTTAGAGATTACAACACCAACCATTGATATTTATACATAACCAAAAGTCCACGAATTTTTATGGTGTGACACCATAATTTAGCCTCCAATCTGCAGCTTGCCCTTTGGAGTTTCAGCCCCTAAAATGTTAGATTGTATTTAGGGGATGAGATTTTAAGAAATCCCAGTAGCAAGATCAATCAACCAAAACATTAACATGTATCAATTACAAGCATTTCAACCTTTTGCTATTAATAGGGAACTACTTTACCTCATACATGTAGCACTCTAGTATGCAATAGCCAAGGCACATAAAGCAAAGAGTATGCTACATCATCATCATCATCATCTAGTTCAACCACATAATAGCACATGAAATTGCATAGCAACCAATCCAACACTCAACATTAAAGTCAATTAAATCTTACTACCTTGATCCAATGCTCTTTGATTTTCTTGTTCTTCTTTCTTGCTTCCTCAAATGCCAAATCCTAACATGGAAATCCATAAAAAGGGCAGCAAGATTCATCAACTATTCCTTATAAAAATCAATAACACAATTCAAGGACAACCTTTGTCCCTTAAAGCTTCCACCTTTGTTCTTTAAATTTTAGAGTTTGTTTCCTTAAACTCTAAAAATTCCCTTTTGACTCCTACATTATTTTTCATGTAAATTCCAAATATCTACTTGGATTTAACAAAATAAAATTCTTTCTTTCAGTTTCAACTTGGCCAAACCACTATGATTCACTTTCCAAAAATTACAACTTTGATTCTATGGCTTCCAGCACTTGTTCTTTAGATTTACCCTACACTATTTTCCATTTTGGACACAATGGAAGCCTTAAAACTTTGAAAAACACATCCTAGGGTCCATATTTTACTTTGGTTGAAATGGTTCTTATGCAACATAACAAAGAAAACACTTCAAAATCAACCTACAAACTCTTGTAACCACTAGGATTTATCATGTTTTGAGGTGTTCTAGCAAGTTTAAACAACAAAACTTCCTTCCCCACTCAATAAACATTTCAGCTAGCTCAAGAAAAAAGAGAGAACCAAAAATTCTAACCATATAGCACAAGTAAACAAGGCAAGGAACAATTTAGAACCAAAAACTTACCTTGGATCTTAGTTGGATGATCAAAGTTGCTCCCTTTCTCTTGATTTCTCCATCAAGCTCTCTCTTTTCCCTCACCTTTCTCACTTGGCCAAAACACTAACCAGATTTAGGGGGAGGAAGAGCTCATTAATGTGCACAAAATATCCCACCAACCATCATTAATGATATGCCATGGTTAAATGCTTACTTAGTCTCAATCCCCTCTCTTAATTAACTTAAATCATAATGTAATTAAATTCCAAAGTCAAGATCCTCTCCAATGGTGGCTTGACACTTGGAAAACTTTAAATCCTCTCCATTAGGGCTTGACACATAGCTAAATGTGAACCATTTGAATTGCAAGACTCTAGTCTTGCTTTATCGGTGCACTTTGACTCTGGGTTTAACTTCTCTTCTATAATTACAGTGCTCTGGCCTCTGTAATTATTTTCTGTCAGATCCATAAATGATTCTCCTCATTTTTATCTTTCCAAATTTCTCTCTTTATCTCAAATTTAATTTACATTAATTAAATAAAAAAGAAAACTAATTTCCTTCTCTTTAGTGATTATTCCTCTTTTCAAAGGAACTAGGAAAAATCTTGGATACTTGAGGGTCTTCTTTTAATTCCATAATCTCTTATAATTTCTTGAGATGTCATAGGAATTTTCTTGAGATTTTATTCTCCTTCCAATTATTTATTTGGAATTTTCCAACTAAAGGACCTTAAACTAGCTTAAATCGTCCTTAAATTCCTTTATAATTTCTCTAAGGGCAATTTGGTCATAAAATGAATTTTATAATCCTATATAATTCTCAAAGGATATCATCCTTATTTTTCCTTAATTTTCTGAGGCTTGGAAATATTTTTCCATAATCATTCTTGACCAATTTTCCTTAATTAGTCAAACTTTTCATAATTGGCTTGGAAAATTATAATAATTATTTTCCACCAAAATTTTCTATTTCCCTTTGTCATTTTTGACCTTTAAATATTTAGGAATATTTCTTATTCCTAATTATTATGGTACTGGATGTGACATACAACCCCTCGATATCCCTAAGTGGAAATGGGACAATATATCCATGGATTTCATAGTGGGGTTACCGATGACATTTGCTAAACATGATGCGATATGGGTTATAGTGGACCGTCTAACTAAGTCTGCACACTTTCTTGTTATGAATGTCAAAGATTCTCCAGAAAAGTTAGCGAGACTTTACGTCAAGGAGATTGCTAGGCTGCATGGTGTTGCAAGCAGTATCATTTCAGACCGAGATCCAAGATTTAGTTCTAAGTTTTGGAGGCCCCTACAAAAAGAAATGGACACTACTCTTAGATTCAGCACAGCCTACCATCCCCAAATAGATAGGCAGATAGAATAAATGATTCAAATGTTGGAGGATATGCTATATGCTTGTGTTTTAAACTTTGGCGGTAATTAGGATATATACTTACCGTTAGCTGAATTTGCGTATAATAACAGTTTCCATTCAAGCATTTGAATGGCACCATACGTGGCACTCTAGTAGCTTACAAGTTGGCTCTTTCCCTGAAACTGAGTTAGATTCATGATATCTTTCATGTCTCCCAAATGAAGAAGTATCATCCAGACTTGACACATGTCATCAGCTATGATGACATTATGCTCTAAGATAAGTTGTCTTTTGAGGTTAGACCATAGCGAATCATTGATCGAAAGGTCAAGCAGCTGAGGAACAAGCAGATTTCGCTAGTCAAAGTAGTTTGGAAAAGTCTTTCCTCTAAAGAAGCCACATGGTTGATGGAGATTGAGATGAAAGAAAGGTACCCTAAACTTTTCCATTAAGGTATGCTTAAATTTCGAGGACAAAATTTATTTAATGGGGGAGAAATGTCACATCTAGTAATATGATAATTAAGAATAAGGAATATTTCTAAATAATTAAGGACCAAAAATGATAAGGACAAATAGAAGAATTTTGGTGGGAAATGATTATTATGATTTTCCAAGCCAATTATGAAAATTTGACTAATTAAGGAAAATTGGTCAAAAATAATTATGAAAAAATATTTCCAAGCCTTGGAAAATTAAGAGAAAATAAGGATAATATCCTTTGAGAATTATATGAGATTATAAAATTGGTTTTATGACCAAATTACCCTTAGAGAAATTACAGAGGAATTTAAGGTTAATTTAGGCTAATTTAAGGGATTTTATCTGGAAAATTCCAAATAAATATGTTTAAGGAGAATAAAATTCCAAGAAAATTCTTATGATACCTCAAATATCTAAGATTTTTCCTAATTCCTTTGAAAAATAAAAAAATCAATAAAGAGAAGGAAATTAGTTTTCCTTTTTATTTAATTATTAGGAATTTAATTTTGAGACAAAGAGGGCATTTTGGGAAGATAAAATGAGGAAAATAAATTATGTATCTAATAAAAAATAATTACAGAGGCCAGAGTACTGTAATTATTGAAAAGAAATTAAACCCGGAGTCAAAATGCACCGATAAAGTAAAGACTAGAGTTTTGCAATTCAAATGGCTCACATCTAGCCATGTGTCAAGCCCTTAATGGAGAGGATTTGAATTTGCCAAGTGTCACTCCTCAAATGGAGAGGATTTTGACTTTTGGTAATTAATTTCATTTGGATTTAGTTAATTATTAAAGAGAAAGCAAGAGTAAAAGGGGGGTTGACACTTGTATCTTCATTTATGATAGTAGTTGGGATATTTTGGTTCATTAAAGGAGCACTCCTCCCCCTATTTTTTAGATTATTATTTCAGCCAAGGAGGAAGCAAGAGAGAAAAGAGAGAACTTGGAGGAGAAATCAAGAGAAAGCCATCAACTTTGATCATCCAAGCAAGGTTTAAGGTCAGTTTTTGTTTCTGAGTTATGCCTTGCTTTGTTTACTTGAGTTGTATGGTTAGAAATTCATGGTTCTCCCTTTTTTCTTGTGCTGGCTGAAATATATATATAGTAGGGGATGAAGTTTTATTGGTCTAACTTGTTAGAACACTTCAAAGCATGATAGATCCTAGTGGTTACAAGTGGTTGTAGGTTGTTTTTGAAGTGTTTTCTTTGTTGTGTTTCATGAGAACCATTTCATCCAAGACCATAGCTGAACCTTAGGATTAGTTTTTCAATGTTTTGATGCTTCCATTATGTTTAAAATGGAAAATGGTGTAGGATAAACCTAAAGAGCAAAGGTTGGAAACATTAGAGCCAAAGTTGTAATTTTTAGAAAATAAACCCTAATGGTTTGGCCAAGCTGAAACTAAAACAGGGAGTTTTTTTTCTTAAATCTAAGCACAAAATTGGAATCTATATGAAAAATCATGTAGGAATAAATCAAGAAGGAATTTTCAGGGTTTAAGAGACAAAACTCTAAAAATTCAAGAACAAAGGTGGAAGCTTTAAAAGGATTTAAGAGTTCTTGAGTTATGTTGTTAATTTTATTTGGAATGGTTGATGATTCTTGTTGCCCTTTTGTGGTTATTATGATAGGGTTTGACATTTGTGAAGGAAACAAAGAAAAACAAAGAAAGGTCAAGTCTTTGAAGCAAGATAGCAAGTTCAACCCAACTACTAACATTGACTTTGCATTGTTGATTATTGCATGATTAATTGCTATTATGTAGGTGAACTTTCTTGATTGTGATGTGGCTGCTCTTTGATGATATAGTTGTGGTTATGCATAACAATGATGCTTGTTGATGATATAGTTAATTTGCTATTGGGATTTCAATGAAATCTCATCCCTCAAATGCAATCTAAAATTTTAGGGCCTGAAACTTCCAAGGGCAAGCTGCAGATTGGAGGTTAAATTATGGTGCCAAACCATAAAAATTCATGGACTTTGGTTATGTAAATATTCAGCTTGGACAATGCTGTAAACCTAACTACACCGCCAACTTTGAGCATCGTTTTGACTAAGTTCCTAAACGGTTTTAATCACAAAATTTGGAATGATTGTATATCACGTTTTGAGCTTTATTTTGATAGCTAACATGTTAAGAATGACCAAATATATGATTTTTAATGAAGTTTCAAATTTAAGGACCAGAATCTGGAAAAAGAGTTTTTACCAAAAGGACAGAGGTGACTTTCACAAAACCCTGACACTTTTTCAAATAGAATTGGTTCACAAGATTATTTTTTCTTGAAATACCATTCAAAGAGCTTTTTATAGAATTTTAAACCACTTTATTTCAAGTTTTCTAGATTAAGTGATCGATGTGCCGGAGTGTCGCCTTGCGGATCGTCAGGAAAGAGAGTTACACCAGATAAAATGCAGTATAGGATGCAACCAGTTGTTCTTCTCGAGGAGCTTTTTATTGGAAATTCTAGTCTAACTTGGTTTTCAAAAACATTGTAAAAAAAGGGGGTTTTAGTTGTTTTAAAAGTGGTGTAACAAATGTAAAGTGCAGAAAGTTAACTGTTTTTTGTATTTTAAATGAATGAAGAAATGTTTTGGATTAAAAGGGAATTATGGTTAAATAGTCTCTTGATAACGAAAGCTCAGCTATCACTGCTCTTTAGAATGATTGGGAGTTTGGAAAACCTCTAAGTCTGAAGAAAACCCCAAGTAATCACTTGGATCTAATGTTTTAATTAATGAAAACTCACTTTAATCAAAGTTAATTAACACCTCTTAAGACACTGCTGAAAACCACTTAGAGTGTAAATGAATGAATGATGCAAATGCCCTTTGAATGTCAATCGATAGCCACAGAATACCAAGCACACAGATTAATCAATAATAATCATGATAATCAAACTAAACACAAGGATTCAAACTGAAATATTAAATAGATTAATCAACATTAACATCATCCAATCCAAATATAATAGAATAGTCTAAACACAAGATTTACAATCATAAACCAGTTTGATACAAGTGCAGAAAGTTTCTAAATCTAGAAAAATTCAACACAGCATTAAACAAAGGTTTAGACTATAGAAAGAAAACACCCCGATTAAGTCCTTGAGCTCAAGCTTTGTCTTCCATCACCAAGAGGCTAAGGGTTTAGCCTCTCATGCCTTCAAACCAATCGTAATCACTCCAGGAAATAATAGCCACAGTTAAAGCTAAAAATAAGGTTGGAAAAATGGAGAAGAAGGGTATTGGAGTGGTTTGATCGGTTTAGAAATACGGAAAATGATGAAGAGATGAAGAAAAATGGATGTTTTGGGTGTAGGATCAATGGAGACTTGAGAGGAGATGATGGTGGCTCAACCTTATGCAAATCTGCAGAATGGAAGAGTCCTCTTTTGTGGTGGCTGCCCTCCTTAGGTATAGAAGCTCAGAAACTTATTCCAAAACGCACAGCTTCACTTAACACACTCAGGTTGCGACCTCAGAAATGTAAGGTCATGACTCGGGGGGTCAGGTCGCGACCTGGGAAGACAAAGAGCTCTCATCTTGACTCAGGTCCAAAACATGTAGTTTCATTAAAAGGGCATCTAGGTCGCAACCTAAGTAGTCCATGTCGCGACTTGGGGAGGCAGAACACTCCAAACTTTTATGTTTCGGTCCTTGTAACATTTTGGTTCCATCCATGCTCCATCATGATTCTTGGGTCCTTCTCCAATTGCCTGAAAATCACAACAAAGAGCCTTGTAAAGACTAACTGATTACAGATCAAGGCAATTAACATTTAAAAGAGAAAAAATGACCCTTTTTACCCCTTAAACAGCAAAATGCAATGCAAGACTCAATGTAATCAAATGGATATAAATGCATGCATAATGAGAGTAAAAGTGTTGCAAAACATTAGAAAACACTTGAGAAAACCATATAAAGATTGGGTTCTATCACTCCCCCACACTTGAACCTTTGTACTCCTAGACAAAGACTTGAATCATTCTAAAGAAAGTACAGCTACAATTAGAGAGACTAGCATGTTCAAAAATGATCTCAAGAACTAATCGATCAACCTCTTTTTAGGGACACAAGAATGATAACATGAAGAATGCCAAGTAATCAGATACAAGGTGCAATTGACTCAAAATGCATGAACAATAGAGATTTGCTCACAATGTTTAAATTGCTCATCTCTCCTCATCGGGGTTCTTTTCTCTCAGACATCCAAGCAGCAAACATTCTACCATAAGCTTGTAATGACTCTAAAATCTCCACTACTATTCAGTATTCATGTAAAGAATCAAGAGGACTTTTATGTTATTTTGTTCCTCTAGCTTATGAACATAGAAAGGATTTCTTTACTTTTATGTTTTTTTTACTTCTTCTTCTTCTCCTTCTTTTTTTTTTTAAACTTCTAAATAAAAGTAAAATTCCCAATTAAGACCCATGAAGATCAAGAAATTGTAATTGTCAAGACGGAATCAACTCAATTAACATTGTTGTTCTAAACACTCGAAATGGTAGACAAAATGAAGGAAGTGCAGGCTCAAAAATGGTTAAGCAATGGATAAATGGTTGTGGGTTGTGTTTGGGTAGAAAGGTGTAGAAAAGAATGCCTCCATCATATTCGAAATCATAAATGCACACGTAATTTTGACCAAGAGCTAAAACAAGTTCTAGAGAATGTAAACCACATGAATAATCACTCAATAAAGGAATTAAGGCTCAAGAATATCCTTCCAACAAGGGTTTCACATCTCAATTGCTCATACAGGAAGTTTCAATCAATATACACTAGTCACAAGGCATTAAGACACTTATCACAAAAGCAACCCATAAGATGAGGATTAAAAAGATCAAAATAATCACTTAAGAACATACTTGAATCTCAAAAGTGACTATAAAGTCTTTAGAAAAAATCATTTTCAAAATCAGTGTTCTTAAGAGTCCAAGGATGGCACGGTCTTCAAGAAAAAATGTTTGATGCAATGAGGGTATATTAAAAAGGCAAAGGTTTGCTTGAAAAAGATGCAAAGGTAGTTTAAAAAGGTTTCTCCTACACAGCAATGCAAAAAGCAAAGAGAAGGGAAGTAGTGCACAGCAAAAGAGTCTAGGTCATGACCTGAAAACAGAAAGAGCACCAAAAACAAGAAGGGAGGTTGAGGTCGTGGCCTGAAAACAGTGAGGTCGCGACCTAAACTCACAGAGAGCCCTCCCTTGCCAAAATCACTCCTCAAGTCGCGACCTGAAGCAGCGAGATCGTGACCTGAAATCACAAAAACTACTAATGAAAACTTTTCAAAGCTTGGCCAACATTTAACAAATAAAACCCCTTTTAGCAAACATCAAATGATCCAATTCACAACAATTCACTATCTACAATCAATTCAAAGCCAAATAATGATGATGAAAGATTGGATTTTCAAAAAAAATTTTACTAAAAATTTTGCAACAACTACAGAAATGATGCAACAAAGCGAAATGAATTCCTCCCCCACACTTAGACTTGACAGTGTCCGCACTGTCAACGAAAAAAGAAAAAGAACAGTAACAACCACAAAAGAAGAAGAAAGACAAAACAGTCATTGCAGAAAAGCTAAAATACAAAAAAAAAGAGTTAAGCCTTCAGTTATAGACATCAAGGAAAAACAAAGACCAAAGAAAAACTAAAAAGAAAGCAAAGATTATTCTCAGTCTTCTGCTCCTCCTCTTTCTTCTTCACCAGTATCCCCTCCTGCCTGGACATCTCCTTCTCCCATCTCAGTATCAGTAGTTGCAGCACCAGCACCAGCACCAGATGATTGCCTTGGACCCTCACTAAAATAATTGGTGGCAGGAATGGTGTTCTCCCAGAAAGCCCACTCATACTCGTGGGGGAAATTGACCTTAAGAGCCCTGGCCATCTCCAACATCAAGGGATCCAAAAACCTCTGCCTTCTGAATTCGTGAGACATGGAGATAGCTTTGTATGCATTGAACTCCTCACTTAGGTTTATCACTTGATGACTGAGTTTGGTAATATGATCATTCAAAGAGGCGAGGTTGAAACTAGAGCCACCCTCAGCTGCCTCCTCTTCTGAACCTTCCCCAATCACCCTTTTTCCTCTCTTCCTCTCTCTGTTGGTTTTGGAGGCAACATAGCACCTGGTCGTAACGAGGCCCAAGAAAGTGTCAGACTTTGGCGTTGGTATGTCATGTGCTGCACATAGATCGGTAATCAAGTGTGGAAACACCATAAGAGTTTGGACATTGTTGACACAGTGATCAATCTGGTCCAGGGCAATAATAGGAATGTCAACCGGCTACAAGGTCATCAGGAGATGTAGAAGGAGTGCACCCTCTTCAAAAACATCAGAAATATGGGCCGATGGCATTACATTATAAACCATGAAGTTCAGCCAAATCTTGGCTTCATCATTCATGTGCTTACGCTTGAAGACTTTCCGCCCACTCTCCTTTATGGTCCACCCAGCTCCTTCTGTCCTGATGGTTTGGAAGACCTCTTCCCAGGGAACTTCAGTAAGTCTGATCTTCCATCACTGGTATTCACAGACAGGGATATCGGGCAACTTGTAGAACTTCTCAACAGCCTCCCGTGTTAAAAAACATTCACTGCCTCTGAAAGTGATTCCTCTATGTCCGTCTATGGCAGAGCAAATGTAGAACTCTCTTACCAATATCAGATTGGCCTTGTTCCTCTTCTTTATAAGTTCCTTAAGGCCCCTCTGTTTGGCAAGCTCATAAAAGTGGTACTGTTGTGTTTCTAGAAAATAATACTCTTGAACTACCCCTCTGTTGGCAAATAAATCCACCGCTTCCTTGCTTGAAAGTCTGGTCTCTTCACAAGGGCGAAGCTTCTTCTTCGAGCCTGAAGACTCAAGGTTTTTGATGCAAGGCATCTGGGCGCAAAGCAAACAACCAACAAGCAACCAAAGTAAACACACAAAACAAACAAACCTAGGAAAAGAAACTAAAAACTACACTAAGCCCAAAAACGAAGCGCTCCCCCACACTAGGCCTACATTTACCCATTGCCAGACTCACTTAAGCAAAACAGTTGAAGATTTTGAATTGGGACATTTGCATTTTAAAACCATTAGGGAAATCATGAGAAAACCCAAGTATTCATAATTTTCCATTGCCCAAAATCTATTTCTTTCAAATCCTTAATATGTAAAGTCAAAATCCATTGAGAAAATGCAGTATGGAAACAGCAGGAGTGAATCAAAGGTTTAAAACCTCCTCTGTGAACTCAGGTCGCGACCTGAATACAGTAAGGTCGCTACTTGAGCAGACAGAAGGACATTTTAAATTTCAAAAAACATCGAGGTTGCGACCTGAAAATAGTGAGGTCGGGACCTAAACCCAGAAATTTCAGAAAATGCAGGACGAACCGGTTTGCTGAAAAACCAAATCTTTTACAAAAAATGCAATCCAAGCAGTCCAAAAACCAGTTAAATAATATTTCTAATGCCCAGCAATATTCCACTCAACCAAAATCACAGCCCTAACAAGAACACACTAACTACCCCTAAAACAAAATGCAGAAAACTAAACTAGGAAGAACAGAAAAATTAAAAACGAAGAGGGAAGACTAAACAGACCTTGAGAGAGTAGAAGGATGGAAGAACTGAACTCAAGGGTAGAGAGGAGGCTTGATTTCGCACTGCAGGAGGGGAATCTCAAAGTGAAGGCACTCAGAAATCAACAGAGACCGAAGAACTAAAGCAACTGGACGGTTGTAGAGGAAGCAACCGTTAAATAGGAGTTGAACAGTTGCGATTTTGGAAGGAATTTGAAAAGAAGCAGCTGCTGAAGAATCTGTGATTGGAGGGTCGTGACTTCAGAGAGAAACTGGAAGGCTGAAGGGTCGCGACTGGAAGGAGAATGAAATGAACATAAGAAGGAATGAAAAACTGAAAGGAGGGTTAAGTGTGGTTTTACAAAGGGAGGCTAGGGTTTTGGGTCCTTGCAGTGAATATAGCTTGAATAGGGGGTAGGTTCAAAGGGCAACATGGTAATTAGGGTGGAAATAAGTAAGGGTAAAGAGGTAAACTCGCAGAAAAATTCTGATTTTTCATGTCAGGTCGTGACATGAGGATACGAGGTCACAACTTCAAGAGCCAAAGGGGGATTTAGGGTTTCTGAAGACTCCATATCGTGACCTAAAAATAGCGAGGTCGTAACCTAAACTCACAGAGAGCCTTTACTTAGTTTCTTCCCCAAGTCACGACCATATATATTGAAGTCACGACTTAAACACATAGAGAGCTCCCAAATTCAGACTAACCCTGGGTCGCAACCTAAGTGCACAAAGAGGCTCTGACACTCTAAACCCTGAAAAACTTTAAACCTAAGTCCCTAAACCAAAATCACTTACCAAAATGCCTAACATAACAACCCAACTCAGCAATCCATCATCAAATTCTTAACAATTCAAAACAAAACTCCTGGACCACAAAACCCAATAACCAAAACACAAAACCACTTTTAAGAACTCCCTCCCCCACATACTCAAAGCAATGTCCACATTGCGGTACACAGTCACACCAAAGCACAAAGCTAAAACACAAAACAACGAAGGTGGAAGTTGTGAAGTTCAGTTCAAGACTGAAGCACAACACGTCACCCTTCTAGAAAGAGGAAAAGAGCTAAGCGCAAAGGTGGGTAAACTCAAGAATGCAAAGAAGTGTGTGGTGGTGACAGAATAGAAGCACAAATACAATCATATCAAACTCAAGGCTAGGGAGATTATTGAAAACAAACAAAATAATAGAATTTAAAACTATTTCTACTGAGGCATCCATTTCACAGTTTCTAAAAGTCACAACAAGGTAATTTAAGCACAAGTAAGTTAATGTGAATAGTAGAAGTAAAGGAAAGGGACGACCTGGCCTTAAGAAGGCGGTGCAGGCTTTTTGTAGAGCTTGAGGAGATGTCCATTGCACTGAAACATTTCACCTGTGGCCTCCTCCTTGAGCTCTATCATCCTGAAGTTATGCACTTTCATCACAATGTAGGGTCCATCCTAGCTCGTCTTGAACTTACCCTTCTTGAATTTGAATCGAACTTGACAGCTCAACACCTTGTCACCCTCCTTGAACTTCTTTCTTAAGATGTTGGCATCATGGACAAGCTTGGTTTTCTTCTTGTAGGTGTTTGAGCTGTTGTAGGCGTCTAACTGTATTTCTTCAAGTTCTTGAATTTGAAGGAGTAGTTCATGCCAGCTTCTTCCAAATCGGCATTGCAGCTCTTTATCGCCAAGTACGATCGATGCTCCATGTAACATCCCAACTTTTGGGCCTAGAAGTACCAGAAATAGCCTGAATTGGATAGGCTACTAGACCTCTTTTGAGCAGAAGTCCCAAAGATAAGAAAGGAAGTCAAAGCAATTTCAGGGACTAAACTGCAAAGTAAAAGTTTTCAGGGGCTCAAGTATAATCAAGGCTAGAGGCTCCAGTAAAGTCTTAAGGGCTCAGAAAGAGAAAAGAGAGTAGAAACAGGCCAAGGGTTAAGTTAGAAACATCAAAGAGAGAATTGTATGAAGTTAAGTCCTAGCAGGGACTAAACCGTAAATTTAGAAAGTGATGACCAATAGGGGTAAAAATGGAAGAGTATACAGAGAATTCCAAGAAAATCCCAGAAAATGGGAAATAATATTCTAAGGCTCTTCTGTGAAGAGAAAAGACAAAAATACCCCTGAGGTAGCTTAAATAGAATTTATAAGGTTATGGTCGGTAAAAAGTACATGCTTTGAGGTAATTATTTGAAATAGCAAGAGACCTAAAAAATGTACACAAAAATGAGATTAAATGGTTGAAAGGTTGTACTAATTTATAAAATTAGTCTCGCAACCAAAAGGCTAGTGAAATGGCTTTAATAAATTAAAGAGCCGATTATGCTGATAAAAGGGCATTTTAGTAAATGAATTTTTATGCAAGGCTTAAAGGAAGTGTTATGGTCTAAGAAAATTCATAGATAATCTCTAGAATTAAATAGAATTTATGGAGTAGACAGAAGAATTTTCTGAGCTCTGGAAGGCCATAAAGAAAGTCAGAGAAACGTGGGCCAAGTAAATTCGGAGGAAACTTAGGAAACAAGTTTGATCCAATGGCTAGGATCTAATCTCCCTTCTCCTCCACCACATTTGTGACACTTGGCATCTTCTAGAAGAATGAGGTAAGGATGATGCAAGAAGATGATGCAATGATGATGTAAAAATCAACTTAAAGTTTCAAGATTGCCCTTACCCTTTCTATTAGCCACCAAGGGCATTTTAGTCCATTCAAGCCAAAGTTTTGTCTATAAATACCCCACTTTGGAAGAGCATTTTGGCATCCATTTGTAGAGGGAAAACTCTGCCAAAATTTAGAGAAAAACGTAGGGGTGAAGGCCAAGAAGAAGGAATAAGGTTCAAGCTTCAAGATCAAGGTATGTGATGGTTATAGCATCTGATTTGATCCCTATTTCGAATAAGTTACTCTTTGTATCTGATTCTGAAATTTGGCATGATTAAAGTAAACTCTGTAAGCTTTAAATCCATGGGTAAAACACTTCATTTGGATATGTGTACTATTTATGGTGATTTTTCAAAGTTAGGGTTTGAAATCTGGAAACAGTGTTTAACCTTTAAAAGAGTGTCAAGTTCCGTACAATTATGGTACTGTTCAGAATGGAATTGGCTCCTGAAACTATTTTTCATTTAAATTTAACTTAAGTAGATTTCAGTGGGACTTGGAACCACTCAATTTTGATTTTTTTAGAATTAATTATGAATTTTTAAAGTTGAGCAAAAATTCTGGAATTTCTACGTGAACAGTACCCACGAAGCAAAATTTTCAGATTTGATCTTCTTGAATCTAAGGCCATCTAAAGTGGTCCTAATTGACAATAAATGAATCTTAAGGAATAGAAAAATTGGGTTCAATCAACGGATCCCACTTTCATCTTGTTAATTTATAGATAAAAATTTGTTTGTGAATACTATGCAAAGGAATTTGTTTATGTAAATTTTGATCAATGATATGCAATATGAATCGCCAGTATGCAACTTTGAATCAACTATATATAATTAGGATCTATAATATGTAATAAGATACTGTCACATCTCAAAAAATTTCACCTAGATATAAGGAATTAAAAATTATGATAAGGCTCAATATAGGAACTAGATAGGGAGATGAAACAACTTTTGATGCGAAACCCCGATAAAGTCCAGGCTGGCATTTTCGTAACTATCGGTCTAGGAAGGGTAAAACGAGAAAATTCTAGAAAATTCCAGAAAATTCCTGAAAAATGGGAAAAGTGTAGAGTAGAGGTTTCAAAAACTTGGTTGAGGCTTGAAAGGTAGAATTTCAGTGAAAATGATTTACTATGAAATTTCCCGTCAACGGAGGTTTTTCAGAAAAATATCAGAAAAGTGAAGGAAAATAATTATTTTACTTAGTTAGAGGCCTCAATACACTTGGGAGATTGATGGACAATTCATCTAAATATTTATTTGAATTTATAAAATTAGTTTTGGGCTTTCAAAGCTCAAGAATAAATTTTAGGGGATTTATTTTCCCGAAGAGACACCGATAGAGGCCTAATCGAAGAAAATTCAAAATTTTGAAAATTTATGGGTCATATTCTCATATTAAAAGGTGAATTATCATGGAGAGAGATGAATTTTTGGAGGTCTGGAAAAATTATAGAAGGTTACTAGTGAATAGTAACCGATAAAGTTTCAAATTGGTTTGAAATAGTGAATGGGTTTGTGGGCCATCTTTTTGAACCAGCCCAAACCATTTGTGGGGCCCACATTGAGCCAATAAGGGTCTGATTTTGTGCACCTTCCAGGTCCCTCCATTTTTATTAAATAAAATGCAAAATTAAAGGATATTTGTGTGGAAAAATCTAGAGAAAAGGCACATGGAGTGATCTGATTATTTTGGCACTTGATGACTGCTACATACACCCCTTGAGGTTTCCAATTTTGTCCAAACATGAAGGGGTAAGGGCAGATAGAATTTTTCTATAAATACCCCCTTAGAAAATACAAATAAATGTTGGAAAATTAGAAAAATAAGGGGAGACTCTGTCATTGTAGCTCTAACTCCATTTGGCCAAAATTCTTGAGTGTTTTGGACAAGGAATCACACAACTTACATCAAGAAAACATTAAGGTATGCTTATGACTTCCTATTCCTAAGTTGCAAGCTTGGTTAGTTGAGTTTTTGGCTTGAAAAATTGAGGGTATATGCTGCCTCTTTTCAGTTTGAATATGTAATGGTTAGGGAAGGATAGAAGCTTTAATAATCAAGTGAAATAAGCAAGATTAAGCGGTGTATGGATTGATTTTTGGAAGAAAATCCACCTAGGGTCCTATATGTCATTTTCAGCTAGCTACTGTTCATGCTGAAGAAAATTGTTTTGGCTTGATTTGATTATTTCAATGGCTTTAAAACATGTTTTTGTGTAAGGATATGATGTTGGAAAGTGTTTAAAATCATTAGAATCAAAAATGTAATTTTTGGAGATATATAACCCCTATTCGGCCTGTCACTATTCATGGGGGAGGAGTTTGAATTTTAAAAATCTGATTACACCATTGGATTCCTCATAAAAAAGTGTGTAGGATTGAGTTATGAGATGATTGGTTCTAAAGAAGGAATCATTTTGTTAAAAATCAAAAGAAAAGGGGGGGGAATTTGTTAAGTTAAAGTTTAAGTATTGTATACAAGTTGTTTGGTTAGTAATGTGGCCTATTTTATGCTTGGTTTAATAGGCTTTGCGAGAAGCAAGTAAGGAAGATCATTGTCCCTTGAAGTGATCAAATTGGACAAGTAACAAAAGATAGTATTGAATTATGATTAAAGTGTTTTCTTGCTTGCATTTATATGTATGTGTGTATGTCCTATGACTGTTATGATGTGACTAAGCTACGCTGCTAAATTATGATTGTAATGTTTATGTTGAGCTTGCCTTGGCATTATGTTATGTGAATATGTACGAATTTGCTTACTTTCCATGGCATTTCACTATGCATGAACCATAAAGTTATGTGCACAAAAGCATGTTACATTATGTTTGGATGATTGCATGATAATTATGATTCTTTGCTACTAGGATTTTTCCAAGATTTTTCCTAATACCTTTAAAAAGTGGAAAAACCCTAAAGAGAAGGAAATTAGTTTTTCTTTTTATTTAATTATTGAGAAATTAATTTTGAGAGAAAGAGGGCAATTTGGAAATATAAAAATAAGGAGAATAAATTAGGGATCTGAGAGAAAATAATTACAGATGCCAAAATACTGTAATTATAAAAAAGAAGTTAAACCCGGAGTCAAAGTGCACTGATAAAGCAAGACTAGAGTCTTGCAATTCAAATGGTTCACAATTAGCCATATGTCAAGCCCCTAATGGAGAGGATTTGAACTTGCCAAGTGTCATTCCTCAAATAGAGAGGATTTTGACTTTTGGTAATTAATTTCATTTGGATTTAGTTAATTATGAAAGAGAAAGTAAGATTAAAGGGGGTAATGACACTTGGAATTTCATTTATGATGGTGGTTGGGATATTTTGGCTCATTAAACAAGCTCATCTTCCCCTAATTTCAGATGTTAAGTTTAGCCAAGAGGGAACCAAGAGAGAAAAGAGAGAGTTCAAAGAGAAACAAGGGGAAAAGCTACCAACTTGATCATACAACCAAGGATTTAAGGTGAGTTCTTGGTTCTAAATGGATCCTTGCCTTGTTTTCTTTTTTTATATGGTTGAAAATTTCTGTTTCTTCTCTTCTATGGGTGCTAGCTGAACTGATTATCATGTGGGGAAAGAAGTTTTGTTGATCACACTTGCTAGAACACTTCAAAACATGTTAGTTCCTAGTGGTTGCAAGTGGTTATAGGTTGTTTTTGAAGTATTTTCTTGGTTGTTTCTCTTGAAGTTCATTTTGTCCAAGGTAGTAAATAGACCCTAGGATGAGTTTTTCAATGTTTTAATGCTTCCATTGTGCTCAAAATGAAAAATGGTGTAGGATAAACCTAAAGAACAAGTGTTGGAAGCATTAAAAATCAAAGTTGTAATTTTTGGTTAAAGAACCCTTTTGGTTTGGTCAAGAGAGAACTAAAAGGAGCAATTTTATTTTCTCAAATCTAAGCACATATTTGGAATCTATATGAAAAATCATGTAGGAATAAGTCAAGAAGCAATTTTAGGGTTTATGGAAAACAAAGTTCAAAAATAAAAGAACAAAGGTGGAAGCTTTAAGGAGCAAGAGTTATGTTTAAGTTGTGTTCTTGCTTTTACTTGATTTGGTTAATGATTCTTTCTACCCTTTTTGGTGTATTGCCATGCTAGGGTTTGAAATTTGTGAAGGAAACGAAGAGAAACAAAGAAAACTCAAGCTTTTGGAGCAAGGTAGCAAGTTGAACCTAACTACTAACATTAACTTGGCATTGTTGATTATTGCATGATTAATTGCTATTATGTGGATAAACTTTCTTGATTGTGATGTGGCTGCTCTTTGCACTTTCTTGCTTTGGCCTTTACATGATTGAGTTTCCCAAATGATAAGCATGCTAGTTCACTCATAGTAGTTAATGTAGTTATGCATAATGATGATGCTCGTTGATGATATAGTTGGTTAGTTTGCTATTGGGATTTCAATGAAATCTCATTCCCCAAATGCAATCTAACATTTTAGAGCCTAAAACATCTAAGGGCAAGCTGTAGATTGAAGTTAAATTATGGTATCACACCATAAAAATTCATGGACTTTTGGGTTATGTAAATATTATGATGGGCAGTGCTGTAAATTCACTAACACCGCCACCTTTAAGCTACAATTTGATTAGGTTCCCGAAGGGTTTTAATCACGAAATTTTTCATATTTGTAGATCACGTTCTGAGCTTCATTTTGATAGCCAACACATTAAAAATGGCCAACTACACGATTTTTAATGATTTTTCAAAGTTAAGGTTCAGAATCTGAAAAAAGAGTTTTTGCCTAATAGACAGAGATGACTTTCACAAAAATCTGACATTTTTTCCAATGGAATTGGTTCATAATACTATTTTTTTCCTGAAAGAGCATTCAAAGATATTTTTATATAATTTTGAACCACTCCATTTTGATTTTTCTAGATTAAGTTATGAATTTTTGAAGTTGGGCTAGAAAACTGGATTTTTACCCGATGAAAAGCAAAAATCAGAGGTTTTGAGATGAAATTGAGCCCAAGACCATCCAATGTGGTCTAAATTAATTGAATCCTAAGATGATACGATAGTAAGGTGTAACACCATATGTAACTAGGTACCTGTAACATGCAACTAGAACCAGTAATATGTAAGTTTGGATCAATAATATGCAATTATGAACTGTAATATGCAATAAGATCTCATATACAACCAAGTATCTGCCATATGTAATTATGGTCCGTGATGTATAAGTAAGGATACCTTATATCCAATTAGCATCCTTTAGGGCAATATGGTCTTTTTCCTACCACACTTACTAACATTTGAGGGGTCCATACCTTTATATTTATTGTAGGTCCTATCCAACAATTAATTTGTCAAAGAAGAACTTGTAACCAATTTTCTCTTATTTTCTATATATTCTCTTTACAAATAAAAATGTAATTAAATATATATATATATCATACCTAGTTATTAGTTTGAACTAAATTTAATTAATATTTTGAAGTGTGATTTTGATAGTTGCTTGTGATGAAGGGACTAAACTAGAGGGCACAATTTTTTAGGTAATAAAAGAGGCTTGAGGCCCAAACTCAGACGCACTTTACATTTACAAAGCTAAAATAAAAGTTAATTTTATGGGCGTTAGTTCATAGTTCATACAAGCCATTCTCTCTATAATTTCATCTATTGAGACCAATAATGATACGTATACTTTCTCGTTTTCCTGATTTGTGGTCGTTGTTTAGCGCCTACGCGCTCTTTCCTACACCATGTGCCGATCATCTTCCTAGCAGTCTGATAACAAACAAAGCCTAAAGCATAAATGGTTGCTCCAATGATGGAAGGAGCTACCGTCGTAGCTTTTCAGTCGGTTATGCACAAGGTCGAGCAGGCAGTAGAAAGATTTGATTACTAAACCGAAAGGATTTCAGTTATGGTAATATCTAAGATGAAGCCCACGCTCTTATTTGCTAGCTCTATGATGTAAGGCGTCAATCCTTTGGCAAAAATTTCATTCAAGAGATAATCGAAAAGGCTCCTTAGGTTGTCAATTTTTAGTTTCAATCTAATCTTCAGAATGTTGAGTGAGGATGCTAATTGTTTGCATGCCTACAGCTTCTTTTAGACATTGAATGGCATTTTATAGGGCATTTGCAGAGTAACAAGTCAAATCACTTTTATGTGTGATTCATTTTATTCTTTTCCTTTTTTAAATTTTTTATTTCTATTTCAAGCCTCATTTTCTACCTAAAGCTATTGAAAACCATGTGGAATGCATCCTCAGGAATCACGCAAGATTGCATTGGTCATTTGGTCATTTTTTAATTTTTAAGGATTTTAGCTGAACTTTGGAAGGAATAACTCTTAGCATAAAAATCCAAATTTGATGATTTATCAATTGATTTAATTAAATCTTAAAATAAGATATATATTCTCGCAAAATTTTAGGTCCAAATTCATCCATTTGAATATTATTTTATGTGTTCCAAATTTGCCTAGTTTTAGGGCCTTTTTATCCCTTTAATCTCAAATTCTTGATTTTCTTTCCTTTATTTCATGTCACCCCAAACCAACCATACCAAATCAATATTTATGAGCAGCAAAGCGACATTATAAATACATGGTCTTAAGTTTACAACATCTAAGATTTGTTACAAAATCATATCAAAGTCCTTTAATATTTAACATAATACTACATAGCCATAAAAGTCACATAGCTTCATTATCCCAAGACCAACTTCTTGCCTTTGTCCTTGCTTAATCCACTCACTAGTTAATGCATAATTTCACACAGAAAGGAATGATATTTCATAGAAATCTCAATAGTAATGAACCATAATTGTCATGTTAATCAAGTTTTACATAATGTGACATGTTATAATGCTTGAAGACATTCTCAAACTCTTGCATAATTATGCCATAAAGAAAACTAGCACATATTCACATATGCATTTGGCCAAAGCATCACAAACATAATAAAGCATCCATTACCATAGCACAATTCATCCACTATATGACAAAATAAAGCAAGCAATGCATACATACTAAGCAAGCAAGAAAAACATTCAATTATAAATTCAATACTACCTCTTATCCTTGATTTAATTCAGTCTCTTTGAGGGTTTGGTATTCTCCCTCATTCTTCTCCAAAAAAGCCTATCAATTCAAGCATAATTACAAGCTACATTACCAACCATTCAAGCTTGATTACAAGTACTTAATCTTAAACCTAATTAAATCTCTTTTTTCCTTGATTTTTTACATAATTATTCCTTCTTTGATTCCATAATTCTCTTGGTTCATTCCTACACAATTTCTCATGTAGAATCTAAATATCAATTCAAATTTAACAAAATCACACTCCTTCCCCTTCAAAACATTGGCCAAATAGGGTTTCTATTAAGTTCAAAATTTTCAATTTTGATTCCAATGCTTCCAAACACTTTTTCTTGGTGTTTTCCTACACAAAGATACCTTTTAAACTCACTAAAATCATCAAAACACATTAAAACAAACTCCTACCCTAAGAACTCAAAGTGGCCGAATGGTATGCTTGAAGTCCCTAACTTGGTTTTCTTCCAAAAATCAATCCAAACACCATTTAAACATGATAATTCCAACTCATTTTCAAGGCTTCTATCCTTCCCTAAACCGTATTTGTTAGATTTAAGGTTTTGATGATAACAATTTAAGTAAGTTCGGGTTTAGTATGTTGATCGATCACCTGATTGATCAAAGGTTAATTGATCTTATGTCAGATAAATTGTCACTGTTTGCTAGTAAGTTAGCCATAGGTTTGATCGATAAACTAATAGATAATTCAAATTTTATGAGTTGATCGATCAATTGATTAATCATCGTTAATACTGAGTTATATAGAATTTTGTAGAAAATTATTGATCAATTAATCGATAATCAAATGTTCGATCAGCAGTCAGAAAAATCTGTACAATTCTGGAAAGCTTTTATCGATCATATGATCGATCAACGTGTTATCAATGAAAGCACATATAAATGGTAAAGTCTTCATACTTACTTAGTATTCTGGTTAATTTACCATTTATTGATCACTTTATCAATCAATACTTAATCGATAACCTGTTCTGACATTGCTTAATAACTTGCTGGTTTATCAATATTTTTACTCTGTCCAGGTATGTTGTTAGGATCTTTAATCGATCAATTGATCAATCAATGGTTTATCGATCATCACCGTATCACTGTACTAAATTGTTTTAAGTCACTTTTTGGATCACTTGATCGATCATCCAAACTTCTGAAACTTCTATTTTCACATAACATGATCGATCAAGCCTTTTCCTAACCTGTTTAAACTAAGTTTTTCTATGATATTTTATCGATCACCTAATTGATTAAGGTTTAATCAATCATTTACTGGATCATTGAATATTTTGTGACTTATCTGAGAAAATCTGTTTTAAACCTCTTATTGATCAATTTTCCTATCATTTGTTTATCGATGAAGTATTCGATCAACGTCCTTTGAAAATCTATTTCCATTTTACTTAGCGTTATCAATAATATGAACGATCAAACAGTTTTCGATCACTTGTTCAATCATTGTACCAGTTCATTTCATAACAAGCTTTTCATGATAATTTCAAAACCTTTTATCCTCTTATCTTTGAGCTTTTCTTAGCCTTCTTTTTACACATAATTCTCTATTGAAAGGATTTAAAGGCACAAATGAGCCTACAAGTTTTATTGTTGTAAAAATTTTTTCTGAAGTCACTGTATTCATTTCTCATCTTTTATCGATCCTTTATTCGATCATCTGTTGATTCATAAGCTCATCAATAAATGTATGTATATGTGACTAAAGCTTTCTTTGTGTTTACTCGAAAAACTTGATCAATCAACTACTTATCAATGAAGACATTGATCAAGTATGATCAATTTATATTTAAAGTGCTTGATGCTTGATTTATTGCTTTTTAATTAGTATATAAATATCAATGATCATTATTTGTTCAGTTACCTTTACAAGTTTCCTTTTGAAAAAGAACTAACTTGTTTCGAGTATTGTTACATATTACAAAGCAAGCTCAACGGTTACTTAGTAGCCTGTAACCTACCATATCAAAAATATTAATAACGAACTACCGTTGTAACTGCCTAACACACGCAACCGATTTTTTCAACGGCTAGAAGCTCTCCAGCCTAACAGTTAATTAAACACCTCCAACTATAAAAGGTGCGAAGAGCATTGAATGAAGTATTGAATACGGAAGCTACCTTTTGCTGAAACATTTACTATTGCATTCAATACTCTGTTTTATCACCGAGCTTCAGTGTTTATTACCTATCTACTCTGTAAGAGAGTTTGATATATCTTTACTCATTTTTTGAGAGTAACTCAAGAGTGTGGACTCTTGAGAGGGATTGTAATCTTACAGGTACTAAGGGGAAGTGATTGAGAAAATCAATTACTATATTGAGGCTCCAAAAGCCCGTTTAATCTTGGATCATAGTGAAAATGTCAAAGGTGTTTTGAGGACTGGACGTAGGTCAAATGGTTGAGACTGAACCAGTATAAATCTTGTGCCTTTACTCTGCAGTGAAATCCTTCTAACTCAACCTTCTCTGTTTTATTTATAGCACTATTTCATTCCGTTAAAATTTTATAACTCACCCAATTCACCCCTTCTTAGGTGAAGCTGCCACTAACATTTGGTATTAGAGCATATCTTTTTAGTAAAAATTTAATAGTCCAAAGAGAGATCCCATGGCAGGTTTTGGAGACAATGTGCTACCTGAAGGATGTTCAACATCAAAGCCACCAGGCTTCAACGGAGAGAACTACACCTTCTGGAAGATGAGGATGAAGATCTTTATCAAAGCTACTGAGTATGGATTATGGGACATAATCGAGCATGGCAACTATATTCTAATAAAATATCAATTACAGGCAAAATTAAAGTTTATCGGTTACTATTCACTTCTAACTTTCAATAATTATTCTAGGCCTCCAAAATTACATTTTGCTCTGTGAAAAATCCTATTTTAATATAGGAAGGCATTCTAGAAAGTTTTATAGTTTATCTCTACCTCTAACTATTTATTTTGAATTTCCTCTAAAATAGGGCCTTATCGGTAAGACTTTGGTAATAAATTTTCTAAAATTAATTCCTATACTTCCAAGGCCTATAATCAATTTTTTAAACTCAATTAAATATTTATATAATTTTTTCATATTTGTTTCAGAATTATTGAGGCCTCTACTTATTTAAAATAATTATTTTTACTCAATTTTCACTATTTTTTTTGAAAAACCTTTATTTTCAGGAAATTCTGTAATAAGGCATTTTTATATTATTTTCACCTTCAAGGCCTCAATTGAGGTTCCAAAACTTTTAATTTATCTTTTTACTATTTTCCAAAAAAATTTCTTAAATTTTTCTATTTTGTCCTTTCTAGACCAATAATTCTAAAAATATCAGTCAAATCCTATCTGGGTTTTATATCAAAAGTTGTTTCTTCCCTCTGTCTACTTTCTATATTGGCCTATGACTCAATTTTTAACTTCTAGTATCATGGTTAAATCTTTTAGGATGTGGCAATAGTTGTTAATATAACCAGTTTAGTTGTCAATGACAAGTATGTGGTGCAGGTCGATATTTGTTGTTAATACATGCTGCGGTAGTCATTAATATAACCACTTTAGTTATCAATGGCAAGTGTATGGTGTATGTGGATATTTTTTTGTTAATATATGCCATAATAGTTGTTAATACAACTAATTCAGTTGTCAATGACAAGTGTGCGGTGCAAGTGGACATTAGTTGTTAATACATGCCACAATAATTGTTAATGTAGCTGGGTTAGTGATTTAACCATGTCGTTATGCCTTGAGGTCAAATGCAAGAAATTTATAATTGGATCCAAGAGATGTAGTATAGTAGTGCAATCCGGGTTGTGTTCACTTTTGGGAGCCTTTATTGATGACCTAAACTAAACTAAATGTCATGCAATACAACAAAATGGGGTTTTAAGTTTTAAGATTAAATTGAAATGTAACTAAATTATATGTAATAGAAATAAAACTAAGCTACTATATTTTTGATAAGATGATGATAGAATGAAATGGACGATAGGAAACCTCTTGAAAATGGTTTTAATGGCAATCATAGTTTACTTTAGATATTGGGAGTTTCATAAAATCATTAGGTTTTCTAGAATAACGACCTGAATGAGTCATTGAGTCCAATGTTTAAATCAATGAAATTCATTAATGAAACATTGTTAAGCTTTCCTAATGTTTAATTTGAGAATGATCATGCAATTGGTCCATTGCAACTCAAAATCAACTCAATATCAAAACATGACCATGCAAGATAAGAGAGAATCAAGAGAGTTACAAGGAAACATTTATGTGATTACATATATTGAAGCATAGAATTCAACATTAACCAATCCAAACTACAAATGTAAATCATTAACCATGATTATAGTAACAATCCCAAGTTTCTAACTAAGAATTTACAACTCCTAGACCTAGAAAGCCATAAATCATAGCTAAAAATTGAAAATTGAAACTAAACTCCCCTTTGAAGTCTGGAAACTCATGCCTCTCCACTATCTTCAAGAGTTGGTAAACCCTAGCCCTCTATAGCTTCAAGAAAAGCTCAAATCGAAGTGAATCTGTTAGCCATGGCAGCTGGGAGTGGAAGGAAATGAGATGGAGTGAAGGAAAGGTGAAGGAAATGGATGGGGAAGAAGATAGAGGTGGAGAGGCAAGACGATGAGAGAATAGGGGTGTTGGAGATGATAGAATGGAGTGATAGGTCGAAAATAGGGTTTCTAAGGGTTTTAGGGGTCAATCTGGGTCGAATCATATGAGTCGAGGGTCTATTTTTGCGTTCTGGATCCGAATCTGATGTTACTGATACAAGAGAGTTTGCCACGGCGAACTATTCCAGAAAGGAATTTTAGTGAGATTTTGAGAGTTTGCTACGGTGAACTCAAAAGTTTGCCCCGATGAACTATTCCAGAATAGTCACTGATGCACATTTTCAGACTTTTTGCCACAGCACAGCATTTTCTTGGCACAACCAACTATTCCAGATTCAATATTTTAACTTCTTATGTTGTGTAATGCTTTGGTCTTCAATCTTGGCTGTAATTCTCAAGTGTCCTATAATGAAAAGCAACAATTTGAAGCATCAATTATCCTAAAAATCAATTGAATACAATTAATAACCAATTATGACAATTTTACTCTAAAAAAAATAACTCAAAGCAAGGACTCTTAATCTAAATTGAGCACAATTATCATTAAAAGGAGCCAAAATCTATGATAAAAACTCTTAAAATGATATGAATAACATAGAACAATTGACTTCAATCAGTTAGTTGTCAATAATAAGTGTATAGTGCCAATAGACATTAGTTGTTAATACATGTCATGATAATTGTTAGTATAACTAGTTGAATTAACAATGACAAGTATGTATTGCAAGCAGGTATTAATTGTTAATACATGTCATTATAGTTGTTAATATAACTAGTTTAGTAGTCAATAATAAGTGTGTAGTCCAGGTAGGTATTAGCTGAGAATACATGCTGTGATATGTTAAAAGTAGTGTGAAAACAAAAATACTACGATAAAAAAACTTTCAACATCAGTTAAAAAGAGCCTTTTATATTGATTAATGACCGAACATAAGAGCTAATAATGTAGTTTCTTAGCAATTCCACATTAATTTAAAAATGATGTAGACGAACAGAGATTGTAGAATTTTTTATAAAAAAATAGAAAAACAAAATGATGGTGATTTGACCGATTTCCAACGTCTTAGGAGTCAAGATCACAACTTAACCAAGGATTACACTATAGTGGCACAACTCGAAACAACTTTCATAAATAAACCGATAAACTTACCTTTCTTCAGACTAACTTCCAAAAGTAACTTTTTATATTCAAACAATGCTAGCAATAGACTAAAATCTATCATGGTTATATAAACTAATCACTATATAGTAATGTTATTCGTGATAGAAAAGAATAGGACCCAATTATACACACTATCATGGATAAGAGAAATTTCCTTAACTCACTCACGAGCTATCAATCTCATCTAACATGGTTACAAGACAACATATCGTATAGCTTATAAGCTAAAATATTAAGAATTAGGTTTTATCCATATTTTATAATAAATTCATAATAAATAGATCACACGCGATCCTATGCCTCTGCCCAACTACTAGCATGCATACCATAACTAAACAGATAAAAAAACACAAAAACATGATAATGTATGAATCAATTAAATACAGTTTGTCCTAAGGTGGTAATATATAAGAAACAACATAACTTATAAATTGAGGAGGCACTACAAGTTACTAATGTAGCTTTACTCCTCATAAGTTCCTAATGTCCCTCCTCTAAAACTTTCACCTAGAAAATGTTAAATAATAGGGGTGAGACAATGTCTCAGTAACTAAATCTGTACCTACCACATACACTAGCATAGGCTAGCGAGATATCAGATAGAATATACAGAGTTAATAAATTAATAAACATTTATTTAACAATTAAACTCATAATGACTAGATAAATCAGATATTTCAGCCAGTCTTATGCAATTGATAATATCATAAGAGATAATGTAATTTTCATTAATTTGAAGTATGCATAAACATCAATGAACATTCCATGTCATATGCAATACTTGAACCCAAATCCACCCTTATATCCTCCTTATTTTCACTGATTGGACCCATGGGCTAAGTTCTTTTCATTTGACTAGCTACTCTTGCAAGCTCACCACATTAGTGATGTGGACTGGCCAAAGACCACAAAATACTAGGTGGACTATGGGTCCCCTCTTAAAAAACTAGTGGGGTGTTGCAGTCCCTTAAAGAACTAGCAGAACAATAATAGTGGCCAACTATAGAGTTCTATATAGAGGCCAATACCACGTGGCATGTATATATCTGCATACTCTAATCATCTACTCCCCCAACTAAACCAGATGTACAGGGTTCATAATAACATATTTATATGTATAATCAAACAAATTCTAGAATAATGTCTCGTAATCATAATCATTAATCTCTAATGACACAAATAGTCTCAGTTCTTTTTAAAATGGCATCTCACAAGATAGGTCATACAAAACATAATATACGTATATGAAACTTGGTTATAAAATCACTCACCAACATCATATTAATGTATGCAATAAATAGAAATTTAGTTACCTAGACTCCTAACTAACAGTCAACTACAAATGAGGCCCACACTCAAAAATGTCATAGTAGTATTTACATCTACAAATGAAATTAAAACATTATCTCTATAGTATTAGAGTAAACTACTTACAAATTTCTAGCCTTTAACTTCCCCTCTAAGACCTTCAACTGTTGCTCAAAATTCTAGCTCGAAAGGTTTTCTCTAAGATTTGGGATAAGAACATAAATATGACGATTTAGATTCAATTCTTAAGTTCCCTTAACTTATATTATCCTTTAATTATTAAATTACATCATTAGAATTGCCAAATTCATAACTTGGATAGATAATCCTCAATTTCTAACTTTTGTTCTATCTTTAAAGAATTTAAACAAATAGTTTCAAGATGAGTTAATTTATTCTTACTATAGAAGTCTAATTATTAATCTAACCATTAAATTTAATGTCTTATATATCACAAGTCTACTCTCTAAATTTCAAGTTAGTCCAACGGTGAACGAATTTTAAAATGCTAATTTACTATTCAATATTTTATCTACCAAATCTAAGAAAATAAATTAAAAATGTACCTAATAACTTGTAATTCAAAGATTAAATTAACAATCCAACCGTTAAAATTGATGAGTATGAAGTCCAGGGCCAGCTGACCAAATTGTAGCTTGATCCAATGGTTCACAAACTCGTAAATAGCACTTTACCAAGACTGTCTCAATTTTGTCTGAAAATTATTTAACTTACTCTTAATTTTCCTCTACTACCACCTATATATAACTCCCAAGAGCTCCATCTACCTATCATTGTTTTTATAACAAAAACCTTGAAAACAAGTATTTTCTTCACATTATTCTTTTTGTTTTTCTCAACATGATTTTTAACAACCAATCCCAATTTTATAAGTTTTTTAGACACTTAGCTATTAGGACTCAATTAAAGCTCCATGAGTAAAATGACCCGAGGTTGTGTAACATCCTATTTTCATATATCTAAGATTTAAATAAATTTTTATTAAGATAGAAAAAATAGAGGTTAAGTAAATATATATATAAGCAATTAAAATAATTAAAATTATATGTATGAACATACGTATAAATAAATGAATAAGATAACAATATTAAGAAGTCTCATATTGACTAAATGATGGGAAGAAGGATAAAATACCAATAAAAATGACTTGGTAATAGAGATTGAGCTATCCTTGCTCTTTCAAAGTATTTGGGAGCTTAAAATCACCAAGTCTTAATTAAAACCCTAAATAATCATTTAGGTCCAATGCTTGAATTAGTAAAAACCACTTTGATCAAAATGAATTAATACCTTTTCAAAACACTGTTATGAAAACCACTTAGTATGTAAATAAAGGGAATGATGCAATGCTCTCTTTTAGTTACTGATCAGCACATAAGAATCAATGGCAATCAATCAACAATAATCATTGCAAATCAATCAAAAGCCAAAGGTAAGAAAGATATAGCTATATAAAATAAAAACACATTTCTTTATTCAATTCAAATACACATAAATCAATCACAAGGAAATACATATCAGTTATCTAAGGTAGTAAATATAACATTCAACCCTAAATTTAGAGGTCCAAATACATATAACTACAAAAATTAAAATAAGAAACTCCCTAGTACAGTCCATGAGCTAAAGCATATATCCCCATTACCAAAGATCACCAACTTCAGCCACTCGCAGCTCCAATCTTGCTCCAATCAGTTTCAACACTCTTAACAACCATGAAGGATGAAATGGTATGGAAAGGTGGTGCAGAGATGGAATGGTGAAGAATAATTGGTGTAGAATTAAGAGATTGATGGTAAAATGAGGTCAAAATGAAGAATTTCTAGGTAGGAGTGGTGAAGAGTTGAGAGGAAATGAGATAGGCTAATTCTAGATAATGAGTGACAGCTAGCTACCTCAATTTTCAAGCCTTTAACTAATTTGAAAGCCCCCGATGTCAGATAACTGAAACTCTATGTTTTGCTGTTCAAAGTGCTTCATCAGGGCCAAACAAATCCTTTGCCACAGCAAAGTGGTACTGAGAGGGGTTACTAAGAACTCAAAGGATTCGTCATGATGAACTCATATCTTGTGCCACAACGAGGTGTCCAGTGAGGGTGATTCCTTCATGTTCTTTTTTGGCTTGGATTTTTACATCTTTCTTCACTTTAAGCTCCCCATGGTGCTTTTCATGATTCTTTGACTCCTTCTTTGGCTTTCCATATCCTTTCATTTACCTACACATCAACATAATTTTTTATAATATCTAGTTCTTCATGATCCAAGGTAAATAAAAACTAGCTAAGAGTCATTAAAAACACTTAAAAAATATGAATTAAATGCAAAAAGACAGTGATAAAAATGGACCCAAAGATGGGCAAGAAGTGTGTGAAAACACTTCAAGAACTTTAGAAATAAATCAAGAAAGAGTGTAAAAATATGGTCAATTCAGATGGTTTTAAATTCCTTCAAGATAAATTCACAAATTTTCAAGAATCATTCCAAAATCATATATTATAGATAACATTACTTTTCTTAAGCCATTTTTTACTTTTTTTTTTAACAAAATGATAACATAACACAAAGTCATGATAGCCTAAAGAATTTGATATGTGAGCCTTCAAAGTCTTTTTAAATTTTGAACAATGAAAAGGATATCCCATATATTAGCCTAGAACTTAGGGATATAATTTATAACTAACAGATACAAGGAATTGAGTTGGTATATTAAGAAATAAATAATACAATATAAATATAAAATAACATAAATGGGATTGCATCCCATATTCTAGCCTAGAAATTGGGGATATAATAATAACTTAAATACAAGCAATCATATTAAAAATAAATAACAAAAAATAAATACACAATATTAACTAATTGAATGAAAATTCTTTCTGTAACTAGATTCTAGTAACAAGCTGCTATTCTGACATCCAATCACAAATTAACATGCTTTTAATGACAACTGGTCAATTGAAATTGACAATTTAAACCTGTAAGTAGTAACACTATGCTTGAACATTCCTAATTTTTGGTAATGATGCTTGTAACACCTTGACTTTAGACCATACATGAAGCCAAAACATGTCAATTGAAACCACTTTGCATGACATTAAACTTAAGAAGCCATATTTTAAAAAATTACTTTCTCAAGTAACCCTAAAAGTGTTGTTAACTTTAAAAATTCATAATTAATCCTAAAAAAAAAATCAAAATGAGGTGGTTCTAAGTTCCTTTTGAAGCTCATTCATTTTTCTATAGAGGAAAAATACTCATTAGTCAATTACTGAATCTATTCGAGCTCCATTTTGTTTCCAAAAATTACTGTTTATTTGGTTAACTTTTACTTTTCAACTTTTTGCCTTAACTTCAAAAATTCATATCTTTTCATATAAAAAAACTCTAATTTGGATGATCTACCAATTCATTTGAAGCTTAAAATATGAACTCTAAGTCTAACAAAATTTATGATCAAACTCTATGATTTGGTCATATAAGTCACAGCCTCAAATTTAGGGTTTTACAAGTAATTTTATCTCATTTAATTGCCTTAACTTGTGAAATTTAATTCTTAACTTTCATTTCTATCAAGAAGCATTCATATCAATATGGATAATATATCATAATACCTCCCAAGAAGTGGAAGTAACCATCCATACGAGCATCCAATATAATATACATACAATACATAATCCATTTAATTCATTATACAAAATACGTAGAATTGCATAACATCTGATGCAAAATTCCCGCTCAAGCTTCCATATCCTTTCTTGTCTCCTTTAATGAGCCATCTCCTAGTAGTGTCAATTGTATATTAAAAAGAGTGAGATTTTAAGAAAATCCCAGTAGTATAGAACAACAATTATAGTATTAATAATATAAGGTTATTTATGCTATACCTACTCAAATTTTTCACATATCTATTTTCATTTTCATGCCATGAAAAGGGAGCATAACATCATCTCATTAACAACTCAATTATACACATCACCAAGGCATAAATGTGAGGAGTTAAGCACATATCATCGTGCATAACTCAATCACATCATGGTATAACATACATAGCAAAAACAACCAATACAATTTAATACTAAAATTGTAAGTTCTTGGCACCTACCTCTTATCAAACTTTACTCCTTGATCCCCTTAGCTTGGTCTTGAGCCTCTTTTTGCTCAAATTCAATGTTTATCAATCACATAACAATGACATTCCACATTACTCAAAAAATTTCATCAAACACATAACTTAAAACCCTAACCTTAATCCTTGATTTTAGGGTTTTTGCAACATCTTTTGTAACATAATTCTCTTAGACTTTTCTTACATAGTTTTTTATGTAGAATCCATATTTGAACTTAGTTTTTATTAAATCAAATTCTTTTCCATCAAACTTCAATTGGCTGTATAGGGGTTAAGATTCCAGAAATTTCATTTTCAATTTTAGTGCTTCCAAACACATTTTCTCTACATAGCCCTACACAATTTCACCTTTTAAACTTATTGAAGGCATCAAATTAATAAAAATCTAATGAACAAAAAATCAGACTGAACCGGACCGGCCAGTTCAGACCAAAAATCAGTGAAATGACCAGTGGTCTGGTCTGGTTTATCAATAAAACCGATAGAGGATCAAACCAAAATAGACTAAAACAAACCAGTGTAAACCGACATCAAACTAGAAAAACTACTGATTGGGTTAGGTTGCTCGGGTTACTACTAAGAAAATCACTCAGAAAAAAAAACATAGAAGCCTGATGAAAAATGAAACGGTTAATGGAAAAAGAAAGACAGGAGAGGAGGAAGAAGAGGGCTAAAAGGAGGAGAGCAGAATACTTGTCAGATATGAAGGAAGAAGGAATGAAGATGAGAAGGAGAAAGAAGGACAATGCTCGAGAGGAAGATCACAAGGAGGAGAGGAGCTTGCAATCATTTTTTGGAGTTAAAGAGTAGAGCCTACTATTGTTTTCCTTTTTGAAACACAGCAAATTACTGCATATGCAAATGGAAGAACTCTTTACAGAGAAAGAGAGTGGTGGAAGAAGAAGAGACAAATGAATTGAAAAAAGAAAAAAAAGAGAAGAAAGAGATAAAGGAAGGGTTCAGAGAGAGAAAGAAAGAGAGGGAGAATCGTAGCAGAAGAAGGGACAAATGAATTTGAAAAAGAAAAGGAAGAGAAAAAAATTGAAAGGTGCTGTATGCCTATGCGTTGGAAGTACAAAAAATTGAAAGGATGGAAAGACTTTGCAGGCCTGTCAGTGTTTCTCTTAATTTTTTTTTCCTATTTTTCAAAGACTTGTATTTAATTTTTTTATCTGATATCATATATAAATACATATTACATAATTATATAAATAATAAAATAAGATGGAAGTCCTGTTAAATTTTGTAGCTTCTTTTATTTTTCATAGTGATATTGTTTATGAATTTTTTTCTATTTTAATGTTGTGAATTAAATTATATTGTTTTAATATAATTGGTTTGATTCCGGGCTGACCCTAGTCCAACCAGTAACCCTTAACCCACTACCTCAACCGGTTTAATTCCCGGTCCGGTTTTTTATTCCTTGCAAAAATCAAACTCTAATATTATAATTCTAGCTTGGCCAAATGGTATACAAAAATGTCACAAATTGTGATTCTTCCATAAATCAAGTTAAAACACTAGTTTCCAACCATTTACTATCCTCTAATCCGTATACCATTCTTGAATCATTCCTATCTCATTAGGTGACATTTTGGGCAGCATGGTTTTTCTAGGATTTTAGCTATTTTCAACCATCAAAATCAATCCCAAATCAAGCATTAATCAAGGTAATTAAACCCTTAATGAATACTTACTTATCTTGAATGATTGCTTGATGATAACTTGATCTTCCTCTTTTCTTTTTCTTCTTCCTTTTCCAAAGTTCCAAGAGCAAAACCTCCTCCCCAAGTTTTCCAAATTTTTTTTTTGAATTTAATAAATTAATAGGATATTTATAGATAAATTTTTTACTTGGATTTCTATTTTTACCCTTAGGGAAATCCTAGAATTCTATGGTTACTTGACTTTCGTTGATCATGGCTACTTGACTCTTGTTAACCATTCATTACAAGATCATGCCACATGTCCCTCTAAGTTGCCAAGTGTCCTCTTACCTTGCAAAGTGTCCTTCTACCTATTGATCATGTTATTTGAAAATAATATTTTATTAAATAACTCAATTCTTCCAAGTTTACCCCTTGACCAATTGTATTATTCTATCTATGTCCTCTCCCTTCATTTTGGCACCAAACCATGCAAAAAAATTGGGTAAAATTTTGTTCCACCAAGCTTTTGATTATTTCACTATATAATTTCTCAATATTGGTTAAATTTTTTCTAGACCATGTTTAATCCTATACTTTTAAAAATTTATTTTTTATTCCAATAACTTTCTTTTGATGAGGAGAGGCTCTCCTATTTTTCTCATATTAAATTTTGACCTATAACTCCTTCTATTTAATTTTTTCCCGAAATTAGCCTTTTACTGATATAATTCAACTTTAAATATTTTAAAGCTAGCCTCTGCACTTCTAGAGGTCAGATATAATTTTAAAATTTATAACAATCTCTCAAATAATTTTTCTCATTTTTGTGTGAATTATTGAGACCTCTATATATTTAAAATAATTCATTTGGCTAATTTTTTTTAATTAGCCAAAATTATCAATAATTACAGAAAATTTGAAAATAAATTATTTTTTCTCTGTCTGCACCTTTCAAGCCTCAAATACTATTCTAGACTTTTTATTCTATTTTTCATAAATTTCATAAATTTTCAAAAATTTCAGGCATAATTTTCAATTTTGCCTTCCCTTGATCTAAACTTTTCAAAATGACAACCTGGTCCTTCCTTAGGTTTTACTTCAAAAGTTGTTCCATTCCTAGTTCTTCTACACTACTTGACCATTTGTTAGTCCTAAATTTATCATTTTTCAGATAATAAATATCAAGATATGACAATATTATTTATACTACGCATGTCATTGATAGTAAATCTTCAATCTATCCTACAGAAAATGATAAGGTTAAAACAAGTTCTGAGCATCTCAATGACAAGTTATGGAGCAAGAAATGACAACAGAAAATAATAACAAGCCTGCTTAAATTTTGGAAATCAAACATTCCAATTGAACTTTAGCACTTGGAATTTTCACTATTATTCAAATTGCATTGATAATGTATTTTGTGGTTTATAGAGCAAGCTACATATAGGATGGAGAGCAACATGACTTGTACTACTCACTTGCACAGACAAAAAGCTAAAAAGAAGCCACTTACATAATGTCTATATATACAAAATCAATATCAGCTTAATCGGTGGGAGACTCTTAAATTAGAATGAACCTAGTCTATCATTTTGTGCCGTGTAAGTGGCTCTTAAAACACTTATCAAAACAAGAAGTAATTAAAACACTAGTTGAATTCAATACTCAAGGTGATTTGCTTCACAAATCCTCTTGCTTTGCTGGTTGCTTAGTAGCTAAAATAACATTTTATCACCATGTAAATTGTTACGATAAGTCACAAGTTACCACAAGCATTTGAGTTAAGGTATAGGAGAAATTGACACCAAAGTCTAGGTCCCCTTCAATTCTCAAAAGCTTTCCACTAGCTAAGAAAGTAACCATATAAATATAAATAATATTACTCATAATGGTAGTAGACCAGATCCTTTTTCTTGCTCCCAAAACATACCAAAAAATACTATATACGGTTTATATAGATTTTCTCATTCCTTTTTATCATCCACCGTCCCATTTGCTTCCTAATAATTGAAGGGCACAGTGACTATGGCCAGTTTGGAAAACGATAGCAATATGGATGCTAACAAGCAAAACTTCATCTTAAATATGATAATTATATAAATAATAAAATGGAAAAATACATTAATAGAATTCAAAAACTCCAATAATCCAATCAGCTTGCCCTTTATATATAAATCCCAAACAACTTCCATTGTCATTACTTTATGGAACTTGAATCGGAATTCTCTCATAGAAAGAATTTCATCATTTAAAAGATGTAATGTCAACGAACAAATTACTCAAGATCATAGCTTAAAGAGAGTGTTAAACTAGATTCTAAGTCCATCTGCAGGCATCCCACACTTATTAAAAAATGAACTTCTGAAATAGAATAATAACAAATAATTATATCTCCTAAACAATGAATCATAGCTTGAATGCTAAAGAATTCAATTCCACTAACCTCCTATACCCATACTTATTTATTTCCCAACAATTAAACAAAAACAACTTCAAACGTTGCAAATCTAATAACATTTCTTTGTGATTAATCAATGAATTTTGAATAGTTTATAAGCTAAAATCGTACAGAACATAGGATCAAATCTGAAATATATTATTTCTATTCTAAATTTAGCTACCTTAAAAAGGTTGGCACATGTTGTTAAATAGATTGAATGCCAATTGGCATGTTAAAATGAGGGCTTCAATTCCCTAACATACAGTTTTTGAAACCATAAATCAAAGTTGGCATTTGAAAAGACTCACAAGTTTCATCGACTCTAGCATCCCATAAAGACACAATTACTTAGAGAGTATAGGCCTAAATAAAGCAAAGGCAATATGAAATCTTAAGTTCCTATCAGTTAATAGAGTTTGAGATAGTAATCATTACCTAAAAAACAGACACATATATAACTAATTAAATCAATTAATGAATAATCAATAAATTTCAAAACACCAATGTTCTACTCTAAATCATTCCATACCTCTTCAACCACTTGCCTGCTGAATTCTTTCCCATAATATGAAATTCTTAAAGTAAAAAGTACTCATTTAAGTTTTAAATCACTCCCCTCTCTACTAAAAACCCACCATAGTTGATAGGATAGCAAATCATTAAAACTTAGGAAACTCCACAATAAGATTGTACATTAATTTATTTTTACAAGACAGCATTTTGCCGGTGTCTAAAAACACTACCGAAGAAGAAACCAAGTCCACACAAACATACAAAAGAATGATACATCACTTCATATTATTTCAAATACACATTAGATTCAGATATTTCCATGTATACAAGTGATAAAGACGATGGTTGAGAGTCAAAGAGAGAAAATAACCTAACTAAACACGATGAGTACAAATCTCAAAGTATGTGAAAAAGCCAACAATCTTACACAAGTGATAAAGGGTCGTGACGAGGACCAATGACTAGAGTGACAAAATGACTGGAGAGCATAACGGCAATAATGAGGGAAGTGATGACAGCAAGTGACTACTAATGGAGAAGTGGAGAATGCAAACTGCAAACCGTAAACCTAGACTTTTTCTTTCATTTTTACCTTTTAAATTAACAAGGGAAAAATGGTAAATGAATAATTAGAATCTCCCTCCCTCATGTCCCACAGGACGTGAGATTAATTTGAGGATTTAGTGGGACCTAACAGTAATAATTTCTCTTGCATAAGACTTGAGTGTAATTTTTCCTTTCTTTTTCGTCTGTAGTAGTTATTGGGTGTGATGGTTATCAGTAGTGCGGCAAGGGCAAATGCATGATTGTACAAAAGATAAAGTATCAAATAGGCTTGGCTTTCCTAATTTGAGAGCTTGGCTGTGAGGTGCAGATCACAAGGATAAGAACAATGCTATATTTAGAAGATAATATAGAATAATTAGATAAATAAATAATAATGTGGTTATTCTTTTTTCTAAAAAAATTATAAAGGAAGGTAAAGCTTAAGAATAAAAAGGAAAAATATTAACTAGGGTTAATATACTTCTAATCAAATATAATCTAATAAGTTCTCAACGCAAAAGAGGAGGGTTTTCTACTATGAACTCGTTATAAGCTTCCTTCACAAGCCAACGGATATACTAGAAACTTTTATTATAAAAATAAAAAAATACTGTGATTTGTCTAAAAGGGTATTTGGAAGCCTTATGAAGCATTTTAAAAAATATTTTTATGCAAGTCAAGATAAAATTCTTTTCATGTATTTACTTCATATTTCATAAAACCATTTCTAAAAAGCTAATATAATCATCCTCTAAACCAATAGTTTAAGACCCAGACGGTTCAAAAGGTCAAACCATCAATTGGAGGATCTGTTAGGCCATTTTATTGGATTCAACCGTTCAGAGCATTTAGCCGTTTTAGACCTTTTTGAGTTGCCCTTTGAGTCAATAGCTGCTATCAACCTGTGAACCAAAGCGATTTTTCAATAACTGGATGGTTCAAACTCTAGTAGAAAAATAGAGCTTACAAAAGAAGAAATAGAGAATAAAATATGTGGATTTAAAGTACTTACAGAAATGATATTAAGTTTTGAAGTCTCAAAAAATGCATCATTGAAAATCCAGTAGCAAAGACAACCAGAAGAGTGCACAAATGAAGATGATGAAGAAGAAGAAGCGAATTTGAGAGTTAAGGGGGGAAAAAAAAGAAAGAAAGAGAAAAGTATGCAAAATGAAGGGATAAAAGCCTAAAATGAAAGGAAATGATGGCAGATATTTTGAGAAGAGACTCTTTATTGAGCAATGAACAAAAAAGTGCATTGTGTTAGTATCCATGAGATAGAAGAACTGAAGGTCGCTTCATTTCTTCTTTGTAGCATGACTTGCTCCTCGTCTAATGTGAATTTTTTTTATTTTTTTTCTTTTATTAATAATTGAGTAAGAATTTGAAAAAATGAAATTATTCTAATTTTTTGGAAAAATTAATTCTAAATTCATAAAGGTAAAAGATTAAAGTATACTTTTAAGGGAAAATTACACACAAGCCCCACAGAAGACAATTAAGTCTGAAAAAGTCCCTAAAGATCCCTAAATACTTTCTAAGTCCCCAGGGACCTCAAAGTAAAACAATTAAAATTGTGAAATTACCTACTTACCCTCACTAATTGAAAAAGAAAAAAACAAACGAAGAAGAGCTGATTGGCTTCAGTTAGTATGCTGGGTTTTTAGCATGCACGAGGAAGAGAATCTTCTAAAAGAAGAAACAGAGGTTTGCGTTGGTGCTTTATTATTGCAAGCAAGCTATATTTTTTCTTCATCTTCTTTGTAGGTCTCATCATTAACAACATTTCTCCTCTTTCATATACAACCAGTCTCAAGTTTAATGTTGGTTTGAAAAGTTAATTAGCTGTGGGTGTATGGGTATTAAGGATGTGATTCAACTCACTACAACTATCAAGGGAGGCTCATTTTAGTCATATTTGGTTTTAATCATCTTAGGTGTAGTTTTGTTATGTGTGGCTAGGGTTATAAAGTAATGCTCTATTTTTTGGTGAATGATGTTCTGTTTGTCAGTCATTGATGCTGTGTTGCTGCTGAAAATGAATGGAAAATAACAAATTTTTATTGTTGTAACCCCTGTAATGCGATGGTTAAATGTGTTTTTAATGGGTAAATCAAAGGTTGTTAATATAGCTATATGACTTGTTATTAACAAGTGATTATGATAGGTTGATATGAAGAATGGCAACATCAAGTGGAAAGCATTTGTTTTGTTACCTCCATATAGGAGGACAATTTATTAATGGTGTGGAAGGTAAAACGTAGTATGTTAGAGGTGATGTGAGAACAAGAATAATAAAGGAAGGCACATCATAATGAAGAATTTATAACAATAGTAGCATCAATTGTGGGAAAAGAAAGTAATAGAATGGTTATGAAATTCACAGTAACCTTTGATGGCTGTACATTTGTGGACCTCGTAGATGATGAAGGAGTGGAACATTTGATTAACTTCAATGGTGAGAGTGGTCATGTATATATAAGAGAAAATAGAGATCAAAATTGACAACTAACAAGGGATGTTCTAATAGAGAGCAACATGTGTAAGTTGTATTATTTAAATTTTGAAGTAATGTTGGCTATTATTAATTGTTGTGCATAAGTTGTTATTACAATGATCGAAGGTTGTCATTAACAACCCTATGACCTATCCTGTTATGTAGGATGGAAGACTTGTTCAGAGGTTCAGATGCATTGTCTATGTCTCCACCCAATGTGGTTAGTAAAGACCCACTATTATTGCCATGTGGTTTAGAAATGATGAAAACCCCAATTCTAGAAATGAATCCAACAAAGTAGAAGGGTTGGGTTATTGGAAAAGGACAAATTTTTTCTAATGCAGTAGCCCTTAGGGAAGCACTATATAGGTACAGCATTACTGAGATGTTTTCATACAAATTTGTGAAGAACAATCAACAAAAGATCATTTTGAAGTGTATGGCGGAGGGATACCCATGGTATATGGGTGCATACTTAATGGGACAAAGACAAGATTCTGAGTTCTTAATAATAAAAACATTAAGAAGTGAGCATGTGCATTATGCACAGGACAGCTTGGTCGTATCTCACTCTAGAAGGTCAAACTTAACAACATCAATCATGATAGATTCTTTGAGGTATAATATAGACAAGAATGCTAATGAAATTAGAAGAGATTTGTACAGAGAATATAGGGTGCAACTGAATTATAGTCAAGCAAATTTCCATTTAAACGATGGGATAATATCACCACTAATATTACAGAGTCGTTTAATGCCTAGATTTTAAAGGAGAAGAAGCACAATGTGTCAGTTCTCATACATGAGCATATGGAAAAATTAGCAAAGAAGATGGTTGCAAGCAAAATGGCAATGGGAAATTGGATAAATGGCGTTGGGCCAAATATTGAGTCCAAGTTGCAAGAAAAAGTAGCAAGAATGGAGAATATACATAGTGTATATTATGGAGATAACTGAGTTCAAGTTCATACTACATCTCCTACTAGAATAATTTGTGTCATTTTGATCTCACGACATACAAATGCACTTGCTTAGTATGGCAAATGAGTAGAGTACCTTGTGTTCATGCATGTGCAGTGATAAAGCTACTTCACAGTAGTATCTATGAATTTGTAGATGATTGTTATAAGTTGTCAGCCCAAGAGAAGATATGTGCAAGTAGTATGAGGCCAGCTGCGACACATAATTGTCCACATCCTAAAGCTTTCACCATTACACAAATAATGACAGGAACATTTTTACAGTCACCAATTACTAAAAGACCCTCAGGGAGGCCAAAGAAAAGAAGGATTGAATCTCAATTTTAAAACAAGAAACTTTACCACTGTGGAAGATGTCATGAGCTAGGCCACACTGTGAAGACTTGCCAAAACCCCAATCCAAGTCGAGCTTTGTTGGTGGCTTGTTTATATTCCTTTTGATGAATGCTTATGACAAAATTGTTTTGCAAATATCATAACCTACACCTCGAGTTCTTCGTCATTATTCACACATGCAACCCATATGCTTTTTTGAATAGGTTGTCAATTTGGTGTAGTTACATTGTACATATATATATCAAGTGGTAAATAATATCAAGTGGTAAATAACATCAAGTGGTAAATAATATCATATATGTATTTTGATGTAGTTGTGAATATATTGTAATGGACCTGTCACCAGACTCCATGGAGGTTGTCATTGGCAGTCTGAATTATGTTACTGATATAAAGTTGTCAGGGGCACTGCCTAAATTGTTAACTACTTGTGTTCAGGTTGTAAACAACCCCCGTTGAGGTTGTAAATGAACTTACATTGTAAAAATTTGGTGTAATCTTATTACCGACAGTTAAAGCTGTTAATGACTTGAATGCTCCAATTTTTTTTTATTGAGGTCGTTATATGTGCTGACATACAATCTATTTAGAAGCTATGGTACCCCACAGAGCGAGTTGTCAGGGGCATTGCCTAGGTTGTTAACCACTTGTGTTCAAGTTGTGAACAACTCTCGTTGAGGTTGTAAATGAACTTATGCAGTAAAAATCTGGTGTAATCCTATTACCAATAGTTAAAGCTGTTAATGACCTAAAAATACTCCAAATATCTTTTTGTTAAGGTCGTTATATGTGCTTACTACTATCTATTTAAAAGTTGTGGTACCCCACAGAGTGAGTTGTCAAGGGCACTGCTCAAGTTAATTGTTAACCCCTTGTGCTCGGGTTGTCAGTAACTCTTGTTGAGCTTGTCAATAGATGTGGCAGAGAGGAATTTCCTGTCTTGTCAAAACACATGAATGCCATTACAAAGACTTTATAACTAGTAAAGGATGTCAATACACATTAGCATATCTTACCATTCAGCTGTCATTATATGGTCAAATAATGAAACAAAATTTGAACTTTACATTCAGCTATCAGTATGCTATCAACTTAAAAAAACTAAATACAATATAATCTATACTTGTCATTTATTTCTTCATCTTGCTTTGGGGTTTTCTCATGGCAAAGACAAAACTTGATCACCATGTAGGTTGTTCCGATGAGTTACGAGCCACCACAAGCACCCAACATTCAAGTTATGGATTTCTTGAGGGGAGTACTTAGGCATTGTGTAGCCGTCATCACCATGCTTTGTACTGTTCCACGTTTGTAACTAGCTCAAAACATGAACCCTACAAGAGTCCCTGCAAATGAAAAACCAGTACTTTAGTCAATGAACATTAGCTCCAAAAAGCTCAAACGCGCCAACTTGCAGTGCACAACAACAACTTATGTGTCAAGTTATGAGGAAGCATTAACAACCTTGACAATAGCCAATGACAAGTAATCAGCAGGCATCAACAACCAGGACAGTTACACAGATAAGCAACCATAACACATTAATAAGTAATAGAATGAATGAAAGTTGTGCATATAATCCCTCTTGCCATGAATTTCTTAGAATCTATCTATCCTTTCCTAAACCCTTGCTTCCTCTTTGGTTTCTTTCCCCATTTTGATTGCATCTTCTTCCTCTCTTTGTATTCTCAACATGATCAAATTATCGACCAATAAATCAAGGGCATAGAAATGCATAGTTCTCACATCTAACACATAACAGAACTAATGGTAATTGAAAAGGATGGGGCCAAATATGAAGTCACTGTCTCTAATGTTATATCCTAAGTGCTCCGGCAAGATTTCATGTTCATGGTTCTCCACGCTCCACCTAAGAGGATTAGTGGCCATTGTTTGCATCAACTCGGGTAAAAATATGTGCCTACTGACACAACCATAGTTCTGTTTCTCATCTCCCACCAAAGTTCTCACCACCATAGACATGAACTATATCACAAACACAAACAATTAGTCATAATCATAATGACATTGCTGCTTCTGTATCTATGTAAACAACTGTCTTACCCTATCATTCATCCATTTCCTGTCTTGTAGGCAACAAAGCTCAGCATGTGTTAGGAAGTACCCATACATTTTACAATGTATGTATACCAAAAGAAACAATCAGCAATTTAGTTGTATGTCTAAAATTATTGTCAGTCTGTTGTTCCAATTAGAATCAGTCCCAACACTTATTTTCCACCTTTATCTTCATCACATCTTGTTGTTAACATCCAAAATAATTCCTCTTTCTCATCAAGTTTTCTCTTGCTCCATGTTTTTTTTCACCTCCTCTAACTAGGCAGATTTGATTGCACAGCTTCTTGCCCGTGTTGATCTTCTTACTTCCATTCCTGTTGTGCTTCCTTGTTCATTTCATCCTTTCCCTCCTCATCATTGCCTTCCCCCTTATCCTCTTCTGCTATGACATCACTAGACTTGTCTTCAGTTTGTTCTTCTCCATCATCCTCTAATCCAGAGTCATTCCCTTCTCTTTTCTCTTCATGTTGATATTGACTGTCTTCTTTAGGCGGAGCACTTTTTTCTTCTTCTTTATCATCTTTTTCTGGTTCACTCCCTTCTCCTTCCTCTTCATGTTGAAATTTACTTTCTTCTTCAAGCGGACCACTTTTTTCCTCTTCCTTATTATCTTTTTCGGGTTTACTCCATTCTTCCTCATATATTGAATCTTTTGGGCTTCCTTTACCTTCTCTACCAGTATCTTCATCTTCATTTGAGTTATCTTCATCATGTTTGCTACTTACTACTTCCACCACATCTTCCTTGTCACTCTCATTCGTTAACCTCAACTGCAGGGAATCTAAATATTCTCCAATTGTCGACGCCAACCCTTCAACTATGGTCACCAACCTTTCACACGTTCTCTTTATTTCCTACAAAATAATAGTAATTAAAGTAATCATTACTCCAAATTGTACACCATGTAGTAAGCCTCTGTCACTACTCTTTTCTGATTTTACTCTTACCTTCACTTTTTCCTGATCCCAATAGATAATGACATTCTCATATTTTAAAGCCTTTTCTTTTCCCAAAGGAAAGTGTTGTAAGCAATAAATCTGCATATCAAGTAAATAATAACTTAGGTATACAATAATCACAACATGCAAAGAGGCCACTAACAACATACACACCAGCCAATTGCAACCTACACAGCATCCAATGGCACCCTATATTTCTGCCATTCACACCATGCACAGAAGCCAATCAAAACCCACACTTAACTAATGACAACATGCTACGCATACAGTCACAAACCAACATATCAGCCAATCACAACCTATATTTGAGCCATTGACAACATGCATAGAAGTCAATCAAAACCCACACTTAACCGAATGACAGCATGCATAGCATACAGTGACAACCTACACAGCAGCCAATCACAATCTACATTTGACCCATGAAGCCAATTAGAACCCACACTTAACCAGAGGATAGCATGCACAACATATAGTGACAACCTATATTTAACCCATTCACAACATGCATAGAAGCCAATCAGAACCCACACTTAACCGAATGACATCATGCATATCATACAATGACAACCTACACAGCAGCCAATCACAATCTACATTTGACCCATTCACAACATGTATAGAACCTAATTAGAACCCACACTTAACCGAGGATAGCATGTACAACATATAGTAACAACCTACACAGCAGCGAATCACAACCTACATTTAACCTATTCACAACATGCATAGAAGCCAATTAGAGCCCACACTTAACCGAATGATAGCATGCACCTCATACACTCAAAACCTACATAGCACCCAATCACAACCTATGTTTGTGCATTCACAACATGCACAGAAGCCAATCAGAACTCATACTTAACTGGCGGACAGCATGCACAGCATACAGTGACAAACTACACAGCAGCCAATCACAACCTACATTTGACCCATTCACAACATGCACAGAAACTAATCACAACTCATCCTTAACAGAATAACAGCATGCACAACATATGCTCACAACCTACATAGCAGCCAATCATAACCTACATTTGTGCATTCACAACATGCATAGAAGCCAATCAAAACCCACATTTAATTGGAGGACAGCGTGCACAGCATACAGTGACAACCTACACAGCAGCCAATCACAACCTACATGTGACCTATTCATAATACACATAGAAGCCAATCACAACTATACTTAACCGAATGATAGCATACACAACATACACTCACAACTTACACAGTAGCCAATCACAAACTACATTTGTGCATTCACAACATGCACAGAAGCTAATTAGAACCCACACTTAACCGAATGACAGCATGCACAATATACAATGACAACCTACATAGCAGCCAATCACAACCTATATTTGTGCATTCACAACATGCATAGAAGCTAATCAAAACCCACACTTAACTAAATGAAAGCATGCATAGCATATAATGACAACCTACATAGCAGCCAATTAAAACCTATATTTGTGCATTCACAACATGCACAGAAGCCAATCAGAACCCACACTTAACCGAATGATAGTATGCACAATATATAATGACAACCTACATAGCAGCCAATCACAACCTCTATTTGTGCCATTGACAACATGCACAATAGCCAATCACAACCCATACTTAATTGAATGACAGCATGCACATCATACAATGACAACCTACATAGCAGCCAATCACAACCTTTATTTGTGCCATTCACAACATGCACAGTAGCCAATCACAACCCATACTTAACCGAATGACAACATGTACAGTATACAGTCACAACCTGTACCTTACCCAATCACAACCTATGTTTATGCCATTAATAGCAGCCAATTACAACATATACATAAGTAACTGATAAACTAATCGAGGCCAATGACATGCACAACAGCCAATTACAACATATACATAAGCAAGTGACAAACCAACAAACGACATTGACAACATGCACATCAATGAATTATAACATATACATCAGCAAGTAATAAAGCAACAGAGTCTACTAATAATATGCACAGTAGCCAATTACAACATATGTAAAACCCTTTATACCAAAACATTATAAACTCGACATAAAATCACTACTATGGTAGAAAAGGAAAGTTGTTACAACAAACTACCATAGTAGAAAAAAATTTACATAATTTTAGAAATTAACATTTAAACTCGGTTCAAACTCAAACTCTGTTGCATGCAACTAAAAATCATTCATGAACATCCACTAGGCTCCGAGCCTCCGGCCCGGATAACAAAAGACATTAACATCAGCCCATCCAAAAGGTTTCCAACAAAATAAATCAAAGTTTCATAAGACACTAGAATTGGCCTCTGGCCAACCAAAATAAGGAGATAACATTCCCTCCAATTTACAATAAGGCCGGGCAATCAAAATATTTCAAAAGGGGCTCTAAATGTGGCAATATACAACTAGCCATACATATACAAGGGCTAGAGGCCTAAAGCGAACCCATAACTTCACCACGGCGAACTAATCCCAAAAGGGATTACTTGCCCAGAAAACCTTCGCCGCGGCATGCCCTAACTTCGCCGCAGCGAGACCTTCCTGAGAGAGAAACCTCGCTCACCTGAACAACTTCGCCACAGCGTCCCTCTGATTTCGCCATGACCAAACCTTCCCGAAAAGACATTCCCTCCTGGAACTCCCAGTTTGTCGCGGCAAACAAACCCTGAGAGGGATTGTTCACCTATTCCTTCAACATACCTCAATCCCAATCCAAACACCAAGATCAAGGTTAAATCACTAATCTATCCTCAAAATCAACCAAAAAGAGGCTATTAAAACCCAATAAAACTCAGAATGTTACAACATATACATCAACAAGTGACAAACCAACAAAGGCCAATGACAACGTGCACACAAGACAATAACAATCTTCACACGAGCCAATCACAACATACACATAGGCACTTAACAAAATGACAACATAAAGAGTAATAAATGATAACATACATAGCACCCATCGATAACAGCACATTGCACATTGACAATACAACTAGCATCAAAGTAAATGAATCATCCCCACACTTACTATTAAAAACTACAAGCAACCTCCCATATTTTTGTCTCATAAGCTTTTCCTTTCTTTTTTTCCTTTCTTGAACTCTGTAATTGAGTTGCAAAATTCTCTGAAAATAAAGCTGCTCCAATCACGCTGTCCTAAACTATCATTTATCGCCACCATGACCTTCAATACTTTATCACTGACCCATACACTAGAGCCAGGACACAAGAGGACTCCTAATGCATACATAACAAAAAGGAATTCAAACTTTTCATCCTCTTTGTCTTCAATCAACCATCTTCCTATTGTTTTATATGGCACTTTCCCATAGTCACTCCTTAATTCCTTAAATGTTTCATCTTCATTCTCCACATTCATTTTAATTTCTTTCCCCTTAAATGGTAGACATTAGTTGATTTACATCTCTGGGCTCTATTTGATGCGTCTTCCCTTGAATCAAAATTTTTTTTCAATTCACCACAAAAATCTCTATAAATTTGTGAGTAGCATATTTCAACCAATTTATCAAAACCAATTCTTTTCAGCCTTTCCATCTTATCTTCACTTTTCTTTAAGTGCTTGCAAACTTCCATAAATTGTCTTGGAGCACACCGTGTGTGGAAGGGAACAATATAATTCTTCCCTTTTGGTGGGACTCTCATTTCTTTAACCCTTTCATTATATTGTTCTCTCTCCTCTTTTGTTAACTCCCCCAAGCCTTTTTCACAGAGTTACTGTCCTCTTCAAAACACTTGAACTTTTTCTTATTCTTCTCATAAAATTCCTCAGTAAATAGTATGTATTCCGAGAAGTTCCTATGCCTTTGTTCATCTTTGCTCTTACTCTTTTTAACCATTTTGTTCAACTGTAAAAAGGAAAATAAATACTGTCATCACATTATAAGTTTCCAACTGCTTGTCACTATCTCAACCAATTACGATGTTCATACTAGATAGAGAAGTTTAGGCTTGACTTTTTTTCATATTTTTATTTCATATTTTCTTTTGTAATAAAATCTAATAATATCTTTTGCAAAATAAAAAGGACAACTATGTTCCACTTTACTTTCAATATACCATGTATTTTTATCTTCAAAATATGATATACAATAACTTGTAACAGCTTACTTCTTACTTCTAAATTATCGATGTTTCACAAATTTTATGATAGCTTTAGGATATCCAGCTTCTTCTACCCATATAACATACTAACTCAATAAACTGAATGTTATCCTTGATATATATATAAGGAATCGAAACATCATTATAAGGAACCCAAAAGAATAATTTCTATAATAAAGCCAAAAATTGCCATCTATCAACACTGGAATACTAAAAGCCAGATACCTAAGCAAAAATTACAAAGCATGGGCAAAAATCGTGGTTGCTACATTTGACATTCTTACCGTGTGGCTTGTTCAAAGCACTGGAGCAGGCTTTTCAGGAAGGTGGGTCGCCGACATTGGTAGGTTTAGGCAATACAAGTGCAGTGAAGATAATGGGGACATACCGAGTTGTGCTCGCCTGTGGTAGCAAAATAAAAGGACTTTGTTATACACTATGTATAAGGGTGAAATTTGAACTCTTAGCACGGGTTTGGCATAGTGTTTGGAGGGGAGAACATGCATTGAAACAGGGGAAACGTGCATTGCTGACTGATGTGGGTTTGAATAATTGTTTGGATTAACTTTTTCTCAAATTGACTTTCAGGGGAAAAAAAACTCATTCAAGGAAAAAACTAATGAGAGCGGCTTTTGCGGTTAGAACGCAGAGAGAGAGAGAGAGAGAACCATGGGAAAATATAAAATTACTCCAACAAACCTAATAATTTGATATGCATAAAAGTATCTAAAGGGGGGAAAATTTAAATAATAAGATTTAGAAAAAATTAGGAAAGAAATATTTATTAGAAATTTAATCAGTAAAAAGAACTTGATAAATTTTTATACATATAGTGCCTATTAGTGCTCTCATTCAGGTCATTTTAAGTATTAAATTTTTCATAAAATTTAAGTATTTTAATATTTTCAAATTTTCTCTCTAATGTCTTAACTATTTTTATTTTCATAAATTTAATTTTAATATTTCTCTTAGAATTATCACAATATATATAATATAAATATGTATTATTTAAAAAAATTTATATCTATTTTAGTCATTTTACATTTAAAATTTTCTTTTTATTAATCATCCAAATAACTTTCAATTTGTCAAACTAACTTTTTTTTAATAAAAATTAATTTAAACATATATTACATCACACTAATTGACTTCTATCCTAATTTAAATTTGTAAAAATTAGATGGAATAAAAATTAATTTTGCTTTCGCTAATCCACACACCCTTAACCACTTTACCCAAGGTGTGTTTAGAGCCCTATTGAAAAGTTCATAGCTTTTTTAGTGAAAAGTTTAGTAGACATATTTTCAACTCGTCTAGCATGGCGTTTTCACAAATGAGCTTTTTGGTTTTGCTATGCATTGGTAGCGTCCGCATTCAATGCTCATCAGGTGATGAGCACCAGGTGCTCATCACCTAATGAGCAATCTGGGTTGTCCAGATCTAATTTGGATGGTCCAGATTTAATATTTTTAAATAATTATTTAAAAATATAAAAAATTATATTTTTAAAGAATGATAGTTAAGAGATTATCTTTATTTTTTATCCTATACCTATTAAAATAATTAATTTAAAAAAATAAAAATAAAAATAAAATTAAATCTGAACCGTCTAGATCAGATCTGGATGGTCCAGATCTAATGAGCATTGGGTGCTCATCAAAACTGATGACCACCCAATGTAAATCCTGCATTAGCATTGGAGTGGAGTTGAATTTTGGCGCGTTCGGACAAAGAACTTTTTAGTATTGTGGAGAGAGAAAAAAAGCCAATTGTTACGTGAAAAGGGACCAAATGAGGTTTTCTTAAATTTAATAAATTATTAATTATGTACATATGATATACTACCTCTAGTTTTTAATATAAAACCCAATGAAGTTAAATAAATTACTTAATTATGTTATATATTATATGATTTTTCTAAAATATTTTTTTGTATCATTAAATTATATATCAATTTATAAGTTAACTAGGCAAATTAGTTTAGAGGAAAAATGACAAATATGAATACTTTAAAGTAATTTATTTAACTCTATTAATCTTTTCAAATTAATCATCTAAGTCTTATATTAAGGACTAGAGGTAGTATATTATAAAACTCAAGCCCTTTTCATTTATTTCATATCTAATCTTACTTTTCTATTATTCATTCAAACAAGTTCAATTTATCAAGTTAACTTTTATAAAAGTTAATTCAAACATAAATTATAATGACGTAGCTGACTTTCCCCTATCTTATGTTTGCAAAAGTCAGATGAGATAAAAGTTACTTTTACTACCGCTAATCCAAACACACCTTTAAAATGTTGAAAGTCCTTATTACTCTTATTAACAATTAAGTTCTTTTTAGACAAACAAGAAAGCAGTAAATACTTCTCTACATTACACGAAGAAAACAAACGAAACTCATGTAAAGGGACTAAGTCAAATGCAGGACTTTCAACAATGAAATTAATATTGAGTTATTTTCCTTTCATATATGTTAGTGCTTGTTTAGAATGGCTTATAAATATCTTATTAGTCATGATTACAAAATATGATGCAAGTATAGGAGGAATTTTTTCTCGATTTACGTAAAATATGCTTATAAGTGTTTCTAAGTACTTACAAACGTGATTCTAAACATGCTCTTCGTTTATTTTTAGCCTCAAGCATGTCCTTAATTGACATGTTTTAAGAACTACCAAAAATTTGTCCTATTAATTACAAAATACTTGAAATTAATAGTTGATTATATTGATCAGAAGAAAATAGAAAAAATGTAGCTCATTTGATATAATAATAAAACATGAAACAATTTTAGTTCAAATTTGGTAAGTTATGAAACTATTTATAAGTGATCTAACTCATTTGTTATATTTGTTAAGTGATCTAACCCAAGTAGTTGTCATTCTGTACAAGGCGTCGCGGCACCCAACCGTTTTAAGAAGTTATTCGGCGAACAACAAGTCACAATGCTACCATTGACAAGTCAGTGTGCCACTATTGATAAGTCATAGTGCCACTATTGACAAGTCATAGTACTACCATTGACAAGTTACAGTGCGACCATTGATAAGTCATAGTGTCACCATTGACACTTCATTAATAATGATTATATATGACAATATAACCAAAATATAATATGATAAAGTAATTGAAAATATCATATGATACTAAAACAGGTTAAGTAATTTGAATTCATATTGTTGATAACTTATATAAGCAAATTAATTGACAAGTCACAGTGCTCTATTGACAAGTCATAACAGCTCTAATGACAATACAGGGTGCAGATAATGACAACTGAAATGATAGCAGAATCTAATATGCCAATTCATAGCCAACTTTTATTTGTACCTTCATATACATAAAACTACACTTATTTCACAATCCATCCCAAAAAAAACACAGGGGTTGCATATAATTACAAAACTAACTATTGGTGTGTATCCATTTACAAAAAATTCCCTTCACACAACTGAGAATTTTAGAAGAAATGAGTTGCTTTCTTTTCCAGCAATTGATAATATAATTTTCTTCAATTCTTCATAACTTGTGCCCTCCTTTACATTGGTTGTTTTTACACTACCTCCCACATATCTCGTATCATCTTCTCCATCATTTATAAACTTTCCCCCCATGTGAACAAAGCAAAATAGATGTTTTCCAGACGTACTCGCCATCAGTAACTTAAACCTGCATCAAGAAGCACGCAACTATCATTGACAACTTAAGGAGCTACATTGACAAGTGTCGTGGCACACATTGACAACAATCGCAGCCTGATTGACAACATAATCCCATTTCGTGCTAAGGGTTTCTACCCTCACTAACCTTCATCTTTTTCTTTCTTTGCCACTAAACTAATGTCAGAACAGAGGAAAACCACCCAAAAACAGAGCACCCATGATCATTCTACACACTCAACTTAAATCAGAACACACACCAATAAAAAACACAGCTTTTCCATTCATTAACTTCTGAATCCTAAACAAAAAACAAAAGCTTTGAAATACCAGAGGCAAAAACTATTTTTTGATTTCCTATTCCCAAACAAATGCACAATCTGTCAAGAAAAGTAGGAGAGGAGAGAAAAGAAAGTTTCACACCTGAAGATTTGTCATATTCCTCGTATTTACAAAGGTTTCAACATCTTCTTCACCCATGGAAATCCTCACATTTACAAAAGCTTCACCATGATAATTTTGTGCGGAAAATCCTCACCCAAAGAACTTCTCTCATCTTTTTTTCTGATGGCAGGGGCAGGGCAAAAGAGTAATTTGTAGATTCTAAAAATTGCATCTAAATCCTTTTGGGACTTCAAAATAATTATGAGATTTCATAAGACCTATTTGATGTATTTTCTTCTTCATGGGACCTCAATGTCATTTTCCCTAAGCATATTGATGCCAAGCTTGGTGACAAACCAAACGCCTAAGGAAGCTTGACTGTATGAAAAACGGAATCGAGTCGACTCATAAACCTCCCCAAAAACACAACCGTTTGAGAACTCGGCCCGCGGTTCTTATCTCAGACTCCCGCTTTCACTTGTCGCTTGTGCTGTTCCCAATGGCGACGCTTCCCATTCCAGTTAAATTTTCGCTACATCCCAGCACTTCCTTTCTCCAATTTCAATTCCAATCCAAGTCTCAAACTATCACTTTTCCCAGAAAAATAAACGTAGTTTGTTCAGCCTCAGAGCAATCCCAGAAACGGCAGAAGCAACAAAATCCGACGAAGAAGAAGGAAAGCATCGACGATGGCGAGAAGGGAATTGACCCAGTTGGGTTTCTCACCAAACGCGGCATTACCCATAAAGCATTTGGCCAGTTCCTTCGTGAAAGGTAACAGTCACATCTGACGACTATAGGGACGAGATCAGAAATGGAAATCTATGGTGGTTTTTCCCCGTTTTGTGAAGCGATTAATGACATTATTCATGAAAAGGAAGTCTAAAGGTATTGTCGTGTGAATTTGCTGAGTGCCTTGAGTTGAACGCCTCTGAAGACGCGTCGGAAGATTGCTACTGGGGGAATAAAGTAACTTGCAACTTTCATTTTCTTTGTTTTTCGGCAAAGATGCAACGTAGCAGCGCGGGGAATAAGCTTATTGGAAACGTTTGTTTCGAAGTAAATTGGATGATATTGTACAAGGAATGGTTATGCACTGTTTTGTATTTTGCAGATATAAATCACTGAAGGACCTGAAAGATGAAATTTTGAACCGCCACATGAACCTCAAGGAGATGTCCTCTGGGTTAGTTCTCTGTGATACAAGTTGAAATTCGTGCCTTTTTAAGGTTACAGTGAAACTCGTGTTTTTAGTTTAATATATATATTTATACTTGTTTTTGTGGCGTCTGAGTGTGTTGGGCTCATTCTTTATTCAAATCTCATGTCCTAATTTCATGTTAACGTTATACTTTTAAATTATTGGTTTCCGTTACTCAATTTTACTTTGCAAAGATTCCCAAGGATTACTGCAATTTGGGCATCTCTGAGTTGCACTTGCTTCTTTTTAATTTTTTCCAGCTTTGAGATACTGGGTATGCATCGTCATCCAGAACATCGGGTGGATTATATGGAATGGGCTCCAGGTTTGTTATTATTCCAGCAGACTACTTTTTTTTTTTTTGGTCATTTTGGCTCGGGAATAAATTTCTTTTGACCATCTTGGGCATGTCACACTCCTGACTATTAAATTTTCAGCTTTTTTTCCCCCCAATCCGTCTTGAGTTATGTATGAGCTCCTTATATATATTGCCGTATTATTGTGATCGAGATGCAAATGAATGTTTTTCTCTTCCACTTTTCTTGGCTTTTTAAGAAGCATAATTAGGTTCAGGAGTTTTCTGTTTAACCATACTTTTCTCTGTATCTCTCACCTCGCATTTGTCAAAGCCCAGCTAAGTTCTTCCTAACGGTCTTGATATGTTGCTATTGGAAAGAGATTCCATAATAATAATATTGTTCTCTTGTGAAGTTTTCTACGGGAGTAGACTGTTTTCCTTGTGTTAATATAACCGTGTGAAATATAGGTGCTCGCTATTGTGCACTTATTGGTGACTTCAATGGGTTGTCACCTACTGAAAATTGTGCAAGAGAAGGTCACTTTGGGCGAGATGATTATGGATACTGGTTTATCATTCTTGAAGATAAGTTAAGGGAGGGTGAAGAGCCAGACAAACTCTATTTTCAACAGTATAATTATGTGGATGATTATGACAAAGGCGACAGTGGTGTCACTATTGAAGAAATCTTCAAGAAAGCAAATGATGAATACTGGGAGCCAGGGGAAGATCGTTACTTAAAAAACCGTTTAGAAGTGCCAGCTAAGTTATATGAGCAAATATTTGGTCCTAATGGACCTCAGACTGAGGAGGAGCTGGAAGACATACCAGATGCAGAGACTAGATACAAGGCATGGACAGCCCACAATGAACCTACCCCTTATGATGTGATTGATAGTGGCAAAGAGTATGACATTTTTAATGTGATAGTGGATCCTGAATGGCCAGAAAAAATTCTAGCAAAGAAGCCTCCTATACCATACTGGTTTGAGACCCGTAAAGGCAGGAAAGCATGGCTGAAAAAATATATTCCTGGCATTCCCCATGGAAGCAAGTATCGAGTTTTCTTTAACACTCCTAATGGGCCATTAGAGCGAGTACCTGCTTGGGCTACATATGTGGAACCAGGTAATGTTATCTGGAATTTGGGAAATCAGTTATTCTTCCACTAATATAAACTATTTTGGAGCTATATGAGGCATCACACTATATGTTGTGGTTATTTCTATCTAAAAGATCTAGCTTATTTAATTTTGAACTAATAAAGGTACCATGCATGTGTATTATTGTTGTGTTCAATTGTTAATTTGAATTTCAGAAGTGTGCCTTTGACGTATTAGTCTTTGCCCTGCTGGTAAATCTTGAGAATCTGCAACCAAAATGCATCTTGAATTTTGAAGATTTTGGTCCCCATGATTGAAGAATGATGCTCAGTGTGCTTGTCCGTGGATACTGTTATGTAAATTATAAATATTTAAAGGTTAGTTATAAGTCAATTAGTTAATATGTCTGTTATGTATTATAGCCGTTAGTAGTTTTCGAGAGTACTATAAATAAGAGGCCCAGAGGTCCATTGTATTCAGGCTTATGTTTACATTTCAATACCACTAGTATATTCGGTTCTCTCCTCTGTTTTCCTCCCTCTCTGCTCTCCTCTCTCTATTTCCTCTTTCTCTCTTCTATTTTATTTTCCCCTCTGAATTTACCACAACTGTGGTATTAGAGCAGCCACCTAATCTGATAAAAATATAAAAAATAATTATACAAGTAATAAATGAAATAAATTAAATGCTATATTGAAAACCAGGCGTAAGTGGTATGGGCATGTACATGGTCCTTATTCTCTTGAAATTCATTTTAACTAAAATATCTCCATCCTAAGAAATAAATTGTTTTTGGATTTTTGGGATAAAAAGGGTAAATTGAGATGAAATCAATGCAATGAAATGGTGGTTCTCTTGAGATTGGGTTTTACATGCTAGGCTTGGGTTTCACTCATTACATAAGCCAGGTTGACCAACTAATCTCTAATTCCTATCCTTCTTCATCTGGAAATTGAGCGATCAATAGATACGCTTGAAGTTACTGCCAAGGAAACTTAATATTGAACATCCAATTTCCCAAAGAACGTGAATAAGAATGAGGGTAATTAAGTGCTAGAATTCACCTAAACTACAATTGTGTAATTAGGATAGGTTAGATGCGTTTTTCCTTCAATGAATGCTACTTGAAGAATGCTTACATGAACATGCCAAACACTCACCGAAATGCACTTCACACTTAACACACACATCAATGCATGAGCTTAATTAAGATGCTTCAATGGATGCCAAGGAACAGTATCAAGTGCAATGTTAAAAAGCCACATACATTGATAATCAAAGTACTTGATACACCAACCAATCTGAATTACACAGAAAATTAGCTCATAAAAATGGAGTCTTAAACTCAAACTCAACACAATACAGCCACAGAGATCTAAAACAGAACACTTAGCTCAATCAGTCCTATTTACTTTTTAGGATTTCATTTCTACTAGGATATGGAGTTCAATTATCTTTTTCGCCCCATCCTTATATCAATCTTGTGCGTGATCCAAATCTTGTTAATTTTAAGCAGATGCTGAGGGAAGGCAAGCTTTTGCAATCCATTGGGAACCAACCCCAGAACATGCATACAAGTGGAAAAACACATGTCCCAGTGTCCCAACTTCCTTGCGGATATATGAGTGTCATGTTGGAATTAGTGGATCTGAGCCAAAGATATCGTCTTTCAATGAATTCACAAAGCAGGTTTTCCCCCCTCTTTCTTTTTGCATTCTCCATTCATTGCTGATTTGCATAGAAATTTGAATCATTATTTACATTTGTTTATGTTCAATGAAGGTTCTTCCTCACATAAAGGAAGCTGGATACAATGCAATTCAGTTATTTGGAGTTATTGAGCACAAGGATTATTTCACTGTGGGCTATAGAGTAAGTTAAATATTCTTGTAATTCATTACTACATTTTTCCTCCTATAACATTTTCTTTTTCTTTTCCCCAATGTAAAACAATATATTTCTCTTGATGGAGATGATTTGAGTTACACAGTATAATTTTAATATGCATTTATATACTCGTGTGATAACCAAGTGACAGAAAACATGGGAGGGAATTCTTTATTAGTCAGAACTTAGTCAATCACACTATTTGGAATATTGCACTAATATCTCCATTAAATAATAGATATGATCCTGCTAATACTCTCCATGACGCAACACACACACACACACACTCACGGATTAACGAAACAGTGATGATTTTGGGAGATGATATAGGAGCAGAGAGAGATTATGGGGGGAGAGAGTTGCAGAAAATAAGAAGAATGGAGAGAGAAACAGAGAGAAACAGAAGGGAGAAATAGCTAGAGGGGAAGGAGAGTGGATAGAAATTGAAGGGAGGGAGAGACAGAAGCACTCAAGATGGGCCCTTTTGTCGTTACTTAGTTTATTGGAAAGGTCGTTCTGATTTGGATGCTACTTGGATCCCAGAAGATGAGTTTCAATGTTTAGATCCTTCCCTGCTAGAAGCTCACAAGCTTTCTATCTCGCCAAAGGAGAGTTTTTTGAAGGCAGGGGGAATTGATAGAAAACATGGGAACAAATATTTAAGGAAGATATGACAGAATATAGGAATTAAAATATTTTAGGGATAGCTTATCATAGAAGAAAGCTTTAATTTATTTATATTATCTTTTATGCAAGTGTTAAGATATTTTGTTGCAAGTTGTACCCAAGTTTCTTCATAGGGAAGGAAGAAGCTTTCTTCACGAGAAGGATAGCTCGTTCTATAAATAGCTAAGCTCTCATATGTAAAAAGTAGACTTTCAATGAATGAAATAATATGGAGCTATGTTATCTCCCCCCCCCCCCCTTCAGTTTCTGATCCTCTCTCCCTTTCTCTCCTTGTTTCTGTCATTCTTTCCCTTCCCCATCTTTGATTTTCATCTCTTCCCCTTAAAATCATTTTAGTTTGCATCTATTCAAGTGTGTGAGTGTGTGTTGCATCACTCCACCTCAAGTTGGATCATTGTGGTTGATATGTAAATGGATATAATTTCTAAATTAATAGGCAGATCTTAAGGGATGAGATGAGATTTAAATTACTCCTAATATCTCTCTTCATTATTCCTTGTAATCTTCCCAAGTCCTCTTGTAATCTCCCTGATACACTCCATGCTCTATATATTGTACAGTATACACTGAATAAAATCATCGGACTATTGAATTTGATCTTTATCGGAAAGAACTGAATATTTCTGTATCTTATTCCACTGATTGCTATATTACATAAATAGGGATCAGATTTCTTACAGAGGGCATGAAATCTGATCATATTAAATGGAAATAATAATGGGTAATAATGGGTAATCAATCTATATTTAATACCCATGATTCTAGGTCTACAAATAAGGAAAGAGCATATAATTAGTGATAAGATTCTAACGGCTAGGAAATCTGTTGCAATCAATTCTTCGATTCTAACACTCCCCCTCAAGCTGGAGAGTAAATATCTAGCATCCCCAGCTTGCTTCGAAGATTTTCAAACTGGACTCTAGCTAGGGGTTTTGTCATTATATCAGCAATTTGGCTTGATGACCTGATGTAAGACAAATTTATGATGCCCTCTTCTACTTTCTCTTTAATGAAGTGTCTGTCAATTTCCACATGTTTGGTTCTATCATGATAGACGGGATTCTTGGTCATTTCTATACTCGCCTTGTTGTCACACCATAAATGTAATGGTCCTTCATAGGTGATTTTCAGTTCCTTTAAGAGTCTAGTGATCCATATCCCTTCACATACACCAAGGGCTACAGCTCTCAACTCTGACTCAGCACTGCTTCTTGACACCACATGCTGTTTCTTGCTTCTCCATGTTACCAAGTTGCCCCACACATAGGTACAATATCCTGTAGTGGACCTCCTATTCTCTAGGGATCTTCCATGGTCAGCATCTGTGTAAACTTCTATGTTTCTCTTCCTGTTCTTTTCAAAGAAGATACCCTTTCCTGGATTGAGTTTTAGGTAGCTTAGAATTCTGAGAACTGCATCCATGTGTTCTTCTTGGGGTTGGTGCATGAATTGACTAACTACTCCTACTGCATAACTTATGTCCGGACGTGTATGGGTCAAGTAGATTAGTTTCCCTACTAGTCTCCTGTATTTTTCAGAGTCAACTGGAGTAGCATTTAACTTGACTTCTAAATTGCACGAGGTTTCCATCGGGGTGTCACTTGGTGCAGCTCCAAGCATTCCTGTTTCGTAGAGAAGGTCCAGTGTATATTTCCGTTGGGATACATTAATTCCTTTCTTAGTTCTAGCCACTTCCATGCCTAGGAAGTATCTCATTTGCCCAAGGTCTTTTACTTGGAATTCATTTGCAAGAGCCTTCTTTAGGGATCCTATTGACTCTTCATCGTTCCCTGTGATCACAATGTCATCCACGTAGACAATAAGGATGGTGACCCCTTTATTTCTGTGTCTTACGAATAGGGTGTGATCAGCTTGGCCTTGTGAGTATCCAATCCTTCTCAACGCCTTTGCAAATCTGTCAAACCAAGCCCTTGGGGATTGTTTTAGCCCATATAGAGCTTTTCTGAGTTTGCACACTTTAGTAGCATTTTCAGGTCTTTGTACCCCTTCTGGTATCTCCATAAACACTTCCTCCTCCAAGTCTCCATTTAGGAAGGCATTCTTCATGTCTAGTTGATGTAGAGGCCAGTCCAGATTGGCAGCCACCGAGAGTAGGATTTTGATAGAGTTGAATTTGGCTACTGGAGCAAAGGTTTCTTGATAGTCTATTCCATAGGTCTGGGTGTACCCTTTTGCTACTAGCCTGGCCTTATATTTGTTCAGGCTTCCGTCAGGGTTGTACTTTGGAGTGAACACCCACTTGCATCCCACTACCTTCTTTCCTGGTGGTAATGTGGTGATATCCCACGTCCGGTTTTCATTAAGGGCTCTCAGTTCTTCTTCCACAGCTTTTCTCCATCCCTGGCTAGCCATAGCTTGCTGGAAAGTTTCTGGTGTCTTTACCTGCGCACTGTTAGCAATAAAGTTTTGCATTCTGGTTGACAAATTACCATAAGAAACAAACCTTTGGATGGGATGTTGGGTGCAGGATCTGACTCCCTTTCTTAGGGCGATTGGCCATCCCATTTCTTCAAGATCTAACCTTGGATTGGAGTCATGGTCATGCCTTGTAGTGGGAGAGTTTTCTTCTAATTCTCCATTAGAGTAATTGCTGTTATTTAATTCTTGATTCTCAAGAGTATGTTCATCTTCGTTGTAGTTGTGGTTTGAGTTTTGTGAAGTTTCATTACTGTCTTGAGGTGCTTCTACTGTATCAGATATTGTTTCAATTCTGTTTGGTATTTCTTCTAGTGTTGTTTCAAGTCTGGTTGTCGGTATTTCAGGTCTGTTTGTTGTCTCTTCAGGTCTGTTTGGTGTCTCTTCAGGTCTGTTTGGTGTTGCTGATATTGTTTCAGGTCTGTTTGGTGTCTCTTCAGTTCTGTTGGGTGTCACTGGTTCTTGGATTAGCCATTCTGCAGCTCCATAGTTCTCCCCCTGAATGGGTAATTTAGGGTAATAAGCATCATCTTCATAAAACACAACATTCTTTGTGATGTGGACCGTTTTGGTAGAGGGAGAGTAGCATTTATATCCCTTTTGGGTTGGAGAGTAGCCTAGGAAAATGCATTTTTCGGCCCTAGAGTTGAGTTTGCCTTCATTTCTGTACACAAACACAACACACCCAAAAATTTTAGGAGGTAACTGATTTATTAGAGGAGAATTTGGGTGATGTTCAAGTAATTTTTGTACTGGTGTTTTAAAGTCTATGACTTTGGAGGGTACTCTATTTATGAGATAAGCTGATGTTAATATTGCATCTCCCCAAAACAGATTGGGGACATTTTTTTCTAACATAATAGCACGGGTTACCTCTAAGATATGCCTATTTTTCCTTTCAGCCACTCCATTTTGCTGTGGGGTATAGACACATGATGTTTGGTGATGTATTCCTTGTTGTTCGAGAAACTCTTTGAAGGCCTTGCTTAAATATTCTTTTGCATTATCACTTCTAAGAACTTTGATTGTGGTTTGAAATTGATTTTTCACAAACATAAAATTTTTTTTGAATGTTTCGAAAACCTCAGATTTTTCCTTTAATAAAAAGATCCAAGTCATTCGTGTGTGATCATCAATAAAAGTAACAAACCAGCGAGCATTAGAGAGGGTCCTTGTCTTAGCTGGACCCCATATGTCACTATGAATAAGTGTGAAGGGGGCAGTGGGTCTGTATGGTTGTTTTGAGTAGGTGGTTCTGGTTTGTTTGGCAAATTGACAAATATCACAGGTAAGAGAAATAGAGCTTTCTTTATTAAAGAGATGTGGAAACAAGTGCTTCATATAATCAAAGCTAGGGTGGCCTAACCTATGATGCCACAGTAAAATATCTCTATTTTGTGTGTTGTGGCTAACCATAGCTTGGTGTGTTTCCTTATTGTTCTTGTGGAAGTAGTAAAGTCCATCCCACTCTTTAGCCTTGCCAATCATCCTCCCCGAGGCTAAATCCTGAAAAATACAGCCACTGTCATCAAATAGGACATGACAAATCTGACCTTTGGTCAGTTTGCTTACAGAAATGAGATTGCAAGTGAGCTCTGGCACATATAACACATTATGTATGGTCAAGTAGTCAGTTAATTCAACAGTTCCTAATCCACACACTTTAGCACTAATTCCATTTGCTACTTTTACTTTCAAGTTTTCATGACAGAGTTTAATATTGCTAAACAGAGATTTGTTACCAGTCATGTGATCTGAGGCCCCAGAATCAACAATCCATACATCATCACTAGTCACCATAGCATTTAGGGCAATTATAGAGTTACCTGATTTTACTAGGTTAACATTTGGAGTACTGGTCTGTTTTTCCAGAATTCGCCTCAATAGCTGAACCTCTTCTAGACTTAATTTCTCTTCCTCTTCCTCCTTCTTCTCTGTATGGTAGCTTCTTCTTTCATTTCTTTGTCTGCTGTTCAGATTGGAAGGTTTCCCATGCAGCTTCCAGCAAATCTCCTTGGTGTGACCTCTTTTGTTACAGTGTTCACACCATTTGTCACCTTTTCGTTTCTGGTCTGTGGTGTTTCCACTTTTGATAGCCATTGCAGAAGCTTCATTTTGGGTCACTGGAGTTTGAGTGAGTTGTTTTCTGCTTTCCTCACATTTCACCATATTAAAGGCTTCGAAAAGTGAGGGTATGGGCTTAAGACCCATGATTCTGCCCCTTACTTCTTCAAATGTGTCATTGAGTCCTAACAAGAACTCATAGGTTCTTTCTGTTTCAACTAGCTTTTTGTAATACTGAGTATCATCTAAACATTTCCATGAGTGAACTTCAAACAAATCTAATTGTTGCCATATTCTCATAAGAGAGCTATAGTATTGGGTTACCGTTAAAGTACCTTGTTTGAGTTCTCTAAGTTGTTTCTTTAGTTGAAACAGTGCTGCAGTGTTGTCCATAGAAGAATAGGTTCGTTTGGCTGCATTCCATATTTCCTGGGCTGTCTGCGCTAATAGGTAGCCTTCACTGATTTCCAGTGTCATGGAATTGCACAGCCAGGTCATCACTTGATTGTTCTCGGCAAACCAAGTATCAAATTTTGGATCATCCGAGGCTGGTTGTGGTGCCTGACCATTGATATACTTCTCTTTGCGTCTTCCACGGAGGTACATTAGGACACTTTGTGACCACTGGAGGTAGTTACTTCCATTGAGCTTGTGCGCTATCACGGTTTGTTGATTTTCATTTGCAGCGGTGAGTTCTGGGCCATGGTTGCTCCCTGGAGGGTCGTGTTCGTCTCAGTGGACGTTGGGTTGGAGTGGGTCGACGTCGACTCACTGGTTGGAGATGATCCGGCCATTAGGGCGATCGAATTTGGCCCTTTCTGTGCCTGGTTCGGTCGACGTCCAGAGAGGAGTGGTGGGAACTCATCACTGTTCATTTTCTCTTTCCGAAAGCTCTGATACCATATCGGAAAGAACTGAATATTTCTGTATCTTATTCCACTGATTGCTATATTACATAAATAGGGATCAGATTTCTTACAGAGGGCATGAAATCTGATCATATTAAATGGAAATAATAATGGGTAATAATGGGTAATCAATCTATATTTAATACCCATGATTCTAGGTCTACAAATAAGGAAAGAGCATATAATTAGTGATAAGATTCTAACGGCTAGGAAATCTGTTGCAATCAATTCTTCGATTCTAACAATCTTGGCTCTACATGGCATTAGAGCCAGGTTCCGATCCTGGGACTTGTGGGTTATAGGCCCACCACACTTATCATGTCCAACTTACCAATACAATCCTCAAAACTATCTTGAAAGCCAGCATGTGGGAATATCTGTAGTTGATCCTTAAGAGGTATATAGATCATATGCATAATGCTTTCCCCTTGCTTAGAACCACCATGATGGGTGGGCCATGACCATCCACCTAGCCATGACTAAGGCGGTATTAGGAGCAATTGAAGGCTCTGATGGTAGATTCTTAGTTTGCATTGCCTGAGAAAAGGTTTCATAAAGATTAGAGATCTTGGATCAGACAAGATTTGTGAAAGAACTGTTTCTTATTCATACAGAAGGCCAGTAAACCAGAAGCCACACTGAAGACCAAAGAATCTATGATGCTCCATGGGAAAAAAAATCCTTTAAATTGCTCTTCCTCAGGGTTTTCCCCATTCCTTTTACTGACAATATCATGGATTGATCATCAGAGAAAGTAAATGCCAACGAGAATTGCCATATGATTCATAAAACAACCTTTCTTATAGTAATTGATAGGTACGAATTGTGTTGGATTCATACATGCGTAATTTTATAAATTATGATAAAAGTATAAATGTGTTCCTTCTAATTGCAATTGATATCTCTATGTTAGTTTCATCAGTAAAGAATGTTATTAAATAGAAAGCCATGCTACTTTGATGTTCATTGGCATATTTATTTCCATGTTGAGACTCTAATAATGTATATTATTTGAAGTTCACTGTAAAATTTCCTTGTGAGTGCAGGTTACCAATTTTTTTGCTGTTAGTAGTCGCTATGGCACTCCTGAAGATTTCAAGCAATTAGTTGATGAAGCCCATGGTTAGCATTCTCCGCCTCATAGTGATGAGTTTGCCCCCTTTTTGTTTCAATGAGAAAATTTGGAGTGATCATGAACTACTTTATTGAGTCACTGTAGCTAATTGAAATGCTCTGTACTTGCAAAGGGTTTCTTGATTTAATATTACATGCCTAATAAAAAGATGATAACTTGGAGAAGTGCAATAAAATGGTGATGTAAATTGCTGTAATGTATGGATTTGATAATTGATGGTATTAATGGCGACTTGAACACAAATATACTAGGAATTAAACTGGCTTCAATGCACAATTTCAATTTTTTCTTCTTTGTATAAAATGATATTTATGTACTCATTTATTTTCAGTTATGATTTTTGTCTCTTTCATTGTCTTGTGCGAAAGTCCATTTTGCTTACCTTTTTTTTTTTTTTGGTGGTCTTCTCAGGGCTGGGACTGCTTGTCTTCTTAGAAATTGTCCATTCCTATGCAGCTGCTGATGAAATGGTTGGATTGTCACTTTTTGATGGGTCGAATGACTGCTATTTTCATACTGGTATCTGTTAATGCTGGTGTATTCTCTCTAGCTTAATAACACTTCTGAGTTGTGTGATTGGATTCCTCCCTCGTCTAAGTCATGCAGTCGAGTATTACACTGATTTTGGTCAGAAACGATCATAATGTGTTATCCTTTGTTTAATTCATCAAAAGTAGTTATTTTCAGCATGCTGAACATCGTATCTATCTTCTAAGACAAAGCTACAAATGGCTACTCTAAAATGGTGATAAGTTCTGGGATGAAGGTATGAGTCAGAATCTTACATTTATAAACCAACAAATTGACCAGGCGAGTCTCCCATAATACATCTGAATAATATTTTAAATCCACAAATTAATACTGATACATTTATTACAGCACAACACACATGGATAACTCATCAACATATAACATCTATTGCTTGACAACACATGACAATACATAACTAATTTTAACCGCAAATCTACAAATTGGAAGTTGTTTTATGCTGCTGGGATGTTAAGTTTTGAGTTAGATATTCAGTGCTCCTTAAAAATTAGTTTAGTGGAAAAAAAATGCCTTTACCTCTAAACGCTAAGGAACTTCCTTTAGCCATTATCACAAAGCCTGGAATTTACAAATTTTTTAGCGTCTAATGGTATTTCTTAGATTTCCAATGAGGCAAAGATAAAATTGCTCTTACTAAATAATCTTGTGGATGCTTTTCTGAAGTATGACTATTTTAATGACTCAAAAATTCATGAAGTGACATGTTTCTGTGTATACAACTATACATGCTCTATGCTGTTGTTTGTTATATCTTCCACTGGAAAGCTGTGACGTTCATAATAAAAATAATCATGCAAGGGAATTGGCTGGTGAGTGGTCAATACTCTTAGATAAAACTTTTACAATGCTGGCTATGATCCCAAATTCATTTGTTTAATAGGTAAACGAGGACAACACAAATATTGGGGCACCAGAATGTTTAATTATGGGGACCCTGATGTTCTGCATTTCCTTCTCTCAAACTTGAATTGGTATGTGCCTAGAAAATACTTCAGCTGCTACTGTCTCCGAGTTATTCCTTCTATATGGGATTGAACTATTGAATTACAAGATTTTTGCTAGACATAATAGTGGTTCTTTCTTTTTCTTTTCCCACTATCATTTGACAGGCAGTGCTGGTATATGCTAATGAAATTATGTTTTGAACAGGTGGATTGTTGAGTATAAGATTGATGGTTTCCAGTTCCATTCCCTGTCTTCTATGATATATACTCACAACGGTTTTGCTTCTTTCACTGGAGATCTGGAGGAGTAAGGCCTTTTTCTTCCTTATTTTATGTATACATGAAACCATTTGTATTTATGAATTTATGGCATGGCTATCAGTTGGCTTTATAGTGGCAGTTTAGTTCCAAATATATGGCTTGAGTGTCCTAATGCTGTTAAGAAGGTATCCGTATAATATTTACCACCCTCTAAAATGGTTCTTGAAGGCATTTTGTACCATTTTTCAAAGAGTGAAGAGGGGGGAGGGAGAGAACCTGGACTGATAGTGCAATTTGATTATTGCTAATTGAAGACGATACAGAGTATGAAATATATAGTAAGCATAATGGAGGAATTTTGACCTTCAATCTTGGGAGAGAACAATGCTGCAAAGATAAAAATGAATATCATATATCTAGTTGACTTTAATGACAGCCAAAAAAGGGCAAAAAGTCTTTATAAAATAAAACGTAGAAAATGAAACAACAACAACAACAAACCCTATCTCATTAGGTGGGGTGGGCTACATGAATCGTACGACGCTAATGTGCTCTATCAACAATCAAGTTCTTAGGTATGTTGTTGACCAGGAGGTCCCATTTAATGATCTCGTTGCGCGTTCTTCTTGGCCTTCCTTTGTCTTTTTTTATAGGACTCCAAACTATCTGATCTACCCTTCTCACTGGGGTCTCCAATGTCCTTTGCACATGCTTGAACCACTTCAGGCAATGTTCAACCATTTTCTTTTCGATCGGCGCCATACCTACTTTTGCTTAGATAATTTCATATCGAACCTTATCTTTTCTTGTATGGCCACATATTCATCTCAACATTCTCATTTTTGCTATCCTAATTTATGCTCTTGTTTTCCTTTTAATGCCCAACATTTACTACCATACAACATAGCTGGTCTTATAGCAGTTCGGTAAAATTTTCCTTTAAGCTTCTCAGGTACCTTCTTATCACAAATAACTCTAGTAGTCTTCCTCCATTTTAACCAACTAGCTTGTGTTCTATGCGATACGTTGCCATCAATTTCACCATCCTCATGTATAATGGATCCTAGATATTTGAATTTTGACACTTGAGAAATGATTTGATCTCCCATCTTTACCTCCAAATCACCATTGCCTTTTTTCTCTCCAAAATTAGAATGCATATATTCCATCTTGCTCTTGCTTAAGCGAAAACCTTTCGACTCCAAGGTCATTCGCCATAACTCCAATTGACAATTAATCTCTTCTTTTGATTCAGCCATAAGGACTACGTCATCTGTGAAAAACATGTGTTTAGGGATTTTTTCTTAAATAAGCTCAGTTAGAACGTCTAGAGTAATGTTAAAGAAGTAAGGACTTAAAGAAGATCCCTGATGTCGGCTAATCTTGATGGGAAAGTTTTTTGTCTCACCTTCCAGCGTTGTTACATTAGTAGTTACCTTCTCATACATATCTTGTATGGCTTTGATATAAGCAACCTGTACACTTTTTTTTTTTTCCCAACCCAAAAGCCTTCCAAAGTACTTCTCTTGACACATGATCATAAGCTTTTTCCAAACCGATAAAAACCATATGTAAATCCTTTCCTTTACTCTTATATCTTTCCATTAACCCCCTTAATAAATAAATTGCTTCTGTTGTGGATCTTCCTGGCATAAATCCAAATTGATTCTCCGAAATAGAAGTCTTCAACCTTAACTTATATTCAACCACTTTTTCCCACAATTTCATTGTATGGCTTATAAGTTTTATCCTTCTATAGCTTGCATAATTTTGAATGTCTCCTTTATTTTTGTAAATAGGAACTAAAGTGCTTTTCTTTCATTCACCTGGCATATTCTTGGAGTGGAAAATTTTATTAAAAAGCTTGATCAACCATCTTTCTCCTCCTCGCCTAAACATTTCCAAAGTTCAATAGGAATACCATCAGGTCCAACGGCATTACAATTATCCATTTTTTTAAGAGCTGCCTTAACCTGTCCAATGCGGATCTTGTGGTAAAAAGCTAAATTCCATCATCTTTGCTAATTAGCAAATCCTCCATGTTTCGAGTCACACATTTGCTTTCCTCATTGAACAGCTTGTAAAAGTAAGCCTCCCATCTATCCTTAATATCTTTCCTAGTAACTAGAACTTTACCTTCTTCATCCTTTATATACCTCACTTGGTCCAAATCTTTCTTTTTCCTCTCCTTTTACTTCGCAATCTTGTAAATATTTCTTTCCTCCGCCTTTGTTTCTAACTCCTTATAAAACTCCTCATATGCTCTCTTCATCTCTTTTTTAACCACGGTACTTTTCCCAGTTTTCCTCACTATTGCACAAATTTATAGCCCTAAAACATTCTCTTTTCTGCCTGACTTTCTCTTGTACGCTCCTGTATGCTCTTGTTGCACAAAACATGGAAAAGGAAAGAAATTGTAAATTTCCGGGGGCTCAATCCATTCTTACTTTACCTGACTTTTATCATGGAAGTAATATGAGACAATAGACGTGCTCAAATACCTCTAAATTCCACTGTCAAAGTAATCAATTGGCTACTTTTTGCTGTTATTTAGTTGGACTATTCATAAACTGACATGTCAAACTTATATTTCTTTGCCAAGCCCCAAGAGTCCCTTTGTCAACTTGGACGCAATTTTCTCTCCCCACAATTTTGGTAGATGAGCCATCAGAGTATTAGCTCACTGACTACTGCACATACTAATTTCTGTTGATAATCTTGGGGTATATCTTCTTGGGGATATACAAATCTCCTTGCCAAGCCATGCCACTTTTAATATTATAAACTATTTTAGGACTACCAAGTATTTAATAGCCTTAGTTAATCAGTTAATATTTCAAACTGTGTTTTTGTCAATTGCTTTAACTCACTTTGAGATGTTTGCAATTTGCACAGTAGGTTGTCATCGAGATTTTTCAACCTTGGAGTTAACTTACGTAAACTTTCTTATTTAAATTGTCATTGAAGAATGCATTCTTGATGTTAAACTGATGCAAGTTCCGGTCAAGAGTGACAATTATAGTTAGAAGCACATGGGTTGGTGTTAGCGCCGAACTCTAATGGGCTTTGGGCCCAAAACCCTAGACTTAACCCTAGGTTTAGACCTAGTTAATCTAGTTATCTAGTCTGCCGCAATTAGAGAGCTTATTTAGGGATTTAGTATATTTTGAATTTTGATTTCTGATTCTCCTACTATTTCGGCTAGGATCTCTCTAGATTCTTCTCTCTCTACCCTCTCATGTATTCAGGTTTTTCCTATTTATTCCGCTGTACCATTCTGATGAGATCAATAAGAATTATTATTCACAAACCCACATGGTATCAGAGCCATGGTCATTTTCGGCTCAATACAAGAAGCTGATGAAATGCAGCAGTCAATGACTAATCCTCTAGGGTTAGCAGCAACCTCGGCACCCTCAGCAACTCAACCTGCGACAGAAGCAAGCCCTGTGTCTATTACTATTCATAGACTCAATGGACAAAACTACATCCAGTGGGCTGCAAGTGTACGCTTGTTTATAATGGGAAAGGGCAAATTTGGCTATCTCACGGATTCCATAAAGAAACCAGAAGTAACAGACCAGAAATATGTAGCATGGGAAGCCAAAAACTCCATGGTTCAGGCATGGCTAATCAATTCAATGACTACAGAAATTAGTTGTCATTTTTCCTTCCAAATGGCTCAGGAGGTGTGGGAAGCAGCAAAAGATATGTTCACTTCCCTCAAAAACAAATCTGCAATTCTGGAACTTGAAAGTTTTCTTCACAATTTTAAGAAGGGTAATCTTTCTGTAACCCAGTATTACACTAACTTGTTTGTTAAGTGGCAACAGCTTGACATGTATGACACCTATGAGTGGAAGTGTTCAGGGGATGCTGCCCTATATGAAAAAATAAAAGAAGAAAAGAGGATTTTTAAGTTCCTCTTATGTCTGGATGCAGCATTCGAGGATGTAAGAGGCAGAATTATGAGTCTGGAAAATCTGCCCCCCTTGAGAGAAGTATTCTTCATGGTAAGGAGTGAAGAATCCAGAAAGAAACTCACCATAAATGAAGGCATAAACCTGGCAGAATCTCAACCTAATGCTCTCTTCTCACGTGACACCTCCAAAGAAGAGGACAAACCTAAATCAGGAAGGTGGTGTGATCATTGCAAAAAGAAAGGCCATACACGAGAGGTATGCTGGAAACTGCACGGTAAACCTAAAAGAGGAGGGAAGCAGGAGAACAAAGGTTACACTGGAACTGTTGAAAGTACTCCTGAATTAGCAACTGAATTGAATAGAGAGGAAGTTGAACTACTCAAGAGAATACTGGAGAAACACGAATTTAAAGGGAAGTCTATATCATCAGGATACATTGCTCACACAGGTAAAACAATCCTAGCCTTAAAAACTGATGTGCATCGTCAGGACTTATGGATTGTAGATTCAGGAGCAACAGACCACATGACTGGTAATGCAGCCTGTTGACTGATATAAGACCTTGTACATTGAATATTCACATCAGTATGGCTGATGGGAAACCTGTCAAAGAAATGGGTTTTGGGACAGCATACATAAATGAAAAATTGATCCTGTATAATGTTTTCTATGCTCCTGATTTAAATTGTAGTCTCCTCTCTGTTCGAACTATAACTGAAAGCCAGAAATGTAATGTGTATTTTTCTGCTACTGTTTGTGTTTTTCAGGATCTGGAGTGGAAGGAGACGATTGGCACAGCTAAGATCCTAGAAGGTCTCTATTGCTTGGAAACCACCAAACAGAAGAACTATGCTCTATCCAGCACAAAGATCATTTCTGCTTTCACTAGTGTTCTGTCTAATAAAGACCTATTGTTGTGGCATTATAGGTTAGGCCATCCCAATTTCAATTATATGTTCAAACTTTTTCCTCAATTCAATAAAAGCTCCTTTCATTTGACTTGTGAAATTTGTCAATTAGCCAAACACACAAGAGCATCCTATAAAAGTAATCCTCACAAGCTATCTCAACCCTTTAACTTGATCCATAGTGATATTTGGGGGCCAGCTCGTATAACTTCCATGACAAATGCCAAGTGGTTTGTAACCTTCATAGATGATCATACAAGGGTTACCTGGGTATACCTTATGAAAGAAAAATCAGATCTTGCATCTACATTCATTTCATTTCACAAAATGGTGTCCACACAATTTCAAACCCAGATCCGAACCTTGAGGAGTGATAATGGGAGGGAATATGTGAGTAACACATTACAATCTTACCTGAAAGACCATGGGATTCTTCATCAAACTAGTTGTGTCAATACCCCACAGCAAAACGGTACTGCAGAACGCAAAAATAGACACCTACTTGACATTACTCGTGCCATTATGCTAACCCACCATGTCCCAAATCATTTTTGGGGAGAGGCAGTACTTACTGCTACCCACCTTATCAATAGAGTACCATCCAAAATCCTGGATTTCCAAACTCCCATGGGCCTACTCAGTAATTTATATCCACATGCCAACCTCACCTCCCATATTCAACCAAAAGTCTTTGGGTGTGTATCCTATGTTCATATGTCTACCGGGAGCAAGTTTGAACCTAGAGCTATAAAATGTATCTTTCTTGGTTACTCCACCTCTCAAAAGGGATACAAGTGCTATTCTCCTACGCTTAGGAAATTTTTTGTTACCCTAGATGTAACCTTTGATGAACACCAATCCTACTACCCGAAATCTCCCATTCAGGGGGAGAACAGGAGTGAATGGGAGCTTTTAGACACTTCAAACCAACCTGTTTCAACCCACTACCAAACAGACAGCCCAGAAACCACCTCACAAAGTCCAGAAACCACCTCACACAGCCCAGAAACCGTCTCACACGACCTGAAACTGTACCAGAAATTGAACCTGACAACATACCTACCCCTATTACAGAACCTACCCTGGAAACCAGAACAGACAGCCCTGAAACTGGTCATAACAGAGAAATTAGTGAGGAAGAAGAAGAAGAAGACAACGAAGAGGATAGAGATGTGCAATCACCAAGTAATAGAGATCCTTCTAGCTCACAGCAAAGCCAGGAGTCCACCCAAACTCCAGAATCTGATGACACAGGATGGCCAATTGCTTTGAGAAAGGGGGTAAGGCAATGTACTCTACATCCTATAGGTCGTTATGTCTCTTATGACCATTTATCTACTGATATGAAAGGTTTTGTGACTAAAATTGATGAGGAGAAAATTCCATCAACATTTGAAGAGGCATACAGTGATCCAAGATGGCGAGAGGCTATTAAGGAGGAGTTAGAAGCTCTATTGAAGAATCAAACATGGACTGTAAAAAAGTTACCCACAAGAAAAAAGGCTGTTGGGTGCAAATGGGTGTTTACTATCAAGTATAATTCTGATGGTACTGTGAACAAATTCAAAGCCCGGCTTGTAGCAAAGGGCTACTCACAAACACAAGGTATTGACTACCAAGAAACATTTGCCCCAGTAGCAAAACTAAATACAATAAGGATTTTATTATCCTTAGCTGCAAATCTCGAATGGCCTCTATACCAATTAGATGTGAAGAATGCCTTCCTAAATGGAGACCTTGAGGAGGAGGTATACATGAAAATTCCAGAAGGAGTTGTAGAATTTGGGAGTAAAAATCTGGCATGTAAACTACACAAATCCTTATATGGGTTGAAGCAGTCTCCTAGGGCCTGGTTTGAGCGATTTACTAAGGTGGTAAAAGACTCGGGCTACACTCATTGTCAGGCAGATCATACACTTTTTGTGAAGCACTCAGGAAGCAAAGTGTCTATTCTAATTGTATATGTAGACGACATAGTGGTGACAGGAGATGATTTGGAGGAAATCAAACAACTCAAGAAAGCATTGGCAACTGCATTTGAAGTAAAAGATCTTGGCAATCTTAGATATTTTCTGGGAATGGAGGTTGCTCGGTCAAAAGAGGGGATTTCTGTATCTCAGAGAAAATATACTCTTGACTTGCTTAAAGAAATTGGAATGCTTGGAGCAAAACCATCCTCTACTCCTATGGATTCATCAGCCAACCTAGAGTACAAGAAGGATGGAGTACCTGTAGATGCTGAAAGGTACAAAAGGCTAGTTGGGAAACTAATTTATCTATCTCATACTAGACCTGGTATAAGCTATGCTGTAGGAGTGGTTAGTCAATTTGCATCAAAACCACAAGAACAGCATATGGAAGCAATATACACCATACTGAGATACTTGAAGTTGACACCAGGAAGGGGAATTTTCTTCACAAAAGGAGCAGCAAGAGATATTGTAGTTTATACAGATGCAGACCATGGAAGAGATCTAGTTGATAGAAGATCCACAGGAGGCTACTTTACATTTGTTTGGGGTAACTTAGTGACATGGAGAAGCAAGAAGCAGACTGTTGTATCAAGAAGTAGTGCTGAAGCAGAACTAAGAGCCCTAGCAAATGGAGTGTGTGAAGGAATATGGCTAACTCGAGTTTTAACAGAATTGAAGATTACTACAGACTCACCTATGAAGTTATGGTGTGATAGCAAATCAGCTTTGCAAATGGTCCACAACCCAGTCCATCACGATAGAACCAAACATGTGGACATTGACCGACACTTCATAAAGGAAAAGGTTGAAGCAAAGATAATTGATTTGAGTTTTATAAGATCAAAGTTACAAGTGGCAGATGTTCTCACTAAACCACTTGATCGAGGTCAGTTTGAGTTCTTCAGAAGCAAGCTGGGCATGAAGGATATCTACTCACCAGCTTGAGGGGGAGTGTTAGCGTCGAACTCTAATGGGCTTTGGGCCCAAAACCCTAGACTTAACCCTAGGTTTAGACCTAGTTAACCTAGTTATCTAGTCTGCCGCAATTAGAGAGCTTATTTAGGGATTTAGTATATTTTGAATTTTGATTTCTGATTCTCCTACTATTTCGGCTAGGATCTCTCTAGATTCTTCTCTCTCTACCCTCTCATGTATTCAGGTTTTTCCTATTTATTCCGCTGTACCATTCTGATGAGATCAATAAGAATTATTATTCACAAGCCCACAGTTGGAAACTAGAGGCTTAGGTTGAAGTAGGGAAGTTGGCATAGAGTTCGGTGTTGGTGAGTTATGGGACTAAAACTTACATGCTTCCTCTTGTATCTCTCCTAAATATGAGTTTTGTGGAGCACACCATTTACTAAGAGGCTAATGTCCATGGAAACTTGTAGGGAATTGAGGTGAAGTGCACCTCTAATTCTATTATTGGTTACTTCAGAAAGTTACTTAAGGTTGAAATATATTGACAAGAGACATAGGAGCTATTGAAAAATAAACCTAAACCTAAACCTTAACCTAGTATCTGAATTTATCTTATCATATCTAATCTAGATATCTAAGATATATACATAATTGAGGAATAATGAACTACATAACTACTTGGGTTTTTCACTAATTGCTAATGGGCCTAGTTGGGCTTGGGTCCACAACTCAACAAAACTTTTGAATGAGAGTAACGACACCTGCAACTTTCAATGTGGGAATACTCATGAAGAGCTGTGAGAAGAGAAAACAGTGACTTTATATCGTGATTATGTTATTGAAGACGATATAAAACGCAATATATAGGAAGAAAGGCAAACATTTTGGAGCTTTAATCCCTAAAGAAAGCAACAATTTAGAGACATGAGTAGCACAAAGTTAATCATCTTTAGGGACTGCTAAAATGGAAAGAGGACATTGGGAAATGAATTATAAAAACATGAGGATATTATCAGTAAAGCCATGAGACTAGGGCAAGAACAGCATATGTTATTTTAACGTTTTGATTTCTTTTCACAGTTTTTGATACAACTTCAAATTTACCATACATTTTCGTAGAGATAATTGAAGAGTCCTCATATGAGAAGGCATATATTTATTAGTTTCTTTTTTCACAAGGCTTCTTGAAGATTCTCGCTGCCATTTTTCATTTGTTTCAGGTTATGATACATCAGATATTTATATTGCAATCTGCTTTATGTAAATTGATTTCAATTAGCTATATTAGGTGTTGGAGAAAATTTTCTGCATATATGTGATTTCTTGTTGGGAAAAAAAGAAGAAACGTGTGTGATTTCTCTTCTGCTCTGCAACCTTTTTTTAATGACGGGAACCATTATTCTGTTGTGCCAAGAGACTAGATGGTTTGTCTTGAAGAAATATTTGTGTAATGTAATTTCTTGTTTGAAGATTCGTTATTCTCACTATTTAGAGAGTTTAAAAATATAAGACTTAAAATCCATGCATTGAATTCTACTTTCTCGCAGGTACTGCAATCAATATGTTGACAAGGATGCACTATTATATCTCATATTGGCCAATGAAATACTGCACGCACTTTATCCTAATATAATTACTATAGCAGAAGATGTAAGTATAATTGCATCTTTGATTTAGTTAGATATTCTTGACCACTTGTGCATTATGTCTTTGCAAAAATTATTGAACAAAAAGTAGTATGACCATTTATTTTGGAATTGAAATGTGGGCCATATTTCATCAGGACTGCTTTTGTTATTCCCAAACTACAACATTTATTCATTCATGTTTGTTAATGTTATGATTAAATTATAATTTAGAGAATTTTAGCCCTAGAATTTGGGGATCTATAATTCCAAATCTCTCCCTTATCCATGCATCTCTCTTCTTCGTTGTACATTTTCCTCTTTCTGCATGCATATCATTGTTATGTTTTCCATTAAACTTTATTCAAAGCTTATTGCTTCCTTAAATTCCTTTTTTTTTTTTTTAGTGGTTGGGTCGCTGCCATAGACCTTTGTTGCTACTTCCTTTTCTGTTTCCTTCACCTAATTCAACTGTAACACCCTGCCACTGCCCTAATGGCCAATTGGCATAATTTTGCCAATCAGAGCATTTCCCTAGAAGCCGCACACTGCTTGCCATTTTCTATTATAGAGCCCACACATCAGTGCATGAGGGCATGTGACCCTCTCTCCATCACCAACCAATCTAGGTCATGTTGTCTGCCATTTCACCAACCAATCTATGGCTCTTGAAGTCAGTTAAACATGCTTGTTCCTGCCTTTGGTGAAGGAAATTTGGTGCACTGCATCAATCATACTCAAAGGGCGTGCTTTGGGAGTTTTACATGATCCATGGTTCACATGGGATACAAACAGAGACATGCTGATATGTGGTAATAATATTAGTAAGGGAAAGAAGGTAAATAGAAAGGGGTAGTGATCTATAAATGGCACACTAGAAGTTGTATTTGGTGTCAATTGAATACATATCTTTACTGTTTTGCCCTATTGCCCTTACTAATACCATTGCTACATATCACATGGTGACCATACTTTGTTTATTGAACAATCAGCTTCAAGGGGAGTGACAATCTTACTTGTCTATGTTGATGATATCATAGTGACAAGAGATGATCTGGAAGGGATTAATTATCTGCAAAGATAGTTGATGAGAAAATTTGTGCTAAGGATTTAGGAAGGCTCAAATACTTTTTGGGCATTGAGGTTGCTCATTCAAAACATAGTATTTTAATATCTTAACAAAATTACGTTCGTGACCTCCTAGCTGAGATAGGGAAGCTAGGTTGCAAACTATTGGATACACCACAAAATCACAGACTTTGTGATGCAAGGAAGCGAGCTCCTAGACCAAAGCCAAATAAAAAACTGTGTAAACCACCAAAAGATTCTTCGGTCAACAAGGAATTCCACAAAAAAGCTTGTTGGGAAGTTTATGTTATTGCATATGCAATAAGTATGGTGAGTTGATTTATGCATGATCCTAAAGGATCACTTCTGAGGGCAGTATACAGAATACTTCATTACTTGAAGGGTACTCTAGGCAAAGGGATTCTGTTGCGAAGGGGGAGGAGATTGACAATTGAAGTAAATTGATGGAGACCATGGAGGGACCCTTGATGATAGGAGATCTATAGCTGCTTGTTGTACTTGGTTTAAATCTCATTAGATGGAGAAGCCAGAAGTAGAATGTGGTTTCTAGATCTAATACTAAAACTGAGTTTTGAGCCATGGCACTTGGAATTTGTGAATTATTGTGGATTAAAATTATTCTATTAGACCCGAAGTTCAAATGGGAAGGCCCAATGAAGCTTTATTGTGACAACACGTCAGCTATCAATATTGCTCATAATCCAGTTCATCATGATCAAACAAAGCATGTTTAGACTAATCGACAATTTATCAAGGAAGAAATGGAAAGTAGCCTAATCTATATTCCACTTGTTCCTTTGGGTGATCAATAGGTAGATATTCTCACAAAGGGACTCTAGTGAAAAAATTCAGAACTTAGTTTCTTAGTTGGGAATGGATGATATCCACTCTCCAGCTTGACAGGGGTTGTTAAATGGTGTACATGGTAGTGAGTGTTAGCAGCAGCTGGTAGTTGGGGGTTAGAAGTTAATTCTCTTTGATTTATTAGTATTGTGAAAGGCTCCTTGTATAAATACCCTTGTAACCTATGGAATGAATCTATCAAACATTTTCCCCTCAACATCCAGGCATCACTGTCATGCCTTCAATGGTAGGTTGGTTCCCTACAAAAGCTTTAGTCTCTGATCAGCCTCAGTGGGTACATATGGGCTTTTGGGGCCAGAGGGGAAAATGAGAGTGAGTTTGGCTCAAAAGGCTTTTTTTTTTTTTAAATATCTATGAAACATTTTATACGAATATTCCATCTAGTCTTTCTTACATACATAACATACGTCTAAAATTCACTTCCAATCTCTTTCCTGTTCCACTTCCTATTCATTTTTACATGCGTATTTTTTTTTCCTTACAAAACTGATCTATTAGGGTTTTTATTGGAAAAAGGATTCATTTTCTTGAGATCATCAGCTTTCTCTATTTGTGTATAATTGTTATATCTATTTGTTCAGGCGACATTTTATCCAGGATTATGTGAGGCAACTTCTCAAGGTGGATTAGGATTTGATTATTATGTTAACCTTTCAGTATCTGAGATGTGGTCGTCTTTACTTGAGAATGTTCCTGATCATGAGTGGAGCATGAGTAAGGTTGTACTTTAATGTATTTGATCTATTTCATAGTTAAACGGGATGTTCTGGACGGCTCTAAAATTTTTCTCTGAAGCTTATTATAATTATATGCTTCCGTTTTTGTTGCTTTTCACTCTTCAGATTGTTGACACATTAATGTCCAATAGAGAATATGCTGATAAGAGGCTTGTGTATGCAGAAAATCACAATCAGGTATATTAGTCTTAAATTATAGCTTCTCTCTTGTACATACAAGGACTATTTTGGTTGAAGGCTTAGCTTTTAATCTATTCATGTCTTCTTATTTTGCCTGCCAGTCCATATCAGGTGGGCGGTCATTTGCAGAGATATTGTTTGGTGAATTGAATGAGCATTCACCTAACTATAAAGACTCCCTGACGAGAGGATCTTCATTATATAAAGTATGTTACTACAATTGAGATTCAACATAATTATATTTTCTCCAATAAGCTTCTGTTGTGGGTTCTGCCGGTTTTTTCTTCCAAATTTCTGTTTCTCTATATCTCATATTTTGGCTGTAGGAGTAGGCTGAATTTAAAAAAAAAAACTATGAATAACATGGATGGTTCTCTTACAAGTTTCAATGCATTGTTTTATTAATTTTGTTGACCTTGAGCCAGATGATTAGATTATCAACATTTGCAATTGGAGGCCGTGCCTTTCTGAATTTCATGGGCAATGAATTTGGCCATCCAAAGGTAGAGTTACACACTTTAAGAATTCTTAAAACTTAATTATTTTAAACTTAGGATGTTTTACTTGTGCCAGAGGGTTGAGTTTCCGACACCAAGCAACGAGTTCTCATATTCACTGGCCAATCGTCAGTGGGATCTGTTGGCAAAAGATGGAGTTAATCGTGATTTAATTTCCTTTGATAAGGTGTTATTCGAGTCCTTTTCTATAAAACTTGTGTTGCTGATTACATTGTAGGACTCTTTTTTGAAAGTAACTGACATTGTAAGTAACCCGACTCCGTTTTGTGTTATGTGCCAGATTGTGTGTCTTTTTCATAGTGATCATAAATGTTTATACAGTATGTACTGGTAGGAGGTTGTTTATTCTATTTTTAGTTTTCTTTTGACGTTTGACTTGAACCTACTATCAAGGTCCACACTTGACGTTTTGAAAAGCCTCCTAGCAATCTGAAATGACATGCTTAAAGTGGCAGATGATGAATTTGCTTGTGCGTCTTTTATTTATTTATTTATTTTTTGCCAGGACATGATGGTTCTAGATGAAAATGAGAGAGTACTTTCTCGAGGGTTTTCAAACATTCACCACGTGAATGAAAATTCAATGGTATACTGAATTTTCACTTCTTCCATTTGCTGTTTTGTTAATTGGTGGCTACTTTTCTGTTTTGATTTGTTGATGACCTTTCCTTTTGATCCGTAATTACTGATATAAACGGGTCTGTTCTGTTTTAGGTAAGCTTCTATTCACTTGATTAACAAGTAGCTTGTTAGATCCTGAGAAAATTGAGAGAGAAATAGGAGAGAGGAAGAAAGAAGAGGAGGGAGAGAGAGAGATAGAGAAAGAGACTAGAGTCAGAATCTGAACTCTAGAGAAGGAGAGAATATCTTGTCTGAATAATACTTGTCATAGCCCCATAGTCTGATAGTACAATACTTAAAAGACTAACATCAATAACTGATGGCATAACTGTCTTAAACAAACTCATAATTAAAAGCACTTAAAATAAGACAACACACATAAAACATAAACTGACGTAAACTACCCTTAGTCCTTGTGTTTCTTTCTAGAATAAACCAGCACAGGACGCTGGACCCTAACATAGCTAGCAGTAATTGTGGATGCATATCTTGGACCGTGAGGCAAGCAAGGAACAAAAAACCGGACCGGATAATGAACCGGTCGAGACACTGGTTTAAGGGTTAATGGGTCAGATCGGGGTCAAACCGTATCAAACCGGTAATAATTAAAATAATATAATTTAGTTAAATTAGTGAAAATATTCATATTCTAATTATACAAAATAATATTTAAATTTTTAATGGGTAATCTGCAAAATGTCCACGTATATGAAATTCTTTTACTTCTTTTTTTATTTTTTTTTTCCTTTTTTTCCTTTCACTTCACCCAATAAAATTTTCCTCTCTCTCCCTCCTTTTTCTCTCTCCCACGTGCACTCCTTGCTCCACTTTTGCATTTTTCTGTCACGCATCACTGAACAAGCAGACCAGTAGGCGGTGGAGCAGAGCATGTTGCCTCTTTGAACACGCATGGTTGTTTCTCTGTTCGTCCTCTCAAATTACTTCCTACCTTTCTCACTTCTTTCTTTCTCAAATTGAGAAGCAACGAGCAATAGCACCATTTGTTCTCTCTGCACTCTATTCGTTCATTCACTCTCTATTTTCTTTCTACTTGCCTTCTAGTCTTTCACAAGTATGCTTCAAAGCGACACAAAGTAAGTTCTGTCTTCCTTCATCTCAATGATCTCCTCTACTTCTACCACTTGTTTCTGTAGTGTTCATGGTCTCTACAAACGGCAAGACGTCCGGCGAACGGTGAAAACAAGAAAGAAGTGGGGAAAAAACCAATCGGCCAACCCAGTCAAGCCAGCGGTTTGTTCGGTTTTTGCCGGTTTATTACGGTTCATTCCGAGTTGTTCCGGTTTAACTGGAGACCGGTTTTTAAGCTAAACCAGACCGGACCTCAGACCGGTTCACCGGTTTTCCGGTTGAACCGTCCGGTCTGATCCGGTTTTTTTCTCCTTGATGGCAAGGTAATAGGAGTGTAAATGAAAATGACCCGTGTATCATTAATTAAAAAAAACAAGGGAATAAAAGCGGACAGATGATGGACATGATGGGCTGTGGGGCAACAACCTAGAAGCCAGGGGTTGTATTAAGGAGAAGCAAAAGGAAGGCTACCTTGGCAGGTAGTGCATGTATGTCAAGGAATTAAGAATAGCGATTAGGGGACATGGCATGATACAGAAAGTTTGTGCGTATGAGGGAGGGATAGGCATCTAAATAAATGGCAAGGTAATAGGAGTGTAAATGAAAATGACCCTTGTATCAGAAACTAGTGTTTGAGATGCTTTTATGCTTTTTCTTTCATGTTTAATTATGTTTCTGTATCTTCAGGCCAACCTTGAGCTAATTTTTCATTATTAAATGGCATATAGAACCAGAGCTTGAACTCAACACTTGATATTAGAGCAGGTAATGTTGGTGCATTGTTAGTTTTAGAATGGAGAACAGAATGCATGTACTAGAGAAGATTGTTGGTGAGCTACAAAAAGGGGACCGAGGCAATAAGAGAGCTGGGGGAGGAGCTTGAGGACTTAGAAGCTGCTTTCAACGTCAGAAGTCAAGCTAGACAATGTGATGGTTAGCTAGAACATAGTAGCTGAACTCAGAATACAATGGTTGAAGCCTAGAATGCTGTGAAGCAGGCTACTGACGTGGAAACAGCAGAAGAAAGGACCAAAATATTTGGGTAGAAGGGCTTGGGGGGTTTTGGAATGTCACAGCTCCCTACTTGAGATGGGAAGATCCGGTTGGTTGCTTGTTCAAAGCACTATTTTACTTCTCGGTCAATTTTTTCGGGGATTGGTGGAGCATTTTCATTGTTATCAGCTTGGGACGCCTATCAGAGGTTAATAAGTCTTAAGCAAGAAGGAATTGTCACTCAGTTGAGAGAGAAGTTTGAGCTCCTGTGTTATATGACTGTAAAATGGAATAGAAAAGGGGGGGGGGCAGAGAAGAAGGTAAAAGAGAGGAAGAGTTAGGAGAACAAGAGAGATGAGAGAAGCAAGAGAGGATCCCTGAATAGGGCGATCTAAGTCTGTTCAATCAGTGCTGCCTTATCTATAGACTTAGGCCTCATACCCTTAGACTAACGACTATAACAGCTAGTACCCTAACTACGCTGACAACCTTTCAAATTTATTTATTTTTACACAACATTCTATTAGCACTTCTTCATGATTTACCTGATGAAGTGCGTGTGTGCATTCAAGAATGTCTTAATTAATTGGGCAACAGCTGAAAGGAAGAGGATTTTTCAACTCTGAACTAAAAGCATACCTAGCTATCCATAGAATTATCCACTAAAGCTCCTGTGTCAGTACCACTCAACAAAATGAGGTAGCAGAGAGGATGAATAGACTTTAGACACCACCATGAAGGGGCTAGGTCGCTTTGCCTAATATGAAATCTTTCTGACTATATTGGACAGAGGCTAACTTCACTTATTTAATCAATATGATGCCTCGAAGAGTCTTATAGAAATGTAAAGCATGTTTTAGGAAGTATTATAGTCTTAATGTCATTTTGATTCATTCTAGCTTCCTTTCCCCAATTAAATTTCATTTTTTATGCCAAGGGTTAAGAAGTATGTGAAGAGCTAGTCAAGTGTTCTTGATACTTTGCTTTTCTCCAGTTTACGTGGAGCCCCCTATCATTTTTTAATTCTTTATTTTGAAAAGGTGTTATGGTATTGTGTCTCCTGTCGCTGGTTGTTGTATATAGCAGAATGTTTTCTTTTTCTGTTTTCCATACGCACTACTCCTATATGAATTCATGTTTTTCAGGTCATATCTTACATTAGAGGCCCCCTTCTCTTTATTTTCAATTTCCATCCGACAAATTCATATGGTAGCTACTCTGTAGGTGCAGATGAAGCAGGAGAGTATCAAGTAAGTATCGTTCTCTTCTGATTCTTTTCTTAGTATCGAGTAAGTATCGTTCTCTTTGATCCTTTTCTCATGTGGTGTTGTTGTTCTTCTTTTTCTTCTTTTCCTGTATTATCATTGTTGTTTATATGATTACTATTACTGCTGCTGCTGCTATTAGTCTTGATGTGTTTGGAAAACCTGTGCTTTATAAGCTTTCTTTTCTTTCCCCCTCCTATAAAGGAGTAGGCTCTAATTTTTATCTTGATGGCACAGATCATTCTGAACACAGATGAAGTAAAGTATGGAGGTCAGGGGTGCATCAAAGAAGACCAGTATATTCATAAAACTATCAGCAGAAGGTAGGCTCACGCCTCTCCTGTCTCTTGTCATTGTGCCATAACCTCCCACACCCCCACCCCAACCAAAAAAAAGAGGGAAGGGAGGAAAAAAGACTGTCTCTAAAATTTTTGATACGGTGAACTTGGCAGAGTTGATGGCCTTCGAAACTGCTTAGAGGTACCATTGCCCAGCAGAACTGCACAGGTTGGTAACTTGTGGTGCTCTTGCATTTTATTTTGTTCCCGAATGGGCATCAATCTCCATAGTTACTGCAAACAAAGCCTTAAAATCTGTCAATCTTAAATCCATTGTTCCAAATTACGGCTAACTTCATCAGCATCAACTAAAAATCACATCATATTTGTGAAAACGTAGCGCAATATGTTTTATTCCATTCAAGAGATAGGTACCTATAGGAGAGGGAGATGATTTCTCATATCATATCGTATCCTATCTAAATAAATGATAAGAGATAAACAGGAAATAGTGTTTTGATATCCCTAAGGTAATGCAACAATAAAAACTAATTAAAAGATTAAAGTGAAATCTTGTGGCAGCTGCACTAAGGTAGAAGAGTAAATTAGGGTTAAGTGGGCTTGAGATTTAGGCCCACTTCCAACACTCCCCCTCAAGCTGGCGAATAGATGTTGATCATTCCCAGCTTGCTCAGTAGTTCATCGAATTTGGATCTAGCCAGTGGTTTAGTCATCATATCAGCTATTTGCTTCCCAGAAGCAATGTAGGAGAGATCTATCACCTTAGCATCAATCTTCTCCTTAATGAAATGTCTGTCAATCCAACATGTTTGGTACGGTCATGTTGAACTGGGTTATTAGCTATCTTGAGGTTAGCCATACTATCACACCACATTTTAATCGGTAATACTTGTGAGTAGGGAGACCAGATTGAATAATTCGTATTATTCGTATATATTCCCAGAGCACATGTACACAGCTTTATATGAATTATACAGAGCAAGAAAAGGAAACATAATAAAAGCCTATAACAGCTATATACAACAGTAAAAGAATCAAGGAATAATGAGTAATAAATGATGGAATAAAAGGCAGAAAATCAGGAGGAAATAATGAGCATTATCTCGGGGATTTCACACTCCCCCTCAAGTTGGACCATAGATATCAATCATGTCCAACTTGTGCACAAAACCTTCAAATTTTTCTCTGTGTAATCCTTTTGTAAAGATATCAGCTGTTTGATCCCATGTTGGCACACGTATGAGAGTAACAAGCCCTCCATCTAATTTTTCTCGGATAAAGTGTCTGCTACTTCAACATGTTTGGTTCTATCATGTTGCACCGGGTTGTGAGATAGGCTTATGGCAGCCATACTGTCAGTGTATAACTTCATGGGGAACTCCATGTCCATCTTTAGTTCTTCTAGGACCCTCTTTATCCAGATTAGCTCACATATTCCTTGTGCAACTGCCCTATACTCTGATTTTGCACTACTTCGGGATACTACATTTTGTTTCTTACTCCTCCACGAAACCAGGTTTCCCCAAACATATGTGCAATAACCTGTTGTAGATCTTCTGTCTCCTTGAGAACCCGCATAATCTGCATCTGTGAAAATCTCCACCCTTCAATTGGTACCCTTCTTGTATAATATACCTTTACCTGGGTTGCCCTTTAAGTATTTCAAGATTTTGTAGACAGCTTTGAGATGTTTTTCTTTGGTGCATGTGCATGTTGGCTTGCTACATTAACCGCAAACGCTATATCTGGTCTTGTGTGGGAGAGGTAGATTAACCTTCCCACAAGTCTTTGGTATCTTCCTTTGTCAACATCATTCTCTTCACTCGCTTCTTCTTCTTCTTCTTCTTCTTCTTCTTCGTCTTCGCTCTCTTCGGTTTCTTTTTTATCCTCTAATTCTTCTTTGTTTGCTTCGTTCTTTTTCTTTTTTCTTTTAGTTGTGACCTCAATTGGGGTAGAGCTTGGTCTACAACCTAGCATTCCTGTTTCTTTGAGTAGGTCAAGTACATATTTCCGTTGGGATATATATAGTCCTTTCTTTGATCGAGCCACTTCCATCCTAAGGAAGTACTTCATTTCCCCCAAGTCTTTCACTTGAAATTCTTTTGCCATAGCTGCCTTTATTTTCTCAATTTCTTCTTAGTCGTCTCCTGTGAGTACTATGTCATCCACATAGACACTTAAGATGGTTTTCTTGTTATGTCTATGTTTGAAGAATAGTGTGTGATCACTTTGTCCCTGAGTGTAGCCCTCATTCTTTAGGACTCGGGTGAACCTTTCAAACCACGCCCGTGGTGATTGTTTCAGGCCGTACAATGATTTCTTCAGTTTGCACACCATGTTTGGTTTTGTGGTAGGGAACCCTAGTGGTGGTGTCATGTACACTTCTTCCTTGAGGTCACCGTTTAGAAATGCATTTTTTACGTCTAATTGGTAGATGGGCCAGTCTAGATTGGTTGCCAATGACATCAGAACTCTCACCGTGTTGAGTTTAGCTACCAGAGCAAATGTCTCTGTGTAATCTATTCCATAGATTTGTGAGAAACCTTTTGCCACAAGTCTTGCTTTGAACTTCTCAATGGTTCCATCAGCTTTGTACTTTACTGTGAATATCCATTTGCATCCAATAGCTTTCTTGCCTCGTGGTAGGATAGCTTCTTCCCAAGTTCCATTCCTCCTTAACGCGTTCATCTCTTCCATGATAGCTTCTCTCCAATTAGGAGATGTTAGAGCTTCTTCAATGGTAGTGGGAGTTCTTGTAGCATCTAAGTTGCTTATAAATGCTCCATATTGTGATGATAGGGCTTTGTAAGATATGGAGTTTTCTATTGGGTGTTGAGTCCAGCTTCTAGGTTTCTTTCTTAGAGCGATTGGAAGGTCTAGATCTGATCTTGTGCTCTCCATAGGTTCTGCATCATCTACACCAGATTCATCAGATTCCTTGTTGGCAGGATCTGTCAACTGTTCAGTCGCTTGGTTTTGTTGGGAGCTTGATGGCCTGTGAGGAGGTTTTATTTTCCTGTTGTAAACTTTGTTAAATTCCTTATGTTTTCTTTTGGTATGGTTTTCTCCCTCAGGTTGATTGTGTCTTTCTTCCTTAGAACTTTGCTGTTCATTTGAAAGGGTGAGAGGAGGCTCATGTTCTAGGTAGGGTTGATCAGGTGACTCATATTCTAGGTAAGACTGATTTTCATTCGGGTCCTTTTCTAAAGGTAGCAATTCACCTAGACTCTCCCCCTGAATTGTGGTCTTGGGATAAAAGGATTCTGACTCATGAAAGGTAGCATCACACGTGACATAGAGTTGCTTCTTAATTGGGTCGTAGCACTTGTACCCTTTGTGGGAGGCAGAGTATCCTAGGAAGATACATTTGACTGCCCTAGGATCTAGTTTACTATGATGGTGGATGTGAACAAAGACGGTGCTCCCAAAGACTTTTAAGGGAAGATTGTTTTGGAGATATGGGACATAATGAGTGGATTGAAGGACTTCTAGAGGGGTTTTGAAGGAGAGGGGTTTACTTGGCATTCGATTAATAAGAAAGGTGGCTGTGAGAATAGCATCTCCCCAATAGTATTTCGGAACATTATGTGTGAGAAGAAGAGTCCTGGCTACTTCAAGGATGTGTCTGTTTTTCTTTTCGGCAATGCCGTTTTGTTGAGGGGTGTAAGGGCAAGAATTTTTGTGGATGATACTGTTTAGTTGGAGGAAGTGAGTCAGGTTTTTGTTAATGTATTCTGTGCCATTATCAGTGTGTAAGACTTTTATGGAGGTTTGAAACTGATTTTTGATCATGTGATAAAAATTAGAAAAGACTGAATAGACATCTGTTTTGTCTTTTAGTAAATATGTCCAACAAACCCGCGTATGGTCATCAATAAAAGTTATAAACCATTTTTGAAGAGTTGGGCTAGGGGTACGACTTGGTCCCCAAAGGTCACTATGGATAACTGAAAACGGAGAAGAAGGTTGGTAAATGTTTCGATGAAAACTAGTGCGTTGGTGTTTAGCAACCTCACAAATATCACAATAAGTATCTGAAATTTCTTTATTTGAAAAACTAGAAGGAAACATTTGAAGCATATACTGAAAGTTTGGATGACCCGACGCTTATGCCATAAAAGAAAATCACTTGATTTAAAGGACACTTTATTTCCAATGCTAGGTTTTATTGAGGCTTCATCAAAGTAGTAAAGACCATCAAACCCTTTAGCATAACCAATCGTCTTCTTTGTTGACAGGTCTTGAAATAAACAGTGTGTCATAAAAATCAGCATGACATTTTTCATATTTGGTGAGTTTATGGACAGAAAGTAAATTGCATTTTAGATTTGGAACATGTAGTACAGCATAAGAGTTATCTGGTTTGACAAGCGAATACTACCTATACCAATCACTGGTGATAAAGAAGCATCAGCAATTTTTACTTTTAATGAGCCATCACACGGAGTATAGGTAGTAAGTAAAGTCCGGTTATCAGTCATGTGGTCAGAGGCACCAGAGTCAATTATCTAACATCTACTTGAACATAAGCCCTGGATGGTATTTAAGGCATATATAAAGTTACCTCTATGGACCACAGTGGCAGTGGGTTGAGCTCGTGCTGGTTGCCCAGAAGGTTGAAGGTTAGTTAGGAGCTCCATTAATTTTGAAACCTGTTCGGTCAATGTATTCTGAGATGTGGAAGCCTTTTCCTCACTTTTCTTAGCAACATATCCACGGCCTCTTCCTCTCTTGGGCTTCCAATCTACTGGTTTCCCATGAATATCCCAACAAGTTTCTTTTGTGTGTCCTGTTTTCTTACAATGCTCACACAAAAGTTTAGTCATTTGACTTTTAAGGTCAGTTCCACAAGAAATGAGGGCAGATGATTCAGATTTATTTATTGGGGTATCTAATAAAGGCTGTAACATAACCTTCCGGCGTGACTTCTCCCTCCTAACTTCCTCAAAAGCCTCTCGAACGATAGGAAGAGGCACACGACTCAAGATGCATCCTCGTACTGCATCCAGATTCGAGTTGACACCAGCGAGGAACTCAAATAAGCGCTCCTTTTCGACCTTCTTTTTGTACTGGGCTGCATCCTCAGAGCACTTCCAGTTTTCTTCGTTCTGGAGGTCTAATTCCTGCCATAAAGCAAACATGTTTAGATAATATTCGTTTAGGCTTCCTGTACCTTGTTTCATCTGCCACAGCTTCGTTTTAATTTCAAACATTTGAGAGACATTTTCTCCATCAGAATAAGCTTTGCGGATCGCCTCCCAAATCTCTCCGCCTGTTGGGAGAAACATGAAGCTGCGTTTAATGGTGGGTTGCATTGCGTTGATCAACCAAGAAGCTACCAGTGAGTTTTCAATTTGCCAAACGCGTACAGCTTGCGAATTTATGTTGGGGGGATGCGCGACATCACTGGTGAGGTACCCGAGCTTCCCTCGTCCTTCAACAGCGAGGCGGATTGACTGGGCCCACTCTCTGTAATTATCACTGGTGAGTCACGATCAACACTGCATTTCCTTCGAAGGGTTCAGCGCAACTGGCTTCGAGGTAGCGGCAGAGCCGTCAGGTTCCATAGTCGACTTTGTCGACTCGTTGAGATCGTTAGGCATGACACGATACGGTCAACAGGTCAGATCTCCCCCTCTTGCTCTGATACCATGTGAGTAGGGAGACCAGATTGAATAATTCGTATTATTCGTATATATTCCCAGAGCACATGTACACATCTTTATATGAATTATACAGAGCAAGAAAAGGAAACATAATAAAAGCCTATAACAGCTATATACAACGGTAAAAGAATCAAGGAATAATGAGTAATAAATGATGGAATAAAAGGCAGAAAATAAATCAGGAGGAAATAATGAGCATTATCTCGGGGATTTCACAATACTTCTATACCAAGCTCTTTTAGGAGCCGTACTACCTATATTCCTTCACAAATCCCAAGGACTAAAGCCCTATATTTAGATTTAGCAGAGCTCCTTGACATCACAGGTTGTTTTTTTCCTCCTCCATGTCACCGGATTGCCCCAAACAAAAGTACAATATCCTGTGGTAGAGTGCCTATCGGTGCTGGAAGTGCAGAAATAGGACCAGTGTTAAAGATCTGAGATAGTGGGTGGTGATGGGGACCTAACTATAGGGATATTTGCTTGCTGTCTTTTACTTAAATTATCACACTTAGGAGCACAAATTAACCATTCACTATCACTCTCCCCTTGAATGGGTAATTTGGGGTAGAATGGTAGTGTCTCAACAAACTATAACGGGAGTGTACCACGAACCCTTTATTGGTAGGAGTTGCCTTGTAGATAATAGAGCCCATTACACTCCTTATAGCCTTGCCAATCGCCTTCCCCAAAGCTAAGTCCAGAAAATCATAGTGAAATTGGTCAAAGATAGCAAGACACTTTAATTGATAGGCTATACATTTTACAGACAATAAATTGCACTTAATATTTGGCATATAGAGAACATTAGATAAGGTTATGTTTGCTGAAACAACAACAGTGCCTAAACCCATAACCTTCGCATAGGTATTATTTGCAACTTGAACCCGTGGATGCTCTGAATAAGTTGTAAATTTAGTGAACAATTCTTTAAAACTTGTAACATGGTTTGTGGCCCCCAAATCAACTACCCATGTGTTCTTTGAGTTAATTTTGAATGTTGTGAAAAATCCAATACCTGTGTGGGCTAAAGTAACAGAAGGGGTTGCTGTTCCACTAGGTTTCTCTTGGGAGTACTTATCAAGAATCTTGCATACAATAGTGAGTTCATCAGGGTTCAGTATGTCACTGTCTGTAGCACTGCTAGTCATCATACCCTTGCTGTCTCTATCACCCTTTGGTCGTTGCTTCATGTTTGTAGGCCTGCCATGAAGTTTCCAATAGAAATCATGTGTATGACCATTTTTGTAGCAATGATCACACCTTTTTTCCCCTTTTTGATCGACCTCTGAATTGCCACGAGTTACCATAGCTGAGGTTTCAACAATTGGTAAGGGAGAAACATTTGAAGGACCTTGAATTAGTGCTTTGTGACTTTCCTCGTATTTAATTGTGTTGAAGGCATCATCTAGAGATGGGAAAGGTTTAATCCCCATAATTCTTCCACGAATATCCTCATATACATCAGACAAACCAAGTAGAAAATCATGACAGCATTCACGTTCAATATGTTGTTTAAAATATACCTCGTCCTTATGACAAGTCCACTGGTGAACCTCATACAAATCGATTTGCTGCCATGAGCGCATAAGAGCATTGAAGTACTACGTCACAGATTTCTCTCCTTGAGTCAAGTTTTGTAATTGTCACTAAACCTCATAGATGGTTGCTGTATTTTCCCGGATAGAGTATGCATGTTTTGCTAACTCCCAAATTTCTTGAGCAGAAGTAGCGAGTAGGTAGTTCTCACTAATTTCTTTAGTCATTGAGTGAACAAGCCAGTCATTGCCAAATTGTCCTCTGCACACCAAGCTGAATATTGCGAGTTGTCGGTAGCTGGAGGCTCAGGAGTCTAGGTGAGATATCTCTCTTTGTCCTTACCACGTACGAACATAAGGGCATTTCTTGACCATTGAAGATAATTGTTCCCATTCAATTTATGGGAAATCATGATTTGTGAGGTAGAATTGGACGCAGAACTGATCGTAATGGTTTGGTTCACACCATTCCCAGAGTCGGCCATCTTGTTTGATCCCTCTCCTGTCTCCGGCGATGATTGGGTTTCGTCACCGATGATAGTGAAGGCTCTGGTTTGGCCCTTCAACACTGACTTGAACGACATGTGTCACTCTAATACCATGTGAAAACGCAGCGCAATATGTTTTATTCCATTCAAAGATAGGTACATATAGGAAAGGGAGGTGATTTCCCATATCATATCGTATCTTATCTAAATAAATGATAAGAGATAAACAGGAAATAATGTTCTGATATCCTTAAGATAATGTAACAATAAAAACTAATTAAAAGATTGTGGCAGCTGCACTAAGGTAGAAGAGTAAATTAGGGTTAAGTGGGCTTGAGATTTAGGCCCACTTCCAACAATTTTTTTTTTTTGGTGAAAATATCACATCATATTTTTGAGTACCTCATTTAATGCATACTTTGATGTATTACGCATCTTTTGATTTTGTATTTTTATATCTTTTTTGGTCAAATTTTGGTCTTTTGTTGTTGTTTGGGCTCATAGTCTCGTATTGAATTAGATGAATGGCCTACATCAGTTTGCAGAAACTGGGATGTTTTTGAATACTGACACCCAATTGTGTGCTTAAAGCCTGACCTATGGTTTCCTTACCGTCTTAATTTCTATGGATTCTGAGTCATTTGTGAGACATATTAACTATGCAAAATTTGGACACGAGCTTGTCAAAATTATGTAAAGCATAAGACTTGGCAATTGTACGTGGAAAGTAAATCATAAGGGACTTTAATCTGTGCAAGTGATAAGGCGTGAACAAAAGCATCACAGATGTGCTTTCAAGCACTCAATTCTTACGAAACTCTAGTAGTAAATTCACTGGGATCTTATGTCTCCGTACACAGAACCCTTTTGGTATATTAAGGGGGTGTTTGGATACTCTGAAAAGTGCTTCTCAGAAGAACTTTTCCGCAAATCGAGATAAACTCTTCCACATATTTACCTTGTAGACTGTAAAATCACTTCTGAAACCATGGTTTGGTTTCAATCCAAACACCCTCTAAATATGATATGATTGACAGGACTGAGTATGAGTATGAAAATTTTCTATTTATCAGGTTTACAAATTAAAGCGGATTTTGAGGATATAAGACAGACTGCTTTGCTGCATCTCCGAGTTAGAGTATGAGCACTGTGCAGAAATAACAGTATTGTGATGGCAAGCCATGTTAGGAGTGGAGCCCTTGAAGTGCAGAACAGGACAACCTAAATGGTAGAGTAAACGAATTTTCTCAAGCCTATGCAGGTGATGATTTCATTTTCCAATTCGAACGCTAGGTTTGTAAATCTGTGTGAATTTGTGTTTTCTGTTATTAAGAGTTATCTCCAAATTTATAACTCCTCCGTGGTGATCGTTGGTGGTTTATGAGAGGCTTTGTGTAAATAGTGACTTGAGAGAAGTGATTGTTGGAACAGAAGTATTTTTTTGGGCTAAAAACAAGTCAGTTTTATTAATCTCAACGAGAACAGAGCAAAGAAAGCCAAAAACACTCAACGACAAATACAATATTAAACGGACAAGCTGCTAATGCTGAGCAAACAAAGATACAATTCCGTAACCTATGCCTTTCTTGAAGACCTGTGCTCTAAAGAGTCGTCATGCAGAATGGCAATCAAAGGGGATGTGAGCACCATTAACTTACAGACCGTGGCTACTGAAAAATCAGTAGCTCCATTCCCTTAGCGATCAACCAGAGGGACACACATCAGTTGGATCGTCTCCTCTTACAGCAAATTACTACATTGTCATTCATAGTAATTAATTCCATAATATGTCATAGCATTGAAATACTCGCTAGCGATAGTTTCAAAGGAACTGTGAAAGGATCCAAATCTCCCCTTGAAGTCTTCTCCTCTTGCAAGACATTCAGCCATAAAACCTAATGAGGCATTCACTTGTGTTGACCCCATCCACAAAATCAGCACCTTCATTTCTGCATAACCCTCCAATTCCAGCCACCTTACCCCCCCGGGGAGATGCTCGTTCTCGTCCAGTGAGCTTAAACCAACACTTTGTTGTTAGACTCAATATTTTGATAATAACAAAATTAGAGAAGAATTTGTTTTGTAGATGAAATGTTTTCCAAAACAGTTTGTTATCTTTAAATATGTTTTGAAGAGCCGTTTGATTGGTTCATAAGATTTTAAACATTTTCGCTGATGTTGAGCATTGGACTCTTGTACAAATATATACTGCTCGCCTTTTTAATTATCTGACTTGTATATATTGAATATATATTGAAAGTCATTTTTTAAGTCATCTTTGACTCTATCCGAGTTCTCAATTGAAAAATCATTCTACCGGATTTGAAAAAGTTCTTTAAATATTTTAAAAAGAGTGTCTTGTCAAAATTATTTGAGATTATATCTTATAACATTCTTCACAGGATATCTAAGGTCCAAAAGGAAGATTAAGAGCAAAAGAACAATGTCAGACAGCATTAGATTGAGCCAACTACTATAGACTTAAGCTTCAATAGGAAGTTTCATTTAATATTCTCGTTTAAGACACAAGCCTCAATGCAAACAAATACTGTGTCTAATAGATATTATTGGAGATAGACTACAAATAGAAGATACATTCAATGAAGAAGTAGAGAACAAGCAGAAAAACAATATTTCACAAGGTACCACAAGAACATTCTTTGCCAACATTCTCTGAGAAATTTATTGAGCCTTTGTGTTCAACATTTACTCTGTTGAGAGAGAAAAATACTTTATTGTTATAAATTCTCATTTATTGCTTAGAACCCTAAGATTCTAATTAGGGTTACTCTTATATAGTGTAAGGGGAAATGAGGTAGGTGTTGCCTCATGTATAGAGATGGCTATTGTATGGTGACACCCTAAATCTTAGGGATATGGTAAAAACTCTCAAGTGGAGTCTAAGGACTAAGTGTAAGTTAGGTTGTATTGAACTAGTATAAATCTCTATGTATTTTTCTCATACTCTTCTTTCAAGCGATAGGTGACATCTTGTCCTCTTTGCTCTGGATGTATTAATCAAGTTTAATTATTGTATTATTTACAAATTTTTATAGCACCCAATTCACCCAAGAATCCATACTAACATTCTTAAGCCATGTGCCAAAAATCAAGAGATGCTCAATGGTCTTAGCTTCGGCATTGCACGTAGGGCAAACCATATTTTCAAAGCGTTTTCTTCTAAACAAAGCTTCCTTGGTCGCCATAGAACTATTAAGAGGTCTCCAAACAAAATGCTAACGCCTTGGGAGGGACTATCAATCTCTATACATTTTTCCAAAGCTCCCTTGGCACACAAGATGAAGAACTATGATCTTTTTGTTAGGACCTTTCTCAGTTTTAGCCACACAATACCCATACTTGACATTGAAAGTTCCATTCTTTGCATCTAAAGAGTTTAATAAAATTTCACTATATGGTTATCATATATGTATATATCTATAATTCTGTATTTAACTAAATGCTAATTATATGGATTTGCCAAATCTGAATGTAAAATTTTATTTTTCTATATGTAATGAACACTAGTAGAGGTTATTTACACCGCTACTAAGTACAAAAAGGGCATTAGCTTTTGTTAAATTTCATTTTTGTAGTGGTTTCAAAACAGTTATAAATGTTGGCGCCAAATTCAAGACTGGTCCACTAAATCAACATTTCACCCAAATATTAGTAGCAGTTCCGTACACCGCTACTAGTTTTCAAATTTTCATTTCCACCGAAGGAAACCTCTCGTTACTTTTATAACCGTTGCAAACACAAATCATATTCCACCACTTCTTTTTTTTTTTTTTTTGCAGTGATTGATAAACTGCTACTAATGTCTTTTATAGTGTCCTTATCTCCTTTTGCCATTGGTTATAGCATGTTAGAGTGCTACATGTATGAGGTAAAGTAGTTCCCTATTAATAGCAAAAGGTTGAAATGCTTGTAATTGATGCATGTTAATGTTTTGGTTGATTGATCTTGCTACTGGGATTTCTTAAAATCTCATCCCCCAAATATAATCTAACATTTTAGGGCCTGAAACTCCCAAGAGCAAGCTGCAGATTTGAGGCTAAATTATGGTATCACACCATAAAAATTCGTGGACATTTGGTTATGTATAAGTATCAATGGTTGGTGCTGTAGTCTCTAAGCAGGACGTTAGTTTAGAGCGAAGTTTTATTAAGTTAGCGAACTAATTTCTGTACGAAATTTAGTATGCTTAAATTTGACATCTTGAGCTTCAAATTGATAGGCAGCCTGTTAAAAATGGCCAACTACACGATTTATAATGATTTTTCAAAGTTAAGGTTTAGAATTTGAAAAAATGATTTTTGCCAAATAGACAGAGGTGAATTTCACAAAAAGCTGACACTTTTTCAAATGGAATTAGTTCATAAGATTATTTTTTCTTGAAAAAGAATTCAAAGATTTTTTTTATAGAATTTTGAACCACTTAACTTTGATGTTTCTATATTAAGTTATGAATTTTTGAAGTTGGGCCAGAAAACTGGATTTTTACCCGGTGAACAATAAAAATCTAAAAATCATCGTTTTTCATAAATTTTTGAGCCCAAGACCATCCAATGTGGTCTAAAATGGTTTTAATTAAACCCTAAGTGGATCCGATAGTAAGGTGCGACACTACTTGGCCTAGGAATCTTTTATTTGCAGTTTGGTCCCTCCTTAGGCCTAACCTTCGGAACCATTTCTTGCAAGTTTCTAGCATAACCTCTGGCCCTTAGTTGTTTCCAGTTCATCATTCTTTAGTGTCCAAAAGCTATTGTTTTACACATTTGCCCTTGAAAAATCTCTTTTTCCTTCCGAGGGATCTCTGGGACTTTTATTGTATTGGGCTTAGTAATCATCATTTCCTTGTGCTATTACTTGTATCTATGAGCCAAAATTTGGGATGTTACACACGTAATACCTTCTCCTCCCATCTAACTATACACATAATCCCTTACATGTCCCTTCATGATTTTAGCATTAAAATATGAGGAAATTAATAGGAATTTCGTGCAAACTGCAACCCTAGGTATTCCTCCTCCTATCTTGGCATTCTGTACTATATTGGGTGCTTTTTCGGGTCCTAACTTACCTGGGACTATTGGAACATGTTCTGGCACCCATTTTTCATCTCAAATAAGTACACATATAGCGCCATCTTAGAGGATCATAGAAAAAAATAGTTATCTCCACTGACATGCTAATTAGCCTTATTGAGTCACACAATAAAGATTTGACTATATTGTGTAGATAGAGGACTGTTTAAAACATACCTGGACTGCATTTTGATTTTTCTACTATCCATAAATATCCCCTAGTGACTCGGCATGATGACTCGTAGGCTCATTAATGGGATCACGATTCATTTGCTAACTCAGTGTGCTAACTCGTATGCTGACTCAATGTCACATCCTAATTTTTAGGCCTAGGAGCCCTAGGAGTAGCCCAAAATAGATAGGCTACTAAGCCCCGCAGATCAAAAGTCCCAAAAATAGGAAATGAAGTCAAAGTAGTTTTAGGGACTAAACTGCAAAGTAAGAAAGTTGTTAGGTGGCAAATGTGTAAGTAATATTGAGATTCCAAGAGAGTCTCAAGGGCTCAAAAAGAGAAAAGAGGCTAGATAGAAGTCAAAAGTTAAGTTAGATACCTTAAAGACATGTTTTATGAGGTTAAGTCTAAACAGGGACTAAATCGTAATTTTAGAAAGTTACAATCAATAGGGGTAAAAATAGAAAGTATACAGAAAATTCTAGAAAAATCCTAAAAAACAGAAAACAATATTCTAAGACACTTTTGTGAAGAGAAATGACAAAAATACCCCTGAGACAACCTAAATGAAATTTATAATATTATGACCTGGTAAAAAGTATACCGATTAAGGTAATTATTTGAGATAGTAAGAGATCTAAAAAATATACATAAAAATGAGGTTAGGAAGCTTAAAGATATGATAATTTATAAAATTAGTCTCCCTTCCAGAAGATTAGCAGAATGGTTGGAATAAAATAGAAGGGTCAATTGTGCTGGTTAAGGGCATTTTAGTAAATGATTTTTATGTGAGGTTTAAAGGAAGTGGTATGGCCTGAGAAAATTCATAGATCTTCTCTAGAACTAAATAAAATTTATGGAGTAGACAAAAGAATTTTCTGAGTTCCAGAAGGCCATTAAGAAAGTCAAATAAATGTGAACCTGGTAAATTATAAAGAAACTTGGAGATTAAGTTTGATCTAAGGGCCAAGATCTATTCTTCCATTTCCCTTCATTAGATTTGTACCACCTAGCTCTCTTCTAGAAGGATGATGTAAGGGATGATGTAAGAAGATGATGTATTGATGATGTAAAAGTGCACTTGAAGTTCCAAGTTTGCCCTTACAATTTCTACTAACTTTTAAGGGCATAATAGTCTATTTAAGGCAAAAGTTTTGGCTATAAATACCCCCCTGGAAGAGCATTTTGGCAAGATTTTTCAAAGGAGAAACTCTACCAAAAATTAGAGAGAAAATGTGGGGGTGAAGGCTAAGAAGAAGGAACAAGATTCAAGCTTCAAAATCAAGGTAGTGATGATTCTAGCACTTTTCTTAATGCCTCGATTAAGTTATTGTTTGTATCTGATTCTGAAATTTGGCATGGTTAAAGTAAACTCTCTAAGATTTAAATCCATATGTAGAACACTTCATTTAGATATGTGTACAATTTATGGTGATTTTTTAAAGTTAGGTTTAAAGTCTGGAAACAATTTTGATCACTGGTGCAGTAGGAAACTTCCACACAATTCTGGTACTGTTCTAGACTGAATTGGTCCTGAAACTAGTTTTTCTTTAAAGATCACTTAAGGAGATTTTAGTAGGACTTGGAACTACTTGGTTTCAATTTTTTTGGAATTAATTATGAATTTTCAAAATTGAGTAAAAATTCTAAAATTTTTGTGTGAACAATACCCATGAAGCAAAAATTCTAGACTTGATCTTCTTGATCTAAGACCATCTAAAATGATCTCAATTGACAAGAAATGGACCTTAAGGATGGAAAATGATGAAATTTGTGTTAGAAAAGCTAGAAAGAAAACCCTAAAATCAAGAGAAAGGATTGCGGTTTAAGAGAGCAAGTCTTGACCTCTGTGTGATTTCTTGGTCCTAATGAGTTATATGAACCTTATGGCTGTGTTTAGGACCTTGGAACATCCAAGAGGATGTCTTGATGTTGTTGACCAAAAGCTTTTATGGTTAGGAAGTCAAGGGAGTTAAAGGAAAAGCAAGAGGAAAGCTTATGGTATAGGGTAATGAACTTACTTATCTTATATGCTTGATGTTTATGCTTGTTGTGTTAATTTGCATAATGCTAATTGTGATGATATGAGCTATGTATGAATGATGTATGTTCTGTCTCTTAATAATTTTATGGCCATACATGTAGTTGGGGACATTGAGCATAAGGTTAGATCACTAAATTGGCATAAAGATAATCAAGAAAGCATATCATACACTTGCATTCATCTTGCATATATTGATGGTATTGTTTGCTACTGAGATTCCTCTAAATCTCACCCCTCCCTAACCAACCATTTAGGTCAATCAATGATGGGCAATGATTGCATGAAGAAGAGCATGAGAAGGAAGGAGAAGAAAGTGGAGAATTATTAATGTTAATAAATAAGACTAAGAATTAACGTATAATTCTTCTCTTATGTAAATTATGATTATGGATGCCAACGTAGCAATATAATTGATTAGAATGTTCATGGCAAGAATGGAAATGTATGAGAATGAATGAGAAAGAGTAAGCCCAAGTTATACATACCAAAATAATAAAAAGAATTAAAGCAAGAAAAAGTAAAGAGAAAAACATAGGTTCTGGAGCAGTTAGCTAATTAGTGAACGAATTAAGCTACAAATTTTGGTAGGCATGTAGTACATATCCCAATCTTTAAAATGATAGGTAGAACACCTCAATCGGATATGTACAAAAGGAGATATGAATTTCCAAAGTTGAGGCAAGCAATCTGAAAGTTCTAGAATTTACTAAATAGACAGGAATCTTTACAGATTAAACTGTATGAATTGGCCAGAGATAAATCTTGTTTGACATTTTTTCCTTAAAGAGCATTGAAAAAGCTTCAAGTAGAAATTTAGAGCACCTTCATATGATTTTTGTAGAATTAGTTATGATTTTTCAAAATTAGACCTGTAATTTAGAAAAATACATAATGAACAGTACTAAAGAACTTAAGGAAAAAATTTAATTTTTGGGCCTAAGTAAAATTTCTGCATATTCAATTTGCTTTTGCACATGTATTCTAAGAGGTAAAAATATGGACGTTTCACTCAGCGCTTTCATAAATACGTCATCATTTCTTTTAGATATTTTCTCCTTTTTTTGTTATAATAATTTCTCTGGCTTATTTAAAACAATCTAAAGCTCCAAAAATTTATCTGTCCATACCATAACTTTATTTAATTTTAGAGAAAATATGTGAATTTTCTCTGGCCATAACTCGATCCATAAGTATTTATTTTTTAATTTTTCATAAATTTCTCTTTTTAGCATAAATAGGGTTTAAATATTTTTAAAGCCATACTACTAGTCTTCTAGGAATGAGATTGATTTTATAATTTTCTACAGCATCCTAACTTCTAAATCCCCATTTTCGCTCATTTTTCTGAGGCCTTCTTATAGCTTAAATAGTCAAATCCATCTATATACCTCAAAATAAGTCATAATCTTTAAAATTTATTTAAAGTCAACCCAAGAGCATTTTTTTCATTTTCACCTCAAATAAGTCTTAGAATCTCATTTCCCATTTTGAGCTTATTTTTCAGTATTGCCTTTTTTGACCTGAAGCCTTTTGACTTTACGATTTAGTTTATGCGAGGACTTCATCTCAAGAATCATTCCTTTGAGGTCTCTAGTACAACTTTTTGCTCTCATTCATCTCCATTTTTCATTCATGGGCCTTAAGACTTCTCCGAAGTCTCTAACTTTATTTAGATTTTAGTCCCCAGAACTTTCTCAATTTACAGTTTAGTCCCTGAAAATCCTGTTGCTTTCCTTTCATTTGCCCTTTTCAAGTTAATTCTCATACTTTTAGACCCAAAATTTTGGATGTTACAAACACAATTGATTTATGCTGGTGTAGTTTATCACTTGATCTATATCCAGTTCTTAGAGCACCTTTAAGAGTTCTATTGTAATCTTCAGGATTAAACAAGCTCTCAGTGATTCAATACAGTAATTGCAACTCTTAATTGCTCCCTCTTACTTCTCTCAAGGTACTTCTAATTTTTTTGAATAAGTCACTATATATTCACTGAATAACATCTTACACCATATATAGGAGAAGGAACAATTCTAATTAATATGCATCTAATTTTGTTCCCTAAATTGCTCCTCGAATCACAAAATAAGGATAATAGTTAGATTTTATCTCAATCTGACTATTACAAGATGTACACCTAAATGATTCTAGAAGATTAGGTTAAGCACTAGCTCATAGGTCTTTGATGGTAGGCTTACCTTCTTACACTCTCTCTCAATCTAGTGAGTAGATATTAATCATTCTCGTCTTGTTTCTAAATCTTTCAAATTTCTCTTGAATCAAGGATTTCGTCATTACATTTGCAATTCCATATCTTGAAGGAATACAGGATGCCATACCTTGTTAACTTTAATTAGGAAAATAAGAAAACTAGAATTGATCAAGGGCCAAGTAGTGTAGTAGAAACTTAGATGGAATAACTTTTGAACTAAACTGGTTGTCATTTTTAAAATATCATGTCAATATTGATCAGAGTAGGAAGGTACATCTAGAATTCTAAAAAATTCTCAGAAAATCATGAAAAATAGAATAAAGGCTAAAGAACAATATTTGATGCTTGAATGATGAAAATGAAATAAAAATAATCTATTTTGAAATTTTCAGTATTTTCTTGGAATTTTGGTTAATTAAGAAAAAATTGGCCAAATTGAATTATTTAAAATATATAGGGGCCTCAATAATTCATGAAAAATTTAGTAAAATTTCTTGGGAAATTATCATGAATCTTAAAATTATTTTCAACCTCAGAAAGTGCAAAGAATAGCTTTAAAATTATTTAAGCTTAATTTCTATTGGTAGAAGGCTGATTTTGAAAAAATTTTAATTTAATGAGTTAGAGGTTGAAATAAATCTGGAAAAAAATTTAGGAAATCTCTCCTCATCTAAAGGAAGCTATTGATGTAAAGAAATGAAGTTTTAAAAGTAGTGGAGTTCACAAGATCCAAGAAAAATTCAACCGATAGCAAGAAATTACACTGTAATAAATATAAGCTTGGTGAGACAAAATTTCTCCCTAATTTACTGGTGGAATTAGTGCCAAATAGAGAGAGGAAGAACCTAAGTGGAATAATACAAATTGTCAAAAGAGTAAACTTGAAAAAATCAATTATGGAATAAAATATGACAATTCTTGCATGTGTTAGAGTAGATATCCTTATGAGGTGCCTTCTTGCATTTAATTAAGGGATACATAAGTAGGGTTATGTGGCTAAATCATGGAGGAAGAGGAGTCAAAATCTTGCCATGTGTCAAGGTGAAATCATATGGTAAAAGAGATATTTACTAACAGGTGAAATGTAGCCCTTCTATAAATATGACCACCCCTTCCTTCATGATACATTTTCAGCCAAATCCAAAGAGTGAGAGGGAGAGAACATTTCGGCCAACAAGGGAGGAAGAGGAGAAGAGGATCAAGCTATACTTAGGTCAAATTAGGTGCTAAACTAAGGTAAAAGCTTAGATTTCTCTTCTAATTTAAGTTGCCTAGTAGTTTGGTAGTTTAAATTGTAGTTTTGATGGAGTTTGAAGCATGAATTGGTTAGGGTTTGATGCTGTCCAATCTAAGATATGTTGAGCTATGAATGATTTAAATGTTGTTTATGGTTTAGGAGGTAGAAAATGTATAGATTATGGTGTTTAAACTTTGTTTTGGAAACAATTCCAACTTGTGGAACCAAGGGAGTTGTTTCGGCCAACTAGGGTTTTTCATGCTAGGATTTGATTTTTGTTAATTTGATGCTTCCAATGAGTTTAGGAGGTGAAATTGTGTAGGAATATATGAAGTGTATGTGTTTGGAAGCATTAAAACTGAAAATGAAAATTTTGAACCCCAAACACACCATTCAGCCCAGCAGAGAAATAACAGGGGGAATTAAATTTTGATAAATCTAAGTTCATATTTGGATTCTATGTAAAAAAAACCATGTAGGAAAGTCATATGGAAGTTAAATTGAAAAGGATAATGCTAAAACCCTAAAATAAAGGTTAAAAGGTTAGAATTTTAGGTTAAAGTGTTAATGAGGATTGTTGAAGTTAATAGTAATGCCATTATTTTCTTGATTGTTAGACTTTGGTATTGAGCAAAAGGGAGTTCAAGAGAAAGAGAAAGAAACTAAGGATCAAAGCTAACAAGAGGTAGTAAGAACTTTTAATTTTAGTGTTAAATGGTTTTGGTTGTTTATGTTATGCGTATGTGCCATGATGTCGTTGAGTTATGTATGTGGATATGTGGTTAACTCCTTGCATTAATGCCTTGGAAAATGTGTTTAGTTGAGTTGTTGATTGGTATGATTTATGCTCCTTCCTGGCATATTGATGGTATGTTTATGGCTTGATTAATGTTTGCATATAACATAAATTTACCTTACATTTTAATGCTTAAATTGATATTCTTTGCTACCAGGATTCTTTGGAATCTCACCCATCATATTTGAATTACAATCATTAAGAGATGGAAGCTCTAAGGGAAAAAACAAGGAGGTAGCATAAAATAGAAGACCTTAAATTTATTTAGTATTTTGGAAACTTTGCTATGTATAACTTGTAATATGGGATGGTTGACTTCTTAACAAGTATGTGCTGTATAGCTTGGTTAAAGTATGAATTCTAGTTGATTAGTATGCTAGATAATGGTCTTGAGTTGATAAAATGCCATGATGCAAGAATTGGCATTAAATGATTGAAGTTTGACCAAGTGGTACCTAAACTTTGACCTCTAAGATTTTGGGCAATTGGATGAGCTAAAATATGAAACTTAACAGTCTAATAGATCTCATTCTTAGCTTAAAATGAATGGTAATTCATTGAATTTGGAGCTTTGTACAAAAGGTTATGCTTTCTCAAAATTAGGCACAAATTTTGAAATATTGGAGAAAGGACCAATGAACAGTGCACATTTCCATGAAAATTGGAAACACATGAGAGGGAATTATAACCTGGAATTATTTTTTCCTTAAATATCTCTTTGCAAGCTTGAAATAGAACTTAGACCACTTTATTTAGATTTTTCTAGAATTAGTTAAGATTTTTCAAAGTTGATTAAATTTTAGGGTTATGTGAATAGTAACCTAAGAAGAAATGTTTTAAAAATTGAAATCTACCAACTTAAAAGCTTAATGAATAGTTCCATTTGCTTCTATTTGCTATAAAATGGGTTTAAAGTTAAGTTGTTACACAGGCTAGATCAATCACTTTGTATGATCATAATAGTCTATTTAATAAAGTGATCATCTATTTTCACATGCTTTGCATGATCATAGTGAATAGGACTGTTGACAATTTTTATTATTCAGAGATTATCACACCATATCCTTAAAACCTTACCCTTCATCTTTAATTCCTTAGGAAATATTACAAGCCATATCCCTTCACAAATAACTAGAGCTAAAGCCCCATATTCTGATTTTTCTAAGCTTTTTCAAACTACTAATTGCTTTTTGCTCCTCCAGGTCACCGGCTTTTTCTATACATAACAGCAATAACCAGTGGTAGAAGCTTTACCTCTCTAGAGTTACCTTTTTAAAGAACAATCCTTATCATAGCATTTTTTTTTGCAGGTATCTTAGAATTCTGTAGACTGTTGTTATATTTTCCCTTTGGGGACTACTTGAGAATTGGCTTACTACACTAATTGGATAACAAATATCAGGTCTTGTGTGGGATAGGTAGATAAGTTTTCCCACTAGCCTTTGACATTTTTTCTTGTTCATTGCTTCTGCATCAGGCTTAATTGTTAGTGTCTTATCCTGAAAATTCTAACACGGTAAATGATGAATTTAGAATTGACCAAGGGTCAAACAGTATAGTAGAGACAAAGACAGAATAACCTTTAAAGTGAAACCCAAGCAAGGATCGGAGTGTCATTTTGAAAAGTTCCAGTCAAGGAAGGACAAAATTAGAAACTATGCCCAAAATTTCTAAAATTTTTTGAAAATTCATGAAAAATATAATAAAGAATCTAGAATAGTATCTAAGGCCTAAAAGGTAAAAACAAAATAAAAATAATTTATTTTAGAATTTTTTGTAATTATTGGTATTTTTGGGTAATTAATAAAAAATTGGCTAAAATAAATTATTTTAAATATACAGAGGCCTCAATAATTCACATAAAAATGAGAAAAATTTGTTAAGAGGTTATTATAGATTGTAAAATTATTCTCAAACTCTAAAAGTGCAGATGTTAGCTTTAAAATATTTAAAGCCAATTATGTTGGCAGAAGGTTGATTTCAGGAAAAATTGAATAGAAGGAGTTATAGGTCAAATTTTGAGCTAAAAAATTAGGGAATTTCTCCTTAATAAAAAGAAGTTATTAGCATAGAGGGACGAGTTGAAACATCCTACTTTTAACCCCTCAGAGTGCGCATTAGTAAGTGTTATGGTTCAAGCAAATCATGACACAAGCCCGTGGATTTAAAATTTCAACATAACTGCTCAGATTACTATTCACTATTTAAATTCAGATTTTAAGTCCAATTTTGAAAAATCCTAACTAATTCTATAAAAATCGTATCTCCTTGTGTACACATCCGATTGGGCCGATCTACCTCTCATTTTAAAGCTTGGGATGTGTACTATGAATAGGCCAAAGTTTGTGGCTTAACTCATTCATTTGATAGGTCAAACTGGAGCTACAAACTCACTGCTTCATGACCTACGTTTTATCCCTTAACCTCTTTTTACTTTAATTCTTTCTATTTCTTTAGCATACATAAATTGGGTTTATGCTTTCCTAATCATCCTCATACATTTCTATTCATTCCATAAACATTGTAATTAAATACATGGCATCATTGGCATCCATAACATAGATTACAAAATAGGAGAATTATACATTGAATAATAACATCATTCATTAACATTAATAATTCTCCACTTTCTTCTCCCTGCCTCTCGTGCCATTATTGCCCACCATTGATTGACCTAAATGATTGGTTAGGGAGGGGTGAGATTCGGGAGAATCTCAGTAGCAAATGCTACTCATAAGCATACAAGACATAATGCATATGCATGACATGTTATAACATTAACAAATGAATGCCATGGAAAGTAAGCTAAAGCATTTCATGCTTCCATAACATATTGCCAAGGCAAAACATAACATAAACTTGTAAACATAACTTTACAAACATCTCATCATAGCTTAGTCACATCATGGCAACACAACCACATCATGCAAGCATACATATCAAGCACACAATATAGGTAAGTTTACTACCTTGTAACATAGCTTTCCTCTTGCTTTTCCTTTGATTCCCTTGTCTTTCCAACCTATGGATTTTCGGTAAACACCATTAAACATCCTCTTGGATGTTCCAAGATCCTAAACACATCAATACATGATGCAAAATGATTATTAGAATCAAGCTATCAACTTATCTCTACTTGATTCTTTCTTGAACATACTTGAACTCTAACTTTTGAGTTTCAATTCCAACATTCCTAAAATTATTTTCACATACTATCCCCACATAATTTTGCATGTAGAATCCATTTCCAAACTCAAAACAATTAAAATTCAATCCTAACCATTCAGAACAGTCAAGGCCGAACAGAATCTCAAACTAAGGAAAAGTTAGATTTCTTGCAAAATCAACACAGAACCACTTGATTCTTGTTGTTTCCAAGCCTTTAAACATGCTTTTAACATCCATATCATCTTCTCCTATTCCAATAAATTTTGCGCAGCACCTCCCTATAGGAATTCAATCATAAAAAATCCAATCAAACCAACCACCAGCTCAAAAATAACAAGGGAGGTAGAAACAACATCAAAAATGACACACATACCTTGTTTTAGAGCTTGATCTGGCTTGGAACCACTTGGCCTTTCTTTCTCCCTCTTCTTTCTCTCTCTAGAAACCATTTTGCAAGAGCTTCTCCAAGGTTTTCATGGCTTAGGACGAAATGAGAGGGAGGGGAGGGGTATTTATAAAAAACAAGACCGAATCTCGGCCGTTGATCTTAAAAATACGTGGCTTGATCTGGACCGTCCATTTTCTCTTTTTATCCTATGATGACACGTGTCCCATGACATCATGCTTACCTCATCTTGATGACATCATGCTTACATCATCAAGCCACATGTCTTTAATCCAACCGCACACGTGTCTTACATTCGACCGTACACGTGTCTTGCATCCAACCGTACACATAATACCTTCTTTTCCCATCTAACCGTACAATTGTCACTTTCATATTTCTTCATCACTTTGGCATTAAAATAGGGAGGAAATTAATATAAAATTCGTGTAAAATATAACCTTTAGGTATTCCTCTACCTATTTTGCCATTTTGCACCGTATCGGATACTTTTTTGAGTCCTGACTGACCCAGTACCACTGGGACATGTTCTGGCACTATTTTCTCATTTTAATTAAGTACATATATGGCGCTATCTTAGAGGAGCATAGATGAAAATAATTAGCTCTACTGACAGGCTACTTAACCTTACTAAGTCACGTAGTGGAGATTTCACTATAACGGGTAGACAAAGGACTGTCTAAAATATACCCGTACTGCGTTCTGATTTTTTATGCTGTCCATAAATATCTTCTGCTGACTCAGCATGATGACTTGTAGGTGTCATGATTGCATTTGGTGACTCAGCATGCTGACTCAGCATTGTCATGATTGCATTTGGTGACTCAGCATGCTGACTTAGCATTGTCATGATTGCATTTGGTGACTCAGCATGCTAACTCAGTGCCGTCATGATGGTTTTTAGATATTTTTTTCTCTTTTTCCCAGAAATATTATTAAATAATACTTAATCAGTGTTACCTTCTTTGAATTCTTTTTATTAGCTCATAACTCCGTTGATCTGTCTTTGAGTTTCATTCTTTCCCTTTCATCACGGGAAATTCCTCTAATTTTTCTTGGGTCAAAAGTCAAACTGTAGACAACTATTTTGACTTTACCCGGATATGGTATAAATAGGCTTTAAATTTAATTAAAGCTAACCTTGTTAGTTTCTGGGGATGGAATGAATTTTACAATCTGTGTAAATTCCTCAACTACTGTTTCCTAGTTTTTCCTCATTATTTGAGGCAGTCTCATAGCTTAAATAATTTAATTTAAGTTATTATCTCAAATTGCTCAAAACCCTGGAATGACTTCAGGGCATTTCCGTCATTTCTAGCCTTATATCGGCTTTGGGATCCTATTCCTATCACACCTTACTATTATATTGACTTAGGTTCCTTTCAAAACCATTTTAGACCACATTGGATGGTCTTGGGCTCACTTTTTACCATAAAAACGCTAAATTTCGGATTTTTACTATTTATCGGGTAAAAATCCAGTTTTTCTGGTCCAATTTCAAAAATTCATAACTTATTCCAAAAAAATCCAATTGGGGTGGTTTAAAATTATACTTAAAGCTCTTTAAGTCCTATTTCAAGGAAAAATAATCTCATTGTCCAATTCCTTATGAAAAAGTGTCAGCTTTTTGAGAAATACAACACTGTCCATTTGCCAAAAACCCTTTTTCCCAGATTCTGACCTTTAACTTTGAAAAATCATCATAAATCGTATACTGGGCCATTTTTAACATATTAGCTATCAATTTGAATCTCAGGACGTTAAATTTCATCATACCAAATTTCATGATTTAACGCGCACGGGAGAAATATCAAAAAGTCACGTGAACCAGTCAGTGTCAGTGTGCTTCCAGCACTGTTAGTATAATATATACATAACTAAAATATGATCACGAAATTTTGTTGCTAAACCCCACAATCAACCTTCAATCTGCAGATTCCCTTTGGAGGATTGAGGCCCTAAAATATTAGATTGCATTTATGGAATGAGATTTCATGGAAATCCCAGTAGCAAATTAACCAACTATAGCACCAAGCAAGCATCATTATTATGCATGATCACATTAGCTACTATTGGTGAACTAACATGCTTATCATTTGGTAAACTCAAACATGCAAAGGCCAAAGCAAGATACTGTAAAGAGCATCCACATAACAATCAAGAAAGCTCAACCACAATAATAGCAATTAACCATACAATAATCAATAATGCTAGTTAGTGGTAGTAGCTAGGTTTAACTTACTACCTTGCTTCAAAAGCTTTAGCTTTTCTTCCTTCTCCTCTTTTCCTTTACAAATATCAAACCCTAACAATGCAATCCATCAAAAGGGCAGCAAGAATCATTATTCAACCATGAAAAAGCAAGAACATAAATCAAAATGATTCTTGAACCATAAAGCTCCCTCCTTTGTTCACTATTTTTAAACTTGGTTCTTTTTAACCCTAAAAATCACTTCTTGACTTAATTCTACATGGTTTTTCATGTAGATTCCAAATATGAGCTTAGATCTAGAGAAATAAAATTGCTTCTTCCAGCCACAACCTGACCCAACCACTAGAGGTTTTAAACCAAAAATCACAACTTTGCTTTTAAGCTTCCAACACTTGTTCTTTTCAGTTTACCCTACACCATTCCTCATTTTAAGCATCATGGAAGCCTCAAAACATTGAAAAACTCATCCTAGGGTTTAGTTCTTCACTTGGCTGAAATGAACACTTGAGGAAATAACCATGAAAAATACTTTAAAACAACCTAAACTCACTTGCAAACACTAAGATCTAACTTGTGTTGTTGTATCTTAGCAAGTGTGATGAACAAAACTCCCTTCCTCTTTTAATATCCAGTTCAGCCAGCCACAAAAAGAGGGAGAAGACAGATTTTTCAACCATAAAAAGAGAAGAAAAGAAAGCAAGACACATCTAAAACCATGAACTCACCTTGAATCCTTGCTTGAATGACCAAAGGAGCTCACTTTCTCTTGCTTTTCCTTCCAAGTTCTCTCTTTTCTCTCCTCTTTCTCTCTTGGCCAAAATGCTCATTTGAAAATGGGGGAGGATGAGCTTGATTAATGGTCCAAAATATCTTAACCACCTTCTTTAATGATAGTCCAAGTGTCATTATCCTACTAAATTTTGATTTCTCTTTCATAATTAACAAAATTCTAAATGAAATTATTTACTAAATTCAAGATCCTCTCCATTTGAGGAATGACACTTGGCAAATTCAAATCTTCTCCTTCAAGAGCTTGACACATGGCTCAATATGATCCCTTTGATTTGCAAGACACTAATCTTGCTTTATCAGTATACTTTAGGCTCTGAGTTTAACTTCTTTTCTATAACTACAGTAGCTTAGCCTCTGTAATTATTTTCTGTCAGATCCTTAATTTATTATTCTCATTACTATCTTCCCAATTTGCCCTCTTTGCCTCAAAATTAATTTCCTTCTCTTTAGGGATTTTTCCACTTTTCATCACTATTTGGAAAAATCTTGGATACTTAAGGGTCTTCATTTAATTCCATAATTCCTTATAATTCCTTGGGATCTCATAGGAATTTTCTTGGAATTTTATTCTCCTTAAAAATATTCATTTGGAATTTTCCAAATAAAATCCCTTAATTAGCCTAAATCACCCTTAAATTCTCTTATAAATTATCTAAGGGTAATTTGGTCATAAAACCAACTTTATAATTTCATATAACTCTCAAAGGATATTATCCTCATTTTTCCTTAATTTTTCAAGGCTTGGAAATGTTTTTCTTATTTAAATTTTGACCAATTTTCCTTAATTAGTCAAATTCCTATTTTTGGCTTGCAAACTACTGGAATTATTTTCCACCAAAATTCTCCTTATTATTTTTAATCCTCAATAATTTAAGAATATTTCTTATTTCTAATTATCATAATGTTGGATGTGACAATTCCTATTTTTCTGGAATTTTTCTGAGTCATTTGAGCCCTTTTTGCTAACTTTGAGCATTGGCCAATCAGAACTTTTATTATTTACAATTAGGTCCCTACTTGGCCTAGAAATTTTTTATTTGCAATTTAGTCCCTCCTTAGGCCTAACCTTCAGAACCATCTCTTACAAGTTTCTGGCATAACCTCTGGCTCTTAGTTGTTTCCAGTTCATCATTCTTTAGTCCCCAAACACTATTGTTTTACACATTTGCCCTTGAAAAATCTCTTTTTCCTTCCGAGGATCTCTGGGACTTTTGTTGCATTGGACTTAATAATCATCCTTTTCTTGTGCTATTACTTGTATCTATGAGCAAAAATTTGGGATGTTACACGAGTTTTTGGAGCTACTAGATTTGATAGGATCCAAGAAAAATTTAACAAATACAATGAGATTATACAGTCCAATGACCTGAAGCTTAGCAAAACAATTTTTCCCTAAATTTTTTACTTATTTTGGCACCAAATTAGAGGGAAAGGACATAGATGGAATTATATAATTTTCTAAGAGGCAAGCTTGAAAGAATGGAATTATCTAATAAAAAAATTATGTTTTCTCACATGTGTGATTAGGTGGCATGCAATGTGGAATCATCTTGAAGACGAAAAAATATGATCAAGCTACCTAGAATTTTACATGACAAAATCATAAGGGATTAGCTTAATTAGAAGACAAGTATTAAGTAATGATAAATGGTAACTTAAAGCTACCATAGGGTGAATTTTCAAAGCCACTCCATAAATACCCCTTCCTTCCCATAAGGCCAATATTTTTGGCCAACTTGAAGAGCAAAAAGAAGGATACATTTCGTCTAAGAGAGAAGAAAAGAAGAAAGAAGAAGGAGTAAAGGAAACTTTAGGCAAATCTAGAAATCTAATCAAGGTAAGATCATGAGCTTCATTCTAGTTTATGTTGCCATATGGATTGTTAATTTGGATAGTTGAAAATGGCTAAAACCCTAGTAGAACCATGCTACCCAAAATGCCACTTGAGTTGATATGAATGGTTAAAGGATGGTATATGGATTAAAGGATAGAAAATGGTTGGAAATTAGTGTGTTAGCCTAGTTTTTGAAAGAATTCCAACTTATGAAATACATGTTTATGTTTTGGCCAAACTTGGTTAATGAGGCTAGGGTTTGATTTATTTTAATTTTATGCTTTTAATGGGTTTGGAAGGTGAAATTGTGTAGGACTATGTGGAGAAAAATGTATTTAGAAGCATTCAAATTGAAAATAAAAATTTTGAGTATCAACCCCATGTCTCGGCCAAGTAGGGATCAATGGGAAGGAATTGGATTTAGGTGAAGGAGCAAATTTACCCATTGTAATATTGAAAAGGAGCATTAGGCACCATAATAAAATATCGGGAGAAAAAATACCCATAATGATTCAAAAATAGCTCTAAAATGTTAGTGCTATTAAACTGAGTGTTGACCGTTTTGAAAACACTTTTTGACTAAAAATGATGACGTGGAGGTAAATATGGCAGAATAATATATGAGTTGGACAAAAAAAATAAAACAATTGTAAAAATTCTTCCTCCCCTCTACAATCGTAGCCTTCCCATAAGCAGAGTATCACCTTCCCACCACCGTCGTCATCAACCCCCTTTCATTTTGTCCTCCTTCTTTTACCAGAAGCATTAATCATACAAAAAACCCCAAAAAAATCATACACAATCTAGCTCTCAAACATCCTTACTTAAAAATCACAAATCACAAGTAATCAAATATTTAAAATGATGAGAAGTAGAAGAAGATCAGAAAATGTGCAATTAGAACAAAGACAGAATCAGAAACCATAAAGAACCATGGAAATCATCATCATCAGTGACCATTATTACTCAGACCAATTTCATTAGTGAAAATTGACGTTTAACTTGAAGAATCATGAGAGTAAATCATCAACATCAACCACAATATAATCCAATCCAGAAACAATCATTCTCAATAATATCAAACACACATAATTAATCTTTTAAAGGCCTACAACTATCATGAGAACCAAAAAATCGAAGACCCATATATGAGAAATCAAAGACGGTTTGATGCCATGCGAGAGGAAGAAGAATGACAAGATCAGTGAAATGATTTACAGAAATTGAAGACCTATATATGAGAAATCATGGGCTTTAGGGTATTCGATCAAACAGACAATCTTATCGTGAGAGAGAATGTAGCAAAAGGTGGTGGTACCAGCGATGAGCTGGGAAATCAAAATGTAAGGGAGAGAAAGAAAGAGGAAACCTATGAAAATCTTCACGGGTGAGCTGGGAAATGTTATCTGGGTGAGCTGACTGAGGGGTTTGTCGAGATTGTGGCGGAAGATGGCAGTGCCGGCATTCATGGCTTTTAGATTTCGGTGTGTGTGTGTGTGTAGCTTGTTAGATTTAAGGTTTTGATGATAACAAATTAAGGAATATGTGTTTTAGTAAGTTGATCAATCACCTAATCGATCAAGGGGTTATTGATCACTTAATAGATAATATTCCTATGCAAACAAATAACTTAGCAGAAATATTAATCGATAACTTGATAGATAATGTGTTATTTGATCAATTGATCAATCATTGTTAACACAGTTGTGTATAGAAGCCTGCAAAAAATTATCGATCAATTGATCGATAATCTAATGATAGAATAACTGTCAGATATTAGGACACAAGTCTGGTAAGTACTTATCGATCACATGATTGATAGATAAGTCATCGATGAGAAGACAAATAAAATGGTAAAGCTCTCTACTCCCTTTGTATTTTGTCTTAATCACCATTTATCGATTACATTATCGATCAAAGGTTTTTCAGTAACTTGTTCTGTCATTGCTTCATAACTTACTTGTTTATCGTTTTGCTCAAGTATACTGACAAAGCTTTTTATCAATCAATCGATCAGTAGTTCATCGATCAAATGATTGATCATCATTATCTTGATGTGTTACTGTGTTAAGTTATTCTTTTCGATCACTTGATCGATAATCTAATTATCGACAAGATGATTGATCACCCATATATCTAAATGTTTTGTTTTCACATAACGTGATCGATCAAACTTTTCCTGGCATTTCAGAACTAAGTCTTTTATCGATCACTTACTCGATCAAACGTTAATTGATCATCATTGTTTTTGTGCCCTTTTGAAAAACTCTTTGATAAAATCTCTTTTATCGATCAAGTCTTCTATCATTCATTTATCGATAAAGTACTCGATCTTTGTTCCTTGAAAATCTATTTCTATATCACTTTGCTTTATCGATAGCTTGATCGATCAAGCAGTTTTTGATCACTTGATCGATCATTGACTCTTTCTAGTTAAACATCAACAAGTTACCATGATTCTCAAAATATGTTGATCATTTCCCTTCAAGCTTTTCTCAGCCTTCTTGTTTATCTTAATTCTCTATTTTAAGGGATTCAAAATCAAAAGTGACCTTGAACCTTTTTTCTGCATGTTTTTCTAAAGTCACTATTTTCATTTATCAATTACTTGATCGATAAAGTATTAATTGATAACTTGATCAATAAATGAACTTACCTGTTTCAAATTCTTTCTATTTGATTAATTGATAATTTGATCGATCAACTAGTCATCGATCATTACTTTGATCAAGAATGTCTAGTTCTTGTTCAATACATTTAGCAACCGATTGATTCCACTTTCAAACTATAAATGTTCAGTTTTTATCATTTGATCAGTTATGCTCCTGATCTTTACTCTGTAATAAAAACTTATTAGATTGAAGTATTATTATAGATTAAGAAGAAGAACTCAATGGTTATCCAATGGTTGTTTAATAGCCTGTAACCTACCATGTCAGAAGCATTAATAGCAAAAATCGTTTCAACTAGGAAAACATGCAACCGAACTCTCAACAGCTAGAAGCTCTTCCGTCTAATGGTTATTAAACCTCTGCAACTATAAAAGGTGTGAAGAAGTATTGAATGCAAGAATTGAATACACGAGCTACCTTCTGCTAATAATTTACTGTTGCATTCAATACTCTGTTCTTGCTTATACTAAGCTTTAGTGTTTCTCATTTATTTACTCTGTGAGAGAGCTATATCTATCATCCTGAATTACTTTCTGAGTGACACTCAAGAGTGTGGACTCTTGAGTAGGATTGTAATCTTACGGGTAGTAAGGGGGAGTGATTGAGCAAATCAATTGCTGTACTGCGGCACTAAGAGCCTGATTAATCTTGGAACTTAGTGAAATACTCAGAGGTGTTCTAAGGACTGGACGTAGGTCAAGTGGTTGAGACCGAACCAATATAAATTTTGTATCTACTCTCTACAATGAAATCACTCTAACTCACACCCTCTGTTTCTGTTTAGCTTATTGTTTTAATATGCAAGATTTTTATAACTCACCCAATTCACCCCTTCTTGGATGAGGCTGCCACTAACATTTGGTATCAGAGTAGATCTCTTCTGTAAAGATTTAATAGTCCGAAGAGAGATCCCATGGCTAGATTCAAAGGCAGTGTGCTACCCAAAGGGTGTTTGATGATGCTTTTGTCGTTAAAGCGCTCAATTAAACTAGGTCCCAATTAATTTGTAGTTCAGGATCGACCCAGGTCATTACTTCCAAGGAGCAATTTATGGGTTTCTTTAGGTAAAAATTCAGGTAATAAAAAAATGCAATAAATTGGAACTAAACTAAATTGCAAAATTCTAATTCTAAATGGAAAATGCAAATGTCCTAAAATCTATATGAAAATTAAATTAAACTAAATAAATGCAATGCAATTTTTGGGGGGTTTTTTTGAAGGAAAATAAAAATAATGAATAAAGAGAATTAATCAGAAAGCAAAGAGAATTAGCAAGTAAAAATTCAGAGATTTCTCTTCAGGTACGGTAGAGGGAACAACTCAGGATTCGCATGAATTTAACTTTCATAGCCTTAATCAGTTAATTAGACCCAAGGGAGGTGATAAGAGAGTGGAATTAATAAACTTAATTACCTACTTGAAACAAAGGGAACCCTCAACTTCGAAAACCCTTAAACCATTAGAGAACTCATAACAGTGTAAGGTTGGTTAATTAAGCTTATTAAAACCAATGAAGATAATTCAATTTAATTTTGGAAATTATGTTTGAAATTATCCAATTAAACAATCAGATAATCAACCAACTTAATTAAACAATTAAGAGGCAAAAGAACCCAAATTTTGCAATTCAAACCACATTGATAATTAAACTCATAATGAAAACTCAATTATAAATTCAATTAACAATGCAAAGGTTCTAAACATAAATTCCAACAAGTGTCTCAACACAAATAAAATCCAAATATCAATCCAATCTAAGCATAAAGATGACAACCTAGAACTAAATTGTCTCACAAAATTACAACTTAAAATTATTTAAAACTAAATAATTTCAAGTCCTTGAATTAAAAAGATAAATGGAACATCACTCCCTTGTGGTCTTCAAGTGCTAGCCCAAGGCTCTAGTCTCCTCCATGCTCCTCCCAAGTTGACTCCCTAACAGGCTTAAGCCTCCATGAAAATTATCTTCCCTCCAAGCTTGTTGATGCGGAGCACAGCCATGTGACGTATGAAGTTAGTGACTATGGAATGGAATTGGTTGAATGGATGACTAGATGGCTTTTTGCATAGGGAAAGGAGATGAATCTTTATTGCAATTGTTTTTCTCCCAGGGGCCGAATGGAGAAGGAAAGAAAAATCCTTGGGTGTTGAATTGTGCGTTAATGAATGGAGATGGAAGTGTGTTGCTCTTCGGCGTGAATCCTCCTCTCAAAATAAGGAAAATATTTTAATGGGAGAAAAGATAATTTTTGTGGATCCAAAGTTCAAGCCCACTAGTGATTAATTGACCCACTTGATATTAGTCATTGGATTGTGCTTAAATTCCAAGAAATAATCTTGCACCGTTGGATTTCCCGTATGCTCTTTCTTGACCTACAAGAATTTAAGTGCATCCATTAATGTAGATTATATCTAAATATAATCAAAAATTAAATATCAGATATGCACAAAAATTAGGCAAGAAATTGCAAAACTTTCTAAAAATAATCTTTCTAAAAATATGAGACTTGTTTCCAAAGAAATAGAAAAAATTAATTCCAAGTCAAAAATAGGAAATCCCAAAATATTTATATTTTTAATCCAAAATCTCAATTTTTATGCAAAATCCAAAATCAACCAACTAATTCAATAATGCATAAAAAGTTCATTTAAGCTCAAAATTATCATTTAAATTCTAAATTAATATGGGATAAAATGCACAAAAATTGGGCTTTATCAGTGTTCAACATCAAAACTACCTGGCTTGAATAGAGAAAACTATACCTTCTGGAAGATGAGGATGAAAATCTTCCTCAAAGCTTCCGAGTATGAATTATGGGACGTGATCGAACATGGTAACTACATTCTGATGAAAACCGTAAATGGACAACAAGTTCGTAAGAGTCCCAAGGAGTTCGATGAAGAAGACAAAAAGTTGGTGACACTAAATGATAAAGCTATCAACATGCTAACCTATGCTCTAAGCCAAAGAGATTATTTCTAAGTTTCTAGTTTGGAAACTGTAAAGGAAATGTGGGAAGCACTGGAAATAGCTCACGAAGGAACCACCAGTGTAAAACAGAGCAGAATCAACACTTTCACCACAGAGTTTGAATTATTCAGAATGAAGGATAGAGAAAGCATCTGAGACATGGAAGTTAGATTTTTGCACCTCATAAATCACCTTACTGCACTCAAAAAGAAGTATAGTCAGCAAGACCAAGTGAGGAAAATCTTAAGCGGCCTCACAAAAGAATGGGAGCCGAAAGGAACGGCCATTAAGGAAACGAAAGGAGAATCAATTTTCTCGGTTGCAGCGTTATTTGGAAGTCTTGCTGAATATGAGAGCAAGCAAAAATATAGAAAGGAGATGAATGAGAAAAACCGCAAAGGTATTGCTCTTAGAATTCAAGAGAGTGAAGATGACAACGAAGAGGACCTGGAAGATGACGAAATGGGTCTTATCGTCAAAAGATTCAAGAAATTCTACAGAAACAAAGCCGGAAGGAGGTTTCAATCAAAACACAAAACCTCCACATCTTAGAATGAGCCAAAGGAACCAATCATCTATTTTGAATGCAAAAAGCCAGGGCACATCAAAGCAGAGTGTCCCCAGCTGTCCAAGATTAAGGATAAAGAAAAGAAGAAAGAGAAGTTTAGAAAGAAGAAAGCCTTTATCACATCAATCTGGGGAGATAGTTCCTCAGAGGAAGAAGAAAGCAATAACGAAGAAACCGCCAACATATGTCTCATGGCTCAGGAAGACGAAGATTCAGAGACAGATGAGGTAATCACTTCTAAACCCTCCTATGATGAATTACAATTTGAATACAATGCATTACATTTAGAATTAGTAAGAATTGCAAAGGACTTGGTAAGCTCCAAGAAAAAAATAAAGTTTCTGGAGGAACAGCAAGCAAAGCAGAAAGATAACACAGTTCCACTCCCAGTATGTACAGAATGTGAACAGAACAGAAGTAAGGCTGAGGATCTCACAAGAACCTTGGAAAAATTCACTAAGGGTAGTGAAATGTTCAAAGTGATTCTGGGAGCTCAACGATGTTGAATGAATAAAACCAGAATAGGATATGATCCTGTTCAAGATAAGAAGAAAGGAAAAAAGAAAAGTGGTGGTCAGTCGTATCTTACCTTCTTTAAAAATACAGTTCATTCCTCTAACCCCTTTGCATTGTGTTCTTATTGCAACCGTAAAGGTCATACAACCTCTTCTTGTTATCACAAGAAGAAAGGAATTTACGGAACATTAAAATGAGTACCCAAAGGTACTTATGTGCCTAGGACAACTCATACTAACTAAAAAGGACCCAAGAAGGTATAGGTACCTAAAACATGATTGTGTTGTTGCAAGTATGTCTCAAAGCATCCAGAACGAACAAATGGTACATTAACAGTGGATGCTCTAGACATGTGACGGGTGATACCGAGAAATTCATATCACTCAAACCAAGAGAAGGAGGTAAAGTAAGCTTTAGTGGCAATCAATCTGGAAGAATTACTGGAATCAGAGAAATAGGAAGTGACAAAGGGATAAAGGTTGAAGATGTGTACTATGTAGAAGGCCTGTGTCACAATCTGCTCAGTGTTAGTCAGAGTACCGACAAAAACAACTGGGTGATCTTCGATTCAAAGGAATGCTTAGTCGTAAGCAAAGATGACTTGCCATTGAAGAAGGAAGAATTGAATGTAAAGCTGAGAGCTCCAAGGGACGGTAATTGTTATGCTCTTCAAATTGATTCAAAACTTTCTGAAAACTGTTTTATTAGCAAAAAGGAGGAAAGTTGGGTTTGGCATAAACTTCTTGCACATGTCAATATGAATCAGCTTTCAAAATTAACAAAAAGGGACTTAGTTATTGGTTTACCAAAAATTCAGTATGAACATGATATTATTTGCGATGCTTGTTAGAAGGGTAAACAAACAAAGTCTTTATTTAAATCAAAGAAGGCAGTCTCAACCCAAAGGCCACTCCAAATGCTTCATATGGATTTGGTTGGTCCTTCAAGTGTCAGAAGTTTCAGTGGAAATCTGTAATAAAGATGAAACATTTAATGCATTCGTTATTTTTTTTCCAAAAAGGTCCAAAATGAGAAAGGTATCTTTATTATGTCAATCAGGTCTGATCACGGAGTAGAATTCGAGAACAACGAGTTCGCGGACTACTATGACGAGCATGGGATTGATCACAACTTCTGAGCACCAACAAAATAGAGTTGTTGAACGAAAGAACAAAGTGCTCACAGAAATGGCAAGAGCAATGCTGAATGAGAAAGGGATTTCACAAGTGTTCTGGGCCAAAGCAATGAGCACGGCTTGCTACATCTCTAATAGAGCTTACATTAGAACACTACTTGGGAAAACTCCATATGAGCTATACAAAGAAAGAAAGCCTAACTTGGCTCATCTGAAGATCTTCGGAAGTAAGTGCTATATTCACAACAACAACAAAGAGAATCTCGGTAAATTTGATCATAAAGCTGATGAAGGTTTATTTCTTGGTTACACTAATCGTAGTAAAGCTTATAGAGTTTTCAACAAATGTACTCTCACAATTGAAGAATCAATACATGTCGTGTTTGCTGAAATTGAGCCGATTTTAAAACCTCTAGATGATGATACTAAGATTGTTCAAAATTTTCAAAAATTGAATTTAAAAAAATTTTCAAATAAAGTACCTTCAAAAGAATTTTTAAAAAACAAAGATGATTCAAATGAACCTCTTTCACAAGAAAACTTAGAACAGCCTAAGGTTTGGAGGCATAACAGAAACCATCCTCTAGAACAAGTCATCGGTGAAGTCAATGAAGGGGTTAAAACTTGGAGACAAGTGTTCAATGAAGTGCGCTTCTCTGCATTCATCTCACATATTGAACCTACCAATGTTGACGAGGCTCTATCTGATGAATTCTGGATAGTTGCAATGCAGGAAGAGCTAACCAATTTGAGAGGAATCAAGTTTGGGAATTGGTACCCAGACCTAATGATCATCCGGTCATAGGTACTAAATGGGTATTCAAAAATAAGCTCGATGAGTCTACACAAATTGTTAGGAACAAAGCCAGATTAGTAGCTAAAGGCTATAATCCGGAAGAAGGTATTGATTATGAGGAAACATATGCTTGAGTAGCTAGATTGGAAGCCATACAAGTACTCTTAGCATTTGCTTGCATAAAAGATTTCAAATTATATCACATGGATGTTAAAAGTGCATTTTTGAATAGTTATATTTTAAAAGAAGTTTTTATCGAACAGCCTCCTGATTTCAAAGACTCAAACTTCGCTGATCATGTTTACAAACTGAAAAAGGCTTTATACGGTTTAGAAAAAGCTCTTAGAGCTTGGTACGAACACCTTAGCAATTTTCTAATAGAAAAAGGTTTTGAAAGAGGCAAAGTGAATACTACTCTTTTCATTAAAAGAAGTAGAAAGGAACTTTTGATTGTTCAAATTTACATGGATGATATTATTTTCGGAGCTACTAATGAGGATCTCTATTAAGAGTTTGCCAAGCTTATGCAGGGTGAGTTCAAAATGTCGATGATGGGAGAACTAAACTTTTTTCTGGGATTGCAAATCAAGCAAAAGAAAAATGACATATTCACATCCCAGATGAAGTATCTCAAGGAATTACTAAAGAAATATGGATTAGAAAATGCCAAAAGTGTAAAAACTCCTATGAGTTCAACCATTTCACTGGACCCATATGAGAAGGGCAAGGACGTGAATCTAACCAAGTATAGAGGAATGATTGGGTCATTACTCTATCTCACGGCAAGCAGGCTAGATATTCAATTCAGTGTGGGAATGTGTGCAAGATATCAATTAGCCCCTAAAGAATCACATGAAGAAGCCGTCAAGCGAATCCTTAGATATCTTGTTAGTACACAAAGTTTGGGAATCCGGTATCTGAAGAAAGGCACAGAATATCTAATGGGATACTCAAATGCTAATCATGGAGGTTATAAGACAGACATAAATAGTACAAGTGGACAATGTCAACTTCTCAGAGGATGCCTTGTCTCGTGGTCAAGTAAAAAGCATAATACTGTGGCAATGTCCTCCACAAAATTAGAATATGTTGCCACTGCCAGCTGTTGTGCTCAGATTCTATGGTTAAGACAAAAACTACAACATTTGGGAATCAATTTGAGAGAGATTCCAATTCTGTGTAACAACACGAGTACAATAAGTTTGTCCAAGAATCTAGTTCATCATGCCCGAACTAAGCACATTGACGTTCAACATCATTTCATTCAGGATCATGTTTAAAAGAAAGATGTAAAAGTAGAATTCATCCTGCTGAATACCAAATAGCAGACATTTTCATGAAGTCTCTCGATCAACAGAAGTTCAACTACTTTAGAAGAGAATTGGGAATGGTAAATCCCAATAAGTTGTAAGAGATCTCAAATTATTTCTCTAATTTGAATCTTTAGATTTAATGTTTTGATTATTAAAAGACTAACTTAAGCATCAGAGTGTATAGAAATTTCTTTTGTAGGAAGCTCTGTTTTGTTGAAGAAAAATAGAGGTAAACAGACTATGGAATCATTCTGATGAAGACATCAATAATCATGCTACTAGGAAGGGTTAATTTATCGATCAACTAATCGATAAATGAAGTATATGAAGCAAAAGAACGAAGTTGGGAGGCGAATTATCGATAAGTTGATCGATAAGTCAATTATCGATCAACACATCGATAATGAGCAACGAGGATTTGAGACAAATCACTCAATTTGGTAAAAATTATCGATAACTTGATCAATAAACTGTTAATCGATCAAATAATCGATAAATCAGACCAGGTATGCATTTCTCTCATTAACTTTTATCAATAATTTATTGCTCAATAACTTGATCGATAATTGTCTTCAGTTTTCTTATGTGTTCTTCATATTTATCGAACACGTAATCGATCACTCATTAATCAATAACTTGATCGATAATTTTTCTGTTTATAATGTTTATTTTTTGAAAACCCCCATCAGTTATCGAAGCCCTAACTCGATAAAGCCATTCCCCTGTTCCTACTCAACGGTCCAAAAATCACTATTCTATTAAATTATTGTTCCCTTTCCACTCAAAAATCACTCTTGAAGTATCTTCATTCTCTACTACACCCTTCAAACACTCTTCTCACTGAACATTCTTCAAGATTTCTTCTGGGTAACGTGAAATGGAAAGAGTTAAGCAACCGAATGTTGACCAAGTGGAAAGCACTGAGAAACAAACCCAGTCCAGAGATACTACTCCCTTGTCTAAAAAGAAAAAATACAGACCAAAAGTGAGGGAAGAACCATCGAAGAAAAGAGGAGTATTAAAGATTCATGAAATTCATACCGAAGAGTAATCCACTCCTCAAAGAAAATCTCCACAATCAAAGTTGAAATCCAAGCTACCAATGGTTACTGAGGAATCTGAAACAGAGACTGATGATGAAACTTCAGTTCAGAAAGTTATGGAGGTTGTATTATGAGTCCCTGTCCCCAAGCAACCAAGACAGAGGAAACATAAAGCAAACAAAGGTGTGTCATGCCAAATTCCTTCCAAAGGTACTCTATTTGATTTTTCTAAGTTACTGATTGGGAATCTAGATAAAGATGTGATACAAATCGTAAGTTTTGTCTTGTGGCTTCGATTGATATTCAAGGCCTGAAGAAAAATGAGAAAATTAATTTGGATTTGAGTGATCCACTAGAGTATTATTCAAATTGGTTGATCATTGGAGGGGAGTATTGCCCAGAAGTGATTAAAAGATTCTATTGTAATATGGAATCCGTGGAAGAATATGATGATCAGGATAATCTGATAAATGATTATCTAAGAGTTAAACTAAGAGGTAGAACCTTCCATCTCTCTAGTGCTAAGCTAAATGAACTGCTAGGAACCTAAGAATCCGTGAGAGGAGGTGATATGAATGATGTTAAAGCCTATAAAATCCTGATACAGAGTAATGACTACCCCGGGGAACTGAATTTTCCACCAAAACAAATGTGTGATTATTATAGAATAATCTACTATATCTATTCGAGGAGTGTGGTTAATAAGTCTGGGAGCTTTTCACATCTAACCCAAGATGATTATTTACTATTAGCCAAGATAATCAGTGGAGAAAAGATCAACATAGGGGATCTGATTTTTAATGAAATGAAGGATTTTGTCCTTAACAAATCCAAGTCTACACCAATTCCCTATCCTCAATTGGCAACTTATATCCTTCAAGTGAATAACATCGTACCTTTTGAGACAGGAGAACTTAAGGTAAAAGTTCCTGCCTTTGGCATCGATCAACTCAACAAGATGAGAATCCCTATGCCTTTCAAACCCTTACAGAAGAAAACTCAGAAAGATAAAGGGAAGTAACCAGTTGCTAGCACCTCTGGACCCTAGGATGAGGCAGAATCTACTGTAGCTCCCTCTCATACCTCTAGACCATCATTTTTGGAAAGAACAATCGGGGAGATGTTCCAAGCAAAACTCCAAGAATTTGAGAGAAGAGTTTATACCATGGCCAAAGCCCTTGGGAAAGTCTTTGACAGGAAGTTTGATGGCATTACCAAAATTCTGGATCTCCGTCACCAAGCCATAGTAGTATTGGAAAAGGAAATCTCTCAGAGGTTTGATCATGTTAAAAGTGAAATCAAAGATCTTAAAGGGATGGTCGCCTCTCTCTGCAACAATTTCTTTGCGCCTAGTACTTCCTTCAGCTTTGAAGACTTGCTCTCTCATCCACCATCTCCTCCTCACTATGAGCCTGCACCACCTACCTCACCAATACCCACCTCTCCTGTTTCTACTTCACCTTCTGCACTTTCCACCTCTTCCACTCCTCTTCCTACCTTAGCCCTTGTCATAGTTCCTCAGCCTATCCCCTCTTGCATTTTCCACCCATCTCTTAAGCCATCTCTCCAATTTCTCAGCTTTTCCCTCTTCCTAACAAAAAGGGGGAAGAAGGAATCTATTTAGTTTAGTTCTTATTTTACTGTGTTTTTATGCTTTTATGTTGTTTTTATGTAATCTGAACTTTGATGTTTTAACATTATCAATCAAGATTTTTTTTTTTACCTTACTTTGATCTATCGTGAGTCTTTGTTGTTTCTTTGATTTGATTTACTTCATTATCTGTTGATATTTGATTAACTCTTCACATATGTTTTGTCATCATCAAAAAGGGAGAGAATGTTAGATTTAAGGTTTTGATGACAACAAATTAAGGAATGTGTTTTAGTAAGTTGATCGACCACCTGATCAATCAAGAGGTTATCTATCACTTGATAGATAATATTCCTAGGCAAACAAGTAACTTAGCAGAAATATTAATCGATAACTTGATAGATAATGTGTTGATCGATCAATTGACCAATCATTGTTAACACAGTTGTGTATAGAAGCCTGTAGAAAATTATTGATCAATTGATCAATAATCTAATGATCGAATAACTATCAGATATTGGGACATAAGTCTGGTAAGTGCTTACCGATCACATGATCGATAAATAAGTCATTGATGAGAAGACAAATAAATGGTAAAGCTCTCTACTCACTTTGTATTTTGTCTAATCACCATTTATCAATCACATTATCGATTAAAGGTTTTTTGATAACTTGTTCTGTCATTGCTTCATAACTTACCTGTTTATCGTTTTGCTCAAGTATACTGACAAAGCTTTTTATCGATCACTTGATTGATCAGTAGTTTATCGATCATCATTATCTTGCTGTATTACTATGTTAAGTTATTCTTTTCGATCACTTGATCGATAATCTAATTATTGATAAGATGATCGATCACCCATATATCTGAATGTTTTGTTTTCACATAATGTGATCGATCAAACTTTTCCCTGGCATTTCGGAACTAAGTCGTTTATCGATCACTTACTCTATCAAACGTTAATCGATCACTTAATCGATCATCATTGTTTTTGTGCCCTTTTGAAAAACTCTTTGATAAAATCTCTTTTATCGATCAAGTCTTCTATCATTCATTTATCGATAAAGTACTCGATTATTGTTCCTTGAAAATCTATTTCTATCTCACTTTGCTTTATCGATAGCTTGATCGATCAAGCAGTTTTTTATCACTTGATCGATCATTGACTCTTTCTAGTTAAACATCAACAAGTTACCGTGATTCTCAAAATATGTTGATCATTTCCCTTCAAACTTTTCTCAGCCTTCTTGTTTATCTTAATTCTCTATTTTAAGGGATTCAAAATCAAAAGTGACATTGAGCCTTTGTTTTTGCATGTTTTTCTAAAGTCACTATTTTCATTTATCGATTACTTGATCAATAAATGAACTTGCCTGTTTCAAATTCTTTTTATTTGACTAATCGATAATTTGATCAATCAATTAGTCATCAATCATTACTTTGATCAAGGATGTCCAATTCTTGTTCAATACATTTAACAACTGATTGATTCCACTTTTAAACTATAAATGTTCATGTTTTATCATTTGATCAATTATGCTCTTGAGCTTTACTCTACAATAAAAACTTATTAGATTGAAGTATTATTACAGATTACGAAGAAAAACTCAACAGTTATCCAACGATTGTTTAGTAGCCTATAACCTACCATGTTAGAAGCATTAATAGCAAAAATCGTTGCAACTGGGAAAACACGCGACCGAACCATCAACAGCTAGAAGCTCTTCCATCTAATAGTTATTAAACCTCTGTAACTATAAAAGGCGTGAAGAAGCATTGAATGCAAGAATTGAATATGCGAGGTACCTTCTGCTAATAATTTACTGTTGCATTCAATACTCTGTTCTTGCTTATACTGAGCTTTAGTGTTTCTCATTTATTTACTCTGTGAGAGAGCTATATCTATCATCCTCAATTACTTTCTGAGTGAAACTCAAGAGTGTTGACTCTTGAGTAGGATTGTAATCTTATTGGTAGTAAAGGTGTCACATTTGGTATTATGATAATTAGGAATAAGAAATATTCCTAAATATTTAAAGGCCAAAAAGGATAAGGAGAGATAGAAGATTTATAGTGGAAAATAATTATTATAATTTTCCAAGTCAATTATAAAAAGTTTGACTAATTAAGAAAAATTGGTCAAGAATAATTATGAAAAATATTTCCAAGCCTCATAAAATTAAGGGAAAATAAGAAAAATGTTCCTTGAGAATTATATGGGATTATGAAATTAGTTTTATGACCAAATTGCCCTTAGAGAAATTACAAAGGAATTTAACAGCGATTTAAGCTAGTTTAATGTCTTTTATTTGGAAAATTCCAAATAAATATTTTTAAGGAGAATAAAATCCCAAGAAAATTTTCTATGATATCCCAAGGAATTATAAGAGATTATGAAATTAAAAGAAGACCCTCAAGTATCCAAGATTTTTCCCAATTTCTTTTAAAAAAGGAAAAATCACTAAAGAGAAGGAAAATAGTTTTCCTTTTTATTTAATTATTGGAAATTAAATTTGAGACAAAGAGGGTAATTTGGGAAGATAAAAATGAGGAGAATAATTTATGGATCTGACAGAAAATAATTACAAAAGCCAGAGCACCGTAATTATAGAAAAGAAGTTAAACTCGTAGTAAAACTGCACTGATAAAGTGTTAATAAGAGTCTTACACTTTGCTTGGCCCATAAGTTTCCACTTGTCAAGCCTTCAATGGATGGTAATTAAAGCTTTCCAAGTGTCAAGCTACCAATGGAGAGGATCTTGACTTTGGAATTTAATTACATTATGATTTATGTTAATTAAGAGAGAGGATTAAGACTGAGTAAGCTTTTAACACATGGCATAGCATTAATGTTGGTTGGTCAGATATTTTCTGTGTCTTAATTGAGCTTTTCCTCCCCCATAATCTGACTTAACTTCGGCCTAGAGGGAAAAGAGAGAGAGCAAGAGTGATTTTGTGAAGAGATCAAGCAAAAGCAAGCATATTTGATCTTCCAACTAGGATCCAAGCTTGGTAAGTTGTTCTAAGATGTTCCTTGCTTTGTTTTATTGATTTGTATGGTTGCAAAAATCACTTCTTGTCCCTTCTTGTTGCTGGACGAAATGGGTATAGTTTAGGGAATGAGGTTTTGTTGTTAAACATAGTTAGGATACTATGAATCAAGGTGGTTTCAAGTGGTTTAGTGTTGTTTTGAAAAGTTTTTCATGGTTGAACTTCAAGAGGTATGGTTCAGCCAAGACCAAAACTAAACCCTAGGATTTGTTTTTAAAATTTTTAAGGCTTCCATTGTGTTCAAAATGAAAAATGGTGTAAGGTAAATCTAGAGAACAAGTGTTGGAAGCCATAGAATCAAAGTTGCAATTTTTGGACTTTTAACCCAAATGGTTCGGTCAAGCTGAAACTGAAAGAAGGAAATTTATTTTGTTAAATCCAAGTAGATATTTAGAATCTATATGAAAAATCATGTAGGAATGAGTCAAGAGGGAATTTTTAGGGTTCATGGAAACCAACTCTAAAAATTCAAGAACAAAGATGGAATCTTTAAAGGGTTTAGGAGTTACTTGAGTTATGTTATTGTAACATCTAAACTTTTAGGCCTAGAAGTACTAGAAATAGCCTGAATTGGATAGGCTACCAGACCCCTTTTGAGCAGAAGTCCCAAAGATGAGAAAGGAAGGCAAAGCAGTTTCAGGGACTAAACTGCAAAGTAAAAGTTTTAAGGGGCTAAAATGTAATCAAAGTTAGAGGCTCCAGTAAAGTCTCAAAGGCCCAGAGAGAGAAAAGATGCTAGTTACAGGCCAAGGGTTAAGCTAAAAACCTCAAAGAGAGGATTGTATGAAGTTAAGTCCAAGCAGGGACTAAAGCGTAAATTCCGAAAGTTATGACTAGCAGGGGTAAAAATGGAAGAGTATACAAAGAATTCCAAGAAAATCCTAGAAAATGGGAAATAATATTCTAAGGCTATTCTGTGAAGAGAAAAGATGAAAATACCCCTGAGGCAGCTTCAATGAAATTTATGAGGTTATTACCAGTAAAAAATATACCATTTGAGGTAATTATTTAAAATAGCAAGAGATCTCAAAAATGTATACAAAAATGAAATTAAATGGTTGAAAAGTTATACTAATTTGTAAAATTAGTCCCGCAACCAAAAGGCCAGTGGAGTGGCTTTAATAAATTAAAGAGTCGGCTTTGCCGATAAATGGGCATTTTGGTAAATGAATTTTTATGCAAGGTTTAAAGGAAATATTATGGCCTAAGAAAATTCATAGATATTTTCTAGAATTAAAGGGAATTTATAGAGTAGACAGAAGAATTTTCTGAGCTCCGGAAGGCAATAAAGAAAGCCGAAGAAACGTGGGCCAAGTAAATTCGAAGGAATTAAGTTTAATCCAATGACTAGGATCTAATCTCCCATCTCCTCCACCACTTTCATGACACTTGGCATCTTCTAGAAGTATGAGGTAAGGATGATGCAAGAAGATGATGCAATGATGATGTAAAAGTCAACTTGAAGTTTCAAGATTGCCCTTACCCTTTCTATTAGCCACCAAGGGTATTTTGATCCATTCAAGCCAAATTTTTGGCTATAAATAGGCACTCCTCCCCTTCATATTTCGGCCAAGCAAGGATCTATAGGGGAAACTCTGCCGCTCTTGCATCTAGAGAGAGAAAGAGCTATTTCTAGTGAGAGAAAGTCCACCTAAGTTCAAGCTTCAAGATCGAGGAATGTTGTGGCTGTAGCATCTGATTTGATGCCTATTTCGAATTAGTTACTGTGCGTATCTGATTCTGAAATTTTGTATGCTTAAATTACACTCTGTAAGCTTTAAATCCATGGGTAGAACACTTCATTTGGATATGTGTACGATTTATGGTGATTTTTCAAAGTTAGGGTTTGAAATCTGGAAACAATGTTGAACCTTTGAAAGAATGTCGAGTTCTGTACAATTTCGGTACTGTTCATAATAGAATTGGTTTCTGAAACTATTTTGCATGTAAATTTAACTTAAGGAGCTTTCAGTGAGACTTGGAACCACTGAATTTGGAGTTTTCTAGAATTAATTATGAATTTTCAAAGTTGAGCAAAAATTCTAGAATTTCTGCGTGAATAGTACCCACGAAGCATAATTTCCAGATTTGATCTTCTTGAATCTAAGGCCATCTAAAGTGGTCCTAATTGATAAGAAATGGATCTTAAGGATGAGAAATGATGAGATTTATGTTAGAGAAGCTAGAAAGAAAACCCTAAAAGCAAGAGAAAGGATTGAGGTTCAAGAGAGCTAGTCTTGAACTTTATGTAATTTAGTGGTCCTAATGGATTGTATGATCATTATGGTTATGTTTAGGACCTTTGGAACATCCAAGAGGATATTTGGTGATGTTGACCGAATGCCCACATGGTTGGAAAGTCAAGGGAGTCAAAGGAAAAGTAAGAGAAAGCTTGAGGTGCAAGGTAGTGAACTTACTTATTGTCATTGCTTGATGTTGTATGCTTGTGTGTTGCCGTGTATATGTTATTGAATATTACTGTGACATGTTTTAGCTGCTGTAATTGCTATTCATGATGAGTAGATTATGTCTCCATGGCCATGCATCAAGAAGTTAGCTTTGAGCATGCTAATATGTCACTAATTAACAAGAAAATAAACAAGTTACGTGTAGTACATTAGCATCCATCTAGCATGATTAATATGGTATTGTTTGTAATATCCTATTATTTAAAAAAATAAATAAATAAAATATATATATATATATAAGTCAACTTTCCACCGAATTCGGTGGAAAGTTGATAGTGGAGGTAGAAATTTGGAGGGGGTTGCGGTAGAATTCAACCCCCTCAATAAATGTTTAGGGGTGTTAAATACCCCCCCAAACTCATTTCTGGCGTCAGACGTAAGGAGGAAAGAGAGATAGAGTGGGTGAGGAACGAGAGAAAGAGAGATAGAGTGGGAGGAGCAGACCGGTAGAGGAGGAAATAAGTTTTGAAGATATTTTAGGTACATAAAATTATTTCTTTTTATCAAACTTTCTTTATGAATATTTCCTGTATATTTTGAGCTTCCCATTTACATTATTACTGTAGTGATTAGAGAAAATTTTGAGACTTATATGTGATATAAGTATTGAGTTTTGACAAAAGATTACTATAGAAATTTAGAAGTGAATGAGTTGTTAATTTTAATCGGTTAGATTTGTCCATTTGTTGGTTTTTAGTATTTAAATTAGTTTTTCTAGTTGAAAAAATCTGTTATATATGATTTATATTATATTTTTACTGATTAAATTCAAGTTAAGTAATTTATTTGGGTTGTTTGGCATATTATTAAGATTTTAATCAGTTTAGTTTATTTATTGGGGGACTGGGGTTTTAAAATAATTATTGTAGCTAAAAAGTTTATTATTTACGGATATATATTTATGGTAGTTATACCATTAAAGTTTTGATTAGATTATTTATTTATAAATATTTGAAGTATTATTGAATTTTTGATAGTTTGATTTTTGAGGTTTAAACTTAAAATGAGATTTTTAGAATTTAGAACATAATAATTTTATATTTAGAAATTGTGGAAAATCCTTTTTTTTAAGGTAAATAATTTGGAGGTGGTAAATAAATAATTTGGGTTGTTAGAAATTTTAAGTTGTTTCTAAAATACTTAATAATTTCTGGGTTATGAGTTGCGGGAATTTAGAATAAAAATTTAATTAAATTAGAAATTTAACTAATATAAAGAAGTGTAATTAATTAATTAGTTTATATTAATATGTGGTTATATTAATTGTGTAGATTAATTATTGGTTGAGTAAAGGATTGACCTTGTGGTAATCCTTAGTATTGCTTTGGCGAGAGGTAACCACTTTCCACTTGTTATATGTGCTAATATGTTGTTTGTGAGTATTTTCCTATTTTTGAATAATATTTGTTATTTGGAATTTGAATAGATATATTATATCTTTTGGGCTATGAAAATTGTCTTGTGGATTTTTTGGAATTATGATTGAGAAGTTTGGAAAAGATATATGATTTATATCTTATGGATTATACTGGGAAAAGATTGAGACATTTTTGTTATATTGTGAATGGTTGGTTGTTATTTGGATTTTGGATTGAGCACTATCCTACCACGTGGTAAGGCTGCCATTGGTGCATATTAGTTGGCTTCTTCCTTCGTCCCTAGAGTAAGGGATAGACTTTTGTGGCTTTTTATTCGTCCCCCAAAGTGTGAGATAGGCCTATAGGTCAGTTTGATCCCCTATAGTGAGTGATAGACTTATGTGGCTTGTGTGTTAGCCCCCGTAATGAGGGTTTAGATGATTGAGATTATTTGAATATACATATTTGTATTTTCATTGATATATATATTGAGATTTAATAATTATCCCACTTGACACCTCACGAGCACATGTTAGTATGTATGATGAGTTGGAAAGTTGGTTACTGAGGCATTTGTCTCAACCCACGGTTTTTACTATCTTCAGGTGATAGTTCAGGTGGTGGCCTATCAGGAAAGACTCCGGAGGCATAGTGTGCTGTTGTAGCTTGTATAGCCTCCTTGCTTTTGTTTTATGTGTTGACTTGTTATATATTGCCACATAGGGCCCATATACTCTAATGTTGTAAACTAATACTTTTAATTACTACTATCTGATATGGGGATCGTTGAAAGGCTAGAGATATTTAAGACTTTGCGTATTACACTCATTTGATAGTGTTGACTTTTGACTAATGGGCTCTATGACTTATATTAAAATGTTTTATCAGTTCGTGTGTTTGAAAGTGTAAGTTTGGTTTGGGCTAATGGTTGAATGATATTTCTAGACTTTGAAAGTCCAAGGCCCAAGTGAACGATTAATGTGACTCGTAATATAAGTTTATTTCTTTTAAATATGATAGCGAATTTTAAAATTTTAAAGTTTCTTCTTTTCTATCATGGTTAATCGTTCGAATAAATTGAAAATTTTGATCTAAATGGGTTTTAAAAGAACGGTTGTCACATTGTTTGCTACTGAGATTCTCCCGAATCTCACCCCTCCCTAATCAAGCATTTAGGTCAATCATCAATGGGCAGTAATGGCATGAGAAGCAAGGAGAAGAAAGTGGAGAATTATTGATGTCAATGAATGATATTATTATTCATTGTGTAATTCTCCTACAATTTAATTTATGTTATGGATGCCTATGATGCCATGTATTTAATTATAATGCTTATGGCATGAATGAAAGTGTATGAGCATGAATGGGAAAGAGAAAGCCCATGTTATGTATGTGAACGAAATAAAAAGAATTAAAGTAAAGAAATGTTAAGGGATAAAACGTATGTCCTAGAGCAGTGAATTTGTAGCTCTAGTTTGACCTACCAAACGAAGGAGTCAAGTCACGAGATTTGGCAAACTCATAATACACATCCCAAGCTTTAAAATGAGAGGTAGATCACCTCAATTGGATGTGTACACAAGGAGATACGAATTTTCAAAGTTGAGGCACAGAATCTGGAAGGTCCAGATTTTATGAAATAAACAGTAACATTTATTAATTAAACTGTATGAATTGGGTAAGGATAAGTCCAATTGGATATTTTTCCCTTAAAGAGCATCAAAATAGCTTTTCGTAGAATTTTAGATCACCCCAATACGATTTGTATGGAATTAATTATGAATTTTTGAAGTTGAACCTGTAATCTGAAAATTTAATAGTGAATAGTAACCCAAGTAGTTATGTTAAAATTTTAAATCCGCGGGCTTGTGCCATGATCTACTTGAATCGTAACGCTTACGAATGCGTGCTCTGAGGGGTTAAAGGTAGGACATTTTAGTTATTGATTCTTATGTGGAATGGTTGATGATTCTTGCTGCCTTTTTTTTGGATTGCCATGTTAGGGTTTGGCATTTGTGGAAGCAAGAAAGAAGAACAAGAAAATCAAAGAGCATTGGATTAAGGTAGTAAGATTTAATTGACCTTAATGTTGAGTGTTGCATTGATTGCTATTTAATTTCATGTGCTATTATGTGGTTGAACTAAATGATGATGATGATGATGATTGTGTAGCTATACTCCTTGCTTTATGTACCTTAGCTATTGCATGTTAGAGTGCTACATGTATGAGGTAAAGTAGTTCCCTATTAATAGCAAAAGGTTGGAATGCTTGTAATTGATGAATGTTAATGTTTTGGTTGATTGATCTTGCTATTGGTATTTCTTAAAATCTCATCCCCCAAATATAATCTAACATTTTAGGGCCTAAAACTCCCAAGAGCAAGCTGCAGATTGGAGCCTAAATTATGGTGTCACATCATAAAAATTCGTGGACATTTGGTTATATATAAGTATCTATGGTTGGTGTTGTAATCCCTAAGCAGGACGTCAGTTTAGAGCCACATTTTATTAAGTTATTGAATGAATCTCTGCACGAAATTTAGTATGCTTAGAGTTGACGTCGTGAGCTTCAAATTGATAGGTAGCACGTTAAAAATGGCCAATTGCATGATTTTTAATGATTTTTCAAAGTTAAGATTCAATATCTGGAAAAAGGATCTTTGTCAAATGGATAGAGGTGACTTTCACAAAAACCTGGCACTCTTTCAAATGGAATTGGTTTATAAGATTATTTTTTCTTGAAAGAGAATTAAAAGATCTTTTTATAGAATTTTAAATCACTCTATTTTGATTTTTCTAGATTATGTTATGAATTTTTGAAGTTGGGCCAGAAAACTGGATTCTTACCCGATGAACAGTAAAAAATCTGAAAATCAACATTTTTCATGGATTTTTGAGCCCAAGACCATCCAATGTGGTCTAAAATGGTTTTAATTAAATTCTAAGTGGATCTGGTAGTAAGTTGTGATAAAAGGAGAGTGATTAAGCGAATCAATTGCTATACTGCGGCACCAAGAGCCGATTAATCTTGGAACTTAGTGAAATACTCAGAGGTGTTCTGAGGACTGGACGTAGGTCAAGTGGTTGAGACCAAACCAGTATAAATTTTGTGTTTACTCTCTATGGTGAAATCACTCTAACTCACACCCTCTATTTCTGTTTAGCTTATTGTTTTAATAAGCAAGATTTTTATAACTCACCCAATTCACCCCCCTCTTGGGTGAGACTGCCACTAACACAGCTTTGGGAAAAAGAAAAATTGAAAAACTGAAGAAGAGAGGTAAGCCCAACATGTCCTACTCACACTTACTGGATTAGTCATTATGGGTCACTCTCTCTTTTTTCTTTCACAATAAGTACTCGTTGTAACCACATGGCCAAGAGCGTCAACTGTTTAGGTGTTCGTACTAGAAATCTCTTTCGTAAGATCAGCACAAAACTACCTTATTTGTGTAGCTTGTTCTTATAGTTCTTTGTTAAATCTTTTTATGCCTCAAATATCCTAGATTTACTTATATACACTTTCTTACAGCTTATCTAATCCCTCGAGTCAATAAAAAATTCAGATTTCCTTCCTTGTATGCATAGTTTCCACACTTATGAAACTAACAAAATCATAAAGAACATGTCTCAGACACCAACATAGTTGTGTATATTTCAAGAAATCTTCTTTTTACCCATATATCATTTCAGTATACACCAGCCGCTTTGTTAGAATTATGGTTTTGATGATAACAAATTAAGGAATCTGTGTTGATCGATCACCTGATCGATCAAGGGATTATCGATAACTTGATAGATAATATTTCTGTACAAACAAGTAAGCAGAAACATTGATCGAGAACTTGATAGGTAATGTGTTGATCGATCAATTGATCGATCATTGTTAACTCAGTTATATATAAAAGTCTGCAGAAAATTATCGATCAATTGATCGATAATCAAATGATCAAATAACTGTCAAATAATGGGACACACATCTAGTAAGCATTTATCAATCACATGATCAATAAATAGATCATCGATGAGGAGACAGATAAATGGTAAAGTACTATACTCACTTTGTATTTTGTCTTAATCACTATTTATCGATCAGTGATGTTTCGATAACGTGATCGAACATTGCTTTATAACCCACTCAATATACAGGTTGTTATCCTTGTGGCTTATCGATCACTTGATCGATTAGTGAATTATTGATCAAATGATCGATCATCGATATCTTGTCTTTAAATTATGGTTTTTCGATCACCTGATTGATAATCTAATTATCGATAATATGATCGATCACCCGTTTACGTGTATGCTCTGTTTTTCACATAACGTGATCGATAAATCAGTTCCTTGTCTTTACAGGACTAAGTCTCTTCTATTTTATTAATCACTTGATCAATCATTTCTTAATCGATAATTTATTCGATAATTTATATAGTCTGTGTTTTCACTGAATATACTTTTCTTTATCGTTTATCGATAAGTTTATCCATCATCTAGTTATCGATAAAGTGTTCGATCATTATTCCTTGAAAATCTATTTCCATATCACTCTGTTTATCAGTAGCCTAATCGATCAATAAGTGTTTGATCACTTGTTCGATCATGGACTGATTTTAGTAAAACTTTAATCAGTTGATTCTCAAAATATGTTGTCTATTTCATTCAAGCTTTTCTCAACCTTCATGTTTGTTTTAATTCTCTATTTAAAAAATTTCAGAATCAAAAGAGACCTTGAGCTTTCTTTTCTCTGCATACCTTTATGAAGTCACCGTTTCCTTTTATCGATCACTTGATCGATAAATTAATGATCCATCACTTGATCGATAAACATAGTTACCTGTGTCAAAAGTTCTCACTCTGAATAATCGATAACTTAATCGATCTACCAGTCATCGATCATTATTGCGACCAAGGATGTCCAGTTATTGTTCAAAACATTTAGCAACTGATTGATTCTACTTTTAAACTATGAATATTCATCTTATCATTTATTCTGTCTAATCTAAGTCTTACTCTACAAAGAGAAACTTATTGAATTAAAGTACTATTATAGATTACGAAGAAGAACTCAACGACTCTCCAACGGTTGCTTAGTAGCCTGTAACCTACCATGTCAGAAGCATTAATGGCGAGAACTGTTGTAACTAGGAAAACACGCAACCGAACTCTCAACAGTTAGAAGCTCTTCCATCTAATGGTTATTAAACTACCTCAACTATAAAAGGCGTAAAGAAGCATTAAATGAACAGATTGAATACGCGAGCTACTTATTTACTGTTACATTCAATACTCTAATCTAGCATATACTGAGCTTCAGTGTTTCTCATTTAATTACTCTGTGAGAGAGTCTGTATCTATCATCGTAAATCACGTTCTGTGTGAACCTCAAGAGTGTGGACTCTTGAGAGGGATTGTAACCTTACGAGTAGTAAGGGGGAGTGATTGAGCGAACAATTGTTGTACTGCGGCACCAAGAGCCCGATTAATCTTGGAACATAGTGGAATACTCAGAGGTGTTTTGAGGACTGGACGTAGGTCAAGTGGTTGAGACCGAACCAGTACAAATTATGTGTCCTCTTTCTTCGGTGAAATCTCTCTAACTCACACTCTCTATTTATGTTAGCTTATTGTTTTAAATTCGCAAGATTTTTATAACTCACCAATTCACCCTCTTTTGGGTGAGACTGCCACTAATACACTTTACCAACATAATACCTTAGATCGCATATATCATGATCATGGGTTGTGTTGTTTAAGTAGCAGACATTGAAATATATTTCCATGATAATGTCAAAGTCAAAAAACATTAATGGAAGTATTATACCTTCTAGGGACTCACACAACAATGATGTAAGGATCTTATCATTTGCTTCCCATTTGCGGATTTATTAAGCATATATGGTGTGAATCGCATGCTATGGTGTTACTCTTATGTCATAAGAGCATATGTCGATTTGGAATTTATTATTAGTACTGTATAGACTTAAGTTTAGATACTTATAGTGTCCAAACCTAAATTCTTCATTCCATTCATCACATATGACGTCAGTTTGTGAAGAATTTAATCTCCCTTCTCCTCCACCAAATTGTTGATACCTAGCATCTTCTAGAAGAATAATGTAAGGATGATGCAAGAAGGTGATGCAATGATGATGTAAAAGTCCACTTAAACTTCTAAGTTTGTCCTTACTCTTTCTATTAGCTACCAAGGGCATTTTGGTCCATTCAAGCCAAATTTTTGGCTATGAGCATGCTAATATGTCACTAATTAACAAGAGAATAAACAAGTTGCGTGTTGTGTATTAGCATCCATCTAGCATGATTAATGTGATAATATTTGCTACTGAGATTCTCTTAAATCTCCCCCTCCCTAACCAACCATTTACGTCAATCATCGATGGATAATAATGGCATGAGAAGCAAGGAAAAGAAAGTGGTGAATTATTGATATTAATGAATGAGAGGTTAATATTCAATGTACAATTCTCCTATTTGGTAAATTATGCTTATGGATGTCAATGATGCCATGTAATTAATTATAATGTTTATGGCATGAATGAAAATATATGAGAATAAATGGATAAGAGTAAACCCAAGTTATGCATGCTAAAGAAATAAAAAGAATTAAAGTAAAGAGTGGTTAAGGGATAAAACGTAGGTTCTAGAGTAGTTAGTTTCGAGTTAAGCCATGAAATTTGCTAGGCTTATAGTACACATCCCAAGATTTAAAATGAGAGCTATAGATCACCTCAATTGGATGTGTATACAAGGAGATATAAATTTTCAAATTTGAGGCACAAAATCTAAAAGTTCCAAATTTTACCAAATAGATGGTAATCTTTGTTGATTGAACAGTATGAATTGGCAAGGATAAGTCGAATTGGATATTTTTTTCTTAAAAAGCATTAAAATAGCTTTCTATAGAATTTTGGAATACCTCCATATGATTTTTCTAGAATTAGTTATAATTTTTCAAAGTTGGACCTATAATCTGAAAATGTGCAGTGAATAGTAATTCTACGTAAATCAGTGTCTAATTACATTTTTATGAGCTTAAGGCCATCCAAAATGGTCTAAGATAGTTCTAAATAGACTCTAAGGTATTATATAAGTAAGGTGTGATATTTTTGGTATTAGAGCATAGGTTCTAGCATAGGAAAAAGGAACTATCTATAAGGATTTAGAAAAAGCCCAGTTCAGGTCGTACCTAGTAATGGAATACTGGCTATGGTCTAACTAAGGTTATGTATTGGAGGTGAATAATCTAGGAAAAATAAGTATTGAGTATCACTAAAGAGGTGATATTTGAATTCTCAGTTAGAAAAATACAAATAAATGATGATAAGAAATCATATAGTAAGGAAGGTAGCCACTGTGTGAGGATAAAGAGACTTCCCCTCTAGAGAAAGAAAGGATAATGAATTATAAGTTAGATAAAGGTATGAGCCTGAACCCTAGCAAAAAAGGATCAAGTGGCAACTTAAGTTAGATACATTTAGTGTAGCCTTGATATGGTGTTAAGGCAGCACGATCAAAGTAGCTAGCTTTGATTCTTAAATGGATATAAAAAGCTTAGAAGAGCTAAAGATAGCTTTCCACTGCTAGTGATCCCTAAGGATAGGGAAAACTAAAAGTGCTAATAGCCTAGAGATGTGAGCTAGACTCTTCCTCAATTGGCTAAAAGGATGTAGAGGACTTAGTTAGGGATCACAGTAAGGCTAGGACATGGAAGTCCTTCAAGCAGCAAGCAATGCTACAATGAATAAAACTAGATAAGACTAGTAGAGGTTAAGAGAAAGTATGTTTCATCATGATCAACCAAGGGAATTGATGGTGATGAACAAATACAGAAGTGATTACCAGAGGAAGTGGTGACTTTCATTACAACGAACAAGGATTCTGGTCGTGACGAATAGAGATAGTGACTCTCAAATATCAAGGTGGTATCTCGGTAAGACCCAATGGACTATGACTCTTAGAAGTCGCTGAGAGTAAGACTAGTAAAGATCAGAAAGAGAGAGCTAGCCACTATTTAAGAGCTATCAAATTCCCTCTCAAGATGAAGAGAATGATAAGGAGTTGAATAAGATAGTTAAGGATGAAGTCTGTATACCACTAAGAGGGTGTAGTGGCCACCTAAATTGGACAAACTCTTACAGCCTCGTTATGATTAGGGCACCATGATAGAGTAGCTATCTCGAGTCCCTGAATAGATAAAGAGGGACTTAGAGATAGTAAACTTAAGATAGATAGCCCTAGTGGAATTCTTGGGGATCAAGAAGAAGAGAAAGAGACGAATAGCTGTGTAGGGAATTAGCTTAATGAGGTTGGCATGTTTTTGATAATGTTAAGAGATACTCAGTCACTTGGGGTTAGGTTGAGAGGCACCCTTCACAAGGGATATGGTCTTGGCTATGAGTCTTCCTAGAGAAATTGGGTGATTGGTCCTTCGAGTTAGAATTGACACTGCTCTAAATAGAGCAAGATACCCTGTCTGAGTAGGAAAGGGAAGCAGTCGAGGCAAGGCAAGTGAAGTTGACTTCACCCAATGGAAGCATGACTAGCCAAGAACAAAGCTAGGGCTAAATGTCCCTGAGCTTAACAAAGAAGGGTAAGCAGAAAGAAGAGAACCTCATAAGTTCTCTCCCTATAACTTCCAGAATCAGCTATGAATAGAAAGAAAAGCTCTCTTTTTACAAACAAGATGTTTGGATGGCACGTTACAGACATAGTAACCAGTAAGAGCTTGCACTCCTTGCATTGAAATGCTAGGCATTATGCATGTTAGACTATGCTCATACCGAAATGTGAAGTAGAGGAAAGAGAAGTTGCATAAATTCTCTCCCTGTACTATTCTAAAGTAGCTAAGAATGGTAAGAGTAGCTCGGGAGTAAGAGAACTCCTAAGGTAGATTGGCTTAGGCACCTAAGGATGCAAATAGGTGGCCTGGAGAATTGAATGAGGCCTAAGAGAATGATATTGGCTATTAGAACAGTCTTGGGGAATGATCAGTCAAGTTACCAACTGAGCAGAGGTGATTTATTTTATCACTCAACCATGTGGTCTAGAGTCTCCTAGAGATTTAATATAGCTCAAAGTGATGATAATATTCCAGGGTCATTGTGGATCCTGAAGAGGCTTACGGTAGAGCGTAGTTGCTCCTGAGGTCATAGGAGACTAAGCCTAAGGAAAAGTGGCTGAGTCATAAGAGTAAGAGTTTAGTACCTCTTTGGGAAGATGGAAACCAGGGATGAGTTTAAGATATAGAAACCTCCTTTAGTGGTAAACCAATACAGAGAGTACCCATAACTTCCTTCCACATAACTTTATCATTGATTAGGCTGAGCTCAATTTTCTTCTGATTAACAGAAGAAAGCCAAAGTTAGAGAAATAGAGCCATAAGTCTTCAACAAGAGGTACTCAGGCTAGCTCCAAATACAAGAAAAACCCCCTTATGATATAGTGACAAACTGAGTATTGATAAGCAGATCCCTAAGATGAGGCTAGAGTCAAGAATGTAAGTAGGAAAGACTCGACTAAAGATAGAACAAGAAGGATCTAAGATAGCAAAGTACCAGGGTTTAAGCCTATCAGCATCAATGTCTCAGATTCCTATCAGCACTGTTTAGTTAAGCGTGCTCAGGAAAGAGTAGCCTAAGGAAGGGTGACCTTGGAAAGTAATGTAAGAGTGTACGAAGGCTAGAAATGTCAACCATTTTTGGTAAGAATACACTAAGTTCAGTAAGATGGAGGCTAAAGTTAAGGCAAGCAAAAGATAGTCCAGAGTTGACAAATGAATTAAGTAAGGTCTATGAAGACAATACCAAAAGCATCTCACTGAATGACTCCTAATGAGATGGGAAGAGTTAAAGAAATAGATAGAGGAGCTATTAGAAAGGAGATTTGTTAAACCTAGTGTATCTCCCTACGGTACTTCAATACTTTTTATTAAGAAGAAGGATAGTAGTCTATGGTTGTACATAGACTACAGGGAGCTGAATAGGTAACAGTAAAGAATAAGTATCCCTATTGTGGATCGATGATCTGGTGAACCAGCTAGTTGGAGCTATGGTACTCTTCAAGATCGATTTACAATCAGGATACCACCAACTGAGGATAAGAACTGAGGACATTTCGAAGGTTGCTTTTAGGACATGTTATGGACACTATGAGTTCTTAATGATACTGTCGGTTTAACAAATGCCCTACTACTTTCATGGATTATATAAACTGGATTTTCATCTGTACTTGGATCAGTTTTTTGTATTCTTTATCGATAACATCCTTATATACTCCAAATCTCTAGAGGAACATGAGTAACATTTAAGGACTATCTTGAGTACATTAAAGGAGAAACAGCTCTATGCCAAGCTTAGTAAATGTGAGTTTTGGTTGCTTGAAGTTAGATTCCTAGGCCATGTAGTTAAGTAAGAAGGTGTGGCCATGGATCCCAATAAAGTTGAAACAGTACGTAACTAGGACCAACTCATGACGATAACAAAGATAAGAAGTTTCTTAGGACTGGCAGGTAACTATAGGTGATCTTAAGAGTCACAAGTACCTAAAGATAAAAAAAAAAATTGAACATGAGACAAGAAAGATGGATGGAATTACTTATGGACTATGATTACTAGATCAAGTACCATCCAGGAAAGGCCAATATAGTGGTTGATGCCTTGAGCAAGAAGGTAATGCAGGTGGCAATCCTGATGATTAAAGAGGGTGAATTGTTAAAAAGCCATTGAGGATTGGGGGCCCATCTATCAGATGCAGTTGACATCTAATGAAGTAAAAGAAGCAGGAACAGAGGTCTTGTTGACCAATTAGATTGAGGAAGCTTAAAGAAGAGATGAATTAACAATGACCCTTTAAGCTAAAATACTAAACAATGAGGCAAGAGATTTTGAAATCTTAATTGAGGGAATATTGAAATATAGAAAAGAACCTATGTCCCTCTAGTAAATGGTTTCAGGAAACAAATTCTACATGAGGCATATAAGACTAAGTACACGATTTATCCAGGAATGATGAAGATGTACCAAGACCTTAAGCAGAGGTTTTGATGTCCCGACATGAAACAAGATGTCACACAATATGTGACAAGATGCCTCACATGCCATATAGAGACTTAAGGTTTACATCTAGATTCTGGAAAAAGATGCAAGAACTGTAACCGGATTAGTAAACAAAGCGAAATATCCAAACCCTGGAAGACATGTTGGGGGCATAAGTTTTGGATTCAAAAAGAAACTGAAATGAGTACCTGCCACTGGTAGAGTTTGCTCACAATAGCAATTATCATTCCAATCTTCAAATAGTCCCGTTCGAAGCTCTGAAGGAGAGAAAATATAGATCCCCAATTTGCCAGAAGAAACTTACAGAAAGAGAAGTTTAAGGTCCAAATGTAATCAACCAAACATCTGAGCAAATACAGCTAGTTAAGTAGAAGTTGATTACGGCTCAGAGTAGACAAAAAGTTACACCGATAATAGGTGAAAACCCTTAAAGTAAAAAAGTCGATGCTGAAGTACATAGGATCGTTTGAGATTTTAGAGCTATAAGTCCTGATTAGGATATAATCAAGCATGCTAAATAGGAAAAAAGAAAGGGATATTCTTTTTGGGTAACCTCTAAGTGATGGTCAAACCAGAGGTTTAGCCCTGAAATTTCGAGGACAAAATTTTTTAAAGAGGGGGAGAATTATCACATCTCAATTTTTAGACCTACAAGCCCTGGACATCTTTATGGATGTCAATGATGCCATGTAATTAATTATAATATTTATGACATAAATGAAAATGTATGAAAATGAATGGGGAACAGTAAACACAAGTTATGTATGCTAAAGAAATAAAAAGAATTAAAGTAAAGAGTGGTCAAGGGATAAAACGCAAGTTTTGGAGTAGTTAGTTTCAAGCTCCAGTTTGACCTATCAATTGAATGAGTTAAGCCATGAACTTTGGTAGGCTTATAGTACACATCCTAAGCTCTAAAATGAGAGGTAGATTACCTCAATTGGATATGTACATAAGGAGATATGAATTTCCAAATTTGAGGCATAGAATCTGAAAGTTTCAGATTTTACTAAATAAATAGTAATTTTTATTGATTAAACTATACGAATTAGGCAAGGCTAAGTTGAATTAGATATTTTTCCTTAAAGAGCATTAGAAGAGCTTTTTGTAGAATTTTAGAACAACTCCATATGATTTTTTTAGAATTAGTTATGATTTTTTAAAGTTAGACCTGTAATCTGAAAATGTGCAGTGGATAGTAATTCTATGTAAATTAGCGTCCAGTTACGTTTTTATGAGATTAAGGCCATTCAAAGTGGGTTAAAATGATTCTAAATGGACTCTAAGGTATTATATAAGTAAGGTGTGACATTACTTGTTTTATATTGCTATGATTTGATTGAGCAAACTATGTGATTATGTGTGAATTTCTATGTATAATATGTCTTAACAATATGCAATGTGGAATAGCTTAATGTTTGGCAATGAAAATCATATGAAATGTTGCATGATAATTCTAGTTTAATGATAACGTGTCACATTTTGCATAGCATGATTAGCATAATAATTGTGATTCATCACTACTGAGATTTCCGATGAAATCTCATTCCTTTATGTTCACATATTCACCAACTAGGGGTTCGACCACGCAAGAAGAAAGGCAAGGAGATTGTCTTGGGAGAAAATTGACTTTTATGCCTTTTGAAAGAATATATTGTATTTATATGTGAATTATTTTGCATTATTATAATGATGACCCAAGATGTTATGTAGGTGAATATATGATTAAGGAATCATGTTGAAATATGTGATATGTATATGAAATAGTCCTATAGTGGTAAAAGAGAAGCAAAGCTAAGGAAACTTAAAAAAGGGATAAAATAACCCTAATAATGTCTCGTTTTACACCAATATGATTCTGGTCAAATGATTGAGGTTTTGGCTGAAATTTGGAAAACTTATATTTTTAGCTTTGAAACAAGTATTATTTCATCAAATTTGGAGTTTTGTATAAAAAGTTATGCTTATTCAAAGCTAGGCATAAATTCTCAAAAAAAATCAAAAATTTATCATATAAACAGCACCACTTTGCGTTAAGTTTGGGATTGATTGATAAGGACTACATACTAGTAAGCATTTTCCCTGACAATCATATTAAGATCTTTAAATAGAGTTTGGAATCACCTCATTTTAATTTTTCTAGAATTAGTCATATTTTTCAAAATTTGGCAATTAGTATTACATGAATAGTAACTGAATTTAATGAATTTTTTATTTTAAAATTTTCTAACCTAAGGCCATAAGAAATGGTTCTAAATGACTCTATTTGAGATATAATGTGGTCTAAAAGAAAGGTGTGATAATGTCTGTTTTTTCTTTTAGGGATTCCATTTTGTTGTAGAGAGTAGATACAAGATGTTTAGTAATGGATGCCATTTTGAGCTTGTTTTGCAAAGTAGTAAGTGTCATCATGGTAAAATTTAATAATAGACTTTTTATTATTATTTTTTAAAATAAAACCTGTATATAGCTTAGGGTAGGCTAACCTTAAGTGCCACAACATTATTTCATCAAGAGACATAGAGGTAAGGTAGAATGACAAATAGAATCTCTTAGAGAAGAGCCTCTATGTAACAAACATTGCCAGAAAAAAAGCTTTTAATAGAGGTTATTAATGGTTTTTCACGGTGGTTTTGGAGGTGAAGTGGATACAGTCGACGTTAAAAGGTAAACAAAACACGGCGGTTGAGAACCACCATGAAAAATTGATTTTCCACAATGATTATGTAAAAAACCACTGTGAAAAGTTTGCTTTCCACGGCAATTATTAATAAACCACTGTTAAAAGTTAAACTTTCCATGGTGGTTTTATTAATGAACACTGTTATAGTCTAGTTTTTCACGGTAGTTTTTTACATAACTGCTGTGGAAATGTTTTAACAGCAGTTATTTAAATAACTGCCGTCAAAAAGTTATTTTTTTTAATCATTCTGCATAATTTCTTTTTACCACCTTGCAGTTTACAGTTCCAAAAAGTCTAGGCAGTGCAGAATACGCAGAACAAGACCATATGAACAATTAATCAACTAGCTAGTTAATATATACAGCAAGCATTGAAATTTCTTTTAACATAGACACAAAGCAAAATAGAGAACTAAGAGAACCAAGGAACATGAATAGGAACTAAGACCAAAGTATAAGAACATGTATAGGGACCAAGAGAACCAAGACCAAAATAGAATCAACATCTTGAAAGAAAAGTAACAACTTCTGTCTATATAATAGAAATAAGGAACACGTATAAGAGGGAACCAAGAGAAAATATCTAACAATGAATTTTTTGAGGAATGACCTAACTATTTGAAAGTTCCAACATTCTGTAGCACTATTGTTGACAAAGTGTCTCTTATCAAGTTGATGTCATCCATGGGATATAGCGCAGCATTTTGAAATACTTATTAATAAAAAATAACACAGTGAACTTAATCAAAAATGTGAAATGAATTGAAGAATGTCATGTAATGTAACCTATCCTTGCCTCGTCTAATTTCTCAGTCACCCTGACTCAATAATGTCATTCATGTAGCGGATGAATAATATCCACATTCAATATGCCCTTGTTGACAACGGTACTACCAAAATGAAATATAAAATTGAATATTAGACATTGATTATAAACATTAACTTTAATTCATCTAAAAAGGTTTAAAAGTATATATTTTAGCTCAAAACAACATACTTTTGGGAGAATCCATATTGGTGGTTGTCTATTTTGTTTAATTGCCATAACATTGAAACTATAAAAAGCCCTATCAACAGTATAAAAGAAAATGATATTAGAGCATGTTTTTATAAACTTCACACATAATAAATATATAAACATATACTAACATGTCGATGACATCTCTGGTTTCTTTGGATAGACTTCCACAGAGGGAATCGAACCAGTAAGCTTTGTTATCAAAAGGGACACAAACAATTAGAGTCCAATGATAACTGCAAAATACAAACCTTGTTAATTATAATCCTATACATACAACTTGTGTATCTCAAATACAATAATATACTTACCCTTCCACATAAGGTGCAAAATATATTGGCTTTCTTGTCTGAGTCATTGTGGTCATCATATAGATCAACCTTGCTTCCACAGTATTAAGCACTTTCTGTACCCTTTGAGGACACATAAAACCATATGTTCCTTCAAGTCCTCCGTTCTGACAGCTTTGAGTAAGTGCCTGTTGTTCGAATAAGAAACATTAGGACATGGATAAAGTATAACATAAAATAAGAAAATGATATTATAACTTACAAAATAGTGAGCTGCATGAAGACTATATCTAGCTCCTCAAAGTTGAGGAACTGAACGAGATCCTTCTTGTCAATGGTGAAGTTGTATGTTATATCTGAACCCACAATCCCCAGCAGCATCTTGAAAGTAACGGGCTATCCATGTTTGGCACTATGAAATAAAGAACCTCCAAACTAGAATACATAAGCGCAATATCACCAGGAAAAGGCAAGAGTACAGGATCTGATGATGTGCTCTTTGTGGCCTTCTTTGCTGTCGCCTTCTGCACCACTGGCTTTGCAATAAGTCTTTTTGCCCACAAAATGAAATGTCCTTTATCTTGAGCCAATAGTCAAACCTCATCAGTAGGATTGGTCACTAGTGTACCACCTTGACCACAAAGAATCCTCTCCATTATCACCCTCGCTTGATCACTCAAAACTTTCTTGCCGTGAATTGTTATGCCCATGAATGCTCGACCATTAGCAACATGAACAGGTAAATTTTCATAATCTATATAGAGAGCACACGACATTCTATTGTCTTTGATAGGGTCAGGGCTAGGGTCAGGGTCAGAAACTGTCAGTTGATGCGTTTGATTATTATTGTCCTTCCCACTTTTCATCATAGGTGAACCCTGAAACATCATATGAAATTAGTTAAGACATATTAAATAGGTTTAAATGGATCAAATGAACCTTTAGAAGATTTAAAAAGATGTGTGATTATTACCTGGAAAGGTTCAGATACTCGGGGCATCTCAAATCTGCTCGTGCCCATCATCATCATAGCCTGTTGAAACTTGGCATCGAATTCCTCATGTATCTTTTGCATCTCTGCCATGTGTTGTTCACTGAGTTCAGCTTGAACTCTCTTTGTTTCTTCCTGTAATCGTTGGTCGAGCTCCTCTTTAGATACCATATTAGTAGAGAATGATCCAATGCTTCTTCGTGAAGTAAGTCAAAAAATTGTTTAACACCAATCCCTTTAGAGGTCCCTCTGACTCTGCCAGGATGGTCAACCTTTCCAATGGTAATGGCTAGATATCCATCCATCCTTGAGGGACATAATTCTTAAATATTACTTACAATCCTCTCAGTAACAGCAGCAGACTCTGAATTAATGTATTAACCCTTTTTAATCCTCGCCGCCTTCCATTTTCCTTGGCGAGAAGGACGCTCAATAGGTAGAATGTAGACAGTAGGATCTAAAGCAGCAGCTATCTGTGCATTCTTCATCTGCTTCTCCATCATACTTTTTTCCAACCCACCATACCCTGCACGAGACATAGTATGTAGGTACACATTCTGCTCAGATATTTGTTTGTTCTTCTGACTCAATGCCTATGACAATAAAACAAATTTGACAAAGTTTAGTTAAATAAAATATGACCTGATTAAAAACTAAGTTTGAAGAAACCAAACCTAAAATGCAGGATCTTCACGTTGCTTTAAAAAACTCTCCCATGCCTCGTCACTAATAAACGGGTATCATTCCTTAGGATGCTCACTCTTTCTTTTTCCACGAATATAATGTTTTGTAAGCGTGGCTTTAAAATCCCTCCACCATTCATCAAGTTGCTAAAATAGACAGTCTCTCATTTGCTCAGTAGCGGGAATATCAAATCTCAGCTGCAATACAATAAGATAGAGTTATAAAATAAGTAAGTAGTTATAATTGAAATAAATAGAGAAAACAATTCATAATGTATTGAAATATCCTCCCTAATGTTTTGCTTCAAATCTTTGTCCACCTTCTTCCAACTAGGAATGTCAATCCCAATCTTACTGGGTGCGACACAACCCACATAACTAGTAAATTGAGCCCCAGTCTTTCCTATAGGCTTCAAATCATCATCAAACTCCACTGTAATCCTCATAGGCTATATGGTCTCATCACTAAATCCAAATACCTCATACGAGTTGGCCCTCTACCCTTTCTCTGGCTAGTAAAAGACATGTCGTTGCCAGAACCCTGTTGATCGAATTTGTCTATTTCCTGTTCAAAGAACAACAAATTAATAAATGTAAGAATAAGAAATATCAAGTTAATATAAAACATTATTAAGTATATTTAACAAAAAAACATCAAATAATTCATTTAAACCTTACAACGATTATCCTCCTAAATTTCTTCACAATGATAATCTCTAACAGCATAGTCATCATCTACCAAATCTAATTCAATTGTTTTAGGTCGAGTAGCTGTGAAAGGCGGGGTTTTATCAAGATTATACTCTAGGTCACCATCATCTCCACCAACTCCTTACCTCTTACCTTGAAGCATGATAAACAATTTCTTTTTTGCTAGATCAGGAACGAAAAACACTTGTTTCGCTTGACTCACCAAAATAAATGGCTCATCTCCATATCCAAACCTCTCAAGATTGCCTAAAACAAATCTAAATTCTTCATCCACTTGCACAACTTTACTATTAACCCACTTACATTTGAAGACGGGAACTCTAAACTTGGTATAACCAACCTCCCATATCTCTTCTATTATTCCATAATAGGACATTGCCGCCAACGTTGGGTTTCTATATTTAGAACTAGCAAAATGCATAGCTTTCGCTACTACCATCACCCCACTGTTCTGCATGTTACTCTTATCATCTTGGGTTTTTGTGTAAAATGAATAACCATTTATGTCATATCCGTCCCAAGACAAAACCTCGAAACAAGGCCCTGTAGCTAGCCTCTGTATTGTCTCAAAAAGATTACCATCTTTTAACAGTTCTTGCTTGAACCGCTTTGCAAATGACTTATTATGTTCATTAGCTAGTTGCATATTGTTCTTTCTTGGATTCAAGTTCTTCAACATATTCTTATGAGCATTCAAGTAAGGCAAAACTTCATCCGTGTTGTTTAAAATGTATAGATATGCCTGCATTATAACTTCTCTTGACATAGACCTCACTATGACACCCCGTGTTCCCTTGCTTCTCCCTTGATCATGTCGAGATTAAGGAAGACCAACTACCTTTATCCTATCAAGATATGCGTTACAAAACTCTACTATCCTCCTCAACTACATATCTCTCAACAATTGATGCCTCAGGCTAATAAGGATTCTTAGAGTAGCCTTTTAGGATTTTCATGTATCTCTCAAAATGGTACATCCATCTTAAACACACAGGGCGACAAAGTCTTATCTCTCACACAAAATGACCTATCAAGTGGACCATAATGTCAAAAAATGATAGAGGAAAATGCATTTTCAATTGGGAGAGGATCACATAACCTTCATTTTCTAATTCATCTAACTCAGCAAGATCAATGACTTTCCTACAAATGGCACTAAAAAACATACAAAGCCTTATAATAGTACTTCTCACATCGGTTTTTATAATGCCTCAAATAGCAAGTAGAAGTAATTGTTGCATCAACACGTGACAACCATGAGACTTCATTTTCGTTATCTTGAAATCTTGTGTTGAAACAAGTTTGTCCAAGTTAGAAGAATAACCTTGTGGCAGCTTAATGCTATTGACAAAACCACAGAAACTTCTTTTATGTTCTTTTGATAATGTGTGCACAGCTAGATGTAAATAAGTCCTCTTACCATCTCTTTCTTGTGGGTAGAGGACTTTTCTTATTCCAATTTCGAATAAGTCTCGTCTTGCATTGATTCCATCCTTAGTCTTTCTACTTATATCTAAAAATATACCAACAAGGCTCTCACACACATTCTTCTCCACATATATTACATCTAGACTATGTCTCACATCAAGACTTTGCCAATATGGAAGATCAAAAAAGATAGATCTTTTTTTTTTTCATATATTCCCCTCACTGGGAGTCTTCTTCTTCTTTTTACCAAAGATCACATTAATTCCCTCTACTCGCTGATAAACTTTTTCTCCAGTTATTGGTCTTGGAGCCTTTTGATATTCTTGTGAGCCGTTAAATGCCTTTTTCAATCTACGGTAAGGGTGGTACCGACTAAGAAACCTTCTGTGACCAAGGTACACTATCTTCCTACCATGTTTAAGTTGCATATAGTGGGTGCCTTCTTCGCATATTAGACATGCTTTATGCCCCTTAACATTGTATCCTGACAAATTTCCATAAGCCGGAAAGTCATATATCTTGGTGAAGATCATGGCACGTAAATTGAAGGTCTCTTATTTATATGCATCAAACACATCAACACCTTCCTCCCATAATTTCTTCAGATCCTCAGTCAAAGGTGCTAAATACACATCGATATCATTTCTCGGTTGTTTTGGCCCCAAGATCATCAAAGATAGCATGATATACTTTCTTTTCATACATAACCAAGGAGGCAAGTTGTAAATTACGGGGAGCACTGGCCAAGCACTATGTGTGCTACTAAGATTACCATATGAGTTAATTCCATCGATACAAAGCCTGAGCTGAAGGTTTCTTAGCTTGTCACCGAATTGAGGAAATTTTTGATCTATTGTTTTCCATTGAGGAGAATCTGCTGGGTAACCGTCACATCCAGTAATATGACAATTATGAATAAGGATATTTCTAAATATTCAAGGGCCAAAAAGGATAATGAGAAATAGAAGATTTATGGTGAAAAATAATTATTATGATTTTCCAAGCCAATTATGAAAATTTGGTTAATTAAGGAAAATTGGTCATAAAATAATTATGGGAAAAATAGTTCTAAGTCTTGGAAAATTAAGAAAAATAAGGATAATATCTTTTGAGAATTATGTGGGATTATAAAATTGGTTTTATGACCACATTGCCCTAGGAGAAATTACAAAGGAATTTAAGGATAATTTAGCCCAATTTAAGGGCTTTTATTTGGAAAATTCCAAATAAATATTTTTAAGGAGAATAAAATTCTAAGAAAGTTCCTATGATATCCCAAGGAATTATAAGAGATTATAGAATTAAAAGAAGACCCTCAAGTATCCAAGATTTTTCCTAATTCCTTTGAAAAGTGGAAAAAATCAATAAAGAGAAGGAAATTAGTTTTCCTTTTTAGTTAATTATTGGGAAATTAATTTTGAGACAAAGAGGGCAATTTGGGAGGATAAAAATGAGTAGAATAAATTATGGATCTGACAAAAAATAATTACAAAGGCTAGAGTACTGTAATTATAAAAAAGAAATTAAACTCGGAGTAAAAGTGCACCAATAAAGTGATTACTAGAGTCTTGCACTTTACTTGGCCCACAAGTTATCACTTGTCAAGCCTCTATTAGAGAGTAATTAAAGTTTTCTAAGTGTCAAGCATTAAGCGGAGAGGATCTTGACTTTAGAATTTAATTACATTATAATTTACTTAATTAAGAGAGAAGTTTCAAGACTAGGTAGGAAGGTGACACTTGGCTTTTCATTTATGATGGTGGTTGGGATATTTTTGTGCATTAATTGAGCTCTTCCTCCCCCTAAATTAGATGTTACTTTTAGGTAAGAGCAAACCAAGAGGGAAAAGAGAGAGTTCAAGGAGAAACCAAGGAGAAAGGCATCAACTTTAAGCATATAAGTGAGATTCAAGGTTAGTTTTTGGTTCCAAATGGTTCCTTGTCTTCTTTTCTTGCTTTGTATGGTTGGAATATTTGATTTTTCCTTGTTGATGAAGCTGGCCAAAATGTATATATGTTAGGGGAAGAAGTTTTGTTGGTCTAACTTGTTAAAACACTTCAAAATATGATAGATCCTAGTGATTACAAGTGGTTGTAGGTTGTTTTTGAAGTGTTTTCTTTAATGTTTATGTTGAGGTTCATTTTGGCCAAAGCAAGAACTGGACCCTAGGATGATTTTTTCAATGTTTTTATGCTTTCATTGTGTTCAAAATGAAAAATGGTATAGGATAAACCTAAAGAACAATAGTTGGAAGCATTAAAGATAAAGTTGTAATATTTAGAAAATGAACTATAATGGTTCGGCCAAGCTGAAACTGAAAGAGGGAGTTTTATTTTCTTAAATCCAAGTAGATATTTGGAATCTACATGAAAAATCATGTAGGAATGAGCCAAGAAGGAATTTTTAGGATTAAGGGAATAAACTCTGAAAATTCTAAGAACAAATATGGAAGCTTTAAAGGGTTTAGGAGTTACTTGAATTATGTTGTTAATTTTATATGGAATGGTTGGTAACCTTACTACCCTTTTTGTGATATATCATGATTAGGGTTTGTTAATTATGGAGAAGAGGAAGAAGGTCAAAGAATCAAAGAGCATTAGAGTAAAGTAGTAAGATTTAATTAACCTTAAAGTTGAGTGTTGCTATTATGTGGTTGAGCTAAATGATGATGATGATGATGATTGTGTAGCTATACTCCTTGCTTTAAGTGCCTTGGCTATTGCATGTTAGAGTGCTACATGTATGAGGTAAAGTATTTCCCTATTAATAGCAAAAGGTTGGAATGCTTGTAATTGATACATGTTGATGTTTTGGTTTATTGATCTTGCTACTGGGATGTCATCGAAATCTCATCCCCCATATGTAACCTGTAACATCCTGAGTTTTATCGGGTTTTAATAGCCTCTTTTGGGTTGATTTTGAGGATAGATTAGTGATTTAATCTTGATCTTAGTGTTTGGGTTGGATTTGAGGTTTGTTGGAGGAACAGGTGAACGTACCCCTCTCAGGGTATGTTCGCCGCGGCGCACCGGGAGTTTCAGAGGGGAATGTCTTCTCGGGAAGGTTTGGCCGCGGCGAAGTCTAGGGGACGCCGCGGCGAAGTTGTTCGGGTGAGCGAGGCTTCCCTTTCGGGAAGGTTTCGCCGCGGCAAAGGCAGGGGCATGCCGCGGCGAAGTTTTTCTGGGCGAGCGAGAGTTTCCTCTCGGGAATCTTTCGCCGCGACGAAGATTGGAGTTCGCCGCGGTGAAGTCGGGTTTTCAGGCGAGTAATCCCTCTCGGGATTAGTTCGCCGCGGCGAAGATTGGGGTTGGCCGTGGGGAAAGGTCGCGATTCTATATAGTCGCGGGAGGGTTCAGCGTGCGAAAATAAGAAAATCTGAAGGAGGAGAGAGGAGCTCTGCTAGGGTTTCGAACTTTTGGCTTGGAGGGGACATTTCTAAGGATCCATTACCTCAAGTAAGTGATTTTAACCTCTAATCTATCTTCTTGATTGGAATTTATAAGGAATTATGGTGAAACCTTAGGATTTTCTAGGTTGTGATGGAACTGAGGTTTTTGACCGATTGTTTTGAGTTTAATTGATTGCATTGGGTTAGTTTAAGTATTTAATCGGTGTAGTTTCCTTGGATTTAAAGAATCTTGAATTTTTGGAGCTAGGATTTATGGAAATGGATGATTTGGGATTGAGGATGATAATGTAGAGATTGATTTTGAGTTTTGTGAATTGGGTTATGTTAAGGAGGGTTAAATTGGATGTTTAATCGGTTTAGAATTGTTGTTGGAACCTTAATTGCTCAAATGGGATGTTTGGGTGTAGAATTCCATAGTGGGTCCTCGAGGTTGTGAATATTAATTGATGTTTGGAAAGGAATTAAGGTGTTAATGGATTGGTATGACCTTGGAGTGTTGCCTTGATAGTTATACCCTTTGAGTTGGGTAGAGTTTTGATGGGAGATAGGAATTTTGTGTCCCCAAGTGTTGTTTTGCCCACATTATTAGTTTGAAAGCTAATATATGATGGTTGTGTGTTTGTGTGCTTGTGTAGACCGGTTGTAAGTCTTGGTGGTGCACGGGGCCACATCGTTGGTTTGTTATTCCTTGCTCAGGCGAGAGGTAACCACTTTCCAATCCTTAGTACTTGCTTCTGTGGTATTGTGAGTAGATTTGTGTTTTGTGCTCCAAGTAGTAATTGTGTTCAAACTATATTTGTATGTAAAAAGGGAAAACCGTTTTGTGGGGTTTTTAATTGATGATGAATGAAATCTTGAAATTGTGAAGGATATGCCACTGAATGAGGTTAATTGTGAAATGATTATTACTCTTTGATTATGATTTGAGCATGATGCATTAATTGAGAATTGGTGAGAGTTTTGTCTGTTACTACCACGTGGTAAGGCCTCCATTAATGCATGATGGTTGGCTTAGTACGTCTCCCATAGTGAGGGATAGGCCTTTTGGCTCCCTACGTCCCCCAGAGTGAGGGATAGGCCTTTTATGGCTCCTTACGTCCCCCATAGTGAGGGATAGGCCGGCTTCGGCTCCTGAAAATCCCCCAAAGTGAGGGATTTGGTTAATGGGAATTGCATCATTTCACTCGCATGATTTATTGTGGCTATCTTGTTATTATATTACTTGTGAACTGCCCCACTTGACACCTCACAAGCACCTATTTAGTAGTACCTAGTATTGGAGAGGTTGGTTACTGGGATTTTGTCTCACCCCATGGTCTATAATGTTTTCAGGTGAAGTTTCTAGGCATGCGCCTTCGGGAAGAGACACAGAGGCTTAAGCTTGGTTAGCTTTAGGCCTCTAGCCTTTGTTTATGTATGAATATGTTGTATATTGCCACAGTTAGGGGTCTTTTGTGATATTTTGATTGTTGATCTATTGTAAATTGGAGGATACGTTATCTCCTTGTTTTAGTTGGCCGGAGGCCTTTTCTATTGATGGTAGAACTTCGATTTATGTTGGAAATGATTTATATGGGCTGTTGTGGATGTGTCTTGTTACCCGGGCCGGAGGCTCGGAGGCCCAGTGGTTATGAATGGATTATTTTAGTTGCATGCAACGTCTATCGGGTTGACCCGAGTTTGAAAGTCAATTTCTAAAAATATGAATTTTCCTTCTACTATGGTAGCTCGTTTTAACAGCTTTCCTTTTCTACCATAGTAGTGGACTTTATGATGATTTATGATGTTTTTAAGGTTAAGGGTTTTACATAACCTAATATTTTAAGGACTGAATCATCAAAATGGAGGCTGCAAATCCAAGGATAAATATGGTGATGAACCATGAGGAAGCATTTATATTTGGTTATGTACAAGTATGTATAGTTGGCGCTGTAATCCCTAAGCAGGATGCAAAATTAGAGCCACGTTTTTATTAAGTTTCCAAACAAATTTTGTCACAAAATTTGGTATGCTTAAAGTTCATGTCATGAGCTTTAAATCAATAGGCAGCATGTTAAAAATGGCCAACTATACGATTTTTAATACTTTTCAAAGTTAAGGTCCAGAATCTGGAAAAAGAGTTTTTACTAAAAGAACAGAGGCAACTTTCACACAAACCTAACACCTTTTCAAATGGAATTGGTTTATAAGATTATGTTTTCTTGAAAGAACATTCAAAGATCTTTTTATAGAATTTTGAACCACTCTATTTCAGTTTTTTTAGATTAAGTTATGAATTTTTGAAATTGGGCTAGAAAACTGGATTTTTACCCGATAAACAGTAAAAATCTGAAAATCAGCGTTTTTGTGATAAAATTGAGCCCAAGACCATCCAATGTGATCCAAAATGGTTTTAATTAAACCCTAAGTGGATCCGATAGTAAGATGTGATAGTGACGAAACTTTCCATCGCATATTTTCTCATCGAAATGCCATCTCAAGTTCTTTGCATCTGTGGTATTAGCAAATAGACGCTTAAATCGTGGTATTATTGGAAGATACCACAGAACCTTCAAAAGAGAACCTTTGGTCATCTCATTATAATCACCATCATCTTTCTTAACTTTGTATCTTGAAGTCCCACATTTAGGGCAATTATTCAACCCTTCATACTCATTTCTGAATAATATACAGTCATTAGGACATGCATGTATCTTCTCATATTCCAAACCCATCGGACACAAAAAAATTTTTACCTTATACATTCGTTTTGGAAGTGAATTCCCTTTTGGAAGAATATTACTCAGTAGTTTAAGCAATTCCATGAAACTAGCATCAGTCCAACCATTTCTTACCTTCAAGTTCTTCAATTTCAATACGGTTGTCAACATTGTGTAATCATCTTTGCACCCTCAGTATAAAGGCGTCTCTGCATCACTACACAAAGTTTCAAAAGTGGGAGAGAACTGTGTAGAGGATTTAGACCTCATGTCACGAAACATATCTGAAATTCTATTACCAAAGTCTTCATTCACAACCTTCTCCTTTACAGACAGTGTAGTCTTTCTAATTTCTCCATGCCATATCCAATTTTGTATACCTCAAATTTATCCTACCATAGATAAGATGCTCTTTTATCTCAAAAATACTCCGTCGACTATTATTTAAGCATTTGACATAAGAACAATAGTATAATCCATCTCTTTTACTAAGAGCATTTCTCTGAGCGAACTTAAGAAACCTTCCAACCCCATCCTCATATTCTTTGCTAATTCTCTTGGTTTTCATCCAACTATGATCCATTATTCTACAGAGTAAATGAATATAGTTTTCAAGCTCAATTCTAATTCCTTAATTCAAATATTGAAATAATAAAATCATTAAATGTTAGTCAATAAATTAAAATCGACTAACACTTAATTACAAATTAAAGGAAATGTCTCTTTTTTAAAAATAAAAAATTTGACAAAAATTTCCCTTTAAATATATAACAAAGGAAAAATTAAAATGAAAGACTAAGAAAAAGTTATACTTATCATAAAGAATCTTAAAAATTGTAATTATTTAAAAATACAAAAAATAAACAATTCAATATATAAACACGAAATTAGAAACAAAACATACTCAAAATTTTTAATCAAAAATAAAATTTTCTCAACCCCTATTTATCTTATTAAATATATTATAATAATAAAATAAAATATATAATTATTTTTAAAAGTTAGATTAAGTAATTTGTTAAAAATTGGTATATATAGTGAATGAGCGAAATAAAAATAAAAAAATCAAACAAATTAGAAGCTTTTTCTACATCCATATGATATACTAAAGTAGATCGATATTGCCCATATAATGAAAGCAGATCTTGGTCCATAGAGTCCAAAGAAGGTAATAACTCCAACCTGTCTGATGCTTCTTTGGCCAAATACAATATACAAGTGGGACCCATATAAGTTTTGTGAAATAGTTAAACAAAAATTATTTTAATCAACATTAAAACTATTTTTCATAACATATTTCAACATACGTAAAATTTTAAAAAAATATTCAATTAATGTAATATAATTTCTTTTCAAACACTTGTTTCTAATTTAAAGTTATAGAAAAAAATAGAAATAGATTTGTATATAAAATTTAGTTTTTTGTAAAAATAAATTAAAACACATATATACTTAGAAAAATAAATTTTTGTAAAAGTATTATTCCCTTTAGGTCCTCCATTCTAATTTTTCCTATAACAAACCCCAAATTATTTAAAACATAAACAAATCAATCAATCAACTAAATCAACTTAACAATGTAATAAACAAATTAAAGATAGGATAAATTTGAAGAAATATAACAAATACAATAAAAATAACAATTCAATTTCAAACCAATTCAATGAATAAAGATTCTTAAAGCTAAAACTTCTGAATCTAAAAAGGGAACACAAATAATATCCATTTGTAATGAAATTTTCAACAACACTTTATCATCAATCAAAGTTCATTACCAAAAAAAATTCACAAAATACCAAACAGATTATTTATTACTAAATTCTCAAATTTATTACAAAAAAATTACTAAAAATTTGAAATAAATATCAAAAAATTATAAAAAAAATCAAAAACTTCAAAACTAATCAACTTCAAATATTTAAACATGTTTCTAATACAGTATATAGGAAGAAATTGAGGTTTTCTCACACAAAATGCCCACCTCAAGTGCATAAAAAACGCAAAATCAACAATGCAAGCCAACCACAATGTAAAACTAACAAACCCATTTGAAATACAACAGATTTTTATGGTCAAAACATTCAAGAAACCAAGAAAATTTGAAAAGAATGAAAGAAGAGGATACTCACAGAGTAGAGATGATTCAGATGTGAAAAGAGAGGTGTTTAAACGACGACGGACGGCGGCAAGACACCACGAGCTAAATAGAGGAGTTTAAACGATAGGAAAGTGGGGGGAATGACCAGTAATGGAAGTTTTTTGGTGGTGGGACAAAGGGGGACCACGGCACACTGAAATGAAACTGTGAAAGTGAGAGAAACCGAACCCGTGGTAGGGTTATTTTAAAACGTTCCACTGCGGTTATTAAAAAAACTTTCCACGATGGTTTTCTTAATAACCACCATGAAAAATCAAACGTAACACAACTTATTTACAAAAATATCACTACTTTTTTTTAAGGCATTTTTTTATTAACTGTCGTTATTTGGCAACGTTTAAAAGTCTTTTTTCTAGTAGTGAAAGCCTATTTCACACTTTAGCAATGCCAATCATTTTCCCTAATACCCTGAAATACACAACCTAATATTGTTAAATATAACTAGGTAGTAAGGATGATCAATGATCTATTTAAGTGACAGCAAGTTGTATTCAATCTTCAAGACATATAATACATCTTTTAAAGCAATACTGGGGATAATAATAACATTTCCTAAGCCTTTTACTTTGCCAAACTATCCATTAACAACTACAGTTTTATATGTAAAATGAATACTAAATTTACAAAACAATTCCTTAAATCCAGTAATATGTTGAGTGGCACCAGAATCTATAATGCAAAGATTTTTAAATGTAGTCACATTACTAAAAAGATGAGTTAAGATAGCATCTTCATGGGCTAGACTAATAGCAAGGGTAGAGTGCTCACTATCAGAAGTAGAGGGCAGGTACTTTTCCAAAAGTTTGGCGACAATAGCAGCTCATCATGACGTATGGTTTCATTAATAGAAGAAGTAACACCTACTATTATTTTCTTCCTTCAAGGTTTGCCTTTTGGGTTGTTGTGTGGAGGCCTACCATGTAACTGCGAGCTTACCTCTAAGGTCTGACCAATTTCATGATAATAGGCATACCACTTATTAGTCCTTTTAGCTTTTGAGTTGCTATGTGGGCCGTGGATATCAATGGTAGAGGAGTTAGTGGAATTAGAAGAGATAGTAGAGGTAGTAGTCAATACCCTTTTACTTTCCTTGAATTTAACAGTGTTGAATGCTTCGAGTAGTGATGGAAGTGGCTTAAGACTCATAATCTTAGAAAAAACTTATAGCAGTGTTTCCTAATAACTGGTTTCTTGTAATATATGGTTGCAGTAGTGCTTGGGCATTCGTGGACCTCATAGAGGTCTATTTACTGCCAAAGTTTTATTAGAGTAGTATAATATTGAATAAAAGATTGGTCACCTTTGGTTAAGTCATGGAGTTGTCGCTTAACTTGAAACAGGGCTACTACATCTTCAATAGCACAATATGTAGCTTTGCTTGAATCCTAGATCTTTTTAGCTATGGTAGCAAGAAGATAACTTTCACCTATATCGGTAGCCATAGAGTTAATAAGCCATTCTATCACTAGGTTGTTTTCTGCATACCATATGACAAACTAAGAGTCAGTAGATGCTAGTGGAGATTCAATAAGGTATTTCTCCTTATTGCAACCCAAAAAAAATATCAAAACACAACTGGATCATTACAGGTAATTGTTCCCGTTCAGGCGATGGGTAACCAGAAATTGGGAGAAGGCATCAGATACTAAAGAAGGATGACCTAGGCCAGTATCCCTTGTTCTATGTCATCAACAACAAAGGTGCATGGTTGCAAATGGGCATCGTTGAACACCATTGAGAGTGATCTATATCACAGTTCTAATATCATGTAATGTTTCTAAATAAGTCATTATATATTCACTCAGAAGCATCTTACATGATATATAAGAGAAGGGGGAATAATCTTAATTAATATAGATCTTATTTTGTTCCCTAAGTAACTTTTAGAGTCATGGAATAAGGATAATGGTCAAATTTTATCTTAATATGACTGCTACAAGATATAGACCTAAAAGATTTTAGAATATTAGGTTAAGCACTAGCTTGTGGGCCTTTGATAGTAGGGCCACTTTCCCATAGTTACAACCAACTAAAGATTTCCACAATGTTGAGTAACCCAAAGATTGAGTAATAAAAGTTTAACTATCTTTCTCATAGAGTATAAGTACTCAGTGAAGCTTAGAAAATGATTTCTTAAAAAAAAAAAAAGAAGCAATGAATGCAAGTAAATGATCTTGCAGAGTGGTAACTTGAATTATTTTTGCAACATTGAATGCTTGTTCTATTTATAGTTGATCTCCAAGTATATTTATTAGACTTAATGCTTTGTATCTACTAAAGTAGAGTTAGTACAGAGTGTGCAGCTTGCAATAGGGTATTACAAATTATTATTTCATCCAATGCATTATACAAATAACCATTAATCCCTTTTTCTTTGATTTTTGGGTTATTACTTACAACTTTAATTCTTTGAATCTCTTGGGCCATTCCTATATAAATTTTCATATAGAATTCAAATATCCACTTAGATTTATAAAAATCCAACTCTTCCCTATAGAATCTTACTTGGTTGAAACATAGGGGAAATTTTTTCAAATTTTCACTTTCAATTTTAATGCTTCCAAGCTTCCTTTCTTGGTGTTTCCTTATATCATTTTATCATTTAAACACTTTGGAAGAATCAAATTGAATTGAATTCAATCCTAACCCCATTTTCTTCTTTTTGCCTAATTGAACCTTAAACATAGGAGTTGGATTTTTTTTTCCAAAATTCAATCATAACCAATAATCTCCTATCCTTTTTAGTTGTTTAATCAATGTTTCAAGCCCTAGCTGTCACATCTGATTAATTTTAACCCTGGGAATGTGAATAATAAATTCGATAGAGGGTTAAGTGGTACAGTAGACTCAGAGGCAAAACAACTTTTGAGTTGAGATCTAACTCTCGATTGGATTGATATTTTTGAAATTATCAGTCTAAGCAGGGCAAAAAGAAAAAATTAGAGAAAAATTCTAGAAAATTCTCAAAAAATAATAAAAAGGTAAATCAGAGGGTTTGTAACCCTATTTGACACCTTGGACATGAAAATAACATAAAAATAAATTAGTACAGAATTTTTTGAAAACAGAAGTTTTTCCAAAAAGTAGTAAAAGAAATTAGTCAAAAATAATTATTTTAAATATGTAGAGGCCTTAATAATTTTGAAAAAAATATGGAAAACTTATTTGAAGATTTATTTGAGTTTATAAAATTATTTCCAGGTTCAGGAAGTTAAAGGATTAATTTTAGAATATTGATTATCGAAATCCTATTGGTAAAACCCGATTTCAGAGAAAATTCAAAATAAATAGTTAGAGATAAACATTCGGGAGACCTTCCTATATCAAAATATGATTTTAGATAGGTAGAAATGAATTTTTGGATGTCCAAAATTAGACAGGAATTTTAGTCGATATGGCGAAATCAAGTAAAAAAAAATCTTTAGAGATGAAAGGCAATATTCCTTTCTTCTTTCTCCAGCCTATTGGACAATATTTTAGGCAAAAAATGAACTATAAATTTGTGGTCCAAGTGGTGCACATGATTATGGGCCAAAATAATGCCAAATATTACATGATTTTTGCCACATCCCGAAAAATTTAACCTTGAAGTTGAAAATTTAAAATCTTACCGTGGGCCAATATAGAAAGTAGATGGAGGAAAAAAATAACTTTTGATGTGGAACCCCGATAGCGTCGGGACTAGCATTTTTAGAATTATCAATCTAGAAAGGGTAAAATAGAAAATTTTGAAAATTTTTTTTAGAAAATTCTTAAAAAATGGTAGAAAGGTAAATTAGAGGTTTTGAAACCTTGATAGAGGCCTTAAAGTTGAAAACGGTGTGAAAATATATTATTACCAAAATTTCCTGAAAACAGAGGTTTTTTGGGAAAAATAGCGGAGATTGAGTGAAAATAATTATTATAATTAGTTACAGGCCTCAATAATTCCAGAAAAATATGAAATAATTATATAAATATTTATTAGAACTTATAAAATTGATTTCAAGCCCTGAAAGAAGAGGAATTTACTTTTGGGAATTTATTTCCAAAAGTCTTACTGATAAAATCCTATTTGGAGAAAATTCAAAATAAATAGTTAGAGGTTGAGAAAAATTCTATAATTTTTTACAATGACTTTTATATTAAAATATTATTTTTGATGGATAAAAATGTGATTTTGGAGGCCTAAAAAAATTAGAAAAAGTTATAAGTGAATAGTAACTAATAAGCTTCAATATGGTTTGGAATTAATATTTTATTGTTGGGATGAATTCTTAAAACTTTCCAAATCAAACTGTTCTCCACATTGGGCTAAGAAAATTCAAAAAATTTGTGCAAGACCTAGCCCAAATAACTAAATTGGATTTAAGCCCAATTTTCATATAAAAATCAATGGAATATTCTAGGCATTTAACATATGGCATGCTCTAAAATTTTTAACCCTGTGATGGCAGCCATGTGTCCCCTTAGGTGGCAACATATCACGCTTAATGGAGGGGAAAGGGGGCAGATTTCTTACTTTATAAATACACCCCAAATACACTATAGGTAAAATTTGACAAAAGAGAGGAGGTGATGTCCAATTGTTTTCTTGAGCTTTGAAACTAGTCTTAGTTAGTGCATTTGGACAAGGAATCAACAAGCTTTAGTCAAGGATTTATCAAGGTATGCTTGAGCTTTCTTTTGGTTGAGATTTAAGCTTGTTTTGGTTAGAAAATTAAGTTGTTTCCTAAGGTCAAGTTGCTACCTAATTTTGGTTGAAATGTTTATGCATTAAGGAAGGATAGAAGCCTTGAAAATGAGTTAGAATTATCATGTTTAGGCAGTGTTTGAATTGATTCTTGGAAAAAAAAAACCAAGTTAAGGATTATATATATACATTTCGGCAATGAGGAGTTTTTGGGATAAGAGTTTGTTTTGCTATGATTCAATAATTCCAATGGGTTCTAAATGTGTTTCTTGTGTAGGGGAACCAAGGAAAGTGTTTTAAATCATTGGAATCAAAAATAAAATTTTTAAAAAAATATACCCCTTATTCGGCCAAGATGAAATGAAAGAGAAGGAGTGTGATTTTGAGAAATCTGAATTGATATTTAGATTCTACATGAAAAATTATATAAGAATGAGCCAAGAGATTATTGGAATCAAAGGAGGAATAATTATGTTAAAAAAAAAGGGGAATTAAGTAGGTTTAAGGTTAAGTCGTTATATTCAAGCTTAAATGGTTGTTAATGTGGCTCGTAATTACACTTGAATTGATAAGTTTTGTGGAGAAGAATCAAGGAGAACATTAACCCCTTGAGGAGACCAAATTATATCAAGTGTAAGAGGTAGTATTGAATCTATAATTTGATTCTTTTTCTTGCTTGTTTAATGGATTTATGTTGGTGGAATTATGTTATGGAATGGTTGATTTTATGATGTTTGATATGCTTTGGCAAAATTGTGTAATGATATGCCAAAATGATTATGTGCTTGTTTTAATTCATGACATAACGCATGACATGTGATTTGAGGATGTCTTGAAGTATTGTGACACAATGCATTGTACAAAGCTTGATTAACATGATAATTATGATTTATTGCTACTAAGATTTTCATGAAATCTCATTCCTTCCTACGTTAAATTATGTACCAATTAGGGAATAGATCAAGCATGGACAGAGGCAAGGAGATAGATTTGGGATAATGAAACTATATAGGCCTTATGACAATATTTTGTTGTAATGTATAATGTTGAATTTTGATACAGGTTTGTAATGGATTGTGATATGGTAAACCATGAAATTATATAATTATAATGTAGTATTTATGCTCATAAATATGCTTTGGTATGACTGGTTTGGTGTGGCATGAAAAAGAGGAAAGAAAATCCAAGATAATATGATTTAGGGGATAAAAACACCCCTAAACAAGGGCAATTTTGTGACGCATAAAATAATGAGCAATTAGTCGAGTCTGGACGTGAGATTTTGTAGACTTATAGATCTCATTTTTATCTTTAAATCAAGTGATAGGTCATTAAATTTGGAGTTTTGTGCTAAGAGTTATACCCTTCCAAAGTTGAGCTAAAATACCAAAAAATTGAAAAATGACCAAATAAACAGTATAATTTTACAAAATTTTTTGGCTCTGTTTCGTGATGATATGATACCAATGAGTATTATTCAGTTAAATTACGTACTACAATCTTTCCATAGAGATTAGAACCACTTCATGTGGATTTTTCTACAATGATTTATAAATTTGCAAAGTTTGCAAAAATTTTAGCGAATGGTGAATAGTAACATGAGACCAAATTTTTAAATATTGAATTTTCTCACTTCTAAGTCTTGGAAAATGGTTCCAAATGGCTCTAATTGTGATATAATGTGATATAAAAAGAGGTATGACAATTTTATCCTAAACATTACTACAACATAAGGGACACTTGTACACTCCCAAATTTCTGCAGCATTTTAAGGTGTACATATGGCCTCTCTCTTCAGATTTTTAAGGGACACTTGGAAGCTGATGGGGACCGAAATTCACTCTATAAATACCCCCTCTTACACCTTCAATTTTGGTTACTTTGAGCACTAAAAGGGGGAATTTTGCTGCAGAAAAACTAATCTTCTAAGCAAAGAAAACATAGGAAATAACCAAGGAATTTTCAAGTAAGAATCAAATATCAATCAAGGTATGTTAAAGCTTTAATTTGGTTATGATTCTATCTTGTTTCAAGTGGAATTTGGCAACAAAATTCCAATGGTATCATGCTATCCAATTTTCAAATTGATGAGGAATGATTAGGGAAGAATAAAAACCATGATTTAGCGCTTAGAATAGCTTGCTTGGTTGATGTTTGGACTCATTTTTGGAAGAAACTCTAAGTTCCCTATTTAAGGGAGCAATTCAGCCAAGCTTGGTTTATGGGCTTAGAAATTGTTTCAGTTTAATTTGATGATTCCAAGGAGTCTAGAATGTGTTAAAGTAAAAACTTCAAAGAAAAGAGGGTCATAGAGTTATCTTGATGCCTAATGGTATCTAATGTGTTATGGTTGATAATATGGCATGTGTTTATGCATGAATTGATAGGCATTGAGCAAGAGAATAAGGACAAACCCAAAGGGATCAAAGAGGCCAAAAATCTTGGATTAGAAAGAGGTAGCGTGGAATTTACAATTTCAATATTAACTTGCTTGGTTGTTACATAATATGATTCTTTAAATATATGCCATGTTATATTTGAAATTATTTGATGGTAATAACATGTTGGTTGGTTGCATTGTATGCTAACATGTTGATTTTGAATGGATTAGAATGATTCTTGCATGGCATAAAAGTGAATAAGTGTTTATGAACTTATTTGTAATATACCTTGCTTGTTTGACATTATTGTTGTAATTCCTTTGCTACTGAGATTTCTATAAAATCTTATTCCTCTCTATGTATAAACAACCAATAGGACTTTCAAGTGGTGTGGCCAAAAGCAAGGAGATGGTATTTTCATAAAGGAAATATGCTATAGAATTATGTTGAATTTATATATAACCCTATGTATAGGTTTTGTAATATTTATAATTGTGTTTTGATGACTTTTAACGGATGTAAATTATGAAGAATTACTTGTTAATTGCTGTGATATGTGGCTGAATTATATTTGGAATGGTTATGGTTTATTCTGGTAAGTTTTGCATAAAAAGGATGAAAGTTGACTAAATTAAGGGTAAAGTTTGATCATGGAAAATTTTGAGCAAATGATGGAGTTTGGATTGAAATTTAACATTCTAATAAGTCATATTTTTATCTTCAAAATGAGTGTTATTTCATGCAATATGGAGTTTTGCACAAAGATTTATGCCCTTCCAAATTTAGGTATAAATTCTGAAAAATTGGAAAAATTACCAAATGAACACTACCTCTTGTCATTAAAACTGGGCACACATAAGCTGGAGTCATACTCAGATTATATATTTTTTTCTTTAAAGATCCTATTACAAGCTTCAAGTAAGACTTAGAACCATATCATTTTAATTTTTTTTTAAATTAGTTATGATTTTTCAAAGTTTGAATAAACTTAGAGTTGTTAGATTTAAGGTTTTGATGATAACAATTTAACTAAGATCTGGTTTAATAAGTTGATCGATCACTTGATCAATCAAAGGTTAATTGATCACCTGAGAGATAAAAATTAGAACCATATCATTTTAATTTTTTTTAAATTAGTTATGATTTTTCAAAGTTTGAATAAATTTAGAGTTGTTAGATTTAAGGTTTTGATGATAACAATTTAACTAATATCTGGTTTAATAAGTTGATCGATCACCTGATCAATCAAAGGTTAATTGATCACCTGAGAAATAAAATGTCTTTGTATAAAAGTAACTTAGCAGTGAGATTGATCGATAACTTGCTAAATAAATCAAAATTTATAAGTTGATCGATCAATTTATCGATCAAGTTTAACACTGTTTAGTCTACAAGCTTATAGGGAATTATCGATCAATTGATCAATAATTTAATGATTGATCAACTAACAAAAAAATTCATTCAATTCTGGTAAGCTTTTATTGATCACCTGATCGATCAAGGAGTTATCGATGAAAACACAGATAAATGGTAAAATCCTCTTACTTGCTTTCTATTCTGTTTAACTCATACTTTATCGATCACTTTATCAATCAATAATTAATTGATAACCTGTCCTGACATTACTTGATAACTTACTGGTTTATCAATAATTTTGTTCTAAGTATGTTGTTAGATTCTTAATTGATAAATTGATCGATCAGAGATTTATCTATCAAATGATCTATCATCACCATCTCACTGGACTAAACTATTTTAAGTCATTTTATGGATCATTTGATCGATCATTAAATTATCAATAAAATGATCGATCGTCCAAAATTTTGAAACATCTGTTTACACATAACGTGATCGATCAGACTTTTTCTTGGCCTTTTTGAACTAAAATACTTTATCAATCACTTAATCGATTAATCTTTAATCAATCATTTATTCGATCATCGAATATTCTGTAACTTATTTGAGAAAATCTGTTTTTAAACCTTTTATCGATCAGTTTTCTCATCATTCAATTATCGATAAAGTATTTGATCAATGGTCTTCAAAAACTATTTTTTCTCATACTTAGCTTTATCGATAATATGATCGATCAAATAGTTTTTGATCACTTGTTTGATCATTATACCAATTCATTTCATAACAGCTTTTCATGATGGTTTCAAAATCTTTTATCTTTTTTATCTTTAAGCTTTTCTTAGCCTTCCTTTTACATATAATTCTCTATCGAAGAGATTCAAAGGCATAGATAAATTTTAAGTTTTATTCTTACAAAATTTATTCAGAAGTCACTGTATTCACTTCTCATCTTTTATTGATCGCTTGGTCAATCATCGGTTGATCCATAAGCTTATCAATAAATGTATACATGTGTGACTAAAGTTTTCTCTGTAATTAATCGATAACTTGATCGATCAACTACTTATCGATCAAGACATTGATCAAGTATGTTCAGTTCATATTTAAAGTACCTGAAGTTTGATTCATTGCTTTTTTAATTGGTATATGAATATCAATATTTGTTCAATTATCTTCACAAGTTTCTTTCTGAAAGAGACCTTACTTGTTTCAAGTATTGCTACAGATTACGAAACAAGTTCAATGGTTATTTAGTAGCCTGTAACCTACCGTGTCAGAAACATTAATGGCGAACTACCATTGCAACTGTCAAACACACTCAACTGAACTTCCAACGACTAGAAGCTCATCAGTCTAATGGTTAATTAAACTTCTATAACTATAAAAGGTGCAAAGAGTATTGAAAGAAGCATTGAATACGTGAGCCACCATCTGTTGAATTATTTACTATTACATTCCATACTCCGTCCTTCACTGAGTTCCAGTGTTTAATATTCATTGACTCTTTAAGAGAGATTGATACACCTACTTTACTCACTTTCAAAGAGTAACTTAAGAGTGTGGACTCTTGAGAGGGATTGTAACCCTACAGGTAGTAAGGGGGAGTGATTGAGAAAATCAATTACTGTATTGAGGCGCCAAGAGCCCGTTTAATCTTGGGATCATAGTAGAAATCTCATAGTTGTTCTGAGGATTAGATGTAGGTCAATTAGTTAAGACTGAACTAGTATAAATCTTGTATCTTCGCTCTGCAATGAAATCCTTCTAACTCAACATTCTCTATTTTGTTTACTTTACTGTTTCACTATGTTTAAATTTTTATAACTCACCCAATTCACCCCCCTCTTGGATGAAGTAACAAGGGTTATAATGAATAGTAACTTGAGAAAACCAATTCAAAATTCAAAATTCTCCAACTTAATGACTTAAAAAATGGTTCCAAATACTCCCACTTGATATAAAATTGGTAATAAAGTAAGGTGTGACATTTTTGGTATCAAAGCCAAGTTTTGGGAAATGTGTAGCATACTCTGATTATGTGTTAAGGTTGTTATGAACAAAGGTTTTGCACTGTTGCCTAATGATTATTATGCTCGCACTGTATAGCACTGCATTGTACTATGTGCCTGGTATTATAGTTGTTTGTTTGGTTTTTTGTGTTATGAGGAAAAAGCAAAAACCAAAAATTATGACATGTTATGAGAGTAATCTCTCAATGGAAACCATCGATCAAAGGATTCCTAAGAAGCCATACCCAGACTAGTATCACCCTAGGGTAAAATATCCCAACGATTCTACTCCTCTACCAGGGTATTACTAGGTGCTTAGTGATAAGTCTCATATTTATACATTTTTCCTAGTCCAAACTTATGCTTTTATGGTTTGTAGTTGTGTAATTTGGGTTAAGATAGAGGTTATTGTGCATTAAGGGTATAAGAGTCAATTGTGTGCTTTTATATGATAATTCCTGAGTTTATTCATTCATTGGCTCTTGTGTATCCCACATACCCTAGAATAGATGACTATGAGCTTGATTTGAATATTATAGGTGACTAGAGGTTGAAGAAAATCAAGGGAAGCTGATTCTGCCAGAACCCTCCCATTTCATTCCTCTTCACTTCCCTGTCATCCTCCATCATCAACTCATCATTTCTATCCCAATCCTTCCATTTTTTACCAATTATTCTCCTCTATTTCCTTTTAGATCATTGCTGCTATGGTCATGGAAGTTGTTGAGCTTGGTGAAGGTGTGATTTCAGTTATGAGAGCCTAGATCTTTATTCCTTGATGTTCAATTAAGAGAAATTGAGTTCCTAAAGCTACAATTGGGAGTTTCTTCTACCTTAATCTTAGTTTCACTCCTATATTCATGGATTGTAGTTTCTATGGTTTAGATCTGTGATTTGTGATTGTAAAGAGGTGTAATTCAGTCGTTTTACATTGAGACTGAGATTTGGATTGTATTATGTACTCTAATTGATTAGTTGAATTGATATTTCCCTCTATTATATTGATTCTTTCTTCTCAAGTATTTGAACCTCTTGATTGACCAGTTAGGTTTCTAGCATTGTTAATTAAGAGAGTAAAATACTTTTTGCAGAGTATGATCCATGTTAGGCATTCATATGAGTTTGGTGAGTTATGGTTCTAGCTTATTGAATTCATTGTTTGTAGAAGGTCTTCACAAATCGAGTCTAATAAAGGAATTGAACTCAATCAAGAGAGGAACTAAGATGATTAGTGGACTTGACCATCAAGGATAATTCATACATTGCATTCAATTCATTCATTAAATACTGAAATATAAAGAGTTTAGATAGTTTTACTTTAGTTTTGGTTTAGTTACTAGTTATACAAACACTTTATCCATCATACTTGGTTAATTTGATATTTTTGGTAAGTTACTAGGCCATTCAGAGGTTCCTCAAGAGATCGACATCTAGGTTAGTGCTATTATATTGCATTTAACTTAGTTTTATTTGACAGTCTAATGACAGGGCTACATCACTTAGTGAGATCAAGGATATACATTCAAAAGTAAACCCTAATCAGATTATAGAGTTACAGGAGGATGAAGCAAGAGCCAGTACACAGCTAGCACCAAACACACAGCCGATCCCATGTCCACAGCTAGTGCCTAAGGAATTTAAAACAATAGAGGAGTTTATATTTCTGAGTAGACATATCAAAAAGAATGAGAATCAATCTGCCATAGTCTATCTTGATTTCCTCTATCTGGTATGGCTGTTATACACAGCCGCCAATAAGGAGGGAAAAACACTGGGTGTTGATGTTTAAGGGGAGTACTATTAGCTTCCCTCCTGGATACCTGAATTTAGTAGGATACCATACCGATCATTTGTGAGAGTATAGATAGACATACCTGTGAGTAGTTAACAAATGTTTTGGAGAACTTTATTACTTGTATTTTTCTTTCTCCAGGGTAGTTTTAGATAGTTATACTAACTATGTGACTCTTGACCTGGCTAGTTGTGACTGGTTGAACTATGCTGCTATTTTGTATGTATATAAATATTATTTAATAATGTTGTTTCTTTTGTAGTTAAGAAGAAACAACAAATATGGTAAGAACAAGAAGTAATGCAAAAATAAGGAAAGAACAAAATAGGCCTCCTGTTGATCCAATTCAAATAATAACGAACCGATCAAAGAAACAAAAAAAAATGATGTAAGAGTTACGAGCAACCCAAGCTTGTCAAGAACAAGAAAAGGATGCTACAATAGTAGCAGTAGTAACAGCAGTCATAGCATAGTTACAACAACCCGAGCAATAAGCATTCGGGATAGCCTGTAACATCCAAACTTTTGAGCCTAGAAGTACTAGAAATAGCCTGAATTGGATAGGCTACCAGATCCCTTTTGAGCAGAAGTCCCAAAGATGAGAAAGGAAGGCAAAGCAGTTTCAGGGACTAAACTGCAAAGTAAAAGTTTTAAGGGGCTAAAGTGTAATCAAAGTTAGAGGCTCCAGTAAAGTCTCGAAGGCCCAGAGAGAGAAAAGATGATAGTTACAGGCCAAGGGTTAAGCTAAAAACCTCAAAGAGAAGATTGTATGAAGTTAAGTCCAAGCAATGACTAAAGCGTAAATTCTGAAAGTTATGACCAGCAGGGGTAAAAATGGAAGAGTATACAAAGAATTCCAAGAAAATCCTAGAAAATGGGAAATAATATTCTAAGGCTCTTCTGTGAAGAGAAAAGACGAAAATACCCCTGAGGCAGCTTCAATGGAATTTATGAGGTTATTACCAGTAAAAAGTATACCATTTGAGGTAATTATTTAAAATAGCAAGAGAACTCAAAAATGTATACAAAAATGAGGTTAAATGGTTGAAAAGTTGTACTAATTTGTAAAATTAGTCTCGCAACCAAAAGGCCAGTGGAGTGGCTTTAATAAATTAAAGAGTCGGCTTTGCCGATAAATGGGCATTTTGGTAAATAAATTTTTATGCAAGGTTTAAAGGAAGTGTTATGGCCTAAGAAAATTCATAGATATTCTCTAGAATTAAAGAGAATTTATAGAGTAGACAAAAGAATTTTCTGAGCTCCGGAAGGCCATAAAGAAAGTCGGAGAAACGTGGGCCAAGTAAATTCAGAGGAATTAAGTTTGATCAAACGACTAGGATCTAATCTCCCATCTCCTCCACCACTTTCATGACACTTGGCATCTTCTAGAAGGTTGAGGTAAGCATGATGCAAGAAGATGATGCGATGATGATGTAAAAGTCAACTTGAAGTTTCAAAATTGCCCTTACCCTCTCTATTAGCCACCAAGGGTATTTTGGTCCATTCAAGCCAAATTTTTGGCTATAAATAGACACTCCCTCCCCTCATATTTTGCCCAAGCAAGGAACTATAGGGGAAACTCTACCGCTCTTGCATCTAGAGAGAGAAAAAGCCATTTCTAGTGAGAGAAAGTTCACCTATGTTCAAGCTTCAAGATCAAGGTATGTGATAGTTATAGCACCTGATTTTATGCCTATTTTGAATTAGTTTCTCTTTGTATATGATTCTGAAATTTGGTATGCTTAAAGTACACTCTGTAAGATTTAAATCCATAGATAGAACACTTCATTTGGATATGTGTACGATTTATGGTGATTTTTCAAAGTTAGGGTTTGAAATCTGGAAACAGTGTTGAACTTTTGGAAGAGTTTCAATTTCCGTACAATTTCAGTACTGTTCAGCTTAGAATTGGTTCCTAAAACTATTTTTCATTTAAATTTAACTTAAGGAGCTTTTAGTAAGACTTGGAACCACTCAATTTTGATTTTTATAGAATTAATTATGAATTTTCAAAGTTGAGCAAAAATTCTGGAGTTTCTGCTTGAACAGTACCCGTGAACCAAAATTTCCAGATTTGATATTCTTGAATCTAAGGCCATCTAAAGTAGTCCTAATTGACAAGAAATGGATCATAAGGATGGGAAATGATGAGATTTATGTTAGAAAAGCTATAAATAAAACCCTAAGACTAAGAGAAAGGGTTGAGGTTCAAGAGAGCTAGTCTTGAACTTTATGTAATCTAGTGGTCCTAATGGATTGTATGATCAATGTGACTATGTCTAGGACCTTTGGAACATCCAAGAGGATGTTTGGTGATGTTGACCGAATGCCCACATGGTTGGAAAGTCAAGAGGGTCAAAGAAAAAGTAAGAGGAAAGCTTGAGATGCAAGGTAGTGAACTTACCTATTATCATTGCTTGATGTTGTATGCTTGTGTGTTGCCATGTACATGTTATTGAATGTTATTGTGACATGTTTTAACTACTGTAATTACTATTCATGATGAGTAGATTATGTCTCCATGGCCATGCATCAAGAAGTTAGCTTTGAGCATGCTAATATGTCACTAATTAACAAGAGAATAAACAAGTTGCGTGTAGTGCATTAGCATCCATCTAGCATAATTAATATGGTATTGTTTGCTACTGAGATTCCCTTGAATCTCACCCCCTTCCTAACCAACCATATAGGTCAATCATGATGGGCAATAATGGCATGAGAAGCAAGGAGAAGAAAGTGGAGAATTATTGATGTCAATGAACGATATTATTATTCATTGTGTAATTCTCCTATTATGTAATTATTGTTATGGATGTCAATGATGCCATGTATTTAATTATAATGCTTATGGCATGTATGGAAATGTATGAGCATGAATGGGAAAGAGTAAGCCCATGTTATGTATGTCAAAGAAATAAAAAGAATTAAAGTAAAGAGATGTTAAGGGATAAAACGTATGTCATAGAGCAGTGAGTTTGTAGCTCCAGTTTGACCTATCAAACAAATTAGTTAAGTCATGAGATTTGGCATACTTATAATACATGTCCTGATCTTTAAAATGAGAGGTAGATCATCTCAATTGGATGTGTACACAAGGAGATACGAATTTCCAAAGTTGAGGCACAGAATCTGGAAGTTCCAGATTTTACGAATTAAATAGTAATGTTTATTGATTAAACTGTACGAATTGGGCAAGGATAAGTCCAATTGGATATTTTTCCCTTAAAGAGCATCAAAAGAGCTTTTTGTAGAATTTTAGATCACCCCAATACAATTTGTATGGAATTAGTTATGAATTTTTGAAGTTGGACCTGTAATCTGAAAATTTAACAGTGAATAGTAACCCGAGTAGTTATGTTAAAATTTTAAATCCGTGGGCTTGTGCCATGATCTGCTTGAACCGTAACGCTTACGAATGCGTGCTTTGAGGGGTTAAAGGTAGGACATTTCATAGCCCAATCAGTCCAACCCCAACCTTAGGAACCCGTAATAGAGCAGGCAAGGCCTGTAGGGGAAACAATGGATTATATGCTTTTGTAAGCATAATCTACTAGTGTTTAAAGGCACACTAGATGTGTAGGTAGCTGAAGATTAGATTGTTTAGCTAGAGAAAATCTTCAGAGTTATGGATTGCTCATCCAAAACCAAAGCACATATGACAATTGTAAATTAGAGGGAGAAGAAGATAGATGGTGGAAGAATACTGAGATAGTCCTCCAAGCTAGGGAGACCCAATTTTTTGGGAATTATTCAAGGACTAATTCTTCCAGAAGTATTTTCTGAGATCAGTCTGAGATAAGAAGGAGGCTGAATTTCTCACCACAACACAAGTGGAGAGTGAATCTTTGAATGAGTATTTGGCGAGATACATTAAGTTATCTCGATATTCCACCAATCCATGGCATATGAATGATGAACGGTGGTTTGCCAAGAAAATGATTAGGGGTCTGAGACTGGAGCTGAGAGAAAAGGTGGCCCTGAGGCAAATTGAGAACTTCAATAAAGTGATGGAAGCCTACTGAATCACCAGGAATAGTCAGAATCACTATGGCTACACTAAGGTAACTACAAGGGCTAACAAACCTGAGGCAAGGACGATGACCAAGAGAGCTTCCTATAGTAATAGGACAAGAAAATTTGTCACATCCAATGATATGACAATTAGGAATAAGGATATTCCTAAAAATTTAAGAGCCAAAAGGATAAGGAGAAATAGAATAGTTATGGCGGAAAATAATTAGTATGATTTTCCAAGTAAATTATGAAGGTTTGACTAATTAAGAAAAATTGGTCAAAATAATTATGAAAAAATATTTCCAAGTCTTAGAAAATTAAGAAAAAATAAAGATAATATTCTTTGAGAAATATATGAGGTTGTGTAATTGGTTTTATGACCAAATTACCCTTGAAAAAGTTACAAAGGAATTTAAGGGTGATTTGAGCTAGTTTAAAGCCTTTTATTTAGAAAATTCTAAATAAATATCTAGAAAGAGAATAAAATTCCAAGAAAATTTCTATGATATTTCAAGAAATTATAAGAAATTATGAGATTAAAAAGAGACCCTTAAATATCCAAGATTTTTCCTAATTATTTGGACAAGTGGAAAAATCAATAACGAGAAGGAAAATAGTTTTCCTTTTTATTTAATTAATGAAAAATTGAGTTTGAGATAAAGAGGGAATTTTAGGAAGAGAAAAATTAGAAGAATAAATTATGGATCTGATAGAAAATAATTATAAAGGCGAGAATATTATAATTATAGAAAAGAAAGTAAACCCGAAGTAAAAGTGCACTGATAAAGTGAAAATTAGAATCTTGCACTTTAGAATCTTGCACTTTACTTGGCCCACAAGTTACCACTTGTCAAGTCCCTATTAAAGAGTAATTAAAATTTTCAAGTGTTAAACCTTAAGTGGAGGAGATTTTGACTTTTGAAAATTAATTACAATTGGATTTAAATAATTAAGAGAGAAGTTTTAAAACTAAATAGGCATAGCAATTAATTGTGGTAGGTGGGTGGTTGAAATATTTGTTGGAGCATTTAGTGAGCTATTCCCATCCCCATTTTCAGATTTGAGTTCAGCCAAGAGGGAAAATGAGAGAGCAAGAGTGATCTTGAAGTGCAATCAAGGAGAAAGCAACTATCTTGGATCAAGTAAGCTTGGAGTTAAGGTTAGTGGATGATTCTAAGTTGTTTCTAGCTTGATTCTCTTGAGTTGGATGGTTAAAATTTCTGGTTCTTCCCTTCCTTTTGTGCTAGTTGAAATGTATGGTGTATAAGGGCGAAAGTTTTGTTGTTAAACAAAGCTAGAACACTATGATTTAAGATGGTTTCAAGTGGTTTTATGTGTTTTTGAAAAGATTTTATGATTGGTTCTCTAGAGGTATAATTTAGCCAAGATGAGAATCCTAACCTAGGATGAGATTTTCAAAGGTGTAATGCTTTTATTGTGTTCAAAATGAAAAATGGTTTAGGATAAATCTAAAAAAAAAGTGTTAGAAGCATTAAAAACAAAGTTGTAATTTTTGGAAAAACCTACACCCTATTCAACAAAGCTGAAACTGGAATCTGCATGAAAAATCATGTAGAAATGAGTCAAGAAAGAATATTTAGGGTTAAGGAAACAAACCCTAAAAATTTAAAGAACAAAGATGGAAGCTTGAAGGGGTTAAGAGTTACTTGAATTATGTTGTGAAATTTTTATGTGAAATGGTTGGTAACCTTACTGCTTTTTTTGTGATTTATCATGATTAGGGTTTGTTAATTGTGGAGAAGATGAAGAAGGTCAAAGAATCAAAGAGCATTGGAGTAAGGTTGTAAGATTCATTTAACTTTAATGTTGATTGTTGCATTGATTGCTATGCAATTTCATGTGCTATTATGTGGTTGAGCTAAATGATGATGATGATAATTGTGTAGTTATACTCCTTGCTTTAAGTGCCTTGGCTATTGCATGTTACAGTGCTACATGTATAAGGTAAAGTAGTTCCCTATTACTAGCAAAAAGGTTGGAATGCTTGTAGTTGATGCACGTTGATGTTTTGGTTGATTGATCTTGCTACTGGGATTTCATCAAAATCTCATCCCCCATATGTAGCCTAACATTTTAGGGGCTGAATCATCAAAAGGGAGGCTATAAATATAAGGATAAAAATGGTGATGAACCATGAGGAAACAATTATGTTTGGTCATGTATAAGTATATATGCTTGATGCTATAACTCTAAGTAGGATGCATTTTTATTAAGTTCCTGAATGAATTTCTTCACAAAATTTGGTACTCTTAAAGTTCACATCATGAGCTTCAAATCAATAGGCATCACATTTAAAATGACTAACTATACAATTTTTAATGATTTTTCAAATTTAAGGTCTAGAATTTAGAAAAAAGAGATTTTACCAAAAGGACAGATGTGACTTTCACAAAAACTTGACACTTTTTCAAATGGAATTGGTTCACAAGATTATTTTTTCTTGAAATAGAATTTAAAGAGCTTTCTATATAATTTTGAACCACTCCATTTTGAGTTTTCTTGATTAAGTTATGATTTTTCGAAGTTAGAACAAAAAACTGGATTTTTACCAAATGAACAATAAAAATCTGAAAATTAGCGTATTTTGGATATTTTTGAGTCCAAAACCATCCAATGTGGTCTAAAATAGTTTTAATTGAACCCTAAGTTGATCTGATAGTAAGGTGTAACAAAATTCAATTTTAGCAAAAAGCCTAAGAAAGGCATACATCGAGGAGGACCAGACACTTTTAGGCAGACCAAGATTTGTGAAACATGCGGCATAAATTACAGAGACTGACTATGCACAGCAGGTTAGAGTTTATGCTATTATTGCAAAAAATCTGGACATTTTATGAGGGAATGTTCATAAGGTATCGACAATTCCCAGCTGCAGACTCAAGGCTGAGTGTTTGTCCTAATGTAGGAGGAGGCTCGTAAGTTACTCTAGATGATCTAAGGTATGATCAGTATAAATAATTGCACATGGTGCAATGTTTAATTCGGGTGCAAGCCATTCATTTATATCATATGATTATGCTAGGCAATTGGGTTTTATTGTCGATATATTGCTGTATGATTTGTGTGTTTTTACTCCTGCTAGCACTACAATAGTAACCTCTACTATGTGTTTGAATGATATTGTCCGGTATGTGTATTTCTGTACTGCTCTTAACCTGATATGTATACCATTCTATGATATTGATTTGATGATTGGCCTGAATTAATTATCATTTAATAGTGTTCTCTTTGACTGCAAAAATAAAACTTTAATCCTTCCTCTCAAGGAATTTGTCCCTTGCCCAGAGGTGAGAGTGAGTTTTATTAGTAAGGTCCAAGTAGAGAAATATTTGAGGTATGGTTACCAAGAGTACATGGAATTTCTCAGTGCAGGCAAAGATAGAAGAGGGAATAGAGGAAATACCAATAATGAGGGGATGTCCAAAGGTATTCCCAATAGAGATTGGTGCACTTCTACTAAGAGGGAAGTAGAATTTGAGATTGTGTATTGATTATTAAGAATTGAATAAAGGCCAGTTAGAGACCCTGGTTAGAAGAGGTCTCAATAGAGGTCATTTAACTAAAGTTGAAATGAGAAGACTACTAATGAGTTAGATACCTAACCTGGATACTATGTAATAGAAACATTCAAAGAATTATGCCTGTTGGATGATGTGATGATCAATGCATAACCATGTGAGTGACTGGTCAAGGAATAAGAGAGAATAAAGGGAATAAGAATTAGGTAATGTTCTTGAGGATAAGGAAGATGAGAAATAAATAAGAACATTATAGATGATAGTTACACTAGCACAAGAATAGAGAAATTAATATATTCCCAATGATGCTCAGATATTCAATAATGCTTAAGATTGGATGAAATTCCTATAGATGATTACCACTGTCTACAGGATTAAGTGATTTTAGTGGAGAGGCTCCCTTTGATAGGGATATGGCAATTGAGGAATATACCCTGGTAGAGATTGAGTATGAGGAAAGCATTAGTCATGAAGTACCTCTCTGAGATTGGATGTGGTCCTCTATTACAGAGTTAATGCTGCTCTTATGGAAGCAAGCTATTCTCAGCAAAGATTACAAAGAAATAGCTCACATGGAGTGGATAGTGATACGTTCCCCATCATTGGTCCAGGAAATGGTAGGTAGATAGTTGTTCTGGTACGAGCAATGCATCCTCCCACGAGGGTAACTTCTCTTATGAGGATGAGAAAAGTAGATAATGTAGGGTGCAGGACAGACCTTACCTTGAGGAGAGTGAAACTGGTCAAGAAAAATGGAAGTGTAATAAGAGGCAGATACTCCTCGAGCTTAACAGGGTACTACAGTATAATAAAGGGTAACAAGAATATGATAATATAAGTCCTCTCCCAATGCTATTCTCAATTGATAAGAGGCAGTAAGGACTGCAGAATGCTAAGGTAAGGTAGATTGGTATTAATATGATGATAAGTAAATAGGCTTTAGAGATGAGCTGGTGCCTAGAGATTAGAAAGGCACAATGAAGGGACAGTGGCCTGAGGTAGCTAAACTCAAGAGCTAAGAGAAAAGGAAATATAGATAGATGAATAATTCTGAAGTTGACAGGAAGAATTGAGTAAGACCTGAGAAGGCAATACTGGCATCTATGATCAGTCTTGGGCCAATCAAGTTACCAACTGAGTGGAGGTGACTTATTTTATTACTCAGTCCTATGGTCTAAAGTCTTCTAGAGATCTTGACATGACTCAAATAGATGATAATACTCCAGGGTCATAGTGGATCCTGAATAGGCTTATGGTAGAGCGTAGTAGCTCCCGAGGTTATAGTAGACCAAGCCTAAGGGGAAGTGGCTGAGCTGCAAGAGTAAGAGTATAGTACCTCTTTGGGAAGATAAGGACTAGGGATAAGTTTAAGATAAGGAAGCCCCCTCTAGTGGTTGACTAGTACAGAGAGAGTACCTTTGACTTTTCATATATGCCATCATTGTTGATTAAACCAAAAGCTATAAGTCATGGATAATGTGCATTTAAGCAAGCTAAATGTGAAATGAGAATGTAAAAGAAAAGAAATGGACCCTTAAAGTAAAGAGAAGAATGGTTGATAATGTCAGAACATATGTTAAGGGCAATAAAATACTGTAAGGATCTGTATACTATTATGGCATTATCATGAGAGAATGTGCATAGGTAACGAGAGAAAACGAACAGTGATGATAAAGTACCTAAAGACGAGAGGTGTGCTCGTGTAAATAATAGATGGAATAGACTATTCAGATATTGGAAGATATGCTACGAGCTTGTGTATTAAGTTTTTAAAGGAAACCGGGATGAGTACTTAACATTAGCAGATATTACCTACAATAATAGTTTCTATCCTAGTATACAGATGGTTTTATATGAAGCTTTGTATGGCAGAAAGTGCCGATCACTACTATATTGGACTGAATTGAGTGAAAGAAAAGTTTACAGTCCAGAGATAGTGAATCAAACATCAGAGCAAATAAAGATGATTCAACAGAAATTGTTAACGGCACAAAGCAAATAGAAAAACCATGTGGATATAAGAAGGAAGCCATAAGAGTTTGTAGTTGGGGGTCATATTTTCTTGAAAGTATCTCCAACCACAAAAGTGGGTCAAACCCTTAAGGTGAAGAAGCTAACACTAAATACCCTTCCAAATTCTATCAAAGTTGGGCTGGTAGCTTATAAATTGATCCTACCCCCTAATCTTAGGTAGATACATAACGTCTTTCATGTTTTCTAGTAAAAGAAGCATAAACCAGATCCTACTCATATCATAAAGTATAATGAGATCGCACTGCGAGATGATTTGATGACTGAAGTATGGCCACAAAAGATTATGGATTGGAAGGTTAAGCAGTTGGGAAATAAGTTGATCCCATTGGTTAAAATGATCTAGAAGGATTTGACACAAGAATAAGAAACCTGGGAGAAGCAAGATAAGATGAAGGGTAGTTATCCAAGGCTCTTCACCTAAGGTATGCCTTAAATTTTGAGAACAAAATTTATTTTAAAGGGGAAAAAATATCACATCTCGCCAATTTGAACCCTGGGAATGTGAATAATAAATTAGACAGAGGGTCAAGTAGTAAAGTAGACTCGAAGGTAGAACAATTTTTGAGTTGTGATTTGACTCTTAACTGGATTGATATTTTTGAAATTATCAATCTAGGAAGGAAAAAATGGAAAACTTGGAGAAAAATTTATGAAAAATTCTAAAAAAAAATAATAAAAAGGTAAATTAAAGGGTTTGAAACCCTATTTGAAGCCCTAGAGGTAGAAATAGCATAAAAATAAATTATTACAAAATTTTCTATAAACAGAGGTTTTTTTGGAAAAAATAAAAAACTAGGCGAAAACAATTATTTTAAATATGTAAAGACCTCAATAATTATTTTAGAATACGCACTACTGAAATCTTATCGGTAAAGCTTGATTTAAGAGAAAATTCAAAATAAATAGTTAGAGATTGAAATAAATTCTAGAAAAATTCAAGGGGCCTTCCTATATTAAAATATGATTTTAGATGGGTAGAAATAAATTTTTGGTGGTCCAAAATTATTTTTAAAAATTAGACAGAAATTTTAGCCAATATGATGAAATAAGGTAGAAAAATGTTTAGAGATGAAAGGTAATATTCCTTCCTTCTTTCTCCAGCACACTAGACATTATTTTGGCCAAAAATGAATAGTAAATTTGTGGCTCAAGTGGTGCACATGATTATGGGTCAAAATAATGTAAAATATCATATCATTTTATCCTACACATTATTACACAAGGGATACTTCTACACTCCCAAATTTCTGCAACATTTTAAAGTGTACACATGGCCTCTCTCTCCATATTTTTAAGGGACACTTGAAGGCTAATGGGGACCGAAATTCACTCTATAAATACCCCCTCTTACACCTTCAATTTCAATTACTTTGAGCACTAAAAGAGGGGAGGTTTTGATGCAAAAAAACTAATCTTCTAAGTGAAGAAAATGTAGGAAATAATTGAGGAATTTTCAAGCAAGAATCAAGAATCAATCAAGGTATGTTAAAGCTTTAATTTGGCTATGTTTTTAGCTTGTTTCAGGTGAAATTTGGTGGCAAAATTCCAATGATATCATGCTATCCAATTTTCAAATTGATGAGGAGTGATTAGGAAAGGATAGGAACCATGATTTAGAGCCTGGAATAGCTTGCTTGTTTGATGTTTGGATTGATTTTTGGAAGAAACTTCAACTTTCCTATTTAAGGGAGCAATTCAGCCAAGTTTTATTTATGGGGTTAGAAATTGTTTTATTTTAATTTGATGATTCCAAGGAGTTTGGAATGTGTTTTTGTGTGGGAATATGTCAAAGGAAAGTGTTTGAAAGCATTGGAATTACAAATAAAAATTCTAACCCTAATAAACATACAATTCGACCAAGCTTGTTGTAATAGGGAGGAGTTTGATTATGACAAAACCAAGTTGATATTTGGATTCTACATGAAAAATTGTATAGGAATGGCCCTTGAGACTTGTCAAAACAAAGATGAAAATTAAAATAAAACAAATCAAAGAAAAGAGGGTCATAGAGTTATCTTGATGCCTAATGGTATTTGATGTGTTATGTTTGATAATATAGCATGTGTTTATGCATGAACTAATAGGCATTGAGCAAGAGAACAAGGAGAAACCCAAAAGGATCAAAGAGGCCAAAAATCTTGGATTAGAAAGAGGTAGTATGGAATTTGTAATTTTAATGTTAACTTGCTTGGTTGTTACATAATATGATTATTTGAATATATGCCATGTTATATCTGAAATTATTTGATGGTGATAACATGTTGGTTGGTTGCATTATATGCCTTGAAAGTATGCATTAACATGTTGATTTTGAATGGATTGGAATGATACTTGCATGGCATAAAAGTGAATAAGTGTTTATGAACTTGTTTGTAATTTACCTTGCTTGTTTGATATTATTATTGTAACTCCTTTACTACTGAGATTTCTAAGAAATCTCATTCCTCTCTATGTATAGACAACCAATAGGACTTTCAAGTGGTATGGCCAAAGGCAAGGAGATGGTATTTCCATGAAAGAAATATGCTATGGAATTATGTTGAATTTATATAGAACCCTATGTATAAGTTTTGTAATATTTATGGCTACATGTTTTTATAACCTTTAAAGGATGTAAATTATGAAGAATTACTTGTTAATTGCTGTGATATGTGGCTGAATTATATTTGGAATGGTTATGGTCTATTTTGGTAAGTTTTGCATAAAAAGGATAAAAGTTGACCAAATGAAGCGCAAAGTTTAACCATATGAAAGTTTAAGCAAATGATGGAGTTTGGATCTGAAACTTAACAGTCTAATAGATTATATTTTTAGCTTTAAAATAAGTGATATTTCATAAAATTTGGAGTTTTGTACAAAGAGTTATTTCCTTCCAAAGTTGGGCATAAATTCTAAAAAATTAGAAAAATTACCAAATGAATACTACATCTTGTCATCAAAACTGGGCATACGTGAGCTGGATTCATACTTTGCTTATATTTTTCCTTTAAGGAGCCTATTTCAAGCTTCAAGTAGGACTTAGAATCATATCATTTTGATTTTTTTAGAATTAGTCATGATTTTTCAAAGTTTAGAGAAATTTAGGGTTCAATGAATAGTAACAAGAGAAAATAAATTTAAAAATTCAAAATTTTCCAACTTAATGACTTGGGAAATGGTTCCAAATGCTCCCTCTTGATATAAAATTGGGTAATAAAGTAAGACGTGACATTAGCTAAATTCTTCCAAATTTCTAAAAATTTTGGTAGTATTTCTTCTTAGTAAATGACCATCCAAATCAACGTAAAATAGTATAAAAACTGTCCACAATAAATCACTAAAGGTTTAGAAGCTTACCTTAGTGATTTCTTGAACTTGGTTGGATTTTCTCTCCCTAGAATTTCTTGTTCTCTCTCTTAAAACTCAAGAGCAAAAAGTCTCCCATTAATCTCCTTGCTTGGCCAAAATGCATGGGTTGGAGGGGGTATTTATAGAGCTTTGTTTTGCCCTTAACTCTTGAAGTTGGAAGAAATTACAAGGTGTAAGTGGATAGATCTTAGCCATTCATTTTTATTACATCACACATAGATAAATCCTAAGTTAGGAAGCTTGTGATCTTGCCACTTGTCCATGTGATGTCATTAAGATGATGTCACTTTACTTATATCATGCTAAGATTATCACACTTTAAATCTTGGTCAACTTTCCTTAATTCAAGATTAACTTTTTTAATTATCTTCTAGAAACTCTATTTTCTTTTCATTTCCAATTAGATATTTTGTCTTTTTTGGTCCTCATTAGGCATGATTCTTGGGCTTAATGGGCTGGGGATTTTTACAAAATTTTTCAGTTCCCTAGTTATCCTTACATTACACTCAGTACCAGTGTAGTGCCGAGTGAATTTTTTTTGTATCCTGTTAATTTTGTTGTCTTAGAAAATTTATCTCAATGAATCACTAGTCTTATCTTGGTATGGAGAAGTTTCATGATTTTTCTTAGAATTTAATTCCTTTAGGAATTCTCTAAATTTCATTTTTCTCAAAATTAGCACTTTATCAACAATAATTTTGATTTAAATATTATTAAAGCTAACCTCCTCATCAATTGAAGTCTGGAATAATTTTCTAAATTATTATAATCCTCCAAGGTATTTTTTCATATTTTTCTAGAATTTTTGAGGAGGCCTCTAAATATTTTTCATAATTAATTTTGGTTACTATTACTCGATGTAGCAAAAATTCCGGTAAATATAGAAAATTCTATATTTATTTATTTTCCTTCCAATAATTCCTCTGGTACCTCAAATATTGATTCTTGACCCTTATTTCTATTTTTTATGATTTTTTAGGAATTTTTAGAAATTTGTAACCTGACTTCCCAATTAAATTCTTTTTCAACTGATATTTCAAAATATCAGTCTGGTCACTATTCAAGTTTCAATTCGAACTTGTACTAACTATGTTTTCCTCTATCTTAACTAGCCCTTGATCTATTTAATTCCCTTAATCTTAGGGTTAAGATTTTCAGGATGTTGCACACGTCATTGCCATTCATTTATTAGAGCCATAGAATTAATGACTTCATACTCTGCTCTTACATACTTTAACATCTAACTTTTAAGTTTTGATTCCAATATTTTGAAAATTAATTCTATATACTATTCCTATATAATTTTTAATGTGGAATCCATTTTTAATTTCAAATCAAATAAAATCCAACTCCTTCCCTCTTGAACAAACTTGGCCAAATACATAGTTAGGGTTCAAAATTTTCATTTTCAATTCTAATGCGTCCAAACTTGTTTTCTCACCTCTATCCTACACAATTTTTCATTCTAAACATATTGAAAGCATCAAAATCATCAAATTCCAATCCTATGACAAACCCTAGTCTTGGCCAAAAATCATCACATGCGTCATAAGTTGGAATTCTTTCACAATTCATGCATAACTACAAGTTTCCCATCCATTACTAACCTTTAATCCCTAATTCAACTTCCATTCATTCATGCCATGACTTATGGCATTTTGAGCAGCAAAATACCTTAGGGTTTTTAGTCATTTTTATCCATGAAAATCAAATCCAAAACAATCACTAATCAAGGCAATTAAACCATTAATGAAAGCCTTAACTTACCTTGGATCATTGCTTGAACTTATTTTGGTTTCCTTCTTCCTCTTTTTCTTCCTTTTCCCTCCAATTCAATAGCAAAACCTTTCCTTCCTTTTTTTTTAATTTTTTTGGCTGAATTATGCTATTGGGGGATATTTATAGACAAAATTTTGCCCTAGGTTTTTCTTGTTTTACCCTTGAAAATGTGACAATTCTATAGTCTACTTGCCCCTTGATCCTCTCTTCCACCTCTTGATCATGCTATGTGTCTTTTGCACACTGAACATGCGATTAGAAACTAATATAAATTTATAATTTAACCTCTTCCAATTAGGTCCATTAACAAATTGTATAATTCCAACTTTATCTTGCTCTAGCAAAAATGGTGGCAAAAATATCTTGAAAATGGAAGGAAAAATTGTCCCACCAAGTTTTAGGTTATTCCACTATATAATTCCACCATATCGGTTAAATTTTTTCTGGATCTTGTCCAATCTACTAGCTCTAAAAATTCATTTTTCTGTGCCATCAATTCTCTTTTAAGGGGAGATTCACCGATTTTTCTCAAATTAAAATTTAGCTTGTAACTCCTATTCAAATTTTCCTGAAATTGGTCTTTTACCAATATAATTCGACCTTGAATATTTTTAAAGTTAACCTTTGTGCTTCTAGAGATTGAGAATACTTTTACAATCTATTGCAAACTCTTAATTAATCTTCCCTTTTTTTTGAATAATAGAGGCCTCTGTACATTTAAAATAATTCACTTTGGCTAATTTTCTCCTAATTAGTCAAAAATACCTGTAATAACAAAAAATTCTGCAATAAATTATTTTTATCCTATTTTGATTTTTTTGGATCCCAAATACTATTCTAAATAATTTATTCTATTTTTCATGAATTTTTGAGAACTTTTTTGGAATTTTGTGCATAGTTTTCAATAATGCATTTTCTTGAATAGAACTTTTCAAAATGACAGTTCGGTCCCCTCCTAGGTTTTATTCCAAAAGTTGTTCTCTCTATCTCTACTATTTTATCTGGCCCTTAGTCAATTCCGAGTCCTCTATTTCTCATTACTAGAGAGCAAATGTGTAAGTAATGTTGACATTCCAATAGAGTTTCAAGGGCCTAGAAAGAGAAAAGAGGCTAGATATAAGCCAAAGGTTAAGTTAGAAACCTTAAAGAGATGTCTTATGAGGTTTAGTCTAAGTAAGGACTAAATCGTAATTTCACAAAGTTAGAAGTCAATAGAGGTAACAAAAAATTTCAGGAAAATCCTAGAAAATGGAAAATAATATTCTAAAACTCTTTTACGAAGAGAAGTGACAAAAATACCCCTAAGGCAACTTAAATAGAATTTATAAGATTATGACTCGATAAAAAGTACATTGATTAAGGTAATTATTTGAGATAGCAAGAGATCTCAAAAATGTACATAAAAATAAGGTTAGGAAGATTAAACACTATGTTAATTTATAAAATTAGTCTTGCTTCCAGAAGATTAGCAGAATGGCTGGAATAAAATAAAAGGCTCAACTATGTCGGTTAAGGGCATTTTAGTAAATGATTTGTATACGAGGCTTAAACAAAGTGTTATGGCCTTGAGAAAATTCATAGATCTTCTCTAGAATTAAAAAAAAATTATGGAGTAAACAGAAGAATTTCTAAGCTCTAGAAGGCCATTAAGAAAGTCAAATAAATATGAGCCAAGTAAATTGGCAAGAAACTTGGAGACTGAGTTTAATCCAACGGCCAAGATCTATCCTCCCTTTCCTCTCCATTACATTGCTTCCACTTAGCTCTCTTCTAGAAGGATGATATGTATTGATGATATAAAAGTACACTTAAAGTTCTAAATTTGTCCTTATAATTTCTACTAGCTTTCAAGGACATAATGGTCCATTCAAGGCATAAGTTTTGGCTATAAATACACCACATTAGAAGAGCAATTTGGCAAGAATTTGTACAGGAAAAACTCTACCAAAAATTAGAGAAAAAGGTAGGGGTGAAGGCCAAGAAAAAGGAACAAAATTCAAGCATCAAGACCAAGGTATGTGGTGATTCTAGCACCTATCTTCATGCCCATTTCGATTAAGTTACTATTCATATTTAATTCTGAAATTTGGCATGATTAAAGTACACTCTCTAAGCTTTAAATCCATAGGTAGAACACTTCATTTATATATGTGTATGATTTATGGTGATTTTTCAAATTTAGGGTTTAAAATCTGGAAACAGTTTTGATCACTAGAGTAGTAGGAAATTTATGTATAATTCTACTACTGTTTCAAACAAAATTGATTCCTGAAACTATTTTTCCTTTAAAAATCACTTAAGGAGTTTTTAGTAGGACTTAGAATCACTCAGTTTTAATTTTTTTGGAGTTAATTACAAATTTTCAAAGTTGAGTAAAAATTCTAGCAATACCAATAAACAGTACCCGAGAAGCAAGTCTTGAACTTTGTGTGATCTCTTAGTCCTAGTGAGTAGTGTGACCCTTGTGGTTGTGATTAGGACCTTGGGACATCCAAGAGAAGGTTTGAATGTGTTTGAATGAAAGCTAGATGGTTGGGAAGCTTAGGGAACAAGATGAAGAACAAGAGAAAACTTATGGTGCAAGGTAGTGAATGTACCTATTAACATTGCTTGATATTGGATGCTTGTGTATTGATATGTGCATGATGATTATTTGATGTTGTATAATGTTTTGGCTATTGTAATAACTATTTATGATGAGGAGATTATGTCTTCAAGGCCATGTATTGAGTAGGTAGCATTAAGTATGCTAATATGTCACTAATTAACAAGAGAATTAGCAAGTTTCATATAATGCACTAGCATCCATCTAGCATAATTAATATGGTATTGTTTGCTGTTGAGATTCTCTTGAATCTCATCCCTCCCTAATCAACCATAAATGGTCAAGCATGATGGGTAATGGTTGCATGAAGAGAAGCCAAGAGATTGATGCAAAGAAGTAGAGAATTTTTAGTATTACTATGTGATTCTTAAATTCTCTAGTTATGTAATAATTATGAAACATGCCAATTTATGTCATTTAGTTGTATATGACATTGGTAGCATGTAAGAATTAGTATAGGGTGTAATGAGAATGCATGAGATTGAATTATACATGCTTGGATTCTTAAAAGAATTAAAGAAAGAATTGTATAAGGGATAAAATATAGGTATTAGAGCGATCAACTTACAGCTCTAGTTTGACCTACCAAATGAATGAATTAAGCCATAAATTTTGGCAAACATATAGTACACATCCCAAGCTTTAAAATGAGAGGTAGATCACCTCTATTGGATGTGTACACAAGGAGATAGGATTTTCAAATTTGAGGTACAGAATTTGAAAGTTCCAAATTAGACCAGATAAATAGTAAAATTTGGATAATAAACTGTATAAATTGGCCAAGGATAAGCCTAGTTTGATATTTTTCCCTTAAAGAGCATTGAAAGAGGTTAGAGTAGAATTTTGGAGCAACTCCATACAATTTTTGTAAAATTAATTATGATTTTAAAAAGTTAGACTTGTAATCTAGAAAAATGCATAGTGAACAATACCCTAAGTAAAACTTCCGCATATCCAATTCACTTCCGAACACAAACTCTGAGAGGTAAAAGTAAGAATATTTTATTTTGGTCTTAGAGCAGAGGTTCTGGCATGGGAAAAGGAACTATCTACCCATGAAACGGAGTATACAAAGGTCTAGAAAAAGCCCAGTTTAGGTCAGAGCTAGTAATAGGTTACTTGTTTAAGGTCCAACTAAGGTTATGGAGTGGAGGTGAATGCTCTAGGGAAAGTGACTATTGAGGATCATTAAGAGATGAAGTTTGAATCCTCAGTTAAAAAAAGTACAAATAAAATGATGATAAGAAATCATATAGTAAGGAAGGTAACCACTGCTTAAAGATTAAAAGACTTCCCTTCTAGAGAAAGAAAGACTAATGGCTTACAAGTCAAATAGAGTTATGAGTCTGAACCCTAGTAGAAAGGGTAGAGTGGAAACCTAGGCTTAACAAACTCCTGCAGCCTTGTTAGGGCTAAAACACCATGATAGAGTAGCTATCTTAAGTCCCTGAATAGATAAATAGGAACTTAAAGATAGTAAATTCAAGATAGATAGCCATAGTGAAATTTCTTAGGGATCAAAAAAGAAGAGAGAAATAAAAATGAGATAGATAGCTATGTTCTATACAGGGAACTAGCATAAAGAGGTAAGCATGTTCCTGATAATGTTAAGAGATACTCAGTCACTTGGGCTTAGGTTGAGAGGCACCCTTTACGAGGGATATGGTCTTAGCCATGAGTCTTCCTAAAGAAATTTGGGAACTGGTCCTCTGAGTTAGAATTAACATTACACTAGATGAAGCAAGATAACCTATCTGAGTAGGAAAGGGAAGTAGTAGTGATGGAGTTGATATTGCTGTAGCAAAAGCAATGTGTCCATCAATAAGAACTGAGAAAAGCAATCGAAGTAAGGCAAGTAGAGTTGACTTTACCCCAATAGAAGCATGACTGGCCAAGGATAAAGCTAGGGTTAAATATACATGAGCTTAGTAGAGTACTAGAGTAAGCAGAAAGAAGAGAATCTCATAAGTTCTCTCCCTGAAACTTCTAAAATTAGTTGCAAGCAGACTAAGAGGCTCCCTCTTGTAGGGATAATATGTATGAATGGCACATGATAAAACCTATTTCTTCTATGTCTTTTCATATCATTTTTAGGGTTTTTATTATAGTTTTTAGCTCTTTTTGATGTTATTTGTGCTTAATTGAGATTGAGAATATTTGTTTTGAATTAGTATCGTTTGAGGGTAAAATTGTCAGAATTAGTTATTAATTTCATTCAATTGATTTCTAGAACAATTGATACTTTAAACCATTGCTTTTCATTGTAGGATACTCAAAAGTTAAAGCCAAGATTAAAGACCAAGAGATTGAAACACACAAGATCAAGAGTATCAGCACTTGAAGAGTTCGCCACGGCGAATGCTATGCTTTACCACAGCGCAACATGTCAATTTCACTAGGGACCTCTCGAGAATAGTTGTTTCACCGTGGCGAATACATTATTTCATCGTGATGAAATGCCTCGTATCAGCAACGTTAGATTCCGGTCAGAATGTGAACATAGATCATCTACTCAAACTGATTCGACTCAGATGGACCCATTAAATCCTTAGAAATCCTATTTTTGTGGGAGGACTCTATTCTCTTATCTCTAACACCTCCATTCTCTCATCTTCTTACCTCTTCACCTCTATCTTCTTTCCCATCCATTTCCTTCACCTTTCCTTTACTTCATCTCATTTCCTTCCCCTCCCAGCTGCCATGGCTGACACATTCACTTTGGTTAGAGCTTTTCTTGAACCTATGGAGAGCTAGGGTTTATCAACTCTTGAAGACAGTGGAGTGGCATGAGTTTCCAAGCTTCAAAGGGGAGTTTCAGTTTCAATCTGTAGTTGTTAGTTATGTTTTTATGGTTTCCTAGGTTTAGGAATTATAATTCTTAGTTAGACACTTAGATTGCTGCTATAATCATTGTTTAATGATTTATATTGTAGTTAAGATTAGTTAATGTTGAATTTTGTGCTTCAATATATGTGGTTGCACATATGTCTCATGTAATCCTCTTGATTCTCTCTTGTTATGCATGGTTATGCTTTGATATAGAGTTGATTTTGGGTTACATTCAACCAATTGCATTGATCATTCTCAAATCACACATTAGGAGAGCTTAATAGTGTTTTCATTAATGAAGTTCATTGATTTAAACATTAGACTCAATGAGTAATTGAGGTTGTTATTCAAGAAAACCGAATGATTTTATGAAACTCCTAATATCTTAAGTAAGCTATGATTACCATTAAAACCATATTCAAGAGGTTTCCTATCATCTATTTTCATTCCATCAACACTTTATCTAAAAACACCAAAAATATAGTAGCTTAAGTTTATTTTTCATTGCATATATTTTAGTCACATTTCAATTTAAATGTTCGGAACCAAAACCCCTTTTATTGCATTGCATGGCATTTAGTCTAGCTTAAGTCATCAATAAAGGCTTCTAAAAGTGAACACGACCTGAATTGCACTGCTATACTGCATCTCTTGGATCCGGTTATAAATTTATTGCATTTAACCCTAAGGTGTAATGACATGATCAAATCAGCACACTACATACATAGCAACTAGTAAGAGCCTCCACTCCTTGCATTGGAATGCTAGGCACTATGTTACAGTTATTGAAAGTACGCTTAAGCTCCGAGTATTAAAGCTATGCATACTAAGAAAAGGAATGGTTTAGCTCTTATGTTAGAGATATACATTGATAAGGAGTTATGCAACTCCTTGCAATATGTTGCCCAAGCATTATGCATATTAGAGTAATGCTCCTGCTAAGAAGTGAAGTAGAGAAAAGAGGAGTTGCATAAGTCCTCTCCCTATACCATTCAAAATTAGCTAGAGACGGTAAGAGCAGCTAGAAGAGTGAGAGAACTACTAAAGCAAATTGGCTTAGATACCTAAGGAGACAGATAGGTGGCCTAAAGAATTGATTGAGGCACAGTGTGAGGCCTGAGATAATGATATTGGCTCTTGAAACCGCCTTGGGGAATTATTAGTTGGGTGACAATTGAGTAGAGGTGACTTATTTTATTACTTAGTCCTGTGGTCTAAAGTCTCTTAGAGATCTTAACATAGCTCATACTGATGATAGTATTTCAGGGTCACCATCGATCCTAAAAAAGCTTACAGTAGAGCGCAGTAACTCCTGAGGTCGTAGTAGACCAAGCCTAAGGGAAAATAGCTAAGCTATAAGAGTAAAAATACAGTACCTCTTTGGGAAGACAAGTACCATGGATGAGTTCAAGATATAGAAACCTCCTTCAGTGCAGAGAGAGTACCCATGACTTCCTTCCAAATAACCTTAACATTGATTAGGCTGAGCTCAATTCTCTTCCAATTAATAGAGAAAAGCCAGAGTTAGAAGTACTAGAGCCATAAGTCTTGAACAAGAGACATTTAGGCTAGCTCCAGATATAGGAAGAACCCCTTATGATACAGAGACAGACTGAGTATTGATGGGCAAATTCCTAAGATAAGGCTAGGAGACAATAACCTAAGTCGAAAATACTTGACAAAGATAAAACAACAAGGGTCTAAGACAGCAAAGTACTAGGGTTTAAGCCTATCAGCATCAGTACATCATATTCCCGTTAACATTGTTCAATTAAGCGTGCTCGGGTAAGGGTAGCCCAATAATAGGTAACCTCTTGGGAAGTTATGTAAAAGTATACAGAGGTCAGAAATGTGAGCTATTTTTGGCAAGAATGCACTAAGTTGGCACATGGAAGATAAAGTTAAGATAAGCAGAGATAGTCTAGGGTTGATAGAAGGAATGAGTAAGGTCAATGAAGACAATATCCATATCTGTTAATAGTCTTGGGAAAATTATTAGTCAGGTTACCATTTGAGTAGAGATGAACTATTATACAACTTAATCCTTTGATCTAGACTCTTCCAGAGAACCAGTAGTTGAAGTCTAATATGGTTCGATAAAAGATCACAGTAAGATCCAAAGCAAAACCCAGAGAGATCATAGTAGATCTTGAGATCGTAGTTGGATCTTATGGTCATAGTAGACCCAAAGGAAAGTTACTGAGCCATAAAAAGAAAGATGCGGCATCTCTGAGAAGATGATAACCAGGGAGAAGTTTAAGATAAAAAACCTTCCTAGTTGTCTAACTACTATAGAGAGAGTACCTATGATTTCTTCCCAGATAGCCCTATTTTCAATTAGCTTGAGCTTAATTTTCTTCTGATCAACGAAGGAAAGCTAAAGTTTGAGGTTATGGAACTATAAGTCCTGATTGGGATATATTCAAGCAAGATAATGCTGGAATAGCATAAAAACTCCCTTATGTTACAAGGAAAACCCCATACGACACGATATTGAACTAAGTATAAGCCGACAAATCCCTAGATGAGATTAAAATTAAGGATTTAAACTGAAAAGACCCTTCAGAAACAAGGTAAGAAGGATTGAGATAGTAGAATACCAGGATTTTAACTTGCCAAGTACCAGTGTATCATTACCTATGGCTTCTGGGATTATAACCTGGCTCAATTCAAATGGCACATTTTAACTAAGCATGCTTGAGCCAAAGAAATCCAAGGATGAGTGACCACTGAGAAGTAAGATAAAAAGGATGAAAATGCTAAAAGTAAGTCATATTTGGCATAAATATACAAAGTTTAGTAGAAAGTTAAGAAACAGTAAGGGACATTCTCCTCAGCTAATTTCTTAGTGATAGTCAAACTAAAAGCTTAGCCTTGAAATTTCAAGGATGAAATTTCTTTAAAGAGGAAAAGAATTGTCACATCCTAATTTTTAGACCTAGGAGCCCTAAGACTAGCCCAAAATTGGGAGGCTACTAAGCCCCTTAGAGCAGGAGTCCCAAAAATGAGAAAAAAAGTCAAAGCCATTTCAGGGACTAAACTGCAAAGTCAAAAAGTTACTGTGTAAGTAATGCTGAGGTTTCAAGAGAGTCTCAAGGGCCTAGATAGAGAAAAGAGGTTAGATACAGGCCAAAGGTTAAGTTAGAAGTCTCAAAGAGATGTTTTATGAGATTAAGTCTAAGCAGGGACTAAATCATAATTTTAGAAAATTACAGACCAATAGGAGTAAGAATGAAAAATATACAGAAAATTCCAGAAAAAACCTTAAAAAAATGGGGGGAAATATTCTAATACCTTTTGTGAAGAGAAATGACAAAAATACTCCTGAGGTAACTTAAATGAAATTTATATGATTATGGCTCGGTAAAAAGTACACTGATTGAGATAATTATTTGAGATAGCAAGAGATCTCAAAAATGTATATAAAAACGAGGTTAGAAAGCTTAAAGGCTATGTTAATTTATAAAATTATTTTTACTTCCAGAAGATTAGTAGAATTGCTGGAATAAAATAGAAGGCTCAATTATGCTAGTTAAAGGTATTTTAGTAAATGATTTTTATGCGAGGCTTAAAGGAAGTGTTATAGCCTGAGAAAATTCATAGATCTTTTCCAAAATTAAAGGAAATTTATGAAGCAAATAAAAGAATTTGCTAAGCTCTAAAAAGTCATTAAGAGAGCCAGATAAATATGAGCTAAATAAATTAGAAGGAAACTTGAAGAGTAAGTTTGATCTAAGGGCCAAGATCTATTCTCCCTTTCTTCTCCATTAGATTGGTGCCACCTAGCTCTCTTCTAGAAGGATGATGTGAGGAGATGATGTATTGATGATGTAAAAGTGCACTTGAAGTTTCAAGTTTGCCCTTACAATTTCTACTAGCTTTCAAGGGCATAATGGTCCATTCAAAGCATAAGTTTTGGCTATAAATGCCCCACCTTGGAAGAGTATTTTTGCAAGCATTTGTAGAAAAAACTCTACAAAAAATTAGAAAAAATAGGACCTTAAGATATCCAAGACAAGGTTTGGATGTGGTTGACAGAAAACTAAATGGTTAGGAAGCTTAGGGAACAAGTTGAAGAACAAGAGAAAACTTATGGTGCAAGGTAGTAAACTTACCTATTAACATTGCTTGATGTTGTATGCTTGTGTATTGATATGTACATGATGATTAGTTGATGTTGTGACATGTTTTGTCTGGTATAATTGCTATTTATGATGAGTAGATTATGTCTCCATCGCCATACATTAAGTAGGTAGCATTAAGAATGCTAATATGTTAAATAAAGGTCTTAGAGGAGATAGCTTGCAGCTCCAGTTTGACCTACCGAATGAATGAATTAAGCCATGAATTTTGGCAGGCATATAGTACATATCCCAAGGTTTAAAATGAAGGTAGCCCACCTTAATTACATGTGTACACAAAGAGATGAGATTTTCCAAATTTGAGGCAGATTAGACCAAATGAACAGTAAAATTTAGATAATAAACTATACGAATTGGCAAGAGATAAGTCTAGTTTGATATTTTTCCTTAAAGAGCACTAAAAGAGCTTCGAGTAGAATTTTGGAGCACCTCCATACAATTTTTGTAAAACTAGTTATGATTTTTTTAATTTGGACCTATAATCAGGAAAAATGTATTAGTGAACAGTACCTAAGGACTTAAAGGAAAATTTTAATTTTTTGTGCCTAAGTAAAGCTTCCGCATATCCAATTCACTTCCAAACACATGCTTTGAGAGGTAAATTTAGTCTCTATCTTTCTCATCCCATGGTCCTAGAAAACTATCGCTTTGTCAATTAGTCCCTAAGAATGCTTCTATCCTTTCAGGAAAATTCTTCGATTCCTACCAATAAGAGTCTAGTAATTGCATATTTCAGGCTCTTTCTTGCACTTTTATGCCCAAAATTCGAGATGTTACACAAAATAAATGTTACTTCAACTTATTATAAAATAAGTTGAGGTGAGATTCATGAAACTAAATATAAATTAAAACATGGATACCCACATCCATGGCACCGGTAGCCAGACAACAAATTCTTTAAATTGATGTCATGCAATGTGAGTAGTGTTAGTGGCAGTTTCACCCAAGAGGGCGGCGAATTAGGTGAAAAAAATTTCTTCTTAAAGTCAGATAATAAAATTAATAAAAATAAATGAGTTCAGAGAGATTTCACCCGAAGGATATTAGAAGAAATAGTATACGCAAGATTTTATACTAGTTCGTCTCAACCACTTGACCTACATCTAGTTCTCAGAATACCTCTGAGTTCTTCACTATACCCAAGATTCAATGGGCTCTTGACACCACAGTATAGTAATTGAGCTCTCTCTTAATCACTCCCTCTTACTTCCAGTAAGGATACAATCCCCTCAAGGGACTCTTGAGTCACTTGTTGAAAGAAATAAAGAATTTCACTAACTCTCTTTTAAGAGTATATATGGTAAACACTAATGCTCAGAATAGAAAAACAGAGTATTGAATGCAAAAAATTAATTTGATAGTTGGTAGCTCCACTCATTCACTACTTCATTCAATACTCTTCATGGTTTTTATAGTTAGAGATTTTTAGCTTTCCGTTAGACACAAGAGCTTGTAATCGTTGAAATATCATTTCTGTGTGTTGGCAGTTATAACTGTTGTTTCATATTAAATGCACTTTTGCAGGCAGCTTGAGCCTATAATTTATTCATTGAGCCTTGTAACCTGTAGAAATGTCTTGGTAAAAATGTAATATGTTATTCCACCAGAGAATATAACTAAATAACAATAGAGATGATCATCCTTGGATTTTAATACATGAAGTGAAAATCACAAATCAAGGATCAAAGATCTCATCGATAAGCAACTTAATCGATAAAGTTATCAATTAATTGAAAATGAGAGAACTTGAAAATCAAACTCATTTATCGAAGTCATTACAGATCAGGGACATTATGGGAAAGGTTATCGATAAAGAGTGAAAGTTAACCAAAATGATTTATCATGAGAATTCTTCTGAAGCCAACTAAAAAAGGTTTGTTTCTTGAATCAGGAGCCATCTTAGCTTTTTATAAAAATATAAGATAATTGATGAAGGTTGAAAAAAGCTTAAAGATAGAATAATATCATACTTTCTGAAAGATAGAGTGAAGAACACCTTTGAGCAATGTAGTTGATCTTTTCAGAATATGTTATCAATAATTCACTTTATCCACAAGCTTATCAATTATTAAAGTAACCTTAGAGAACCAATTTGAACACATTTATATGAAAGGCTATCGATAATTGAATTTATCAAAAAGGTTATCTGAAAACAAACTTAGACAAAGACTAAGTAAAAACAGATATTGATCAATAAGTGTATTTATCGATTAAGTGATCAATAAATGTGTTATCGATAAAGTTATTAATTAACTCCTGAATAGAACTTGAAAGATTTAGAGAACCAAGAATAATTTATTGAATAGCTTATCAAACAACATGAAAAGTAATACTTACTCAATTTCATATCAAGATATTGAGTAATAAAGACATTGATAAAAGCTTCGATAACTCAACTTTGATAACTCATGAAGTGTTCTAATAGGATATAGTTCATTGAGACTTACCCATTTATCTGAAAATTGATCGAAAACCTCATTTATCGATATGGTCATCAATAAATGCCTATCAATATGCAAAGAAACTTAAAATTTATCCAAAATTTGATCTGAAACTCTATTTATCCATCAAGTTATCGATAAAGACTTAATAGTAACTATTTTCAAAGACATTCAGCCATTTATCCAAGATGTGATCGAACAATTCAATTATGCACCAGTTTATCGATAAACAGTTATCAATAATGGTATGCATAGAAACTTAAATATACTTTGTTATCATCAAAACCTTAAATCTAATAAGTAGAGTTGAAGAATTCGAGTTTAGAAACAATATTTATGTTTATATCTAAACTTAAATTGGTACGGTGTGAATAATAAAATTAAAATGACATCTGCTCTTATGGCATAAGAATAATATCATAGCATATGATTCATACCACATATGCTAGAACCGTAAATAGGAAACAAGTGAAAAGATCCTGCTTCGTTGTTATGTGAGCCCTAGAAAGGTTTAATCCTTTTATTGATGTCCTTTGACTTTGACAATATCATGGAGATATGTTTTAGTGCCTACTACTTTAGCAAATATCCTATGATCATGACAAATACAACCCAAGGGTGTTATGCTAAGAAAGAGATTGATTCATATCAAAGTGAGTGAAAGAAAGATTTCCTAAAATATGCACGCCAATGCTTGTGTTTGAGATAGTCCTTTAAGATATTATTTTGTTAATCTCATAGGGGTAGGCACAATACATATAAGAAAGACAATCTGAGCTTCATACTAACTCGAGAAAGATTAGATTAGCCATAAGAAAAGTGTATATAGGACAACCATGACAACGTGTTATGTTATTCAATGCAAAAATGACATATGTCGGCTAGTTGTAGTGGCTTGTCAACAACTGCTACAAAGCTACGTGCTAGTCTCTACATTTGTAGCAGTTTTCTAGAAATAGTTACAAATCCTAACATCTATATATGTGCCGCTCCCCTCATTTTCTCACTTTTTATGCATTTGAGTAGTGAGTTCTACCATTTTTTTTGAGAATTCTATTGTATCTCCAAATCTTCTAGCTACCCATATGCAAATGTAAGTTCATGTATCAGATAATTTTTTTAATAGTTAGTGTATTTAAAAATTTAATTAGTGTTGGATTAATTTGGAATTTTATTTGGTTTGTTGATTTAATTAGTATTGACATTATTTGAGTTGATGATTATGTATATTATCAATTTTAATTTTTGTAGTTTGCATGTTACTTGTAAATTGTTTAATAAAAAAATTTGTTTATTTAGTAATTAATTTAATTAGACATTATGAGTAAAATTATTCTAATTATATTTTTTAGTATTTTATTTAATATCAGAAAAGTTGAATTTGGTTTTTATTTTTTGAATTTTTACTTATGATTTGAAATGTAATTATAAATGTTTAGAATTTAAATTCACATTTAAACAGTTTTTAATTATGTATTTTTTAAATTAATTATTCGTAATTTAAATTGTTGAATTAATTAATTGTGATGATTATATATGTTAATGCCTTTTTTTTTAGTTTGCATATTATTTTTAATTGTTTAATAATAAAATTTGTTTATTTAGAAATTAATTTAATTAAACATTATGAGTTACATTATTTTAATTGCATTTTTTAGTATTTTATTTAATTTCAAAAAATTGAATTTGGTTTTAATTTTTTTCAATTTTTACTTATGGTTGAAATGTAACTATAAAATGTTTAGAATTTACTAAATTCATATTTGATCAATTTTTAATTTTTAATTTTTAATTTTGTTTAATTAATTATTTATGGTTTAAACAGCATATCTCATCGACACGGTAACGACCCTATTGATCCTACCAGACCCCCTCGATAGGCATCCTGACCAGCCTAGGCTATCTGAGGAGCCACCAGAGGAGGATGACGAGCTGATGATTAGCGTGGAAGATTATATTATTAATGACCATTTTGATCTGAACCTTGATGGGGATGAGGACGGAATAGAGGATAAGGAGGAGGACGAGCTATAGGGCAAAGAGGAAGAGGAAGAGCAGCAACTATAGTAAAATCAGCAGCGTCAACTTGGTGGATGGTTGGGCTGATTCGAGGTGGAGGTTGTGGCTAACTAAAATTTTTAATTATATCAAGTGATAAATATGTTATTTGATATTTATAATAATAAATTGTTATTGATATTATTTAATTATAATTAAATTATGCAGACTAAGCTGGCAATAAGTCCACAAGGAAGTTGAACATGAAGAACATGTATTACGTGCAAGATGTACATGTCATAGCCCTTTTAAATAACCACGGTCAACTAATTAAGCTGAGATGACATCTGTTCAACCGATATCGAGCTTATCTGGGTGGGCATCTTTCTATGAGCCAAATTGATAATGACAAGTTTGAACCAACTAAATTCACTTTGACGAAGGAGAACAAGGATATCTTCCTATCAATACTGAAGAAAATAAAAGTCCTTGACGGATATTCCAATAACATCTTAAGATGTATTGAACTATAAGCTTGAAAGGTTACTAGGTTAAAGAGTCATGACTTGCATATTTTGATGCAACAATTACTTTTTTGGTACTCAGAAGCACACTCCCGCCTTATGCTCTATATTTTTGGTGGAGCTGTGTTCATTGTTTAAAAAGTTATATGCGAAGGTTTTGATATTCAGGGAGCTAGAGAAACTGCAAATTATTTTGATACTTTGTCATTTGGAGATGATATTTCCTCTATCCTTCTTTACTGTTATGATTCATCTTACCGTCTATCTTATTTGAGAAGCAAAACTTGCTGGACCAATTTAATATTGATGAATGTATCATATTGAGAAGTGTGTTATATTATCTCTTTCCATTCTCCAAATTTTAATCATAATTACAAACAATTATTAATTAATTAAATATGCAGGTATTTAGGAAAATTGAAATCCTATATCAGGAATAAGGTGTGGCTAAAAGGGTCAAGAGCAGAAGGTTATGCCAGAGATGGGGTCTTTACATTCTATTCTAGATACTTTGATGACATTGAGACATCTTTCAACTGCCCCCCATGCATTGATGATTGTCCCCTAGGTCCTTCTAATTCAAGCGACTTCTTTCCTCCGGTTAGAAAACCAATTGGAGTGTTTGAATACTTCAAATTGACTCCTACTGAGAAGTTACGAGCACACAGACATGTTTTGATAAATTGTACTTAAATTGAACCCTTTTGATTTTCTTTTCTACATTTAAAATTTCTTCATCATTGCCTTCTTTGACAAATAACCCTAATCATATTTACAGGGATCTTAGAACATATGTCAAGTGGCAGCTATAGGTTCATTCACAAACATCCATTGATGTTGACAAGAAAGTCCACAGAGAATTTTCTGAGTTGGTTTATACATTGAATACGTAATGACAATAACCCCCACATAACTAAACTCAAAAATCTTGCATGGTTTGTTTAATGGTGCTAGGAGGTTTACTACATATAATGTCAATGGCTTCAAATTCCATACAATAGCACTTGACTAGGGTTTGCTCACATAAAACTTTGGAGTTTTTAGCAAGTTTGGAATAAGGACTTATGCTAGTACCAGTGACAGTGACATGCGATTTGGAGGCATTCCTTACTGCGGAAAGTTGTTTAATATTATTGAGTTAAATTATCAAGGACTTTTCACTGTCACTCTCTTTAAGTGTTGTTGGGCGGACATAACAACTTCATGTGGACTCACTACCAATGCGTTGGGGAAATCACATCTGTTGATTTCTCCAGGCTCATTCATATGGGAGAATCTAAAGATCATGAGCCATACATTCTCACCTTTGAGGCACACTAGGTTTATTATTTCGAGGACGAGAAACATAAAGATTGGACTATGGTGGTCTACTTGAAGCCACGATATATCTTTATGACATGCGTGATGGTGGTGAAGACATCACTTGCGACAGTAAACCCTTCAAACCAACGAATTTTGAAAATTTCTTCTCTAAAGGAGATGACAATTTAGCAATTGTTAGGTATTTATCTTTTATATATAATTTTGGTTTATTTTTGTTACATTAATTAACAACTACTACCTTTGATCACAATTATAAGACCTTATTTGTAGACTATAAACGAGGTCTTATAATTAGTACCGAAAGTAGTATATGTTTTAATTTTAACATATATATGTTATAATTATTTCTAATTATTTAACTTTATATATCTCCTTTCAGGCAAGGTAATGAAGAATAAAATTTCCAATAGCTCATTCGAAATAATTTTTTTTACAATTGTAATTAAATTATATTAATTTAAAAAAAATTCACCATCGCCCTTTGTAGAACCGCTACAAAATGCAAACCCCTACAATTACATCACAACTGCTACGAATGACACCCACCCGCTATAAATACCCCTACTCCGCTCTCATTTTTTCTCGCATATGCTCCTCTCCTCTCCTCCTCCCCTCTCCTCCATCCTCTCCTCCTCTCCTCTCCACTTCTCATTATAAGCTTTTTCCTTATCAATTTATTTTTATTTTGTTACATTATTAATTTTAGTTTTGATAATATTTCTTTTTTATTCTTTTATGTAGGACTTATTCACTATTATATTCTACTCTTTCTAATTCATTTCTTATGTTCATAAATAACATTTCAATAATTTTTTAACTTTATAATTTACATTTTAAATTCTAAATATTATAATAAGTATTTTCCATTTGATATTTAAAATGTTAACAAAATTTTCCTAACATGAAATTTAATGAAATTCCATCTCACAATTATATAAACCATATTTAATTGTTATATTTTATCTTATAAATTTAATTACAAACCCAATAACAAAAATAATTTTTTTAAAAATCAATTCAACATTTGTAGCGGTTTTCTAACCGCTCCAAAAAGCATAGGTGGCGCTGTTTTTCCTAAATTTGGACATTTGCAACGGTTTTTATAACCACTACAAATTCCTCTTGGCGCCATTTTGTTTTTTCAAAATTTTGCAATTTGTAGCGATTCTGTAATAGCCATAAATTTTAACGCCATTGTGAATTTTTTGGTTCTTGCCAAATGAAAATCTTGCATCATTTATTAGTAGTAGTTTTCTAAACTGTGACAAATTTTCAAATTTCATTTTCTACCTTACATTACATTTGCAGCAGTTTACCAACCGCTACAAAATGTCACAAAGTGATCTCATCCATGATGTTATTACTAGCAGAAAAGGAACCGCAAAAAATATACTATTATGGTTAGACTTCTCGCACAACAGTTTGGATAAACCACTACAAAACCGTTTACTTAGATGGGTTTTTTAGCAGTTGCTCAAACAACTACAATTGGCATTTAGAGTAGTTAAAACCGCTACAAATCACTAAATTAACAACGGCAAATTGTTTTTTTCCCCCCCTAGGTATGGCCCGAAATCCTTCTGTATTAATTTGGTTCTGTGCCATGTCATCAATCTTCTAACTTTGTTAATGCCACGTTGAACAAGTTGGGGACCGATTCCTGGTTTTCTTAAATTTTCAGCACGGATGGTGCCGATGTGTTAAACTAGAAAGACTGAAGTTATAAGTTTTTAAAATGCAAGAACATGATTGAAAAGAAAATAAACTATAGTGGGAAATTAATTAATTTTTGCAAAAAGAATATTATATTATGTATTAAATATTAATGATAAAAATGCAATGAATATGGTATATAGTTTCCTTTAAAGAAAAACTACCAAACGAAATTTTATTTAATCCCTATAAATGTTTTCGGCCAGATCTACAAATTTAATCCCACCTCATTTAATTTATAAAACACTTTTAACTTTGTCCTTACAAGGTTTTGGGATAAATTATTCATTTATGAAATTTTCAAAGGCGGGTAAGGAATTGACATTCCTTGCACTCGAGATTTTGAATATTTTTTGGAATTATACTTCATTAACAAAAAGGTTAAAAGTTTTAACTATAAATACAAAAATATTTAACAAGGAAAACTTAATATGCATTTCTCTATAATTTTACCTCATTTTTTATTAAGTTCTAGTAGTTTTTTTATTAGATCTTTTATGGCTTTCTCAAATTTAGGTATTAGTTCTTATATTCATGATTTGCTAATTTGTAAAAAAACAAAAAAACAAAGTTAATAGCTGATGATGTGACTCAGCTATTCAAAATTGATGAGATTAAGATTATATATTTGCAAGGGACATTTTGAACATAATAATTTTTTATACTTTTTTTGCTCATAGTAAATAAATATTATTCCATCATCTTATTTTTTTTAAAAAAAATCTTTTGTTTCATATATTGCGCGGCTTTATATATTTCTTAGTCAATATTCATATCATCACTAATTAACACATTATGAATGCAAGCACTAATGCCTATAATTGAGAAAACTGTAATGATCAAATAAAAATATTACAAGAACCCAATTAAAAATCAGATAAAACCCTAAGAACCGAGGAATTAATTTTGTTTAAGAAAATTAAAAAAAGTCGTATCTCTCTCATCGTGCAATAAGAAATAAACAAAACATGTTCTTATTTCAAATTAAACAAGTTAGAAAACATACAACATTCAGAAAATCATGTATATTTAAATAAATACATAAAAAAATGCTCATGGTGGGTGGGGATGTGTGTGTGTGTGTGAGAGAGAGAGAGAGAGAGACCAAAAACATAAATGATTTGTTTCATGCCTTGGCGGGTTTGTCTTCAGCTCCTGCTTCAGGTTCGGTCGTCTTCTTTTTCTGCTGGTTTTGTTTGTGAACACAGAACTTGAGCCAAGTATATGACTCTAAACCCAATGTAATGGCACCAAGAAAAGCAAGAATTCCAACGTAAGCCCATTTCCATCCCTGGCCAGCTTGGAGAATGTGAATGCCTCTGAAGATGTTCATGATTATGATCACCAGTAGTCCGTACCCTAGGAAATGATGGTACATGTTCCAATATTTTCGGTACTCATCTTTTTCGGTCGGCCTTAACCGCAATGCAAACATCTGATCAGAAACAGACAATACTCATCAAGCGAGTTTATACAAGCATCATTTTTATTTCCAAAACATATCCTAACATTCCTTGAAATGCACTTCTTGTTTAAGAGAAATGAAAGCTTATTGTACACTTGCTTGAACCTATAGTGTACATTATGTGTGATTTAATTTCAATAAAATATGTAAAATTACCGATCACTATGAAATCTATGGTTCAAAAAACCAAATTAAGCTAGCTAGTTCAAACTGGAAATAAGTAAATCAGCTATTTGTTCGGTATGGTTTAGCTCCTGGACAGGTGGGAAATCAATGTGAACCGACGCAACCTGGTGTCACCACTGATTACCTGTTAGGCTGACAGCTTATCCGGTTCACCTTTATACTTTTACAAATCACACGTGAAATTTGGAAAATAAGAGGAAGGCTTAGCCGGAAGAAGAACAAGTAAAATAGCGGAGAAGATTTCAAAAAAAGAAAAAGAAATTACGCTAAAAGAGAACTCAAGAAGAATCTTGACAAAAACCGAAGTGAAGCAGTTTTTTAATTGGAAAGTATGAAAGAAAGAGAAAATGATGATTTTTGGGAGCAAGGACTTAACCTTTGTTCTTCAATGATCACTTCGATTTTTTGAATCTTGATAAAATCTTTGGAAAGTCATGCTCTTTGTAAAATGTTAATGATACAGGTTACCTCAGACTCTGATCCATATAAAACATGCGGGCCGGGTCTAGCTAGTTAATTTATATAATTTCATCAAAGTTAAAATTAAGTTTGTATAGGTAATTTACCCTAAATATAATATTTAACAAAATAAAAATAATCATGATGGAAAGTCCCAGGAACATAGATTTTACACACTCACATCCCACGTCCCACCAATATATATATATATTTGGCATCTTAAGCTAACCAAGCTTGGTTCGATGAAAATTCAATTCTATTTCCAAAATACAGATTTACCAACAAAATGCATGTTTACTCACATTAGTAGTAAAATTTGAGCTTATGTTTATTCTATCTCTGGCCTTAAGTATAAGATGTAATTTGTAGTGTAAAATAATATACTATCTCTGGTCCTAGGCACAATACTCTTTCGATCCTTGATTTATAATCTAATTTGAGGTTGATATTGGTTTTATATGTAAGACTTATTTTATATATTTATTGATTTTTTTGTAAAATTAAATCTATTGATATTCTTTCAATAATAATCAAGTAGGAGAGGGACGAAAGGAATTAAGAAAAAACATTAGAGTGTTTTAGGAAAAAAATCATATTAACTAATTTAACTAATATTATTAATCTACTCAAATTAATTAATTAAATCTTACGTTAAGGACTAGAGAAAAGTATCTAATTTGTAGTGAAGTAGGACTTTACATAAAAGCCCTACAATATACTACCTCTAGTCCTAAATCCACATGGACAAATTTTATATTTAGAGAGAGAGAGGGAGAGAGAGAGAGATACTTGGATGGTGGTGAAAGTGAAGATGAAGATGGCAAAAATGCGATGAGTCTGAAAGCTGTAATATTTGGAGGCGTGGCCAAGCCAGAGTCCAATAGCCCATCCGCAAGTCCCTATGATGAAGCCTGCAGATTGGCAGCCAACGTGCAAGTACTTCCACCATTTATCGAAATGGTACGGATACACTCGGAAGTACCTCGCCACAATCACTCCTATGGGCAGAAAGGTTCCCCATCCAGCTATGTTCAAAGCTCCATGTATCTTCATTCCAATTAAAACGACTTGTCGTTTATATCTTGCATTACATATAACAACTTGCGCACACAATTAATTAATAATATATAGTTTACCTTAATTTTAAATTAAGTCCCTACAATTTATTTTATTTTAATCACGTCTTTACAGTAATTTTAATCTATAAACTACATTAAATTTCAATTATAAAAATAAATGGATGTTAAAAATGGTGTTAGATGAAAAACAATTCCATAAAGGACATGCAATTCTATAAATTAAATTATAATGAACAAGCTTCATACTCAAGGTTGAGTGACTCATAACTAGGCAAACTATAAGGGTTCAATTCCAACAAAATAAATTATAAAACCTGATTCAATATTGAGGTAAATTATAAAGATATGTGGTTGAATTTTCTCTTTATAAAATATCTTTCTTCATGCAATTCATAAGATAGATAAATACTTAGACAATTCTTAAGGACACAATTTTTTTATAATATTAAAAAATAATATGATAAATATAAAAAAATTGGGAAAAAGTATGAATCATATTGTACGAAATCAAATAAAATGTACGAAAAATACTTAAATAACAAAAGAGCATTTGAGTTTGAGATGATTCATATGTTTAAGGAAGAATTACCAGAAGGTCTTAAGAAAGAAGTTTAATTATCAAAAAGTTCCAATAACAAGTGATCAGTCTGAACCTATTATCATTCCATATTCTTCACTTGTCATTGCTTATTTTTCACTTGTCATTGGACTTTAAGACAATTAAATCCCTTCCTTGGGACTTGATTATATATAATTCTTTTTATGTTTAAATTACTCTTCTTATTTTAAATATAAGACACATTTTATAATGTAATTTACATTATAAAATGAGTCTTATATTTAACACTGGAGGAATAATTGAAACATAGTCAAACTAATTATAGCTAACTAATTAACAAACACAACTTTGAATAAAATATTTTTACCTTTCTTAGGAGAGCCCTGTTTTGTCCAAAGCTGTGGCCGGTATCCAAGTCAATGGTCTCCGTGCTATCAACATTACGCAAGGTGGTTGGGTGGCTCTGAGGGTTATTATCGTCATTCAATTTCTCCCCAATTTGCCACACATGGTTCAGCCTCGATTTGTTGTACATGGTGGAATTAAGCTCCAGCCTTGCGGAGATTGTGTACAGACCACTCGCTTGATCGTACGCTATTGACGTGTTCCCAACTTGCACCCCTGCAAGATTCTCGGATGGTCCCAGGTGGCATCCCATTCTCGTCTCCTTCGTAATCTCATACGTTCTCACCTTCAAAATATGCACACAATCTCAATATATTACCTCTCGTTGTTAATTTAATTGATATAGTTGGGGTTAAATTTTATTCTGAATATAAAATTTCAGTTCATTTTGTTTCCAATACTTATCATTTTTTTTCCCAAAAATCATCACTTCATTCTTCAAGGAGTATTTTCAATGCAAATGATTTAAGATGATATTTTAGAGAAATTAAACAACCACATACTTTTAACAAATAACTAATTCAATTTGTTTCCTTAATTTATCTAAATTAATTGAGTAGATCTCATATTAAAGACTAGAGGTAATATGTTGAATCACTTTGATTTGATTTCATTATATGCAAATTCACATTTGATTGCTTTTGAAAGCATAAATGAAGTTTTTGTTAGTTAAAGTTTAATTTAAACAGCTTATCAACTATCGTAAAAGCGTAATGTAAAGAAACACTCTTGAGTAAAGCCCGGTATAATCGTGAGCACTAGTTCCTTGGACCACAATGAGTGATCAATATTATATTGGAATCCTTTAATAAAATATTTCATGATGAAGGGAAAAGAGATAGGTAGAAAAAGTAATCCTTTATTTTTCTAATTATATGGTAAATTTAACTACCGCTTGATTTTCAAAAGAAAAATTAGGAAAAAAAAATCTCCAAATGGCAATTCTATTAGTGAGAATGAACTAAATTAGAGTATCAATACTCCATGAATAAAAAATTTGCAGGACACCAATACTTTCTATATATAAAAATTTATCAGGTCCTTCTCACTAATAAAATTTTTAATGAAAGATTTTTCTCCAATTTTTCTATTTTTAAAAGAGTTATAATTTATTACCCCGGATCCTAAATATAAGATCTCATTTATATATTACAAATGATATTTTATAATTAGGACCGGAAGTAGTATATTCTTAAACTTAGAAGAAAATAATATGACTTCCGGTAAAATTAATATCAACAATAAAGTGCTTCCTTAAAATTAAAAACACGACATGAACATAGTGGTTGGTGTAATACTATTGAGTGAGGAGCATGATTTGGAAAAATAAAGCATACATCTTTATCCTATATTTTAAATTAAGTAAGAAGATACATGCTTGGCCTTATAATTCGGATAGAAAGTAGTAAATAACAATTGTGCTCTATATGCAGGTAAATAGCACACAATAGATGCAAATTTTAACCATATATCCAGCCGTTTAAAACAATAGCTTTAATTTAAAAATGGAAAAAGTGATAGTAGCTTTGCTAGATTTCTTTTGAATTTTGAAGGAATGGCATAAATCTCTATTTTATTTTTAAAACTTTTGTGTATGTATACACACACCCTCCTTAAAAAAATTTCTAAGAGTAAATTTGTCACATGCGTGTTTCTCAAGGTATCTAAAATCACGGTTGTTCTCCTCCAAACTAAACACCCAATAAACAAATTAAAGAATAACAATTACCAAAATAAACGTCTGGCTTAATTTCACCAAGATTGAATACCTTAATCTGTTTACACATGTATATGGATAGTCATATGAAATTTCAATAAAATTCAAGAAAAATTGTATAATTTAAAAAGAAATCGAATACTTTCAAGCCCAACATGCATTGGAACTGCACGCTTTGTTACCTTACCTCTGTCCCTGAGTTATCGCTGTTCGGAATAATGCCGATAATGGCCTTTGTTCCGATCATCTCCGGCCGCTTTCCCGGGTTCACCCCCCAAGCTATCCAGGCGGGCGGTTCCTTCGTTAGGCTGGCGCCGAACGTCATGTCGAGGCCGAACGTCGAGCCGTTGGTGCCGTTTCGGAGTTGGATGGTCCACCCAAACTCGGCGCCCAGAGTCCTAAGACTCTTGCACCTTGTGGTGTTTCCTTTATTCTTCATCAGCTTCCAAAAATCATCGCTACAATCACCTACGTCGTCGTTTTGTGAAAACGCAGCACCACACAGAATGGCCAATATCAGAAGAAGAATCAAAAGTGATGAGATGAAAGAAGAAGAAGACGACATGTTTTCGTGGTGCCTTTCTCTGCGTTTTTTTAGTTATTTATGGAAAGGATCTGGATAGTATATATAGTTATACACATCGATGCATGGATTTAGGTTATTTAGAAGCCTTAAGGCTAAAGGTAAGTAAAGCTGACAGTTACATATATTATTGTAGCTGGGTGAAGAAGTGAACTCTTTCCTTTTGGGGTTTCATATATACTTTAACTAAAGTAGTTATAACAGCTGGTTGTAATGTTCTATAAGGTAGAGTTTGTCCGACACTTTTGTTTTTTCCCCCAAAGTTAGATTCACTTCTTGTACGGTACATGCTTCCCTGTGAGGATTAGAATCTTGTCTCGCTTAGTCAAATTATGTCAAACGCTTCCTGTGGTTATAATATACATGTCTGAATAAAATTCGCAAGAATTATGCTTAACAACCAAAATGACAAGCTATTTACAGATAAGAGCCCTAAATTTTTTAGATTATTTATAATACCAACGTACTTCTCTAAAACGAAAAATATATGCAGTTGTTGAAATGACCATTCCGTTAGCTTAGATACGTTATTTAGTAGTCATATATAAAAAATTAAAAAAAAAAGAAAAACTAGTAGCCACACAGAGAATTGTGAGAAAAACATTATTAAAGATCAACGAAATATGTGAAGCTTAAAATGGTTTCTCGAAATGACTTTAATTTCTTTGAAGTTCTTAAGAACTATTATGAAATTAAGTTTTTTGAGAAATGACCTAGCCAATTGCCTTAAATGAAATTAGTTGTCACTACTTCAATTGTTGCTATTACCTCTAGTCCTTCGTATAAGAATTAGTTTGACTTTTAATTTGATCCTAAATATAAAATTCAAATATACTTTCTTTCTTATATTTATTTATTTTTTTCAAAATAGTGCTTGTAATAATTACACATGCTAAAGATTCTATCAAATGGTAGTTTTAATTAATATAGACGATTAACAAGGGTATTTTAAGAAAGACAATACCTATTCATTATAAATAACTAACTTAATAAATTTTATTAATCTACTCAAATGAGTCAACTAACTTTTATATTAATTACCAGAGGTAGTGTTTAGTAAGTTAAGATATTACTTGTTAAAAATTGTTACTGTCATTATTATTCAATAGGAAAGTTTTCAAAATAAGTTGCCATTGCCTTAATTATTCTTGTTATTTTGATGAATTAAAGTTATTATTTGTTAAATGATTGTGATTTCGTGTGTGTGTGTGTGTGTGTGTTATAAATTAAGTATATATATCTTATAAATTAAGGGCATTTCAATAGCTTCGCTACAAAATTTAATCCCAAATAGTCCATAACAACTTCATATTGATTATGCCATTTCGAGATTCTCAATTGAGATTTACGTACATGTCAGAGATATTTTTGTCTCTTTCTTTCCCAGCAGCCAACACAAGGTAAATATCATAGTCTCACATATAGAGAATTTTTCACAGTAAATGCGACAATTAAATATCATTTGTGTTATAGTACCAAATTTTCCATATTAATTATTAAACGATGCGAATTTTCTGTTTCATAAACATTTAGTCATTACATATTCTTTTCACTTTAAAAAACCTTGGTCTTACAAAATAAATTCGTAAATTTAATGTCCTTATTTTATAAAGAAAACTAGTAATTTTAGTCTTTAATTAAACATAATAACTTTCTTTTAAAAAAAACAAAACGTGCATGAGAAGATAGGGGGACCTCGTGTTTCATGCTGCTACATAACCCCGACATTCTTGAAAAAATAAATAAATAACTTTTAAGAAAACACGAAACTTAAATGGGTGATATATTCTTGCCTGATCAGATAAGGGATCCTTGTTCCCACATTTATTCAGGAACTCATAGATGAGCCAAAGTTAAAAGGCAGGGTTGTTAATAATTGGAAAAATTATACTCAGGTCCCACAAAAGATAATTAATTTAAAAAAAGTCCCTGAAAATCCCGAAATGATTCCTAAGTCCCTAAGGACCTTGTGTAATTAATTGTAATTGTAAAATTACTTATTTACCCCATTAATTTGAACCCAATGTAATTCATTTACAACCTCAACAGTGGCTGTTGACAACCCGAGAAGAAGTGGTTGACAACCTCGGCAGTGTTCTGACAACTCACTCTGTGAGTTGTCAGTGGCATTGCCGAGGTTGTTAACCACTTCTTCTCGGGTTGTCAACAGCCACTGTTGAGGTTGTAAATGAATTGTTGCAATAAAATCAACAGGGTAAATAAGTAATTTCACAATTACAATTAATTACACACAGGTCATTGGGGACTTCAGAATCATTTCGGGATTTTTTGGGATTTTTTTGAAATTAATTGTCTTATATGGGACCTGAGTGTAAGTTTTCCTTAATAATTGGCAGTATTCATGAACTCCTGGCTTTATGATGCGGAATGCTCCTATGGGCAGCAGAAGAGGATAGAATATATGTTTGAGGAAAAAGACGACGCAATCGGTGGAATTATTAAAAGCACCAACATGCAAAGAATGACATTATTTATATTGCTTTTAGCCAAAAGAGATGATATCATACTGCTTTTGCAATTACTTATACATATATTTATCATTATTTAGGAGTAATAAAGGAAAAAGTTTATTATTAAACATATATAATACTTATCATATTATTGATTCAACATAATCATGGTTTTTTATATATAATTTAAAATTGTGAAGATGCTTTTTGTTCCACTTCTAAATCAATAATAAGAAATTAAAATATAAGATTAAAATTCATTAATTAAGCTCCTATATTATATCTTGGTTTGGCCCCTCCACTAACCTATGTCTAGTCCCTAAGCACCTCCTTTTGAGATTTTCTAAACCATTAAACTCCCTAAGAATCAATCGGGCTTTTAATGCATTAGTACAACAATCTATAGAATGCGTTTGTCAATCTCTTCCCCTTGTGGCTTATAAGGTAACAAGAAATCCTCTCAAGATCCGGCAACCTTGAGTAACCCTTCCGGAGTGATAAATATTACAATATCAAACTATCACAATAGGATTTGATGCTAATATGCATTGAAGTGCAAGTGAGTAGCTTAGAGTATTAAGAACAGAAAATGCAAAAGATTGTGTAAGCTCGTTTGTGCATCGTGTCCTCCTATTGTCTCTTCTTCTCAAATCTTCCTTCTGTCTTGAATGTAGATATATGTATAGCTAGTTGAAGCTTGATAATTTGTTAGACACATTAATCTAGTCGTTAGACTCATTAATCTTCATGTTGGAGTCCTCACATGAATGTCCTGTGTGTATTTAATGTTTCAGAAAGAAGCGAGCTTTGGTAGGTGAATTAGCCATTAAACATCAAATCTCAGCTACTTGCAAAATAAACTTGTTTTCCTTAAAAGAAATATGTTAATAAACATTTACAATATACACTACAAAAAAATTGTGGATTATTAGTAACAGTTAAATAGTTGTGTTAGTAGCAGTTCTAACTGCTGCTTCAAGAGCATTAGTAGTAGTTTAGCAAACGTTACTAAATCATGTGTTGCAAACAGTTTAGCAGTAATTTACAAGAACCACTACCTCATGATTAATGATGCTACTAATTTTACAAAAATGTATAAAAGAAAATGCTAGAAAAAAGGAAAAATTAAGATTGATTAAATAAGAAATAATTGTTAATTAATATGTAATGATGAGAAATTGAGTTTAAAACTACAAACCTAACAATTGCTAAATTGTCATCCCTTTAGGAAAGAGGCTTTCAAAATTAATTAGTTGGAAGAGCTTACTCTTGTAGGTGATGTAGTTACCATCACCCATGTCATAAAGATGTCTAGGCTTTAAATGAACCACTATACTTTAATCTTTATGTTTTTCATCTTCCATGTAGTAAACCCGATGCGCCTCTAAGGCAATAATGTATGACTCATGATCTACGAATTCACTACTGTGAATGAGCATAGAGAAATTTATAGATATGATACCCAAGTCATCAATATTGAGTTCCCATAAAGTTGTCGTATTTGCCTAAGGACACTTGAAGGGGGGTATGGTGAAACAGTCTTTAAAATTTAATTTAATGATATTAACTAGCATTCTATAATAAGGAGCATTTCCAAATTGCATGTCACTGTCACTAATCCTAGCATAACTCCTTGTCTCGAATGTGCCAAAAACTCCTGAGTTTTATGTGATTGAACCTTGATCACATGTAATCGGGCATAATTTGAACCCATTGACATCATGTGTAGTAAATCTTCTTGCATATTCAAGTGGACCAATTGTAAGATTTCTATAATCAAGTGGTAAGTAAGCATTGTGGTCATTATTAAGTATTTGGGATGGAATTTTTCATGGGCTTTTTGTCCAGCTTCATAATTGGTGCTTGAGAAGACTTCTGAATTCCCTAGAACTAATTGTAATTTTTTAGAAGAGTTTGTGTAAAGGAAATTTATAGTATTAGTATAGGAAGTGAGTATAATGGTTACTAAATGAAGAGATCAACTTTATTGCTGTTTATTAGGATATGCTTATGTGTTTGCAATTTCTTAGTTAGGGTAAGCTTATAGTATTGAAATCCTCTAACTGCCTTTCCCACAGCTAGGAAAAAGTGTTTGCTATGGGCAGACCTACTTCAAGACCATCATCATCATGAGGTAGGTGTGCAGTTGAAAAAAGCCTTAATGTCATCAAAGTTCCTTCAATAGAAATTTAGAACCTCAACCCCTAAATAACCTTCTATTATTGCACCTTTTAGCCATGCCTTATTCTTGGCATATGATTTCAATTTTTCTAAAGATTTAAAAGTTTAATTAATTTTGAAATATGTTAGTTAGTTAATACTCCTCCGGTCTTTAATATAGGACCCAATTCTTGAGTTGGTTTTGGTCCTAAATATAAGACCCATTTATCATATTTATCAATTTTCTCTAAATTACCTCTATAGATACTCCTTCAACCATAATCAAATAGAAGAGGGAGAGGAGGTATTAAAAAAGATGATTATGGTGTTTTAGGAAAAATGTGTCACTTTTCTTATAATTAACTAACTTACCTACCTTTCTTAATCTAATCAAATTAGTTAAATGGGTCTTACATTAAGGACTGGAGGAGTAATATGTACACATAAGTATGTAAAAAAATGATAAAACTCTATACTTTTCTATATGATACATCTACCGATATTAAACAGGGCCACTAAGCTTTGCTTCCTAAATAAGGTGGATAGTAAGGTTAACCATTATAGTGAAAAATGACAAAGGAAATAGCATCTCCAGATGACAAACTGTAAGAATAATTTTGTTTTGCAATTGATTGAGTTCATCAATGACCAAAACCTTTGCACACAACTTCCTATAGAACTAACAAAGCTCCACTAAAGCTATAAATACGCCATGAGGGACTATATGTACTCCTCCGGTCCTTAATATAAGACCCATTTAACTAATTTGATTAGATTAAGGAAGTTAGATAAGTTAGTTAATTATAAGAAATGTGACATATTTTTCCTAAAACACCATAATCATTTTTCTTAATACCCCCTCCCTCTTTTACTTGATTATAGTTGAGGGAGTATCCGTAGAGGTAATTTAGAGAAAACAGATAAATATGATAAATGGGTCTTATATTTAGACCAATACTAACTCAATAATTGAGTCCTATATTAAGGACTAGAAGAGTATTTTTTATTGGCAACAGAAGTAATTGTTGCATCAAAACATGCAAATCGTGACTTGTTAACCTGGATACCTTTCAATCCTACAGATCATACATCTTGAAATATTGCTTGAATAACCATCAAGAACCTTGACTTTCTTTAATGTTGCATGGAAAATATGCTTGTTTGATTTTGTCAAAATGAATTTAGCTCGTTTGAACTTGTCATTCTTATTTGGCCAAGCATCTTCATGAATTCTCATGGCCTATAAATCTTTTCTCACTTGAAGATGATCTTTTGACTTTTTAGATCTATTTAGTAATATGTAGATAATATTATTTTACACATTTTTCTCTATGTGCATAACATCCTGTAAATCTTTTCATACTTGAAGATGATCTTTTGACTTTCTAGATTCATTTAGTAATATGTAGATAACATTATTTTACACATTTTTCTCTATGTGCATAACATCCTGTAAATCTTTTCATACTTGAAGATGATCTTTTGACTTTCTAGATTCATTTAGTAATATGTAGATAACATTATTTTACACATTTTTCTCTATGTGCATAACATCAAGACTATGGCATAACAAATCAAATTTCCAATAGAGAAGAGTAAAAAAGATACTTTTGTTATGCCATGTGAGACCTTCTTGCTACTCATTTGATGTTATCTTTTTGCCAACTCAACATTGACATCCTCAAGATGCTCTAAAAGAAGCACAGAAGATAAATTAATTGAAGGTCTTCATTTTCCTATTTCCTATTGGAGTGACTCCATTGCAATATAAATTTTTGTTTCCCATTAAGGAATCGTTGATGACCTATGAAGCACTACTTGGGACTGTGTAGAAAGGCACACTATGTTGAAGTAAAAGTTGCATGCTAAACAAGCCAAACTAGTATGCATGTTCTAACCAAATAATGTTCTCAGGCCACAAAAGTCACTTGTCATCCACATTAAGGTTGCACATAAGCTGAACAGTGTCTTCTCATGGTCACCTCTATATGCAACTCCTTAACAGATGTATTGCTTTGCCTCTTAAAACCTAGTGCAAAGATTAGGAAGTAGTAGTAAAATGTGAGTTTTCCACCTTCAAAGTCTCACTAGGGCTACTCATACCATAAACCACATTTGCCTAACACCAAACCCAATTCCGTGAACTCAACTAGGGTACTCAGGTAGGGCTAGACCTACTCGAAGTTAGGTAATGGGACCAATAACTAACCTTGAGACTTCCTTAGCAACGACATGTCCATCTCTAAGGAAGCTACGCGCTTACAAGGGTCCTGAAGCATGACCTAGCATGCCCAACTAGCATGAACTTTTATATTAGATATTTTTGTAACTATGATTATTGATACTTATTTGCTTCTATGTGATGATTATATTGATTTGTTTTGCTTCAGCATATATTTAAGATTCCTATACCTTAATCATGTGGTTGCTTGCCAACTCCATTAGGTGTACAAGTTCATGACATATCTTTCCATGATAGCATGATTACTCAAGAGGATGTTGAAAGGCAATTAAGGGCTCTAGTGGATACCTTATTGAAAAGGCCCAGCAGCAGATAATGACACTTTCTTCTTAGCGTCTCATGTCCAAGGGTGGATATACTTTGTTTTGGTATAATTGATATTGTCACACTTTATTTTTAGACCTCATTTTACCTCTATTGGAACTATTTAGAATCATTTCTTATGGCCTTAGGTAGGAAAAATTTGAACTTTAAAATTTCTTAAATTCATATTACTATTTATTGTAATCCTAATAAAGACTAAATTTTGAAAATTCATAACTAATTTTAGAAAAATAAAAAAAGTGGTTCTAAGTGTTACTTAAAGCTCTTAATTCAATCTTTAAGGAAAAAAATATTCATTGGTATCCAAAATTCACCAATTAATCCCAGAATTCACGTAAAGTGGTACTATTCATATAGTCATTTTTTTAATTTTCTAAAATTTATGCCCAACTTTGGAAGGGCATGACTTTTTAATACAAAACTCTAAATTAATTGAAATACTACTTGTTTTAAAGCTAAAAATATGATCTATCTGCCTACCAAGTTTCAGCTCAAAACTCAACCAATTACACAGAATTTTGTTGGTCAAATTGTGTCCTTAAAAAGTCAGCTTTTATCTCATTTCATTAACATATTTGGTTATTTTCCTCTTTTCATTCCATATAACCATTTCAATCACATGTCCCATGCTTAAACATGATTTATTAATCAAATATTCGCATGCATATCACTCTCTGATCATTAATACAAATATTCAACATAATCCATAATAATCCATAATAAATTCATAATAACTGCAAGTATTATTCCAAGAGGTATAACAACTAGTTATCTCCCAAAATGATCTCCTTTCTTTTGTCTTTACTTGGTCCATCCCCTAGTTAGTGAATATTTAAACATAAAAGAATGAGATTTCATAAAAATCTCAGTAGCAATGAATCATAATAATCATGCTATGTAAAAATGTACTATGTTATTATGAAAATAACATCATTATACAACATTTCATATACATATCATTTGTCATGGAAAGAAAGCAATTAATTAAGCCATTATACCATTCCTCATAACATATTGCCAAGGCCTATTCAACATAGGATTTCATACATAATCACATCATTTGCTCAATCACATCATGGCAACATAAATCAAATAACCCAAACACATTTAAACAAGTAAGAAAGCAATCAAATTATGAGCTCAATGCTACCTCTTAATTACTTATTCAATGCGCCCTCTTTGAGAAAGTTGTGCTCCTCTTTGGTTTCTTGTAAAATGCCTATCAATCCAAACATAAACACATTCCAAATTACCAATAATTCAAGCATAAACACTAATGCTCAACATTAAGCTTAATTAAACCGCTTTTTCCTTGATTTTTGATATAATGATTTCCTCTTTGTTTCAATCAATTTCTTGGGCCATTCCTACACAATTTTTCACATAGAATCCAAATATCAAATCAGATTTAACAAAATCACATTCCTTCCCCTTCAAATGGAGTTCGTCAAATAGGTAGTTTTAAGGTTTCAAAGTTTTTATTTTTTATTCTAATGATTTTAAATACTTTTTCTTGGTGTTTTTCTACACAAAAACACCTTTTAAACTCATCAGAATCATCAAATCACATTGAAATAATTTCTAACCCTAAGAACTTGAGTTGGCTGAATAGGGTATAAAAACCCTAACTTTGATTTTCTTCCGAAATTCAATCCAAACATCAATTAGACATGCAATTCCAAGCTCATATTCATAGTTTCTATCCTTCTCTAATGCTTCTTCAATGTGACTAAAAATGGGCAGCACAACACCTTAGGATTTGTCATGAAATTTCAATCAAAACAACCTATAAACCTAACTAAAATCAAGCTTAGACATACCTTAATGGATCCTTACTTGAAGCTTCATAATTTTTCCTTGATTTGGAAGGTTTTTGATGTTATTTAAGGTTGAGTTTTCACTTGGACAGGATTTCTTCTAATTTTTTTAATTTTGGTCAAATTTCTTGTATTTAGAGGGCTATTTATAGAGCTCAAAATCTGACCCTCTCCCCTTCAAGATGATGCCACATAAGGGGCCATGTGTCCCTCATCATATGTCTCAATTTTCAGATCAACCCAGGTGTCCCTTCTTCTTGATTTTTCTTTTGAATTTTGGGCTTGAATTGGCTTAAATTCTCTCTATTAGGCCATGGCTGCATAAAATTTCTGAACTTTCTTGGCCCAATATAAAGCCCAAAACTGATTTTAAAAGGAGAAGAAGTGTGGCCCAATCATAAATATCAATTTCTAATTAAAATTCACTATTTTAGTTACTATTTTCAAAAATAGTTCTAAGCCTCCAAAAATTTCTCTCTCTATTAAAAATACTATTTTAATATAGGAAAGCTCCCTAAAAAATTTTGAAATTTATCTCAATTTCTAATTATTTATTTTAAATTTTCTCGAAATCAGGCTTTACTAATAAGATTAGGGTGATAAATATTCTAAAATTAATTCCTGTACTTCTAGGCTTGGAATCAATTTTATAAATTCAAATTAATTCTTAAATAATTTTCTCATATTTTTTATGAATTTATTGAGGCTTATACATATTTAAAATAATTATTTTAACTCAATTTCTACTATTTTCCCGAAAAAACTTTATTTTCAGGAAATTTTGTAATAAGTTATTTTCATGCTATTTTCACTTCCAGAGCCTCAAATAGGGTTCTAAAACCTCTAATTTACCAATTTTCTATTTGTTGGAAATTTTTTGAAATTTTCTCAATTTTTTCCATTTCACGCTTCCTGGACCGATAATTTCACAAAATTAGTTCGGACCCTGTCTTGGTTTTATGTCATGCCTTGCTTCGTCAACCAGTCTACTTCCCCTATTGGCCCTTAGATGAATTTTTTATATCTATTATTAGGGTTAAATTTTACAGGATGTGACAGTTATTATTTATTTTCCTTATGATTATTGCACTTAATCAAGGGCAATTGGATACTCATTGTGCTAAATCCAATGGATTTGACCGTGTCATTATGCCTTAGGTCAAATGCAATAAATTTATAACCGGATCCAAGAGATGCAGTATAGCAGTGCCATGTGGGTCGTGTTCACTTTTGGGAGCCTTTATTGATGACTTGAGCTAGACTAAATGCCATGCAATGTAATGAAAGGGGTTTGGGTTTTAAAGATTTAATTGAATGATGACTAAAATATATGGAATGAAAATAAACCTAAGCTACTATATTTTTGGTGTTTTTAGATAAAGTGTTGATGGAATGGAAATGGATGATAGGAAACTTCTTGAAAATGGTTTTAATGGCAATCATAGCTTACTTAAGATATTGGGAGTTTCATAAAGTCATTAGGTTTTCTTGAATAACAACCTCAATTACCCATTGAGTCCAATGTTTAAATTAATGAACTTCATTAATAAAAACACTGTTAAGCTCTCCTAATATGCAATTTGAGAATGATCAATGTGATTGGTTTACTGTAACCCAGAATCAACTCCATATCAAAACATAACCATGCATGACAAGAGAGAATCAAGAGGATTACGTGAGACATATATGCAACCACATATATTGAAGCACAAAATTCAACATTAACCAATCCAACTACAATTATAAATCATTAAACAATGATTACAGTAGCAATCCAAGTGTCTAACTAAGAATTACAATTCCTAAACCTAGGAAACCATAAAAACATAGCTAACAACTACAGATTGAAACTGAAAACTCCCCTTTAAAGCTTAGAAACCCATGCTACTTGTCACGCCTTCATTTTAAACCCTATTATATGTCCTTTAGAACCATTTGGAATCATTACACAATGCTCAAAGTAGATAAAAACCAAGATTTAAAATTTTGATTTCGGTTACTATTCATGTAACCCCTAAAAATCGGGTCAACTTTGATAAATCATAACTAAATGTAGAAAAATCAAAAAAGAGTGGCTCCAAGTCTCACGCGAAGCTTATGAAATGCTCTACATAGAAAAAATATTCACAGGTATCAATTTCTCACAGATCAATACCAATTTCCATGCAATTATGTATTGTTCAGTTGATAAATTCTGAAATTTCCAGTATTTTTATCCAACTTCGAAAGGGCATAACTTTTTCTAAAAAATTCCAAATTTAATGATCTACCACTTGATTTAAAGGTAAAAATGTGATCTATTAGTCTACCAAATTTCAAATCCATATTCAAACATTTGCTATTTATTTCGTATGCACCAAGCTTGGTCCTTTTTAGTCAAAGGTTATCCTCTCATTACCTTTGTTTTGGCTCTTTCATAACCGTTTACCCATCCTTAATTGTTTGGGGCTTAATACAAGATTGAACATAAATTCTACTATGCTTTCACATATTTAAACATAGACATACATGCTTGGCTCCCCTTTGGAGCTATTATCCAACAAACATTTCCAAAGTCATAATATTACATAACAAGTTTCAAAATTTACACTAGGATACATTAATTGTTCATTAGGCCTCCGGGACAATTTCCTTGCATTTTTCCTTGCTTGAACTCCCTCCTAGGTGGTGTTAAACATAAGAGTGAGATTTCAAAGAAATCCTAGTAGCACAGAATCACAATTATCATGCATTCCTGCAAACACTACGTGCAATGCTTTTGTGCATTTATCTTGTTTATATGTTCATGCTTTTATGCCATGGAAAGTAAGCTATCATACACATATTCAATGGACATAATGCCAAGGAAACATACTTCAAACATTGCAATCAACATTTGTAATAAAACTTAGTCACATCATGGCACACATTGCACACATACACATTAACACATCAATGTAAGTAAGAAAGCAATCAAATGTAATTCAATGCTACCTTTTGGTACTTGGTCTTTGATTTCCTTTAAGTTCAAGATGTTTTCTTGAGGATTTAGCAAGGCACCTATCAAACCAACACTAATGCCAATCATTCAACAATTATTCAAACACATTCCCTATTACTTAAACATTAAACCCTTTTTCTTAGGATTTTTTGGCCTAATTGTTTTCCTTTTGATTCAAGAAACCTCCTTGGCCATTCCTACATGGTTTTTCATGTAGAATTAAAATATCAAATCAAACTATACAAAATCAAATCCCTTCCTTAAGTTCTGGTCAAAACAAAAACAAATTTTTCCAAGGAAAATGTCAAAATTTCCAACTTTGATTTCTAATGCTTCCAAATTCAATTCCTCCATATAACCCTACACAAAAATGCCCAAGGAGTTCAATGGAAGCATCAAAACTATCAAAATCCAATCATAAGTCCATATATTCAAGATGGCTGAACACTTCCTCTTAGGTTCATAAATTTTCATATTTGATTCCAATGAATTTGAACATACTTCCTTAGCATAATCCTACATACCATCACATTTTAAATCCATTGGAACCATTAAAACTTATTGAAACAATTCCTACCCTTGAGTTCTTGAGTTGGCTGAACTGAAAAGTCATAGTTCATAGGGTAATTTCTTCCATAACCCATTCAAAACTGCACCAAACATCAACAACACAACTCATACTCAATTTGCTATCCTTTCCTAGCACTTCCAGCACAACAGAAATGAAACAGCACTTCCCCCTCAAATTAAGTCACGGTTTGACCATGGAAAAAGCATTAAATTAAAGCCTAAACATACCTCAAGGAGTCTTGGATTAAAGCTTGATAATTAACCTTGGATTGGAAGTGATTTGAAGAATGTTTGGAAGCCAAGAAGAAAATTGTGCAGAACCTCCCCTCTATTGTCCCAATTCTGTCCGAATTTTGAGTGCCTTGTGGGGATATTTATAGACCTCATTTGCTGCCCAAAAACATGCCCTTGGGCAGCTATTTCTGTCCCAAAATAAGTGCAAAGGTCAGCCAAAATGAAGAACAAATCCTAGCCACACATGCTTTGACTCACTTTCCAAGAGAGTTGATCCAATGGTTGAAAATTTGCCCAGCACACAAGCCATCTGTCCTGGTCATGATGAGCATGAATTTGGGCCTTGTTGTATTCTAAATAAATGGTAAAAACTGGTTAGGAAGCAATGGAATTAGTTAGGGTAATTTAAAAATTCATTCGGTCACATAATACCCGATTTCTTGCCCTCTACTAGGAAAAATAGCTAGGGGCTTCAAAAATTCCATTTCTTTTCATGATAATTCCCTATTTATTCAAAGAGTGTGATCTGGAAGTTTTGGGAATTTTTCAAGACCTCTAGATATTTATTTCATATTTTCTCTGAAATCGGGTCCTTACCGATAGGAATTCAGAAATAAATTCCCCATAAATTATTTCCTATATTTCCAATACTTGGAAACAATTTTATAAATTCATATATATTCCTAGGGAGTGTATCCATATTTTTCCTTGGATTTTTGGAGTCCTTAGGTAATTAAAATAATTATATCACTTTAATTCCCCTTTATTTTTCCCTATTTTTCCAAAAATAATTATTTTTTTGGGAATTTTCACCAAAATTTATTTTGGCTATTCTCACTCCCAAAACATCATGTGTGACTCAAAAACCTCTAATTTCACTTTTTTTCTATTTTTAAGTAATTTTTAGAAGCTTTTTCCAAAATTACCGTTTTGCCCCTAGGAACCTAATAGGGTCGGTTTCATCCCATTTTGGGTTTTCATGCTTTACTCATACCTTATCAATCATATCTCATTTTGCACATTCCCATTACTAGGGTTTCAAATTTTGGGATGTTACACTACTCCACCATCTTCAAGCGTTGGTAAACTCTAGCTCTCCATAGCTTCAAGAAAAACTCCAACCGAAGTGAATTCATCAGTCATGGCAGCTGGGAGTGAAAGGAAATGAGATAGAGTGAAGGAAAGGTGAAGGAAATGGATAGGGAGGAAGATGGAGGTGGAGAGGCAAGAAGATGAGAGAATAGAGGTGTTAGAGATGATAGAATGGAGTCATAGGACGAAAATAGGGTTTTTAAGGGTTTAAGGGGCCAATCTGGGTCGGATCATATGAGTTTAGGCTTTAATTTCACGTTCTGATCCGAATCTTGAATTAATTATACAAGCATTTTCGTCGCGACTAAGGGATACTTTTGCCATGATGAATTTATTTCCCGAGAGGTCACTAGTGAGATTTTGAAGTTACACCGTGGCAAAGTGCTCCAATGTTGCTGCTCTTGGTCTTGTGTTATGTGATCCTCTGGTTCCCTATCTTAGCTCTATTTCTTGAATGTCCTACAATGACAAGCAATAATTTAAAGCATTAATTGTCCTAGAAATCAATTGAATACAATTAATAACTAATTATGACAATTTTACCATAAAAAAGACACTGTTCAAAGCAAGGACTCTTCATCTAAATTAAGCATAATTATCATCGAAAAGAGCCAAAATCTATAATAAAAACCCTGAAAATGATATGAAATAACATAGAACAAATAGGTTCTATCACCAATCAAGAAGTATATTTGGTACTTTGATTCTCTAACCTGTGATTTGGATAATCATATGAATATAAAGGTGTTACTCAATAAGTAAGTTGAAAGTAATAGTATATATATAAGCTTAAAGTTATTCAGGCAATTTGGTACTTTTAATTCTTATATTTAGTTTTTCATCAATCTCATCATAGTTTTATTTTCTTCTCAAAGCTGTGGTTGTACTGTACACAAGCTAATAAGATTAACAACCCCATCCCAAGAACAACTCATTTAAAATACATATTCCTATGGAAGAAAGTAATAGAATATGTATTCTTCATTATTAATTAGTGACTAAACTAACTATATATGATTTGTAGCTTATTTCTCTTATCTAGTTTAATTTAATTTTAATTTTCTTTATAGTGATTATGGCAACCTAAAGACAAAGCCAATTATGGTTACTACATAATGAAATTCATGAAGGACAGCCACACATGATCCCCTAATTCTTAATAAGGTATATATGTGTGCATACTCTTTTATATATGTACACTTTAAAGATGGTTTTTGAACTTAATTGTTTGAGAATTTGTTTTTTTTCCTTCGTATAGTACTTTGAGTATGCATATTATCAGCAATATTCACTCTCTTAAATTGAAGAAATCCTCCAAGAGTTGGCTGCTATAATTTTTTATTAGTGAATGCCTAGAAGATATTATTGTATAGTATATATATAGGTTAAATGATAATTAAAATTTTTTTGATTTTGGTATATATTTTTTTATATATAGGTTATAGGGACTTGACCAATTCTGGTTTTCGTTATTCTGAACTTTTGGCCATTCGTTAAATGGTCATGTAGTTTTATTTATAGGTTACTTCTAACATATTTTAATAGATCAAACACTACAAAAAAAAACATGTGATTAGTGACTGAATTTACCAACGGATATAGTGATGGAATCACATCAGCGACTGTAACACCTTCACTTTTGACCAAATAACTAACCAATTAGAAGAAAACAGAATCACATTTGATGGCCAAAAGTTTGAAAAAATTAACTTTGGAAAATTTTGTTCTTGGGTTACTATTCACATCAACCTATATTTTGGTTAAACTTTGAAAAATCATAATTAATGCTAAAAAAATCAAAATTGAGTGACTCCAAGTTTTATTGGAAGCTCTTTGGAGAGAAAAAATAGTTTCTGGATGGATTATCTTCAATTTTGAGCCTGGTTTAATTTTCAAAAACTATTATTCATTTGGTCACTTTTCAATTTTTTAGTATTTTTGCCTAATTTCGGATAGGCATAATTTCGTGCACAAATATCCATTTGAGGCATGTCAACACTCATTTTGAACATAAAAATGAGATCTATTAGCTTGTAAAATTTCATAACCTAACTCATTTGATTGGTCAAAATCATGTTGGTTAAAGTGTAGCCTCAAAATGTTGACTTTTACCCCCTAATGGTTTTACCTCTTCAAGTTTAAGCTCTAACTTAACATACCAACCATTCAACCACGCAACTGGGCATAATAGCATACTTTGGTATATATTTGCATCAAAATATAGCAAAGTGTCATGCAAAAGAATATTTACAAATATTCACAATGTCTTCAAGAAAAGACCAAGACATAGAGAGTTTCACAACATCAAGTATTCCTTCATACATTAGTCATCTCCTTGCTCTTTCCTTTTGGTGTTATAAGCCCTAGGATTTGTTGAACATAGAAGGGGTAAGATTTATCGGAATCTTAGTAGCATAGCATCACATTTATAATGTCACACCTTAAGCAAAGTATTACTTGCCATATGCACTAGCTATCACATGCTTTCAACTTTATTCACATGCCATGGAAAGGAACTAACATGCTTCTCATTCATAACACTCAACATTACATAAGCCAAGGCATTATATGTATGGAGTTATACATCATATACATCATAATTTCATCCACATCATGGCATAACAAAAAAAGCATAACATATAGTAATAAATAAAATGCGAGATAACATTTAAATTGTAAATGCTAGCTACCTCTTGTAAGCTTATCCCTAGCCTTCAAGCTTTCCCCTTTGCCAAACTCCTCCTTTTTAGATGCAAAATCTATTGGTAACATAATAGGGCATCACATATTATTATTCCATTCATTATAATAACTCTTAATCTCTTTTTACTTAATTTGTGGGTTATTATTCCTAGCTTTGATTCCTTAACTCTCTTGGGCCATTCCTACATAATTTTTCTATGAAGAATTCAAATATCAGCTTAGATTTATCAAAACCTAATTCCTCCCTATTGAAATCCTCATGGCTGAATATAGGGGAAAATATTCCAAAATTTTTATTTTCAATTTGAATGCTTCCAATCTTCCTTTCTTGGTGTTTCCCTAACCATTTCATCATTTAAGCACATTGGAAGCACCAAATTGAATTGAATCTAACTCTAACCCCAATTACTCATCTTGGCCAAATTGATGCATAGGTTTAGGGGTTGGAATTTTTTTTTCCAAAACTCAAGTATAACCAATCAATTCCTACACTTTTCAAGTATTTAATCCATATTTCAAACCTTTGGCTATTTTCTTCCGTATTTTTGAAAATCTTGGCAGCGTTTCTCCTTAAGAAAATGTCCATCCAATCAATATAAAAATGTCATAAAAACAGCCCCACATCAAAGCATAAAAGAGATAGAAGCTTACCTTGATGATTCCTTAAGCTTATGTGAACTTTCTCTCTCTAGGGTTTGCCTTTTCTCTCTCTAAATTCAAAAGTGAAAAAACCTCCCCCAAGCTTCCCTCTTGGAAAAATTATAAGGGTGTGAGAGGGGGTATTTATGGCCTTTTGATTAACTCTTTGCCTTTGAATTTCAATAAAATTACAAGGATTAGGTGGACAAATCCTAGCCCTCTAAAATTCTTCCAAAAATAATAAAAAATAAAATAAAATAGGTGGACAAATCTTATGCTTCATGAATATGATTTTGCCACTTGTTCACATGATATCATGGTGATGATGTCACTTGCTTATGTCATTCCAAAATTAATTAGCTTAACCTTGGTTACCTTTCTTAATCATCATAATTAACTACTTTCTAGAAACTCATTTTATTTTCATTTTTTATTAAATATTTTCCCTTCTAAATGGGCCAAAAACAGCATGACATATGGGCTGTTTGAGTTAACAAATTTTGTAGAAAAATACACTTCCCCAGGTATCTTTACATTGCATTAAGTACTGGTGCAGGACTGGACAAATTTTTCCTATATCATGTCTAATCCTCTGTCTCAAAAAATTCATCTCAATTCACCATTAACCTCCTCTCAGTGTAGGGAGGTTCCATGATTTTTTTCAGAATTTAATTCACTCTGAAATCCTCTAAATTCCATTTCTAGTAAAAGCAGCATTCTACCATCCATAATTCCGCTTTAAATATTATTAAAGCTAACCTTCTTATTATTTGATGTCAGGAACAATTTTATAAATTATGATAATCCTCTAAGAAAATCTTTCATATTTTTCCCAGAATTATTGAGGCTTGTAAGTATTTTAAATAATTAATTTTGATTACTATTACACAGTAACCAAAAATTCTGAAAAATGTAAAAAATTCTATATTAATTTATTTTCCTTTTAATAATTTTTTTAGAACTTCAAACACTGTTTCTTGACCCTTAATTCTACTTTACATGATTTTTTGGGAATTTTTGGAAATTTCTAACATGACTTCCCAATCAGATCTTTCTTCAACTAATGTTTCAAAAATATCAGTTCAGCCACTAACTAGTTCCAATTCAAAACTTGTGAGAACTGCGTCCTCTCTACTCTAACTAGCCCTTAGTCTATTTTATTTTTCTTATCTTCAGAGTTAAAATTTTTAGGATATTACAGCAACGAAATTAGCGACAAATTTCTTTTGTCACTAATTGGATTAGCGACAAAATTTTTTCATTGCTAATTACAGATGAAACTTTTTCATCCCTAATCCGTTACTAGTTAGAGACAAAAACTTTCTATCACAAATTATCGATGAAAAAAGTCTTTTACTAATTTGATTTTTTTAAAAAAAATTTAAAATGCCACATAGCACCTCCGCCAGTCACCACATCACTTTCATGTGTTATCATCTCACATGCCACCTTGTACCGACACGTGTCATCGCCACATAATTTCTCCTTAAAGTAACTTCTCCACTAACCGGTTCCAATTCAAAACTTGTGATAACTACGTCCCTTCTACACTAACTGGCCCTTAGTCTATTTTATTTCTCTTATTTTCAGGGTTAAAATTTTCAAGATATTACAGCGACAAAATTCTTCTGTCACTAATTGGATTAGCGATGAAAATTTTTTATTGCTAATTACGAATGAAAATTTTTCATCCCTAATTCGTTGCTAATTAGTAACAAAAAATTTCTGCCACAAATTATCGACGAAAAAAGTCTTTCGCTAATCCGATTTTTTTTAAAAATTTAAAATGACATATGGCACCTCTGCCAGCCGTCACATCACTTTCATGCGTCGCTATCTTGCATGCCACCTTATACCGCTATGTGTCACTGCTATATAATTTCTCCTCAAAGTGACCTCTCCACCACTCAAAACAGGGATCTCATGTGTGTGCGTGCGGTTTTACCAGTTGAGCTGCAATGAACCTACTAACTTATTATACAAAATTACACACACACACATATATATATATAATATTCTTTTACCCAAACAACTATATATACACATATATTATTAAAAAACTAAAAATAAACTATATGATAATTTTATGATAAAATAATTTTTAAATATTTGTTTTACTATTTATTTTATAACGTTTTATTTTTAAAAAAATATTTTTAATATAATATTAATTTTCAATGACACTGATTTTGAACTCTAAATAGTAATTAATTTTGTCATAAAAATATTTTTTAAATTGAATTTTTAATTAATATTGATAAAATATATAATTTATATATGTGTGTGTTATATTACATTGTATTATATGATCCATATATGTGTTATGTATTTGATGAAAATCATTTATAATTAGTAAGAAAAAAATCTTGTTATTCAAAAAATAACTACTATAATAAAATCTAATAAATTATTCTATATAAAAAAATTAAATGAATTGAGTAGATTATAATAAACAATATTCTCTTACTTATATATATGTCCTATGTAATTTCTTTTCTTAGAAGCCTTTGTATATACCATTTGTTTTTGTGGTGAAAACCAAAATCAATCTATACTATGGGTTATTAATTATATCATGATTAAATTTTATTATTTAATGATTAAAATTCAAAATTCATATCAACTTTATTTTGATTTATAAATTGAGATGTTCATATAACTTTATTTTTTAATTTTGAATTTCTATCATATATTACATCTTTCAATATATTATATATAATAGAATTATTTCTTTCTTATAGCAATTTGTATAAGAAAATTGTTAATATTCTTATTATATTTGTTTAATTATTATTCATAATCAAAAGGAATTGATTTCAATGAAACATAAACAAGTTTTTAGGAAATCATCTTCCTATTCTCAGTAGGTAATTACTGATGAGATGAATGGTAATAATACCTTTATCAGCACAAATTCCACAAATATATCAATTTATTTTATAATTAAAAATATATTTAAATTATTATTTTCTTAATTATGTTATTAAATAAATTGTTATAAGATTATAATTTGAAATAACGAAATTTAAAATTAGCGATGATTTACCGATGATATTGCAATGGAATAAGATTTGAGATGGAATTAGTCATAGAAATTTTCATGGCAAACAATTTAGGGATGGAAATTAACAATAGAAAAATCCATTGCTGAAAATTTTATAATTAAAATTAGAGATGGAATTAATGACAAAAATTTTCGATGGAATTCGAGGGATTAGCGATGGAATTTATGGACGAAACAAAATTCCGTCGCTAAATTTAGTGATAAAATTTTCGTCTATCGCTAATTCCGTTAGTAATAAGCTTGATGAGCCATGTCGCTTGACTACCAAATAAAACTAAGTTAAATGCAATGTAGTGGCACTAAACTAGATGTCAAACTCTTAAGGAACCTATAAATATCTTAGTAATCTAAGCATAAATATCAAATTAACCAAGTATAATGTGTGAAGTAATTATGCAAATAATGACTTTATCAATGACTAAAGAAAAATTATCTAAACTTTTTATGGTTTTTAGACTTGGTGAGTGAAGATGAATGCAATGTATGGACTATCCTTGATAGCCAAATCCACCAATCATCCTAGTTCCTCTTTTAATTGAATTCCAAATCTTTTATTAGGTTCAATTTGTGAAGACCTTCTCTAAACAATGAATTCAATGAGTTAGGATCCTAACTCATCAAACTCATCTTAATACCTAACATGAATTATGCTCTACAAGAGGTACTCTACTCTCTTAATTAACAATGCTAGAACCCTAACCGGCTAATCAAGAGATTCAAATACTTGAATTGAAAATATAACAGAAGGTAATACAAATCCCATCAATCAATTAAAGTGCAGAATATAATCCAAATCTTAGTTTCAATGTAAATCAATCAAATTATATCTCAGTACAATCACAAATCACAAATCACAAATCTAAACCTTAGAAATTACAATCTATGAATGTAGAGAGTGAAACTAAGAATAAAGTAGAAGAAACTCCTAACATAGCTTCAGAAACTCATATTGGCTTCATTGAACATCAAGGAATCATGATATAGCCTCTCATGACTGAAATCACAGCTCCACAAAGCTCAGCAATCTCCATGGCCATGGCTGCAATGATTAAAGGGGGAACAGAGGAGAATAATCAGTGAAAAATAGAAGAAATTAAGTGAAATGATGAATTGATGATGGAGAAGGGTAGAGAGGTGAAGAGAGACGAAGTTGAGAGGATTCTGGGTGGAGAAATCAAGTTGAGATTGAAAAATAACGAACTCCCCCGTTCTGGCACGCGATCTGGAATTTAAATGCAAATTTTAGTCCTTTCACTGCAATGCTCGATCACGTTCGTCACGGTGCTCGCCGAAACAACACCATTTGGATTAATGAACTGCACTTCTCATTAGGCACATTCACCACGATGAAGAGAGGAGTGTGTCGCGACGCAATGAGATAGAGTCCTCCTTTCCTTGATTTCTTCAATCTTTAATCACCTACAATGGTCAAATTAAGCTCATAGTTATCTAATCCAAATTATATTAGTATACATAAGAGCCAATGAATGAATAAAACTCAAAAATTACCACATAAAAATACAAAATTGACTCTTATACCCTTGATGCACAAAAACCTCTAACTTAACCCAAATTACAGCATTAAAAGGTACAAAAGCATAAGTTTGGTCTAGGAAATATAGGTGAAATATGAGACTTATCAAAGCTATTTTTTTATAGTGAAGAAAAATCTTAAACTTTATTAACTTTTCTTTAAAATTTAACAAATTTTTAATTTTATTCGTATTTAATATACATTATACCCATAATAATAAAGTCAACTCAATAATAAATGAAAGGTAAAATTATGTATTCATATAAAAAATTTATCTCTTTGTCCTATAAATAGGACCAAAAATTTTTTTTTCTCTGTTCTATAAATAGGACCAAAGGAGTATATAAATATATGCACTAGTTAGACTCTCTTACATACAAATTAATCAATGTGTATAGATCACACACACACACACACACATACACATGTTAAGAAATTGCTTGTAAATAGCATATTGCATTATTATGTATATATACACAAGTTTCCGTTGTTTTAGTCAATCAATTAATTGGTATTGTGATTTGTTAGTGTTATGTATATATAGAAGTTTCTATATGTAATGCAGGGGCTACTCAAAAAGTAGCGTTCCATAATTAAAAAAGAAAGAAAAATACATGACAGTTCAAATGCAAAATATTCATGTATTAATGTCAAAACAAGACCGTTCTCGTTATAGAGCCATCACAAATTGTTTCACTACTATGATGATTGACAAGCTAAAACTGTCATTTATTCTCTAAGATGAATATGCCATGTATGTACAAATCGGCATGTGTGTGCAAAATTAACTGACATATATGGACATTCTATAGTAATGCGATGGGTTCTTCAACCTTGTGAAATTAATGAGTATATTACTAATCTAATATTTGATGTTAACCTAAATGTTGATTTGAATAGTGATAATAGTAAGAAAATTATAATAATAATGATGATGATTATAGGGCTGAGGCAAGTGGAGATTATAATGGGGAATCAAAGAATTTGAAGATGATTCAGATGCTTTAATCCAATATTTGATGATCTTTGTTGAATCTTTTTTATTTTATTATGTTCAGTGACTTCATAAATAAATTTTATAGAAATTTTTGTGCTGAGTATGATAAATTATGAATGATAATAAGTTTAATTTGGATGATTTAGATTTGAAATATATTTAAATCAAATTATTGTCATTTTTTAATGGTTTAATTATTTAATCATATATTTTTAGGGGAAAATGAAAACAAAGGACCTTAAATGAAAAAAATTTATTATAGAGGATCTTAAAAGTTGTAATTATTTATAAGGACCAATATCAAAATATAAATTTAAAAACACTAAAGTACCCTAATTTAATTCCCTACATTTTTTCATATATTTAGAATTTTGAAAAGAAAAAGAAACTAAAACTAACCCTGCCCATTACTCCCATGAGCATATTCTTTGCTTTTTTCCGATTAAGGTGCAAGCAACATCCTAAATTATTTTCTTAGGTGGGTCCAGTGTCCTAAAGTAATTTTTGGTGCACCTAGTGTCTTAAAGTAATTAAAATGGTGCACCCATATCCCAGCCCAACAGAAACATTATGTTGACTATTAACCTCATGAGTCATGACTTAGTTAAAATTTGACTAAAATTTGACCCCAAAAAATCCTACTCAACATATGCATAGGTAGTTGATTTTTTTTTATTACTCAAAATTTAATTTATCTTCTTTCTTTTCTTAAAACTTTTTTTTGCCGTGTTATTTTGTTCTAAAATGGAAGAGCATTGATCGAGAGCAAAAGAAAGAAAGAAAGAAATTGGGGTTTAATCTTCAACCCATCTCTTGCTGGCATATCGAGCAAATCGATTTAGGTGACTTTGAATACAATAGAAGAAAATGAGAATATTGGAGATGATGTTGATTGCGGTGGGAATGATCTGGCAGTGGGTTTGGATGATATGGAGAGGGACAAGGTTGTCGATGTGGAAGAGGAGTTAGATGATGTGGAGCTCGATGGAGATGATGTGGCTATGGGGTCAGATGAGTTAGAGTTCAACAAAGAAGATGGACACATGTTAGTGAAGAATACATGTGGTGAACCGAGTAAATGTTAATTCTGTATGAATGGTGATTAAGATAATGTTAGTCAAGTAACTTGAGTCTCATCTCCATATTTTCAATTTTCCCACACACACTTCTAAATGTTATCCATGTAGCTATCTGTGTTTGTGAGATGTTATATATTTGCAACTGGAATAGGTCATATTTGAGTATATGTAATTTTTTCTTTTTTGCTATATTCAGATTGATGAAGTAATTTGTGTTTTTTAGTTTATATGAGTTGCCTTGTGAAACATGCATACAATTTGTATTATTGACATAGATGCTTCATTTGACTATGAATATGAAGAGGAGAAGGATGTGTCCAAAGAAGAAGACTATGAATCTAACGAAGAGAAGGATGAGTCCATAGAAGAAGATTTGAATATGAAGAGGAGGAGAATGAGTCTGTAGAAGAAGATTTTAATAAATCTGAATCACAAAAAGCACCATTCTTTAACATTCGTGAGACATTTGCAAATGCTGAAGAAATTAAGAGGCCTATTAACCAATATGCAATAGTAGAAGGGATTAATCTGAGACTTATAAAGCATAACACCTCAAGAATAAAAGCCATAAGTCAAAAGGAATCAAGAATAAAAGCTATATGTCAAAAGGACTATCCTTTTGTTTTGTATGCTTTAAAAGAGCAAGCCAAGCCAAGATTGAAAATGAAGACTCTAATGAGCACAAATACTTTTGGTTTTTAAGAATAAAAGAGCTAGTGCAAAGCGGTTGGCTAACCACTTTGAAAAAAAAAATTCAAGAAAGGCTATAATATAAAGCTGACAAGATGAAAAAGGATATGAAAATTGAGTTTAAGCTACACATAAACATCCATAAATACAAGAGACCAAGGAGATTATAATGGATGAAATTGAAGGAAGCTACAAGGATGAATTCCAAAATGTAGAAGTTTACTGCAATGAATTGAGAACTTCAAACCCAGGTTTAGATGTTAGTATTGAGGTCAGCAAAGAAGTTTTGGGAAATAGGAGAAGAGAATTTATGAGGAGGCATGTATACTTTAATGCTTGTAAGGTAAGGTTAATGACTTTTTTGGCAGTTTTTATTTATTTATTTTTCAATTTAATTACTTAGGTTATAATATTTGCTTCTTATGTAATTTAAAGGTTGGGTGGGCATGTTGCAGGTCGTTTATTGGGTTAGATGGTACTTTTTTGAAAGGTAAAGCCGAAGGAATCATGCTTACTACAACCAGTATTGATGCAAATGATTGTTTGTATCCACTAGCATTCAGACATATTGTGTTTTTATGTAGGAAATTATGTACATGTAGATTATGGGATTTGACATGCAATTTGTGTAATGTATAATGAGAAAATGGAACCTAGTAATTATGTCTCACAGTACTATCATGAGACCATACTCCTCACTACCTACAAGACAAAGTTTCAACGTGTTAGGGACAGAAAATTCTAGAACTTAGGAAAATTCCAGCCTATGAACTCTAAAACATTCTTCCTTTAATCCCTTAGAGTATGCATTTGGATTACGGTTCAAGCAGATCATGAAACAAGCCCGTGGATTGAAAATTTAAAAGTTAATTCTTGGGTTATTGTTCACTGGTTAAATTCCAGATTGTCAGTCCAACTTTGAAAAATCATAACTAATTATAGAAAAATCATATTGAGGTAGTTCAAAATTTTATTTGAAGGTCTTTGAGTTCTCTACAAGGAAAAATATAAAGCTGGACTTAACCCTTACCAATTCATGTAGTTTATTTGTTGAAATTTACTGTTTATTTGGTAAAAACTGTACTTTCTAGATTCTCTATCCTGACTTTGATCGAGCATAACTCTTAGCACACATATCCATTTTAAATGATCTACCACTTTTTTTAAACCTTAGGATGTTTACTTTAATCGTACCAATTTGCAAGGGCAGATTCAGCTGTTTGCCTTACTTGCACTTTGTCACTATTTTGTGACTCAATGAGGAGTAACTTATCCCCCTGACTTGAATTAACAATTTATAACTAATTCTTCTATGCATAATACCATTCCATTCATCCATAAACTATTCCCATATATTATCATAGTCAATTATAAATGCCAATATCATCATATATTAATGCTACCATCCAGAGCATATTTATGAATATATAATCATAACATATTACATAACATAATGTAATATTTATTTCTATCTTCTTCTCTTCATTCTTGCACTTCCACTTCTTGGTTTCCTCTCCTATGATCTTTGCACCTATTATGGTTGGTTAAGAGAGGATGAGATTCAGGAGAATCTCAGTAGCAAACATTACCATTATGCATGCAAAACAGATATGCAAGTGCATGATATGCTTATTTGATCTAACTCATGCTTACTTATAACATATTCTCATGCTTAATGTTTCATATTAACATGCATGGCTATGGGAAACATAAAAGAAATAGAATATCATACTTGTATTTATATCACATATCATCATCAAATCACATAATGCATATCAACACCCAAGTATACACATCAAGCACACAAGAAAGATAAATTCACTACCTTGTAACCTTTAAGCTTTATTCTTGATCCCTTTACTTTCCAACCACCAAGATTGCTTGAAGAACCTTGCCATTCCTCTTTTTTGGTGTCTTATGGCCCTAATTTCACAATACACAATAATAGGCATTCCATTAAGACCATGAAAAACCATTAACCATCTTAACTCTTAAACTTGTTCCTTTTTTACCTTAATTTCACTTTCTTTTCTATAGTCTTTAAAATCATTCTCTTGGTCATTTCCCACTCAATATTTTATAAGGAATCCAAATATGAGCTTAGATTTAACAAAATCTAACTCCTTCCCCTATTTCTTGCCTTGGCCTAATAATATGCACATAGGATCTAAGATTTCCATTTTCAATTTTAATGCTTCCAAACTTGTTTTCTCACCTTTACCCCACACAATTTTTTATTTTAAACACATTAAAAGTATCAAAATTATCAAAATCCAATCCTAACCCAAAGAAACAGCTCAGGCTAAAATCTTGCTTAGGTTACATAATCATGAAATTCAATCAATTTCAACATATAACCACTTGATTTTTATTCCTTTCAAGCCTTTAAACATTATTCTAACATCAATTTCATCTTTTCCTACACTTTACAATTTTGTGCAGCATACCTCCTTAGGGTTTCAAGCTCCCAAAAACCATTAAAATCCACAACGAAGCTTAACAATAATAAGAGTAGTAAGAACTGCATCAAAAACCATAAATGTACCTTGTTTTAGAGCTTGATCTTGTATGGGATCACTTGATCTTTCTCTTCCCTTCTTCTTTCTCTCTCTAGAATTCATTTTGCAAGAGTTTTCCCATGGTTTCTCATAGGCTTGGATGAAATGAGGGAAGGGGAGGGGTATATATAGAAAACAAGATTGAATCTTGGCCTTTAATCATGTAAATAGGTGGCTTAATCTTGACCTTTCATTTTCCCTCTTTGTCTTGTGATGACATGTGTCCTTATAATATCATTCTTACATCATCAAGCCACATGTCTTTAATTCAACCATACATATGTCTTGCATCCAATCGTACACATGTCTTGTATTCAACTGTACACGTGTCTCTTCCATATCCCTTCATCATTTTAGCATTAAAATAAGGAGGAAATTAATGGAAAATTCGTGCAAAATATAGCCCCTAGGCATTCCTCCACCTATCTTGCTATTTTGTACCGTATCAGGTACTTTTTTGGGTCCCGACTTACCCGGAACCACTGAGACATGTTCTGGCACTATTTTCTCACCTCAAATAAGTCTACATGGCATTATATAACATGCCTAAGGAGGAAGTGATACTCTTGTTCTTCCATTAAAATAATTAATAATATTTATTTAGGCGTAAACTTGAACAAATTCTTTCTACCAGTCCATGACTCCAAGAATCTGTCTTTGAGTACCAATACTATCTATTCATCATGGGAAATTTCTCTAATTTTTCTTGAGTAAAAAACCAACCTCTGGATAGTTTACTTTAACATTCCCCATATAGTGTATAAATAGGCTTTAAATTCTATGAAAGCCAACCTCTTTACTTTTTGGGGACAAAATTATTTTTAAAACCTGTGATAATTCCTCAAGTATTTTTTTTCTATTTTTGTTCGATTATCTGAGGCCTTCCAGTATTTTAAATAATTCAATTTTTGCTAATATTCAAAATTAGCCAAAACCCTGGAAATTCCACAAATTCCTTCCAGGGGCATTTTCATCATTTTTAGCCTTATACAGGCCGTTAGACCTCATCCCTTTTTTTTTTTTGAAATTTTTCTAAAGTATTTAGGCCTACTTTCCATCACTGCCTTTTTTAGTCTCAAACTTTACAAAATTTGTGTTTTAGGTCCCTACTTGTGTTTAGCCTCACGAATCCTCTTACTTAGGTTCTTAGCACAACCTTTAGCCCTTAATTACCTCAACTTTTTATAATAAATCCCAAAACTTCACATATAAGCCTTAACACACCATTCCTATTTTCTGAGATTTTTAGGCATAATTTTTATTTTTGCCCTTACCAGCCCTGAAACTTTGCAAAATTATGATTTTGCCCCTAGTTCGGCTTAACCCCATAATTCACCTTATTGAGGCCTCTAACATAACTTTTGGCCTATATTCATTTCTATTTTTCATTCTTGGGCCTTGAGACTTTACTAGAGTTTTTGACTTTCTCTTTTAACAGTCCCAAAAAATTTTGCTTTGCAAGTTGGTCCCTAAGAATCCCTCTATCCTTTCAGAGAACTTTTGAGACTCCTGCCATAAGGGGTATGCTAACCTAGTCATTTCAGGCTAATTCTGGTACTTCTAAACCCAAAATTTGGGATGTTACAAACTCCCCACAAGTGTTCAAGTTGCTTTGAAGACCAAGGCTAAAAACAAGAATCGAAGAAGCAATTAAGAGGAGAAAGAAAGGGATTGCCCAACAAAATGCTACACAAGAGCATATTGTATTGCCTGCCTCAACAATTGAAAAGTTGTGTAAGTCTGGATCAAGAACTAGGTGCAGCATATATAGGCAAGAGGGCCACAACAAGTCCATATGCAAGAATATAATTTTCTCATCTCCTATTTGTGTTTTGACCTTTCTATTAACAAATTCTGTGACAAATAGTCTTACTTATATTTTATGCAGCATCCTCCATCAACAAGCACAAATGCCCCAACAAAGAAAAGAGGAAGACCTAAGAAAGATTGTTTGAATAACAGTCAACAAAGTCAGCTAACTCAAGAAGGACATTCTTAAACAGTAAGACCAAAACTTCCAACAAGGAGTGCCTATAAGAAGAAAGTTGATTGTGGCATGGGGATTTCATTTAATGTAAAAACCAGACGGGTTGTGTTAAATGCAAGTTAACTATCTCTTCTACTTCTTGCTTCTTTATTTCATTGGTGATGATTGATTTCCTCTTTAGTGACATATTATGATTAGTGAAAATGAAAAGACTTATATCTTCTCCATGTGAGAATACAGACCAATCATATATTTACCTTTTAATTATATCAGTATCCTATATATTGTATGTTTCAGTTTTTTTGGCCTTGTATTGCTTTGAATACATTTACTTACCGTAGCCAATAATTTTTTAATTTTGAGTACGTATAGGGCTACCGACCATGGTTAGCTTTCATACTATATTGACTGCCCTTAAAAATAATATAATGTAAATAACAAGACTTGCAAAAATAAAATAAAAAATAATGAGCAAACCATGCATTATTTATACATGATTTTGATAATGATACTAAAGGCATGATTTTTGCATTATTTTCATGCATATTGGAATAAAATCTCTGCTTCCATGCATTTTGATCTATTTGAGCATGTGAAATCCAATAACCCATAGTCTCACAGGAGTGATTTGTAGTGCATATTATGTAAGCATGGAGATGATTTTGATGCTAACAAAAAGTTTAGTAATGTGATGAGATATACATATATATATATATATATATATAAAACAGTAGCATCTGTAGGCAAAAATATAATGAAACTATAGCTATCTCTTCCACTTCTCGCTTCTTTATTCCATTCTTTACTTCTTGCTTCATTATTGCAAAGGGTTTCAATTTTAAGTTTTAAGCTAGCTAAGATTGTAACAGACATTGGGTTTGTTATTCTCTATAAAAAGGCACGGAAGTCCTTTAGTTAAAGGACATAGTTTTCATATGTACTAGTAATTAGTTTTCATATGTATTAGTAATTATATATTATGAGTTGATTAGGGCATGGGATATTGGTTTCATATGTATTAGTAATTATATAATATGGCTGGTTTATTTTATTGTGGCCTGAAATGCGAGGAGAGCATGTCATTCAAGAAGAGAATGCTGGAGATGACATGGAGTATGATGTTGATCCTGTCATACGATTTCCTATCCCAAATAAGAGGGACATGAGAATGAGCAATCTTCAAACTTCAAATGGTCAAGAGAGGAGAATTTTATTCATTGGTGATGAGGCCACAGTTTCAAATCTTATTAACCTACTATTCAAATGATCAGGTCTAAGATGGATGGGCTAACCAAGCCCTACTACTTCACAACTTCAAGTAGAACGAATGCAAAGGATAATTGAGCTAAAGACAACCAAACAATGATATCATATAGACCTTTTGTGTGTTATTTTGGTCTGAATTAGAAGCTTTTCATTTTGTATTATGGAAATCATTTGGTCCAATTAGTATTGATATGACATATTTTATTTGGTCCAATCAATATTGATATGACATATATTAATTTCTATTACACTAGCATACTTTATGGTACTAGTTTGTACAGGAGCAGGTTAGTCTCTGTTTTTTTTAATCAAGTGTTTTTCCTTTCTTTAATAATTGCTTCTTTTTGACAATAAAAAAGACAAATTATGTTGATGCTTCTACGGAAATGTAGAGGCATTTCAGCGCTCAGAAAAAGCACATAGACTTGTTCCCTATAGTGAAAATGCGTGCTTTTTTCCCAAAAAGAAAAAAGGAATTTGTCAATTTTCTTAATATGAATTAATCCAAAGGATTGAGAGTAAAATGTAGACACTTATATAGTGGCTTTTTATGAGAAGTAGGAAGTTTCAAATTCATCTTTTGACATGCCAAACCAATAGTGATATTAAATATCAATATAATCAACATGAGAAAATAAGACATTTGTCCCATTCAACCATTGATCCCAACCACTAATCACAATTGTGCATCAACATAAACATAAACACTTCGGGACATAAACACGGTTCAATACTTGTTCCATCATATAAGACAAATATACATCCACACCATCACTACCTTAAAAGCAAAAAACAAATAAAAGAAAACCAAGACAACCACAAAGCAAATTAGAGTATTTTTATTTTCTTCTTCCCACTTTTAGTTGCAACTTGAAACTTGGCATGTCTTCTCTCCATCTTGTTCAATTCTTGATATATTCGACACATCTCTACACCTAACCCTTTGCACACAAGTCTTCTTTTCAGCCTGAAATTCTCATCATAAATGAACTAATAGCTTAGTAATCACTTTAATAGATCTCTGACCCATTTCATCATCATGCCATCTAAAATAACCACATCCTCCTCCTTGACAAGTTCAACAATCCACCATAAATATATTTTGGATATATTTTGAAAAATCAGCACCTTATAAGAGAAATATGAATATAAATATCAGCAATAGTATAAGCAGGACAAAGCTTTAACAAAAAATAATATCTCTCAAAATGGCTAACAGGTTTAGCTTTACTCAATTTTCAAATGAGATTACGGTGAATTCCACTTACCTGATTGTATTTTTGGCACCCATAAAATCTTCTACTAGGGTTTTTCTCACTCCAAGCTGTCCATCTAGGAGCCAATACACCATAGTAACATAACCCTTTTCACCCTTCATATTCCGTCTTCACTCTAACTTGCCTTACCAAAGCAATCCTTCTTTTGCTCTTAGCCATTGAATTAGAAGTGATTCGCCCATTGAACATCCAAATGTAGAAGGCGACTAGAATAGACAAAGGAGAACAATCAGTGAAGGAGAACGATAAGTAAATGGAAGACGGTGGGAGTACTGACATAGGAGAACATAACAAAAATACAAATCAACACTCACCTCAATTGATTTGTTCGGCCGACAAAGCCTCCACGTTTGCCAGTGACAGATAGGGCAGAAAGTTGAACCCTAATTTTTTTCCTCTTGCTCTAAATCTACCGATCTTTGGTTTTAAAAAGAAAAGAAAAAAATAAATTAAATTTTGAGTAAGAATAAAACATATCAGCTGCTTATGTAATCTACCATGTAGCATATTTTGGGTTAAATTTGAGCGGAATCATGGAGTTAATGGTCAACATGACGTTTCTATTGAGTTGGGATATGTGTGCACCATTTTAATTACTTTAAGACACTAAGTGCATCAAAAATTACTTTAGAACATTGAATGCACCTGAAAAAAATAGTTTGAGGTGTTGAGCGCATTTTAACTCTTTTTCTTCTAGATTTTTTTTCTCATGAAGATTCAAATCCATGTCATCAATATCATTTGCTCTTGCAAATATCAAACAAAATCACATTTGGAATTTTGAACCTTAAATGATTAATTTTGCATTTTTCTTTATTCTTTTTCATGGTGGCATTGATAGAGAATTATAAATACTCGTAAATTAATATTTATGCTTATGTAAAAATTATTTGTCATTTAATTTTGCATTTTTTTCTCATGAAGATTCAAATCCATTTCATCAATATTTATGCTTGTGTAAAAATTATTTGTCATTTAATTATTATTAAGATTGAGTTAGAACAATTATAATTTTGAATCTTTAATGTTTATTAATTTTTTTGAAGTTTGATGATGATGATAAGTTTATGACTTTAGACTAATTATTTTAAATTAATGTTTATTAATTTTTTTGAAGTTTGATGATGATGATAAGTTTATGACTTTAGACTAATTATTTTAAATTAATCCTAAACTCTGTTTTGACTCCTAGGAATATGGAGTTACAAATTCAAAAATCTATAGTAAAAAATATAACAGGTGTGTCATTTATGAAAAGAATAAGTAAAAGAAAAATGGATCAAAATTCAAACATATTACTATATCTTTTTTTAAATTTACCATATCAATATAAAAGACTACTACCTTTAGTTTTTAATATAAGAGCTAGTTTGACTTTTAATTTAGTCTTAAATATAAGACCTCAATCTACTTTGTCTCTCCTATTTATCCATTTTTTTAATGTAATCTTTATAGTACTTGCACATGTTAAGTTTCATTAACTAGTAGTTTTAACTAATACACATGATTAGTAATAGTATTTTAGAAAAGACAACACATATTTATTACAAATAACTAATTAAACTAATTTTCTTAATCTACTCAAATTAATCAACTAGCTCTTCTATTAAGGACCGAGGTAGTATCAAATAAATATGTTATACTATTCAAAAGATCTAATAATATAATTGATTCTGGTAAAAAGATAATTGTATAATCCATGCTCTATATAAAGACTCCATATCTTCCATCGTTAAATACATACATTTATATATATATATATATATATATATATATATATATATAAAGGCTCCATATCTAATGCGGCTTGATAGCCACTAGGCAATCGCTATGTATTAAAAAAATGATGTAATTAAAGATTAATTTTTTATTTATTATGGTAACCAATTTCATTTTAGTTTTAGTTGTTTTTTTTAATTTTGAAGTAAGAGAGAATTTAGGAGGCTTAGTTTGGGGTAATTTAGTACTTTTACTCCTTTTTTCTGAGAGAAAATAACGCACAGATCTCAAGGAGGAGACTTTATTCATCTAAGGTCCCACGAAATGTTAAAATTACTAGCAGGTCCCAAGAGATCTTAGAGTATTATATTCTAATGGTAAAATTACATCACTGCCCCTCATATTCCTAATTCACATTTTCTCTGCCATTGCGATTCATAACCTTAGTAGTGACTATTAACAACCCAATTAGAAGGTTTTGACAACTTAAACAGTATCCCCTGACAACTTATTTTATAGGATCACATAACCTCCACATAAGAGTAAATTATAACCAAATAGTATAATAAAACAACTTTAACATTGAAATGGGAAGCTTTTCGAAACCATTAAGAACTTTAACTAAACCCAATAGGATTATAGCAAAATTAATCCTATAAAGTTAGTTGTTAGCACAAACTATCTAGGTTGTCAATAGCTCCTCTTGGATTATTAATACTCACCGTTGATGTTGAGGTTGTCAATGGATCTCCGCATTAAAATTTTGTTATAATCCTATTGGGTTTAGTCAAAGTTCTTAATGGTTTTGAAAAGCTTCCCATTTCAGTGTTAAGGTTGTTGTATTATACTATTTGGTTATAATTTACTCTTATGTGGAGGTTATGTGATCTTACAAAGTAAGTTGTCAGTGGATACTATTTTGGTTATCAACACCTTCTCATTGGGTTGTTAATGATTGCTGCTGAGGTTATCAATCACAATGGTAGAAAAAATGTGAATTAGGCATATGAGGGGCAATGATGTCATTTTACCATTAGAATATAATACTCTAAGGCCCCTTAAGACTTGTTAGTAATTTTGACATTTTGTGAGACCTTAAATGAATAAAGTCTCCTCCTTGGAGCCTGTGTGTAATTTTCCCTTCTTCTGACCAGCCAAGTACTTTTACTTTCATATTTTAATATTTGCTCTTTTTACATAATTACAATTTTTATGATCTTTCATAGTAAATGCTCCTCCAATCCTTAATATAGAACCTGATTATTAAGTTAATTTTGGTCCCAAATATAAGACATATTTATCATATTTATCAATTTTTTCTAAATTACTCCTATGGATACTCCCCCAACCATAATTAAGTAAGTAAGAGAGGAAGGATATTAAGAAAGGTGATTATAGTATTTTACGAAAAATATGTCATATTTTTTATAATTAATTAATTTACCTAACTTTCTTAATCTAGTCAAATTAGTTAAATATGTCTTATATTAAGGACAAACGGAGTATTATTTTTTTCTAGGTCCATCATTCTAATTCTCCTTATTTTTAATATCTACTTATTGATAAAACAAATTCTTATAAGTTATATGTTTGAGTAAAAACCAAACCATGGTTTTCAAAGTAATTTTAGAGAAGAATTTTGTTTCGATTTACATTAAAATATTTTTTTTTTAAAATGTTGTTTTGGGTAAACCAAACACCCTAAGATATTCATGTAACATTGGGAATACAGGCTGGCCCTATCGGGCCTGAATTTCAGCAATTTTCCATTTTGCTAAGCCCGACGCTTAAGCCAGAGGGCTCTGGATTGGCCTGCAATCTTCTGGCAGGTTTTAAAAAAAAATGCAATTTTCATATTTCCCACATATTTTGTCAAAAAAAAGGAAAATAAAATAATGAAATTACTAATAGAAGGCATCAATATGAATAAAATTATGTCACAAACATAAAACATCATTATATCTAAACATCCATTGTAAAATCTTCAATTTATTTATTTTGGGACTAAGTGTAAATTGTGGTTTAAGATATATTATTGAAGAATAAAATAATTTAAAAATGGTAAAAAAATAATGATGATAACCCAAAAAAAAAGGATTGTAAATAGAAAATACTTTTATAAAATAATTGTTTTAAAAATATGTTAAAAAAATTATTTACTAATATTATTATATTAACTATGATAAAAAAAATAGAGAAAGAATATAATATTAAATTATCACTACAATCTGTAGAGCCGGGAATCAGGGCCGGCCCGGCCCTCCAGGGCTGGCCCTTCAGGGCTGGCGGGCTTAAAAGGGCCGGCCCTCCAGGGCTGAAATTTTAAAAATACCCCAATTTGCTAAGCCCGGCCCTTAAGCTACAGGGCCAGGGCCGGCCCACGGGCTTTTGGCCCGTTTAAGAAAAAATACTATTTTTTATATTTATCATATTTTTTATAAAAATATAAAAATAAACCAATGAAATTTTAATAAAAGACATAAATATGAATAAAATTAAGTCACAAATATAAAATATTATCATATATAAATATTCATCAACATCTAAGAACATCTAAAACATTCATTAACAAGATAACAACATCTAAAATTTTTATCTATAATGCAATTATACAATAAATAAACACTATCATTAATCTTTTGAAACTTCATCATCACTATAATTAATTATTTTTCTTCATAAGTATGCTTTTCTTTCGTAACAAAAATATCAAGTTTTTCTTCTTTATAAGAATTTTATTTTTAAATTTTGCAATCTAACTATTATTTTACTTTAATGTGAGAAACATTGTTGTTGAAACTCATGAATTTCTAATTCAAATTATAGAATCACAAGTTATATAAGTATAAAAATATTCTATTATCAAATATATATATAGTTTAAAAATATCAACACATATAATATAAATCAAATCATTATTAAAGTCCAAATTAACCCATTTTTTTAAAATTTAATTGGATAAATTATTGTCTAAAACTAAATTTAATTTTAAAATGATAATAATAACTAAATATTTGAAATATTATTAACAATGTAAAAAATTAATAACATTAATATTATATAAAAAAATTTAAAAAATAAAAAAAATTATAAAAGGGCTTAAAAGGGCCGGCCCGCGGCCCTCCAGGGCCGGCCCTTTTAAGCCCTCGGCCCTCTAGGGCCAGCCCTCCAGGGCTTATTTCTCATTTTAAAAGAAAAATATCAAGCCCGGCCCTCATAATTTCAGGGCCTAAAAGGGCCGGCCCGACGGGCTCGGCCCGTTTTCCCGGCTCTAACAATCTGATGGGTAAAATCTTAACCTTAACTTTCTCTCTCCCCTATAAGTTTAACTTATTCCCACTTTAGTCTTTGCTCTCAGCCGCAGCTCTCTCTTTATTCTGGGGCTAGATATTTCTCTTCTTCTCCTTCTCTCATTTATTTCCTCTGGTTTCTTTTCCTTCATCTTATTTTCACATTATCACATCCACTATTCTTATCATTTCCCCTCATTATTGTCATATTTTAACTTTTTTTTCCCCTCACTCTTGCACCTATCTCAAGCTTTTTCTCTCCTTCCTATGACTTGATTTGCGTCCCATCATGCTTCTTCATTTGCAAATATTTATTTTTATTTCATGAACCACCTTATGCCTCATCTGTAACTTCTTTACTATGCATATATTTTTTTTTGAATTTATTGCTTCCACACGCTACTTTCCTCTCTTCTTTCACACTGTAGGTTTTCGTATGATTATTATGATTATTATTACTTCTAGATTTTGAAATTTGTTTTTAAAAAGAGGACATGCAAATTCCCCCCCTTCTTCTTCCTTACATGTGTCCTTTCTTTCATTTTGAAAAAATATATATGTATATTAATTAAATAATGTTGAGAGTCAAAATACTCCCAAGAAACTCATGATTTTCTTACTTCTAGTGCGTCCCTTCAACTAATACACACACACACACACACACATATATATATGTATAATGTTTGGATAAGCAGGTAACTGTTGCTACAAGAACTTTCCTGTCTTTTGCTTAGAGACCGTAAGCACTGTACATATAATATTCAAGGCAATTTCTATTTGTCTTATATGGAAAAATTTTATTTCCAAATAAATTTAATCCCAACCCAACATTAACTAGATCTATGAAAGCCATTATGTGTTTATATAATTTTGGTTTAGAGGGTAGTATTAGAATTTTAGATTAGCTTTATAATAATTTTGAGTTATATATTAATAGATATTTATGTGATTTTGTAGACTCTTTTTAGGAGCTTTGGAGTAACTTTGTGTGATTGTCTGTTAAGCTGAGAAGTAAAAGGTAACTCTGAAATTTCTTCCATATACCTATTAATTGTTTGTGGATTGTTATTGTTGTTAGAAATCTCGCAAATTAATTATTTTAGTATTAAATGCATATACGTGTGTATATATATATATGTGTGTGTGTGTGCGCGCTTACAATAATGAGTTTCCAAATAAATAAAGTTTTACTATTTCTATACGTTTTTATTTTTTATGCTATTAAGTAGTATTGGTGATAATTATATATCTTGATAATTACGGTGTTTGAAATATAAAGAATTGTACTATTAATTATTTGTATTGGATTTTTTATTCTTTTCTGTCGTGGAACAATAGTCTAAAGCTCCCTCCCTCAAAACATTATAAACTTGTCATAAACTACTATTATGATAGAAAAGGAAAAATATTACAACAAACTACCATAGTAGAAAGGAATTTGCATAAATTTAGAAACGGACATTCAAACCCGTGGGCTGAAGCCCAAACAAAACTGTTGCATGCAACCAAATCATTCCTTTAAATCTATTGGGCCTCCGGGCCTCCGAGCCTCTGGCCTGGGTAACAAAAGATGTCATGCATAAGTCCATCCACTTGTTTTTCAACAACATAAACCCAAGTATTATAAAACAGTAGAAGTGGCCTCCGGCCAACCAAAATAAGCAGATAAAACTTCCTCCAGGTTACAATAAGACCAAACAATCAAAATATTTCTGAAAGTCCCTATATGTGGCAATATAAAACCTTCCATACACATGCACAGACTAGAGGCATTACAGCTAACCAAGCTCAAGCCTCCGCATCCCTCCCTGGAGGCGCACGCTTAGAAGCTTCACCTGAAAACATTATAAACCACGGGTGAAGCTAAAGTCCTAGTAACCAACCTTTCCAATTCAGAGTACAAACTAGTAGGTACTCGTGAGGTGTCAAGTGGAGCAGTTAACAAGTAATATTGTAAGTGATAGTCACAACAATCATGCATATGCAATGATGCAATCCCATCAATCATATCCCTCACTATGGTGGATGTAAAGAGCGAACCATCATGCATTAATAGAGGCCTTACCACGTGGTAGTATCAACCAAGTCTCTCACCATTTCCCAATGCATAAATCATGCTCAAGTATTACCAACGAATAAGTTCGCATTTCATAAGTAACTTCAACAAGTGACATATCTTCCAATACCTTAAAATCATGCAAAACCCCGCAAGACAATTTTCTCTTTCTATATATATAAAATACATTCAGAACACTATTTATTACTCGATGCATGAAAACATAAATCCACTTATAGTACCATAATAGGATGTACAAAGGATTGAAAAGTGGTTACTTCTCACTTGAGCAAGGCATAACAAAACACCACGATGCCCCGTGCACCAACAAAAACTCACAACAAGTCTACACAAGCACACAAACGCACAACCACCATGTATTAGTTAACAAACTAATAAAATGGTCAACACAACACTTGGGGACTCAAAATTCCTAACCTCAACCAAAACTCTAGCCAACTCACAAGGGCCAAACCATCATAACAACACTCTAAAAACCACAAGAAACCACTATCACTTTAATTCCCCTTTCAAAACATCAATTGAATTCAGAAATTTAAATTCATCACCCAAACATCTAATTAGAACAATTGGAGTCTTAACAACATTCTAAACTGATTAAACATTCAATTTAACCCTCCTTAACACAACCCAATCCATAAAACTCAATTTCAACCACTACATTGTCATCCTTAATCATAAACCTCCACTTTCACGGACCCTAAATTTCCAAAACTTCAAAATCTCCAAATCCAAGAAAACTACACTGATTAGATACTTAGACTAACCCACAGCAATCATTTAAACTCAAAACAATCGGTTAAAAACCTTAATTCCATCAAAAACCAGAAAACTCTAGGGTTCCACTACAAAACCCTCAAAAATCCCAAGAGAAAGAGTAGATTAGAGGTTAAGATCACTTACTTGAGGCAATGGACCCTTAGAAACACCTCCTCCAAGCCAAAAATTCAAAACCCTAGCAGAGCTCCAACTCCCACCTTCAAGACCCTTCCTCCAGATTTAAAGACGCGAACTTTTCGTCACGGCGAAAACACGGATTTGTTGTGACTAACTAAACCCGAGAGGGATTTTTCTGACCTGGAAAACCAACCTTGTTGAGACCAACTTACACTTCGTCAGGCTGAGAGATTTTTCTCGAGAGAAACTCTCGCTCACTTGAACACCTTTCTTCGTGGCATCCCCCTTAACTTCGTCGCGGCAAAACCCTATTTCTGAAAGGAAGCTCTCCCAATACTCTCCGGTTCGTGCGATGAAGTTTTAGCTAATCTATCCTCAAAATCAACCAAAAAGGGCCGCCAAAACTCAAAATAAAACTGAGGACATTACAAATAGTATGTTGGTTGAAATATTCTGTTATACCATTGTCTGTCATAGCATATACATTCTGTGATGAGCTGAGGTTAGATGGGGATGGATATGTTACTTAATTACCACGTGGTATGTCATCATTCGGTGCACAGTTGAAAGCACTTGTCAGGGCCCCTTCTTCCATGTGTTTCCTTTGGTCAAGATTGCACTGGAGTTGTGGGACATGTAACACCTTAGTTTTGCTTGAGGGGAGCCATAGTCCGGGTTTCAGCTCTATACCTTTGGCTAGGTATACCTCAAGTACTGGTGAGCTTGGGACAAATCCAGTTATATGGATTAGTTTTGATCAGGCTATGTGTTAGTCTATTGTTTCAGTCAACAGAATAAGAATAGACAATGATATAAGGGAGGCTGCATAATGCATTTATTATTGCAAAATGCATGTTGTAAATGAATACGGTATGTGATATTGACTTAATAATGAATATATATTTTTTAACTATCTAAGTACTTAATATTTATATGAATTTATATTTATAAAATTAGTTACGATATCATATAAATGTTGTGAACGTATATGTTAAGAATTTCAGTTGTTACTGAGACGTTAGATTTCATCCATTCCTTTTACATTTTTAGGTGATGGATCTAGTAAGAAGTAAGAGAAGGCATTAATGGAGTGAGCCATGAAGGCTCTTCTGTTCTCTCTAAGCACATGTTATGTTATTTTTATTTGACATAAGCCTAAGACTGCATTATTTTATATTGTTAATTACTTTAAGAATTTATTTTGAAACTATGACATGCTTGTTTGGAGATACACATACTTTGTTTAGTTGTTTTGGACACTAAAAATACTTATGAAGTATTTGTGAAGTATTTGTGAAGTATTTTTGTTAATTATATAGATTATATGTTTGAGATGTTACATCCATCAACATCCAAAAACATCTAAAACATTCAGTAACAAGACAAAAATATCTAAAGGTTCTATCAATAGAGTAAATGTGCAATAAACAAACACTATCATCAACTTTTTGAAACTTAGTATCATCAATTGCTCATTGGTATGAGTATGCTTTTTTTTAGTGGCAAAAATATCAAATTTTTCTTCTTCATGAAAATCTGAATTTTAAATTTTACAATCTAACTATTATTTTACTGTTTAAGATATATTATTATTGAAACTCATAAATTTCTAATTCAAATTATAAAATCACAAGTTATATAAATATAAAATTACTCTCTTATCAAATATTTATAGTTTAAAAATATCAACATATATAATATAAATTAAATCATTATTAAAGTCCAAATTAACTTTTTTAAATTTAATTAAATAAATTATTGTCTAAAACCAAATAAATCAAACCATTTTATGAAATTTAATTTCAAAATGATAATACTAACTAAATATTTGAAATATTATTAACAATAAAAAAATTAATAATATTAACATCACATAAAAAATTTAAAAAATAAAAAAGTTTATAAAAGAGTCTAAATATGAGAGCCTTCGACCCAAAATGGTCAATCCATTTAAGTCCAATTTTATTTAAAAAGAAAATTCTAAACCCTCCTCATAATTTTTGTGTCTAAACGGGCCCGACCTCCATCCATGTTATGGGCTTGTGTAAACTCCTTTTTTTTGGGATAAATTTGATAACTTTATGTATACACATTTTTCAAGAAAAAATAGTAAAAAAAGACAATTAAACTAGAAAAATTGCACATAAAGACCCGTTATGTTGTCATGGGTCCTAATTTATATTTTTTTAATCTCGACAATTTGTTTTGCGATTTTTCCTTTTATTTAAATAGAATAAGAATCTTGAATGTGCTTTTACAATATATAAAGTAAATACGTAAAGAATATTGTCTCAATTTATAGAAAAATAATTCTGAAAAGGACTTGTAGAGTTGTCCAAACACCCGTAATTTCCATTAGGCAGGAAAAACCAAATCGTCGAACCCAAAAAAACCCTAGCCATGTGTAGAAATCGCAACCAGATAGAACCGAAGACCATGGACGACGCAATACGAAATCCGATGGTCGTAGCTCTAGCTTGTGTCGGCCCAAACAAACAAAACCTCACTGTAAAAACCTGCAAATAGCAAGAAAGGATCAAAATTTGTTTTTCTCAAATCAAGCCCATTCCTACACACGTAATTTCCTCAACAATTGCATTTTGTCATCGCGAGCTAATAGATCTTCTGGAATCTCTTGATCCCCCTTCTTTCCCCCGTCGTCGACGAATCCGGGGTTTCGAGAATCGATGGATCTCGAGGTGGTTGGCCGCCATGCTTTGCTCTTCGATGACGACGCCATGTCAGCGTTCGTGAACTCGAGCGATGCTCTTGTTGAGTGGAACTCCCTCTCGATCGATCGCTACGACGTCCGCCACCTGCTCCCTGGCCCTCTTCCACCGCGTCTCAAGCGCCATGCTATTCATCACCCCGATGCTGCTTCTTCGTCTCTCGAGGCGGATCTGGACTATGAACGTTATCTTGATCTGCCTTCACCTACCAAGGAACAAGAGCAAGGTAACGTCAAAGTGTTTTCCTCCTGTCTTTTTAATTTAGATTTAAATTTATCCTGTGGGGTTTTATTTTTTTGATTCTTGGTTCATGTTTTGATGATGATATGGAGATATCGGTCTCTGCTTTTCTATGGTCTATTTTAGATTGTAGAAAAATTTCATCACGAAGGGAAAAATTAAAAAACAAAAAAAGCAGAATGAGAGGAGTTTGAAGCAGTTTTCTCGGACTAAGTGATAGAATCGGGACAGAAAAATAGAAGATAGAAACTAAATCATGAAGCAAAGCTATCCCATCCCAACTTAAAAAAGTCGTGTCCAACACCGAAGAGAGACTTGTATTCTTAGTGATTGATAATGGATTGTGCCCGGATGCTATTTGTAAGTAATGTCATTGATGAATTCTATACTTTGCCTGCCGGAAAAGGAAGGAAAATGAGGATTGGTATTCTGTTCCTTTGAGTTTTGAAAATTGAAGTGAACAGCAATAAGAGAGTCACGACAGATTGCCTGAATGGTGGAGTTTATGTCAGATTTAGGCTGGAACATTTTGTTAGAATAGAATGATGCGGGTAATACATCCTTCTATGCTAGAAGGGTGAACAGTATGGACAGATAACTTTTATTTTGAAGCGCCATGTCTGAACTTTTTTTTTTTTTTGACCTTTTTGTGAAATTGGAATTGAATTCTGAGAAGAAGTACTTGACACTGCTAAGCAATCAGTTAGACCATCCCTTGCTTAGTTTTTGGTGATTACTTTCAATGTAACTAACTTATGTATTGCATATATAATTCACTGTATTTGTCTCCATCCTCCTTATCAACTTTTAATGGGCCATCATTTTCTTTTATACAATATATGTTGGTATGGCAATATCTTATATGTAATATTTTCTTTTGTATCGGTTCTTACTGAAAGCATCAATTCATGAAAATTGGAAAGCTCTTGTCTCAACTTTTTCATCCTAAAGAGTGTTGCTCCTTTCTTGAAGTAATAACAGCGATAATAATGATTGGCAATATGAGTGTCCTAAGGAAAAACTACAATTTCCACAGTTTTATTGATATAAGTTGGATCAGCTAGAACATTGTTTAAAACAATGATTGGTCTAGTCAGTTTTACTATTTTTATGCTTTAGCCAGATTAATATTTCTGGTTTAAATCACTGTGTGAACTGAGTCAGCCTTACTATGTACTTTGGACAGATTAATATCTTTGGTTTAGACAATAAAGCGTATCTTTGTGGTGATGAATGACGTATTGCTACTTTTTCGAGTCAGATAAACTTTTAGTGAATTTCAGAACAGTGAAGATAATTTTTTTGGGCCTAAAACACTGTTGAGCTTTATTTTCTGTGTGTTGAGTGGTATTTTTTCTTTCCCGACAATATTGTCCAGATACGCAGGATGCAATGTAATTTGCTACAGTTCCTCTGTCAGAATACAAGTAAGAGTGTTTTTCGCCTGTCTTGGTCATTTTACCATTAAATTCTTTTGTAGTAGTGCCATAACTGTTGGTGTTGGATGATATTGTTGCCTCCAAGGATTGCCAGCAATACTAATTATGGACATCTTTTTGTGTGTCCGTGTTCAGACACTGATACTGAGCTGATGGTCTCGCGTGGCTATCATGCTGTTGGATTTTCATACGGAAATACCGAGAAGGCCATTGAAACAAAGGACAATGGTACGGACTCTGGTTTTCATCTGCACTTCCCAGTGCCTGAGGGTTTACTTTCAAACCTGGTGAGTAACCTTGGTCTAATTGATTTTTTTCCTTGCTATTTGTTTTTCAGATTGATATATTTGACCTTTTATTATTTAACCAATGTGGCTAGGTGAAAACTGTCTAGAGTACATATGTTATTCTAAGGCTTACCATGTCTAAGTTTCAGATGCTTGGAGCTGAAATGGAGTTCTTGTGACTCAAGGTAGCCCATTCGCAGGCACCTTGTTTCCTTTTGATGTCATGAGAAGGGGTCGTGCAGGTGATATTAGATGATAGGAATTCGTTCATTCTTTACATGAGAGCAAATGGGATGAAAACTATCTTCATAAAGTTCTATTTCTTGATCTTTATGGTTATCGAAGTATGTGTGAGGTTATATTGTGTTTAGTATGATTTTATCTAAATTCTAATAGTTGTCCTTGCAAGATCTTTTTTTGAATTGCTGTTGAGCTAACAATGAACTTTCCAATTTACTGAAAAAACCTTTGTTTGTTTGTTTGTTTTTGCAGCCCCCAAATGAGAAGGTGCATCAGATTATTGCGAGAACTGCTATGTTTGTCTGTAAACATGGAGGCCAGTCAGAAATTATTCTGAGAGTGAAACAAGGAGATAATCCAACATTTGGGTTTTTGATGCCTGATCATCATCTTCATGCATACTTCAGATTTCTTGTTGATCATCAAGAACTTCTGAAACCTGGCATTGATGATGGCAACTCATCTGGAGACAAGAATGATAATCAGGGGCTTGATCAAACTGGTGGTGCATTGTCTTTGCTAGGATCTGTGTATGGATCTGGAGATGATGATGATGGAATTGCTGATAGAACTCCTGAATTGAAAGGAAATGAATATGAAGAAGTCTTCAGTGATATAAAAACATGTTCTCAGGGAACAGAACAAGCTGAGCCTTCACCAGATGAAGTCAAGAAGGATGGAAGTACGTCCAAGAATTCAATATCTACTTCAAAAGAGAAAGTTCCTGTCATAAAGAGAAATCATTCTATCAATACTTTTAAGGCTGCAACTGCAGCTAAGGCAAAAAAGGTTGATGCTTTGGGATCACTGTCCAATGCAGCAGACAAGTCGCTGACAACTTTGCCTGGTACAACCAAGGTTGAAAAACCAATTGTGGAACCTCCATCTGACTTAAAGAGAGTTATTGAGAAGATAGTAGAGTTCATTTTAAAAAATGGCAAGGAGTTTGAATCTGTTCTTGCTGAACAGGACCGTGCTCATGGACGGTTCCCATTTCTGCTGCCATCTAATCAATACCATCCTTACTATATAAAAGTCCTCCAAACTGCTCAGGAGGTGTGCTTCTCATAATTGTTTAACTCATTTCTGCTAAATTACATAATTTTTTTCTGTGGTCCATTCAATGCCTTGGAAATCAGATGGACTCCATTACCTCTTATACAACCATGGGATGCTGGCTAATCACCTATTTTGTCACGTAATTGAGTGACTTCTGCCCTCTACTACCTGAATAAGTTATAATTTGGTTGATTTACAAATTTATATAATACCATGACTATGATCAAGAGACATCATCAGCAGTGGTACTCAGCAATGAGACAAGTAATAATTTGGTTGATTTACAAATTTATATAATACCGTGACTATGATCAAGAGACATCATCAGCATTGGTACTCAGCAATGATATAATGTATCTTAATCTCATTACTGAGGGTGTGTGTCGACCATATATTTTGTGTCTGACATGCTTGCTTGTATATCATCGCTATTATTTAGTTTTTTGCATACGTGATGTCTTGCCTTATGATGGGGGACGTGATTATGAAAACGGCTATTGCGATATTGCTAATATTTGTAATATTATGTTCATCTTTATTATTTTTGTGAAATATTGAAATTAATACAATTTTATACTGATATCAAAGCAGTGATGTTTATTTTGGAGTCTATTTTTATTTTGTACAGTGTGCTTAGGACATCCCAAAACCAAGTCTTCCTTACTGTTTTTAGAATTGACTTTACCTATCGGATATTAGCTACGACCTAATTTTTGTGTTTTTTACAGTCTAAGTCACTGGGCAAGGGTTTCCCCCTTGAAAAACATGATCCAGCCGGTCGCATGGGGGACAACAGACCTGCACATAAAGAAAGTGTCAATCTTTCAGTTGGATCAATTGGTTCTGATTTACCCTATGACATTGACCGGAAAGAGAAGTTCAAAATGGTTATTGGCAAATCAAAGAAGGATGGACAGGAACCAACGTCCAAAGACTCTCAGCCTCATATGGGAGTGAGCATGGATGCAGCAGCAGCAGCAGCTATTCTTCAGGCTGCCACTAGGGGTATTAAAAACCCGTCCTTAGAAATTCTTACCAAAACCTCAAGTGGTAATGGTCAAGGCCTTGGCAGTGATGGTGGTCATCTCTCTGGCCTTGGAAGTCTGCTTTCATATCAACCACCGAGTTCTGTTCAGAAGTCAAAGCAGAATGCAGAGGCTAGTGTTTCTGTCCCTGTTGCCAAGGTTATTGCAGAGACTGCTGCCATTGCAGCAGCTGGTGAGGCAGACTCTTCTGAAGCATCCATGTCAAAAGAGCAGAAGCTTAAGGCAGAGAGGTTGAAACGAGCAAAAATGTTTGCAGCCATGATCAAAAGTGGAGCTGCACCTCTGAAAAGTGAACCAGTTCGAGGTTTATCAGCTGATCCACCTGGATCTGGGGTATCTGGTTCAGGTGCTGAGATTGGGAATCTTGTTGGCAAAGAAAGGGAAGGAAGTTCTGTTCCACAGGAGGTTGATAATTCTGATAAAAGTCCAAAGTCTGCGGAGAAACTTTTTGTTGACAATACTGAACGGAGATCAAAACGCAAGTATCGCTCAAGATCCAGTAGACATGAAGAAGAGGAAGAGAAAGAAGATAAAAAGGATCACAAACGTTCCAAAAGAAAGCACCGGTCTCATGGATCATCTCATGGCAGCCGGGACAGGCATAAGCACAAGAGAAGGCACTCTTTCTCTAAGGACAGGGATTCCAAGCGAACTAAGCATGATAGCTCATCTGATGATGAGTCTCATCACTCTAGGGATTATCATAAATATGATAGTTCCGCTGATGAAAAGCATCATTCTTCTCGACGAAGACGTAGAGAAAGTAACTCATCCGATGATGAACATGAGCATTCTCGACAGCGGCGTCAATGTAGTTCCTCTGATGGTGAGCATCGGCACCGACACAGAACTGGAAAGCATAGGAGTAGATCTCAAGCTGACAGAGACAGAGACTTAGAAGAGGGGGAGGTAAATATGAAACCTGACCAGTTAAGAGCGATTGAGGATCGAAGCACTAGCAGGGAAGCTTCTGTCGATCTATCCAAATCATATCTCCGTTCAACGGAGCCATCACAGCCATCCGAAACCACTGATGTTTCTGATGAGCTTAGAGCCAAAATCAGGGCCATGTTGATGGCCACCTTGTAATGCTCTAGGCTGACAATTGCATTATTAATGATAATTTCATCGTTGCAGTCGTCTGGAGGCTCTCACCCCCTCCCCTCTCCCCGTTTTTCACTTGCCTGTTTCGTTTCATCTATTCTAGTTTCCTTGTATTTAGGGTTAACATAATTTGTTATGGTTCTTGGAGGCGTCACAACTGGTGTGTGATGAAAACTAAAGGAAACCAACCTCTACATGTCAAGATAACTGAAAATGGTGAATAAGAAAAATTAGGATTTTAAGAGTCTTAAGTTTTGTCACTCATGTTTTTCCCGTATTTTCCACCTTTTAAAGTAGAAAGAAATGAGCTTCAGCAAGTTTAAATACTTGATAATTTAGATGAGAGAGCTTAAGGGAAATCAATCGGGTCCCAGGGGCCCATTTCTGACCTTCAAAAAGGAGCAGGTAATTGTGATGAGGGGATGCCTAAATGCATTTCCCGAAGCTTCTGAGACTAGACTCTATTCATAATTGATTTTCATCTATGCTCCCAAATAAAAATTAATAATAAAAAAAAAGTTGTGATAATTAAGAAGGATTACTTCTCCGTAGTTTTTAAGTAAACGGGACAACTCTTGAAAGCTTGGAATTTTTGGATCTCATCATCTCACTAACTAGCCTGAAACTTGAGAGTATCATTTGCAAGGAGTTGCATCAGTAAAGAGACAAATGACTATGTTGTTCTAAGAATGTACAACTAAGCAAGATAATAGGTGTATTACTTAATGGGGGCCGTCACATGTATAAGCGTTGCGATTCTTTTTAAAGGATAATACTTTGCAAAAAAGAATTTCTTTCCTATGTTGGGAATTAGTAAATATTTTAAATGAAAAGACCAATAAAAACTAGGAAATTATCAAATCCCAAAAGAATATCTGTAACACCTTCCTTTTAGACTGCATAACCTTTTAAATAGAATCAATTGGAACCACTTATTATGGCCTTAAGTTAGAAAAATTTAAAATTTAAAATTCATTAAATTCAGGTTACTATTCATGTAACCTTAAACCAAGGCTAAACTTTGAAAAATCATAACTAATTCTAGAAAAATTGAAATGAGGTGGTTCTAATTTTTGTTTAAAGCTCTTAACATGATCTTTAGAGAAAAAATATCTTTGGTATCAAGCCTTTATCAGTCATTCCCATAATTCGCACAAAATAACACTGTTCATATGGCAAATTTCTAATTTTTTAGAATTTATACCTAACTTTGGATAAACATAACTTCATATACAAAACTCCAATTTTGATGAATTACTACTTGTTTTAAAGATAAAAATATGATCTATAAATTTGTTAAGTTTCAGCCCAAAATTCATTCATTTGACGAGAATCATGTTGCCATGAAACTTAAGCATTATTAGGGTTAATTTATCCATTTTTCATGCTTTTTCTTGATTATTCTCTTTCCTTGACATCATATGGTCATCCCATTCACTTATCACATGTTCAAACACCATATTTCCAGTCCATTACAGCCACCAAGATCAACAATATAAGTATCCAAGCTCCAAACATAAATTATTACAAGTTTACATAACAAAGTTCATATAAAATCATGAAAAAAAGAAAAAGCATAGCCAATCCTTATTCCATCATAATCTCATTGCCCTTCTCCTTGGATGTTCCAACTCCTAGATTGTTAATTAATTAAATATGGAAAGAGTGAGATTCCATAGAAATCTTAGTAACAAGAACCACAATAATCATACTAATGCTTTTAAACACTTTCTCTTGGTGTATTCCCACACAAAATCACATTCTAAACTCATTGGAATTATTAAATTAATCTGAACCAATCTCTAACCCATTGAACTATGTTTGCCTGAATAGGTTCCCTAATTTAGGGAATTTGAAGTTTCTTCCAAAATCAATCAAAATATCAACCAAACAAGCAAATCCAAGCTCTAAATCATGGTCTCTATCCTTCTCTAATCATTCCTCTTAATTTTAAAAATTGGACAGCACGGTACCTCATGATTTTTGTCACCAAAGTCTACCTGAAACAAGCTAAACCCATAGTCAAAAAGAAGCTCTTACATATCTTGATTAATTCTTGATCTTTGCTTGATAATTCTTGATCAATTTCAGCATGTTCTTTGCCCTTCAAGATCAGTTTTTCTGTAGTAAAACCTTCTCCCTTTAAGGTGTCAAAATGACCAAAATTGAAGGCTTGGGAGAGGGTATTTATAGACCAAGATTTTGGCCTCCTAACCCTCCAAGTGTCCCACAAATATTTGCTGCTACAACCCTCCAAGTGTCCCATAAATATTTGCTGCTACAGGTCCATGTGTCCACCCTCTTATGCTGTAAAAATTTCAGGCAAGCCAAGTGTCCCACGTAATTTTGTTTTTAGGATAAACCATGTGATAATTTCTATTATTTTATTCCTTAATCACATGGGCCACCTAGGCCTCAAATTTTCTAAGCTTTCCTAACCCAAAATCATGACTAATAGGCTGGAAAAAGAAAAAAGAAGTGTTACCTTTCAGTACCCATTATTTCTCAATCTGATTTTGCCGTATCGGCTAAAATTCCTTTCTAATTTTCAATGATATCTCTAGACCTCCAAAAATTCATTTCTACCTATCACAAATCTTCTTTTAATATAGAAAGGTCCCCTGAATGTTTCTAAAATTTATTTCACCTTCTAACTATTTGTATTGAATTTTTTTCGAAATCAGGTTTTACGGATAAGATTTTGACAATAATTATTCTAAAATTAATTCTTTTAATTCTAGGGCCTAGAAATAATTTTATAATCTCAAATAAACCTTCAAATAATTTTTTCATTTTTTTTCATAATTACTGAGGCCTCTACATATTTAAAATAATGTTTCCTACTGATTTTTCAATGTTTTATCAGAAAAATATTTGTTTACAGAAAATTCTGTAATAAATCATTTTTGTGCTAATTCCACTTCCAAGGCCTCAAATATGGTTCCAAACTCTATTTTATTTTTCTATGATTTTCTGAGAATTTTCTGGAATTTTTATCCAACTTTTCTATTTTTTCTTTCTTGTACCAATAATTTCAAAAATATCAGTCTGATCAGGGGTCAGATCTCAATTCAAAAGTTTTTTCAGCTCTGAATCTACTTTACTACTTGGCTCTCTATCTAATTTATTATTTACACTCCCAGGGCTAGGATTAGCGGGATATGACAGTATCTTAATATGCATAATTCCAGAAAAGTGCAAACATCTAAAATGGAATTTTGACATTCAAGGAAAAAGAAAGAAATGCCCCCATTTATAATTTTTACACTGAAACTAGTAAAATGAATTGAAAATTTATTATTACCATACGAAGTTTAGGAATTGAACATTTTCTAAAGACATGGTTTTTTTTTTCCTTCATTTTCCTGAGTACCTAGGTTTAAATCGCAATTTGCTAATTTTTATTCCAAAATTAGTTAAATGGATTCAATTTGTCAATCACACTTGTTGGGAGGACTTTAACCTTAACGTTTCCTGCTCGATAGAGATTAATCTTAAGCTCAAAGTGGTTTGGAGATACTTTGAGTTATACAAAAAAAAAAAATTTGTTAGTCACATGAAGTTTAGGAATTGAGACAAGGTAACTCTTTCGTATCATTCACAATCATAACTAGAGAAGAGAAGAACACATAAACAACAAAGAAACTATGCAGAATATTAAGCATTAAATGAACCGAACAGTGAAACAAGAGAGTATAGAGAATTTGCATATTAATGTGGAAGCAAACTGCATATGTCAGTAAGGATAGAAAGTATGATATAAACGTGGGAATTGAAGCATATTAAATAAAGATGAAAAAAAATATTATACACGCCACAGAAAAACCATTTGCTCCGATACCACTAAAGGATTTTGGGGCATGCCTGCAATCTGATAAGTAATCCGATATGCCCACGCGATGGAGAATCATAAAATGGATGCTACATGGTTATACAATGAATACATCAAATGGAAAATAGAAGAGAAAAAAAGAGTGCTAAGTAGAAGTTACTCAAAATCATTCGTATACAAAGTTGACACCCTCAACTTGCATAATCTCATGACTCACATATGGGAAGTTACCGGAATTTTAAATCAATAAATAAAATTTCCTCTTTCGACCCATGTGTTTTTCTTTATTACCATATAAGCCCCACTTAGACTGTGCTTGGACTCTAATCCACCAATGGCGGACTAGGTAAATCTCAACATCATCAATTACTTCATTACTTACCCCAAAACGTACATCACACCTAAACCATGTTAGAATGTTGCATGTCTACTATGGTCACTAAGACCTCACACCCTGATTGACAGCTTGTAATTATATCATACAATAGATAGATAAGCAGGCCCCTGGCATTTTACCACTATTAAATAAGCAAACACTAACGAGAGGATCCTCATAGAAATCAAGCACAGATGATACCCTAGGGGTCTCGAGCCATCTACAAGCATACATTCTAGAACATGAAAGAACTAAAATATCACATCAAAATTCAGCAGTGTTTGCTTTAGCGAAGAACACATAATTAATAAAAATAAACCATAATACGTTATGCAACTGTTTATGGTCCTAATATGGCAATATTACAATGAAATACAAAGCATAAAATCCAACGGGGACGATTCTACTCTTCACAGTAAACTCCAAACCTCTGATGCCTTTCGTACTGGTCCTTCTCTACTAGAGCTTCCACCTAAGATAAGCAGGCCCCTGGCATTTTACCACTATTAAATAAGCAAACACTAACGAGAGGATCCTTATAGAAATCAAGCACAGATGATATCCTAGGGGTCTCGAGCCATCTACAAGCATACATTCTAGAACATGAAAGAACTAAAATATCACATCAAAATTCAGCAGTGTTTGCTTTAGCGAAGAACACATAATTAATAAAAATAAACCATAATACGTTATGCAACTGTTTATGGTCCTAATATGGCAATATTACAATGAAATACAAAGCATAAAATCCAACGGGGACAATTCTACTCTTCACAGTAAACTCCAAACCTCTGATGCCTTTCGTACTGGTCCTTCTCTACTAGAGCTTCCACCTAAGATAAGCAGGCCCCTGGCATTTTACCACTATTAAATAAGCAAACACTAATGAAAGGATCCTCATAGAAATCAAGCACAGATGATATCCTAGGGGTCTCGAGCCATCTACAAGCATACATTCTAGAACATGAAAGAACTAAAATATCACATCAAAATTCAGCAGTGTTTGCTTTAGCGAAGAACACATAATTAATAAAAATAAACCATAATACGTTATGCAACTGTTTATGGTCCTAATATGGCAATATTACAATGAAATACAAAGCATAAAATCCAACGGGGACGATTCTACTCTTCACAGTAAACTCCAAACCTCTGATGCCTTTCGTACTGGTCCTTCTCTACTAGAGCTTCCACCTAAAAAATGTAGAGGAAAAGAATGACACAAATATCTTAACAAACTCCAATTCTATCCATTTTACGTACTGGCACAGCTCATAAGGCATCTAAGGGATGAGGGTTAATAAAATAGTTTATAATCATATTCATCATTACAATAGGAATTGATAGTTATCACACACACAAACACACACACATATATAACATCATGTGGTGGTACATCAGCACATAACATACCAATCACTAAGTCATAGCTCACCATAATATGGTATTGGATCCCAAGCCTTCCTTATATCTTTATTATTTTAGCTGACTAAGCCTATGGGCTAGGTGCTTGCCATGTCACTGACCACCCTAACTAGCTCTTCCTTCATGTGATATAGATTGGTCAAAGTCTATAAAACACCATGAAGACCATGGATTCCCCTCAATAGGGTTACTGCCCTAGGTTTACTGCTCTTGGGGTATGTAGTCCTTGAGGAATACTACCATATAGGACAAAAAGAGGCCAACCACCATGAAGTCTAGACGGTGGCCGTGCCATGTGGTCATATAATATCATAACATCTCCAATTTCTCTAACATACCCTTAGCCAACAAGCCATGAAATCACAATAAACAAACATAATTGTGTCTCGTTCAAATGGTTTCATCTCAAGGTTTATCTTATTCCCAAGTCCAATTCCAAAATTAGAGGTCATGTTGTTCGTCTCACCAATTTTGTAATGTCAAGGGTATGTAGTATACTTAACTTTCTTAAATTCTTTTATTTTCAAATATTTTGTAATTGTTCTAATTGTCTTTTATATACTTAGGGGATACTGGATGCTGATTGTGGTCAATCCCACGAAGCCAAGGATTTGGTATCTCAATTCTCTTTATAGGGATCCAACTAATCGATCATTTATGGTTTCATTGTTCAAGAAGTAACATTTATATCTATTATTTAAATTTAATTTAATTGCTTGCTTCAATCTAATTTTTGACAATCATTAATATTCAATTTTATTGTCTTCTTAGGGCTTTGTGGCTATACCCACAAATCAAGCCTTACCCTGCCCCCGGTAAAAAATGGCTAATTTGACGATACCTTCCCGTGAAAGAAAGTGAAGGTATTCATTACCATTATTTACTATTCTACTAAATATGGTTTATTTATATGATTGACTAATATTATTTCCTTTTTTGTTCTTTACAGTGCCCACATCAGCCTAAAAAAAAGCTCCGATTGTGGGTATTGCATGATGAAATTCATGAAGGAGATAATTATGCACAATGCTGACACAATCCCTACACACGTAATATGTATTTGTTAAAGTTCAATTTATATATTTAAGAATTGTACTTACTATAGCTTTATATTTGTATCTAACTTCAATATAATTTGTGGTTGCATAAGGTACTTTGCCGACACATATTGCATAGTATATTCATCTGCTCAGATGGAAGAAATTATTGAAGAGTTGGCAATGGCCTTATACCGTCAGTGGGCACAAAATAGATAGGGAAGGAGAAGACATGTATAGCTTTGGTTTCCATTTTGGTTTTGGTTCATTTTTTACTGTTAGTTTTTGGTATTGAACAACTTTGGCAATTGGCCAATTTTGGTTTTGGTTCACTTTTTGCTTTCGCCTTTTATACTTGTGCAAAATTTTTACTTGCCTTAAACACAAGTTCCTTTAATATGACAGTTGGTTTCCTATTAATTAAGATGTATATAATATAAATTTCTGCCTCATACGTGTAGTTCCATTTTCATATGGCTGAATTATTGGTTTGAATGTTGGCCTGGTTCTGTTGAATAATGCTACGTGCTTTGTATGAGGTTTCATATATAATTGTAGGGGGGCTGCTGGCAAAGCAGAACCTGTAGTAAAAAAAAATTGCCATAATACTTAACAGTTATTACGTAAAACCGTCAAGTATTAATATGATACTTGACAGTTTTAATGGTAATCGTCAAGTATTTTATATAACTCTGGGACAATACTTGAAGGTTTTAATGGTAACCGTCAAGTATTGAGGAGCAATACTTAACGGTTTTTCTCAAAAACCGTCAAGTATTCAAGAACAATACTTGACGGTTCTTCATTTAAAACCATCAAATATTACCAAAATATTTGACTGTTAATAACTGTCAAATATCTGTCGTCGAAATATATGATGCAGGTATGGTTGACATTTTTTAACTGCCAAATGCGACCCAAAATAACCGTCAAGTATTTTTCATTTTGTAGTAGTGTTGATAACTAAATGTTCAAACTGTAATATTTATAATTAATGCTAATACTACTAGATAATATGATATATAGCACTTCAATTGAACTCTCAACATCAGAATATAAAAAATAAACGAATATTTGTTTTTGGAGTAGAAGAATAAAACATTGAACATGTTTTATTATTTGGATAGAAAAGATCGTCGTGCATGATCAGATCAATGATTAAAATTCTAGTGTTGAAAATTCATAACATATAACAATCATAATTAAACTATTCGAGTCAATGCATGCAAACAAACTTGTAGGACTTTGACCAATTATATGTCCTTGTCCGTCCAAATAGTTAAATTAGGTGAATATTGATAAAGTTATTTTATTGCTATAACTAACAAATTAAGCAAGCAACCAAGTAAAAGCATATTGTAAAAAGAATTTAATGAAGACAGGAAATATTCAAATTATTTTCTGTATTCAGTGTGATGAAATTAATCTACTCCCCTGGTCGATCTTTTATATAAGACTTGTTTAACTAATTTGATTAGATTAAGAAAGTTAGGTAAGTTAGTTAATTAGAAGAAATATGACATGTTTTTACTAAAATATCATCATTATCTTTCTTAATATCCCCGATCTCTTTCCTACTTGGTTATGGTTGAGGGAATATCAATAAGGGTAATTTAAAAAAAATTGATAAATATGAACAATAGGTTTTACATTTAGAACCAAAATCAAGTTAATAATTAGTCATGTATTAAGGACCGAACCGTATGTCCAGAACATTCCAAGTACTAGAACCAGTAAAAATGAGTCAAGAAGTAATATAACCTAACCAGAATTCGTTAAAATAATTATCAAGAATATATAAGAATCAGTCAACGACTACCTGTAAGAATTATCATTTCCATTTCTAAATATAATTTAAAATATATTAATTCCTTTCTCTCTATGTACAAAGTCTCAAGTGTATTTTTCTTGGAGATAAACTTTGATTCCAAACTTTTCCTGAGGAAAAGGAATTTGTTGACCAAATTAACTATCTACCTACTAAATGCTTATGTTTACGTAGCTTCCAATTTCCACGTTTGACTTTATAATAAACCTTTCTCATTTCTTATCTCCACTAACCCTAGGCTTGTCGCTATTAGAAAAAATTTGATCCATGTGACCATCTACTTAATATTTTACGATATGTGATTGTGTCTTCCTAATTAAATGGGTGAATGCTCTAACGTTTTATCTAGAGCTTGAAGAATGAATTGTATGACATGTTTGGTTTAATTCTATGAAAGTTCATTATATGTAATCCTGATGTAATGGGCTAATTCAATTGTTTGGTTGGGTTTTTGCAATGTAAAAAGAATTACATATTGTAATCCTAATTACCTTAAGTGAATGCATGGGGATTACATAGCTAAGACTCATGAATGGAGATGCAGACCTCTTGTAATCAAGTAGAAAATATTTTATTGCTCTTTTAATTTTTGAAATTGACTAGATTGCCCTTAATTAAAGATTCATAAACCCTGTCAATTACTACCAATTGTGTTCACACTGCTACCGTCTTCTTCACAGACGCCAACGATCATCATTACGCTAGAAAGGTAATCACTCCTTGACTCATTCATATGGTCTTCTTTAATTTTAATATACATTGCACTGGAAAGGAAAAAATATATGTATATAAATTATATATAGATACAATTTTAATTATCAAAACTACATTATACTTTAATTAATATATATATGGGTACGAGCCAATTTTATAGTTTTTCCTATTATATGTATAAAAATTTATATTTTGATATGTTAAGCATATGGACGGATAGGGTTAATTTGTCCATTATTTTTCATTATATGTGCGGATATGGTTATTATTGGAGGAAAAAATAGACAATTTTAATTTTATATATATATATATATATATATGAGCATGTAGATTAGGATAATTTTGTCTCTTGGTATATTATTTTTAGGGAGAATTACAATGAGGTCCCAAACAAGAAAAACAATTAAAAAACAAGTCTCAGGGGTTGTCATTCTCACTATAGGACTTGTTATTATAGGCTGTTGAGGTTGTTATTGGGACCTTTCAGTAATTATTTCTCTTCTGTGGGACTTAGTTGTAATTCCCCCTTATTTTTACCTATTCCCATGTTCTTTATAATCCAACCAAACATTTTTATGTCTATGTATTATCTTTTCTTAATGACGTACCAAACAAGCTCATTTAATCATCATCACATTATATTCTATTACATTGCATTACATTTCATTATATTCTATATCATTCACTGAACCAAACAGACACGTATTGTTTTATTTGAATGCATTGGTATGACCTTTGCTTGATATTTTATAGGAAAAGCATATCTATAGTGTTTTAATTTTATACAAAGTTTTAATTTGATTTTTTAATTTTATACATTATCTTCAGTCTTTTAATCTTAATGCCGTTAGTCTCAAATAATTTTTTTTTACCAATTATTTTATTTTAAAAATTCAAACTTAATGTGTCAATATTATGCGAATTTTGTTGATATTTAAAATTATAACGCCAGAATTTTTTGTTAATGAAATAATGATGATGATGATGATGTGATTAAAAGACTGAAAAGACACTTTATAAAATTAAGAAAATAAAACAAAACTTGCCGAATGTTAAAGAAAAAAAAAATCAAAGGTACAAGTTTACCTATTTTATACCAAAAATTAAATAATATTTGTTTATATGGATTCAATTTAACAAATCCGTTTGCATATTATACTTTTAACAGGGAAGTTAATTATGGACCTTTTTCACATCGATATGTCGTCAATATTGAAATAGATGAGGAATATGATTAAAAAAAATTTCCAAGTAAATTGGCAGCTGAACCATGAACCTATCAGATTTCTATACATGCAGCTCGCAATTGGTAAAAATATACAAATTCGATCTTCCAATTTTAAACAATATTTTAGTGTAGTCCCTGATGTAATATATTTTCATTTTTCTAATTTTAAAGGCGTTAGTCACAAATAATAATTTTTTATAACAATCATTATTATTTTAAACATTAAGTTTAATATGTCAGTATTTAATAAAGTTTTTTTTTCAATATTTAAAATTTCATTAGCATTTTTTACTCTCTTAGCATCGTTAGAGTTAAAAGACTTTAAAACACACTTTATAAAATTAAGAGATCGTTTCATCAAAAACAAAAAAATTGAAAGATCAGGATGAAACTTTATATGAACTTAAAGGATTAAAGACACACATTTACCTAGAGTATAAAATGTTTATATTTAATATATACAATTTAAAGTTTTTAAAATGCAATTAAAAATGAATATGCATGTCAACCCCTTCCTACTAAGTGAAGAAAAATCTTTATCAAGTTGTATATTGTTGAATCGCCAAATGGTTTGAATTTGACCTTAGCATAACAACAATCATGATATACGAAATTTTCCTGGTATAAGTCTTCGGGAATTTTTTTTCCTAATATATATATATATATATGTATATTTCTTTTCCTTGTATTTGTTTTTGTTTACAACCTTTATATGCTGTTACCATTCTGCGCCAAGCGAACACACACACACACACACACACACACACACATTTATAAGGAAAGAAATAATCGAAGTTACAAAATTGAAAATTTGTCCAGAAGATTATTATTTATATGTTTGCACTTTGCACATTATATACGATAGATCTTTTTATGTTTTTCTTGGCAAGCATTATATACCGTGATGAGATTAATTACAAAAAAAAAAAATTGTACTCGAGTTTGAATGTTGTTCCAAGAGGCTTGTGAACAAATTATCACATAAACACACTTTGATTCAAGTCCCATTTGGAAGGGTTGATTCTTGACTCTCTTGCCCATTCCTTCTACATCGATCCATATGATGTGTTCCAGAGAGTTATGATTAATTTGAATACATGTATGTATTTTTACGTCTGCAGTTCGATTGGGTCAAATAAAATGTGAATATTTCTTATATTCACAATCAGTGCGTGCTAAATGGGCAAAATTGCACTTCCCCAAAATAAATAAATAAATGGGCAAAATTACATTGTAGATTATAGTATAATACTACCTTGAATTCTTAATATAAGGGCTAATTTAACTTTTAATTTGGTCTTAAATATAAGACACCAATTCATTTTATCTCTTATATTTAACTATTTTTGTTAAGTTAGTCATTGTAGTAGTTGTATATGTTAGAAGTTTCATTAAATGGTAATTCTAACTAATACACATTATTAGTAAGAGTATTTTAGGAAAAAAACAACACCTATTTATTATAAATATAACTAACTTAACTAATTTTTTTAATCTACTCAAATTAGTCAATTAACTCTTATATTAAGAATGAGAGGTAGTATTTTAAAAGTATACTTGCCTACATTTACATGTAACATAACACGTGGGACCCACAGCTCCTGCTGAACTGACGTTAAGCTCACTTAACTAACAGCATGAAGAGTTTCACCCTTTTTGAACATTTTATACGTATTAATTTTTGCTCCTCAAATAACCTTACGATGTTAGATGTCTATGGGAACAATTTTTGCGAATATTTTCCCCCCCCTAGTTAAGCCATAAACCTAGATGTAATAAGTACATTTTTGCTCCAAAGAATAGGTACACAAGTTCGAATATGCATTTTTCCCCCCAATTTGTTTTTATATCTTATGAAATATTCCTTTATTCCTATTTATAAAACATAGAGAAAATATTTTTTTTGTTCTATTTATAAATTATTTCATTAAATTTTTAGTATGAATATACTATTTTATCTTTTATTTATTATAGTATAGAGATAAAATTGAAAATTTATTATCTAAGTTACCATATTTTAAGATTTTTTTAGTATAGGTAAATATATTTAAAATGTTCAATAAATAGGTGGGGCCGACATATGATCCTCCGGAAATCAACTGTCGGCAGTTTTGACCGGCGGTTCTTAACTTTGCTAATGGAATGGTTCCCTACGAAGCTTCGTGGATGTTTCTCGTCTCTTCGCGTCTCTCGAGTCACCAACTTCAATGCCCAAAATTATAAGGGAAAAAGACAAAAAAATGCACCTCCAACTCCAAAAGCCCAGAAACGTCCGCCCAATTCCACAAATCCCATTTTGGTACCATGAGACCAAATTGGGATTATTATGTGAAAGGAAAAGACCACATTGCCCTTCATTTTAAATATTATTTTTAAAATATCACAGCCCCTACTAGCCGGCCGGTCACCGGACCTCCGGCAGCGGCGGTCACCGGAGCTCCGGTGACCAGCCGACAATTGGTCACCGGAGCTCCGGCAGTCGGAATTTTTTTTTTTGAAAATTTTTACAACTTCAATATAACGGTTAACAACTTTTGTGATGCTATTCACAACTTCAGTATAGCAATTAACAACAGCTTTTTTGGGAAATTCAACAAACTCCGGCGACCGGAAACAATTATTTTGAAAATTTTTACAACTCCAATATAACCGTTAACAACTTTTGTAATGCCATTCACAACTTCAATATAGCAATTAACAACAGCTTTTCTGGGAAATTCAACAAACTTCGGCGACCAGAAACAATTTTTTTGAAAATTTTTACAACTTCAATATAACCGTTAACAACTTTTGTAACCCTATTAACAACTTCAGTATAGCGGTTAATAACTTCAGTATAGCGGTTGAAAAAACCTGTTGTTAACCGTTATACTGAAGTTGTTAATAGGGTTACAAAAGTTGTTAACCGCTATACTGAAGTTGTAAAAATTTTCAAAAAAATTGTTTCCGGTCGCCGGAGTTTGTTGAATTTCTCAGAAAAGCTGTTGTTAATTGTTATATTGAAGTTGTGAATGGCATTACAAAAGTTGTTAACGGTTATATTGGAGTTGTAAAAATTTTCAACTTCAGTATAACGTTCACAATTACGTTTTTTTGAAAAATTTTACAACTCCAATATAACGGTTAACAACTTTGATATAGCAGTTAACAACAAGTTTTTAAATTCAAAAAGTGACATTTTTATAACTTCAGTAATGCCTTTAACAAACTCAAAAACCTGTTGTTAACCGCTATACTGAAGTTGTTAATAGGGTTACAAAAGTTGTTAACCGCTATACTGAAGTTGTAAAAATTTTCAAAAAAATTGTTTCCAGTTGCCAGAGTTTGTTGAATTTCCCAGAAAAGCTGTTGTTAATTGCTATATTGAAGTTGTGAATGACATTACAAAAGTTGTTAACGGTTATATTGGAGTTGTAAAAATTTTCAACTTCAGTATAACGTTCACAATTACGTTTTTTTGAAAATTTTTACAACTCTAATATAACGGTTAACAACTTTGATATAACAGTTAACAACAAGTTTTTAAATTCAAAAAGTGACATTTTTATAACTTCAGTAATGCCTTTAACAAACTCAAAAACCTGTTGTTAACCGCTATACTGAAGTTGTTAATAGAGTTACAAAAGTTGTTAACCACTATATTGAAGTTGTAAAAATTTTCAAAAAAATTGTTTTCGGTCGCTTGAGTTTGTTGTTGTTAACCGCTATAATGAAGTTGTTAATAGGATTACAAAAGTTGTTAACCGCTATACTGAAGTTATAAAAATTTTCAAAAAAATTATTTCCGGTCGCCGGAGTTTGTTGAATTTCCCAAAAAAGCTGTTATTAATTGCTATATTGAAGTTGTGAATGGCATTACAAAAGTTGTTAACGGTTATATTGAAGTTGTAAAAATTTTCAAAATAATTGTTTCCGGTCGCCGGAGTTTGTTGAATTTTCCAGAAAAGCTGTTGTTAATTGTTATACTGAAGTTGTGAATAACATTACAAAAGTTGTTAACCGTTATATTGAAATTGTAAAAATTTTCAAAAAAAAAAATTCCGACCGCCGGAGCTCCGGTGACCAATTGTCGACTGGTCACCGGAGCTCCGGTGACCGCCGCTGCCGGAGGTCCGGTGACCGGCCGGCCAGTAAGGGCTGTGATATTTTAAAAATAATATTTAAAATGAAGGGCAATGTGGTCTTTTCCTTTCACATAATAATCCCAATTTGGTCTCTTGGTACCAAAATGGGATTTGTGGAATTGGGCGGACGTTTCTGGGCTTTTGGAGTTGGATGTGCATTTTTCTGTCTTTTTCCCAAATTATAATTCAGTTTGAAAATTTTTTAAGTAAATTACTTATATTTTTATTTTAAAATTTTATTTATTAAAATTTTATTTAAAACGTTTTTTTTTGAATTTTTCCAACATTATATATAGTTGTATTTTTAAACCTAAGACAAATCTAATCTAAAATAACAATTAATGACATATTTTTTCCTAAAAAACTTGTAGTAATAGTTAAAAATTTTGTATAGTTTTAAAATATACAAATTTTATTTTAAAATTGTAATTTTTTGTTCTAGTGATATGGACTTAAAATGAAAAAAAATTATTTTTTAGAAGATTAAACTTATAAAATGTAACCATTTAAAATTGTATTTTTTTAAACTTTAAAATATATATAATTTTATTTTTTTAAAATTTAAGGACCGATACTTCAAATGGTTAAAATTTTAAGAACTTAGTTGCATTGAATAAAAATTCAGGAACTACATTTTAACTGAGTGTATAATTACTCGAAATTTAAGGCTTAAGTTTTAATTGAGTCAAAATTATATTAATCAAATTAAAAATTAATTTTTGCTCAATTTTTATATTTCTATTCAAGTTATTGATTGATGGTCATAAAATTATTAATATCATCAATTATAAAATACTACCTTCGATCCTTAATGTAAGAGCTAGTTGACTAATTTGAGTAGATTAAGAAAATTACTTAAATTAGTTATTTATCATAAATAGATATTGTCTTTCCTAAAATATCCTTACTAGTTAAATATATTAGTTAGAACTATTATTATTATAAGAACTACCTTAAAAAAATAGATAAATATGAGAAGTAAAGCGGATTGAGATCTTATATTTAGACTAAAATAAAAATCAAATGAGCTTTTATATTATCTTTGATCCTTAATATAAGAGTTAGTTGACTAATTTAAGTAGGTTAAGAAAATTATTTAAGTTAGTTATTTATAATAAATAAGTATTATCTTTCCTAAAATATCTTTTCTAATTATATGTATTAGGTAGAGCTAATATGTGATAAAATCTTTAATATATGTAATTGTTATAAGGATTATCTTGAAAAAATAGATAAATATAAGAAATAAAATAAATTCAGATATTATATGTATGATTAAATTGAAAGTTAAACTAACTTTTATACTAATTAATTCTAGGAGGCAGTATATACAAAATGCATCGGATGTGAATTTTATCTTTACGTTTTGTGGTTCAGCTTCAGATATTTTATGCCATTGTGTCGGATGCTGCTGGCAACGCGGCGATTTGACCAAAATTTTTAAATTTAAGAGTTTATTCGTTTTTCTAAAAGGATACGTGAAAACTTTTTAAAGTTTTAATCCACAAAGTCAAGTTCCCAGAGAAAAAATTTATCATATCCTGTTTTGTTAACATTTTAGGCGGCCCAAAAAAAGAGAGGACATTTTAGGCGTAGTATAGGTGAAAACTTACTGATGATAAATATTTTTTTTATGTTATAATATAACTATTATCATGAATAACTGAATCTTCTAATTTTCATATATTATAAAAATTGTGAAAAGTAATTGTTTATTACTCCTCCGGTTCTAAATATAAGACTCTTATATTAGTGTGTATAAGGGTCTTATATTTAGAATCGGAGGAATATTAATAAACAGTACTACCTAAGGTCCTATTTATAAGATCAGATCTTGTTTGTATATTACAAATGGGATCTTATAATTAAAAACAGAGGTGGTAGTTTATTACAAATTTTAATTTACATAAAAACATATCCGTCACAAGCACGGGTACATGATATTAGCTCGTTACTTGGTGAAAAATAAAGATGTCATCTCATCTATATCACATAATATAAAAATTTCTTCCTGGTTTAGATATTGATGGTACATATTTGGCAAAAAAAAAAAAAAATGTGTGTGGGAAACTTTTACTTGAATAACAAAACATAGCTAAGGCTTACATGCACAGACACATATGCATATGCACTCATCACAAATTATTAATTTATTTATAATAAATTCTAAATAAAAAAGATTTATATCAGAATTTTATTTATCTATTGTGCTGTGCCTCCACATTTAAATATAAAATATAATAAATATATACTTAAATTATATAACTAAGCATTCCTCATATTGTAATGGAGTGATGATGATTTGCAGCAGATGCGATGGAGGAACGCCACGAATAACTTGAGTCTTTATTTTGGCCATGTAAACATGGAGCAATAAAGAAGCGCCACGTGTAGAGCTTACGCACCATCTTACCTCAGCGCGTGTCCAAATATTTTTCAAAGAATAAATAAATGGTCTGAGTCGTCCAAAGCGACCATTTCTTTTGCCGAGTTTATGGCATCTCTTTCTGTCTCTGACTTCAAACTATCACACACTTCTTCACTCCCCCCCCCCCCCCAAAACAACCTCCTCCTGAAACGTGTGGGCACAACCACAAGCACCCCTCCATGACTCTTATTTGATCCCCATACTCATTCAACACACTCTCTCTCTATTCCTTTGCTTCTCTCTCTCTCTTCTTGTTTCTGTTAGAACTTGTGGGCACAACACAACACACCCTTCCATGACTCTCTTTTGATGCTCTTTCAACCACTTTCTTCCTCCTTTTACCCGCATCAGGTACTTCTTCTTCTTCTTATTCTTCCACGTTCACCATGGAAGCCCATTCTTCTCCCTCAACGACGTCGTTTTATCACCAGAAACGTTTCCTGCAGGAGATGGATTTCTTCTCTGACAAAAAAATCAAGACTGATGATTATCAACATGATCATGATGATGATCTGATGATGCTAAACGGGCCCACAGAGCTTCACGCTGATGTAAGTAATTAATAATAAATCATTAATCCTTCAATTCTCTCTGTTGTGCACTGAGATCGATCTTCATGATATATTACATTGGTATGAATGGCTGTTTCATCATCCTTTATTTGAAACCTATACTTTTTTATTTGTTAACTTTTTTAATACGCAGGAAATTCATTAGAAGCCACAATTATGTAGATGGACGTGTGCTTAGACAGTTTGAATTTAATCTTGATGAAGACTTATGATGCAGGCGAGTTTAGATCTTGTGACTGTGACGAGCAGTAGCAACAGATCGATGGTGGATGATGGGGCATCATACGCCATGGAAGAGAACAAGAAAAAAGAGGCACGTAATCTCTTTGTTGATGTGTGTGTTGTATATATAGTACTGTTTCCGCTCCTTAACATAAGAGCTTGATAAATGATTTATGACTATTAAATAAATTAATTAAGTTAGCTATTTACAACAAATATGTCTTGATTTTCCTAAACTACACTCTTTATAACTGTTTAATTATGTGTATAGGAGCTACCTTTTGATCTGTAGCCCTCTTAACATGTGTAATCAATAAGAGTATTTTGATAAAAAAAAATTATAAATTTAAAAAGTAAAGTGAGTTGAGGTCTTAAATTTAGAGTCAAAATGAATCCTCTGCCTACCTCTAATATTTAGGAATGGAGGTAGTAGCTATTTTCATCATGTTGAAGGATATAAATGGCTGAAATTTATTTAACCTTCTGGGTTCAGTATGTAGCTTTGTTAGCTGAATTGCAGCAGATAAAAGCTGAAAATCAACGTCTGAGAGATTTGCTTGATCAAGTGAACCTAAACTACAATGCCCTGAAATTGAAACTTACCAAGCTCAAGCGGACGCAAAGTAATAATGAGGTATGTGTAATATATCTATATCTATATCTATATATATATGTAGAGAGAGAGAGATAGCCTCTCATCAAATATATACAACATAAAGCAAAATTATCGAGAGAAAGAGGGTTGCAGCACTCTGGTTTAATCTAATTATTATTCCAAATTAATGGATTTTTCTTCGCTTCTGGGCTCCAGATTCATGGGGTTCTAACTTCATCATGACTCTGGCTTTCATTCTCTTGTATTCTTTGTCCAACCATCAACATGTGATTAAGCCGTTGTCAGATGAAAATTAAGCTAAAACTCTCATCTGCAATTTTTGTTTGAGAGATATATAATATATATGCATACACATTTTTGACTAAACCATCCTCAATATATATATATATATATATATATATATATAGACTCAATCCTTTCTACTCTGTATTTACTGAACAATGTTAGTGTAATGTGTTTTTTTCTCACCATTGTGTTGAATCAATGCATTCTTGAACGTGGCAAAGTGTTTTTACAGATTAGATAGTTCTTTTAATTTTTCTTTCTTTTTCTTTCCTCTTAGAATTTCATGTATACATATTCTTGCATATGGGCTAATTAGTAGCCTCTAATACATATTATCACTATAATATTTAGCGTGACATTAGCATTCATTATAATTTCCCTATTTTCAATATTTTGCATGCTTTGGAGATTCTTGAACAGACCAATTAAGTAGCAGTACATGCATATGAAATTTGTTGTCTTGTGTTTGGGTTTGTGTAGGTAGAAGAAGGCAGTGGAGATCAGATTGAGAGGAAAAGAGGAATGAATATGACAGGGCTATTAGTTGAAGATAGTAATAAAAGTGAAGGCAAATTGAGAGAAAGCAAAAGCAATAATAATATGCTTGATTTGATGGAATGCAAGATTGAGAAGAGCACAAATAATAATGATCATCAGCCACTTAACAAAGGTTATGGGAACGATCATCATAATAGTGATCATACAAAAAGCATTTCATCAGAAACCATATCACTCGTCAGGAAAGCTCGTGTTTCTGTTCGAGCTCGATCTGAGACTCCAATGGTTAGTATTTGATTTCATTCATTAATTTTGCAAATTATATTCTACTTTTTTTGGCTTCATAATATCCGCCTAGCAAGCCCATATCGATCAGCCATACTTTTCTCCAAACTTTTAGCGAAAGAAGAAAAATACAAGACAAAAGGCACAACGGTAACAAAGAGACTGAGAAACATAATTCTAAAATGACTTTATATCATTTTCCATATCATGAACAGTGCCACTATAAGTGTATATGTACAGAAAACCATTCTAGAATATTCCTAGAGCCAGCTGTACACATATGTATTGAGAGATACAATTTCAAGTTTCACAAGTGTGGTGCTGTGTTTGGGCTTTAGGTATGTATGTCTTGGGCCTCTATTTAGTGATAGATGTAATTGGGCTTGTTAGTGTTCTAACATCCCCCCGGGAGTCTTATGGCACTAGTGTGACATTAAGACTCGTCCTTAGCTGTAGAAATCTATTTGTGACGAGAGGCTTGGTTAGAATGTTAGCAATTTGATCTTTGGAGGAGACAATGGCAATATGAACTTGTCTGGCTACCACTCTTTCTTGAACAAAATGGTAGTCCAGTGCTGTGTTTAGCATGAGAACGGAAGACAGGATTAGCAACAAGATAGGTTGCTCCTAAATTATCACAATACAGTATTGGAGCTTGAGTGAGAGAAATGTTTAACTTGCCAAGTAGATTTTGAATCCATATGAGTTCACTGCTCGTATTAGAAAGGGAACAGTACTTTGCCTCGGTGCTGGATCTGGAAACTGTTGGTTGTTTCTTGGAACTCCAAGATATAATATTAGGACCAAAATAGATGACAAAACCAGCAGTGGATCATGAATCTACAAGGCAACCACCCTAATTTGCATCAGAGTAAGCTTCAAGAGGTGGAGTTTCATAAACAGCAGCAGAGAACGAGGAGAGATTGAGGGAACATTTGAAATGCAATCCATAATAAGCAGTAGCACACAAGTAGCAATTTACAGCAGTCCAGTGTGGTTCAATGGGCTCGTGTGTAAGTTGACACATAGGATTGACAACATGGGAGATATTTGGACAAGTGAAAGATGAATATTGGAGACTACCTACTATGCTATGATAAAGAGTAGGGTCAGAAAAGCAAGGATGAGTAGAATAAAGTTTGGTGTTTATAGCCTGGAGATGCCATAGAGTGAGCTTTAATCATGTTAGCACGTTTTAACAAATCAACAATGTATTTATGCTAAGACATAATAAGACCAGTAGACACTCTATAAGCTTCTACTCCAAGAAAATAATGTAAAGGCCCCAAATCTTTAATAAGAAAGGTAGAGCTGACAATTATAATCAGAGTAGTAAGAGCATCATTAGAAGAGCCAGTTAAGATAATATCATCCACATAGATGAGTACATACAACTGACAAGAAGGAGAGTTGAAAATAAATAACGAAGGATTAGATTTAGAACCTGAGAACTCAAGTTGAGTGAGGCATGTGCTGAGACAAGAGAACCAGGCTTGAGGAGCCTGTTGTAAGCTATAAAGAGAATGGTGAAGTTTGCAGATAAAGTGAGGATAGTTAGGATGGATAAAACCTAGAGGTTGAGACATGTAGATGTTTTCAGTGAGGGAACCATGAAGAAAAGTGTTCTGGACGTCAAGTTGCCAAAAGGACCACCCTTTTAAAGCAGCCAGGGAGATGATTAGGTGTATAGTGATAGGTTTATCTATAGGAGAGAAGGTTTCTAAATAATCAAGACTAGGTTGTTGGTAAAAGCCCTTAGCAATAAGTCGAGCTTTGAAGGGATCAATTGCACTGAATGGTGAGTATTTGATGTGAAAAATCAATTTACACCTGATGAGATTTTGAGGAGAATCAGGAGGGACCAAGTGCTAAGTTTTAGTGTCAAGGAGCGCCTGAAATTCTTCAGCCATAGCCTTGCGCCATAAAGCGTGTTTAAGGGCTTCAGTGATAGAGGAGGGTACAGAGTTGAGAGAGGTGATGGCAGAGAGAGCTCGACATAAGGGCCACGGTATAGTGCCATCTGAGAAAACTTTAGGTTTGGAGATGTGTGCATGGGATCTGGTGACCATTGGATGGAGAGGGGTTGTACCGATTTGAGTTGCAGAGGGCAGAGGTGAGGCAGAGCTGGAGGAAGAAGGTAACTCGTGAAAGGGAGAGGATGGTGATGTCGACAGTGTGATAGGGTTTGGATTGGTAGGGAAAGGAGATGAGTCACGTGAAGAGGGAGGGGAGTGGCAAGTGGATTTGGAGGATAAGTAGTTAGGCTTATGGAATGTGGGCCTAGAGAAACAAAAGGTAGAGTGGTATTTGATTGGGCTGAGTGGCAGTTTAAGTTAAGTGATGATATGGAAATTGGGTTTCATTAAAGAGGACATCACATGAGAGATAGATTCGGCCAGAGGGAGGGTGTAAACAAATGTAGCCCATGTGATTTGCATCGTAGCCTAGAAAGACACAAAGAGTGGATCTTGGCTCTAATTTGTTTTTAGTGTAGGAACGTAAGTTGGGCCAGCAAGCAGAGCTAAAAAACTTTGAGAAATTGGTAATTGGGCTTGTTGTGAAATAATTGTTGGAATTGACTTAGGTTGTTAAGTGTGAGAATGGGGAGTCTGTTAAGAAGATATGTGGCAGTGGAGAAGGCATAAGACCAGAATTTGTGTGGAAGTGTAGTGTAGGAGAGAAGGTAAAGACTTGTTTCAACAATTGTTTTGTGGCGTCTCTCAACAGTGTCGTTTTGTGTGCGAGTGTGAGGACAAGTTATGTAATGATGAATACCAAGATAAGAGAAAAGTTTCTTAAGAGGGCAAAATTCACCACCCCAATCAGATTGGAAACTCTTGATTTTTCTATTAACCAAGTTTTCTACAAGAGTTTTGAAAGACAAAAAGGTAGGAACAACTTCATCCTTAGTTCTAGTAGGGAAAAACCACATAAAATGAGAATGATTATCAATAAAATAGAGATAATAACAATAGCCATCTACAAACATAATAGGGGAGGGACCCCAAACATAAAAAAAAACAAGATCTAGTGAAGCAGATGAGTAGTATGGAGACAATGGTGAAGATAGACGATGACTCTTGGAGACTCTGCATGCTGAACACTGAGAGGGAACTGAAGTGGTTGAAACAAGTAAGGAGTTGGAAGAGATGATATGTTGAATTGTGCGAAAGGCAAGATGACCCAAACGATTATGCCATTGACTGAGAGAGGCACGGACACAAAGGCATGCAACAATAGATGAAGAAGGTTGCAATCCACGTAGAGGATAAAGATTGTTATGGTTGGGACCTTGAAGCAGTGTTTGGCGAGTCTTGGCATCCTTCACAATCAAACAATGAGCGTGAAATTCAAAGAAAACATTATTATCAACACAAAATTGATAGATTGATAAAAGATTTTGAGAGATATTAGGAACATGAAGAAGTTGGGTAAGAAGGTATTTGCCATTTTGTGCGGTGAGTTGTCCAGCACCAGTGTTGTGAATAGAGAGTAGAGCACCATTACCAACTTGCACAGGTTCATGACCTTAGTAAGGAATGGAGTGGATATTTAGCTTTGAAAGATCTGTAGTCATGTGATTAGTAGCTCCTGTATTAGGATACCAAAGTGTATCTTCCATAGCTGAAAGGAAGATAGAGTAATTTGCAGAATAAGAATTGGTGTGAGGAGGCCGAAAGTTATGATCATAGCGATGAGGGCAGGCAAACAGTGTGTGACCATGTTCATGGCACAGTTGACAGATATTAGTGGTGGTGGTAGGGAAGAGAGAGGGTGCTGTACGACCACCACACTGCCCATAAAAGTTTCTGCCACCTCTGTATCCATGACCTCTATTGTCGAAAAAAAATCATCCTCCACAACCTCTGAAAAAGCAGCCACGTCTACCTCATTGTGTAAGTGTAGGAAGGAGACCATCTAAGATTTTTGCAGTGTTGGCCATAATTTGAGTAACTTGAGTGCCTATGTTTTGGGTTTGTTTGGCTTTATAAGAAAGAAGATGACTAAGGATTTCCTCTGAGGAAAGGATTTCTCGCCTTATAGTAAGTGAGGTGACTATGGAATCATAGTCAGAGCCAAGTCCACCAAAGAGATAAATATTAAAATCAACACCAGAGACTGGGTTTCCTGTGGCTACCAAGGAATCAACAAGAAGAGTGGCACATTGATGATATTCAGAAATGGACTCACCGCCTTCCTTTAAATGATGAGTTGTTGGTGGAGTTGGAGGTATTTAGCTTGAGACTGTTGAGAGAACATAGTTTCTAGAGCCATCCACATAGCTCTGGATGTTTTGTGTCTCACGACTTGAGCAATAAGTTTTTCAGATAGAGATGAAATGAGGAGAGATATAGCACCAGCTGATCCTGCTTGAACCACTTGATATAGGCTGGATTAGGAGTGCCATCAAAGAGTTTGGTTGGAGGCTGAGGATTGGAACCATCAATGTAATAGAAGTAACATTGGCCATAAAGATATGGCAATATTTGTGCCTTCCATATAAGGTAGCTTTCATGGTTTAGCTTGACGATGATGAAGTATGAGACATTGGGAGGGTTAAAGAGAGTGGTTTAGGAAGTGATAGGGTTAGAGGTACTAGAGGAGTGGGAGATTGGGCTCTTTGAGGGATCTGCCATGGCGGTGACGCCTACAGCTCTGATACCATTTTAGCAAAAGAAGAAAAATAGTAGACAAAAGGCACAACAGTAACAAAGAGACTGAGAAACATAATTCTGAAATGACTTTGTATCATTTTCCATATTGTGAATAGTCTACAAGGGTATATATACAGAAAAATATTCTAGAATATTCTTAGAGCTAGCTGTGCACACATGTACTGAGAGATACAATTTCAATTTTCACGAGTGTCGTGCTGTGTTTAGGCTTTAGGTGTGTATGTCTTGGGCTACTGTTTAGTGATAGATGTAATTGGGCTTGTTGGTGTTCTAACACAAACTATTAAGAAGTGGAAGGGACTTGGGCACCTTAAATATCATGTTCTAGGTTCGATCCTTGGGGTGGTGTGTATGGAATAAACACTGTTGGGAGAAGTCCCTGCTGCGATGCCTGATAGTACCCCGAGAAATTAGTCTCTCACCATTCGAGTGGGAGGATACTCTGGGTAACCAAAAAAGAGTATATAGTTCTTGATTTTGAAATTTTGTCAATGAATCCCCCATGAATTGTTAACTTTTTGCGAATAAATAATCTCTAAGCACATGACCGTAAATGTAGAAAGGAGTAAATACTTTTCACCCAAAAAAAAAGAGAAAGGAGTAAATACTATTGTTAGTGGTCTTTATATTTGCTCTTCATAGTTTTATTTAGTCTAAGTTTAACAACTGGTTTTTTAACTTTTAACAAGTTTTGGTTTTATTCTCTATATTTAAACTCAAATCAACTGACTATAAGTACCAACACAAAGTATTTGAAATTACAGGAATTGAAACCAAAATTCAATTAAACTGTAAAGACCGGTAATAATATTAACTATGTAAAAAAAAAAGAAAAAAGAAAGGTTTGTGGGTTCCCACAGACGCTTTTTCTCTAAGATCACTGAAAGAAAATCTAGATTTTAAATTTTAGTAAATAATTATGCTATCAATTTGTTATTCCAAAATCCATCAATGATAATAGACCTTTTCAAATTTTAATTTGTGTGAATAATTCTTTTGACGTACGTGTCACATGCTTGTTAACAAAATAATAGATAACTTAATGATACAAGGGTACGGTCTCCATATATACGTGTATGATGATAGATTTCAAGGTGGTTTCACTACTATGAAATTGTAGAAGATAAATTAAATGAGATTAATTAGTTGAATAATTTAGCCATAGTTATATATGAAGCATTAATTTATTTTTCCCTCTTGTGTGATGAAATTTACATAATAAATTTCATTATGTTTTTGGCACTGACAGATAGCAGATGGATGCCAATGGAGAAAATATGGGCAAAAGATGGCAAAAGGAAACCCTTGTCCCCGAGCTTATTATCGTTGTTCCATGGGAACTGCTTGTCCTGTACGAAAACAAGTATGTAATCCTCTTCTCTCTTCATCAAAAAGTAGTTTTATTTGTCCTGAAATCGATTATCATAATTTTAACTAGTTTTTTTTATAGAAATGGAAATTAGTAATGGTGATTGGGTCAAATAAAAGGGAATCTGATTTCTTATGAGTATGATATCATATTCAAGCCTTATAAATTTTTAAAAAGCTAAGTCACATTAGGAGAAATATTCTCTAATTTAATCTGTAGCAAAGCTCTCAGTAATCTTTAATGTTGAATTGTTGTTACTATAAAATAACAACAATATCTTTAATTTGAAAGTTTGGCTGATCATCCTCATGTTCATTTAAAGAATAATTGATTGGTATATATGCACCAGAGATAACGGTTAAGATAAATCGAAAACTTGAATGCAACTTGGAGTATCGCTTTAATTTAAATGCCTTTGAACAGTATAAGAAGTGGCAGTTTTATTACAGAACATGAACATGACAAACCTTTAGCAATTCACGTTAAGTGTTCATATATAAATATATGCGAAAATAACAGATAAAGAAGGTGGAATATATGATATTCTAATTTGGGAAGTTAAGGAAATGTAATGACAGAAAGAAAAGTCCTTCCCAAATTGAAATTTTGAAATTTAGTGAAATAACAAAAATGCCCTTGGTCTTTTGTTTTTTGGTTTAAAAAAAGGGCTTAGCTCTCACCGGTGGCTGGCCATTGCTCGCAGGCACCAGTGTCGGCCATTGGTGTGGTGGTTGCAGGCATTTTTTTTTTCTTGTTCTAGCTTTTTTTTTGGCCATGTGAGAATATTGCATAAAAGTGGTAGGGGTGAGATTTGATCTTACTATCCCTTGGTCATTTGGGCCAACAAAAAAAAAAAACTATAGCCATTGGACCATCAAAGACTTTTTAATTTTATAATGCAAATAAAAATATAAGTTGACTCTTTTACTGTGACTCCAGTCCGTGACAACAATTTATTTGGGAATGATAAGTCTTAATTGAGAAATAACAAGTCTAAATTTGATATTAACACAACAACTTTTCCTGATACATAACAAGAAATAACACGTACATTAATTAAAAATAACAACAATTTATTCGAAAATGACATGTCTTTACTGAAAAATGACAAATCTAAACTTAACATTAATAATGTGTCTTTTCCTGATACATAACAAAAAATAGCATGTACATTAATTAAAAATGACAACAATTTATTTGGGAATCATGTCATTTTATTTGGGAATAACATGATTTCCAAATAAATTGTTGTCATTTTTAATTAGTGTACATGCTATTTCTTGTTATGTATCAGGAAAAAACACATGGTTAATCTCAAGTTTAGACTTGTCATTTTTCAATAAAGACATGTCATTTTCAAATAAATTATTATCATTTTTAATTAATGTACGTGTTATTTCTTATTATATATCGGGAAAAGATACATTATTAATTTCAAATTTAGATTTGTTATTTTTCAATAAAGACATATTTTCAAATAAATTATTGTCATTTTTAATTATGTACATGCTATTTCTTATTATGTATCAAGAAAAAACACATTATTAATCTTAAGTTTAGACTTGTCATTTTTCAATAAAGATATGTTGTTTTCAAATAAATTATTGTCATTTTTAATTAATATACATGTTATTTCTTGTTATGCATCAGGAAAAGTTGCTTTGTTAATATCAAATTTAGACTATTATTTCTCAATTAAGACTTGTCATCCTCAGATAAATTGTTGCTACGGGCTGGAGTCACAGTGAAAAAGTCAACTTATATTTTTGTTTGCATTATAAAATTAAAAAGTCTTTAATAGTCCAATGATTATTTGCCTTTTTGTTGGCCCAAATGACCAAAGGGTAGTGGGATCAAATCCCACCCCCACCACTTTCATACAATATTCTCACATGGCCAAAAAAAAAGCTATGACAAAAAAGAAATCATTGGCAACCACCACACTGGGGGCCAGCCACAAGTGAGGGTTGAGCGCTTTTTTTTTTAAAAAAAAAAATGACCAAGGACATTGTTGTCATTTTACTGAATTTCGAGATTTCAATTTGGGAAGAACTTCCCTCTCTGTCATTATATTTCCTTAGCTTCTCAAATTGGAATATCATATATTCCACCTCCTTTATTTGTTATTTTCCCTATATATACATTGTTGTCATTAGGTATCTCGAAGAGAAATGAATTTGTTTTTCTTCTATTCGTTTTTATGATGTCTATTATGATTGTTCCAAATGTAAGATTTAGAAAATTAATTTAGAGATTAAAAAAATTAGTTAAGTTATTTATTTGTAGAAAACATAATGTTGATTTTCATCAAGTACTCATTTTAATCATTTTTATTAGACACTACTCATTTGATGAAAAATCTTCTTATGTATACAACCAATAAGGAGAATTTAGAAAAAATTATAAATTAGGGAGACAAATTAACATATTGAGATATCATATTTATCATCAAAACAAACTCCTCTATTAGCTCTTATATTTATAATCGGAGATAGCATTGTAATTATATATCATTGTATAATTTATTTATTTTTTATGAATAAGACTGACGTTTTTCTTCACAGGTTCAGAGGTGTGCCGAAGATAGAAGCATTCTGATGACTACATACGAAGGACAACACAATCATCCACTTCCTCCAGCCGCAAAAGCTATGGCTTCCACAACATCTTCAGCTGTTTCAACCATTCTTTCAGGATCAATTCAAAGTTCAGATCATCCTCATCATCACAATAACCTCATAAACCCTAATCTTTTAGGAAGTGCTTCAATGTTTGCTTACTCACACAACATGGCTACTCTAACAGCCTCAGCTCCATTCCCCACTATAATTTTGGATCTCACTGATCATCAAACGGAGCCGCCGCCGCCCAAGATTTTCGGTAAGGCTCTGGGTGATCAACACCCGAGGGTCTCTCAGGGAACGACGTCGTTCACTGATACGGTGAATGCAGCAACGGCAGCTATTACAGCGGATCCCAATTTCACTGCAGCTCTTGTGGCTGCTATCACTTCTATCATTGGAAGTTCCCATTCCAAGAGTAATAATGGTTCAGATGTTACTACAAATGGAAAACCCTAGAAATGGGTGAAACTCAGTTGTTATTGTTATTGGCTTTGTTGTTTTGTCTGGAAATTTTGATCTTTTAGTTTTCATCGCTTCTTATATAAAACTATGATGGTAAGCAGTTTAGTTTAATTTAAATGCCTTATTTCTCTCAGGATTAGTGGCGCGTGCTTTTAAAGGTGTACGTTGATGGGAATAATCTTTGACGGTTTGAATTAAGTTCCATAGCATACGCGCGCTCACATTGCAAACAGTTGGCAAACTACAACTTAGTTCATACTAAATAACAAGGAACAGGATTTAAATGGACTTAATCTTCTGGATGCAAAGGTTTTTTGAAAACTTAATTAGCGACTAGAATTTATTAGAATTTGTATTCTATATAATTGATTGTATTTGAGTTACATCTATATATATATATATATATATATATATATTCCCAACTTACTTTTTGGATGCCTTTGAGAGCTGCAAAATAAAATCTCAGTAAGAATGACAAGAAATGATGCTCAATAACATTAAAGAAAAGCATCATTGAATAAATTATAACACGATACAAAATTTATTTCTTTTTCTTTTTCTTTTAGCTTAACCAATATAGGGGAGGCCATTTTGCATCAAAATCTCGTTCAACATAAGTATATTACTTATTACTCAATAACTACTTATTTCAATTACTTATGGTATAATTTTAAATTATCTTAATATTTAATTAGATAGTTCTCTTTATTTTTTCCTTCCCTTAACCCAATATCTTTGTAAATTCTTTCATATTGGCCTTCCGTCATATATAAATATAATTAAATATGTGAAATCAACCCAAATCAATAATCAGATAAGTCAACAAATTATATTAATTATAACATTAAAATAATATGCATATAAATATATATGTATTTGGATTTATGACTATTAATTGACCTTGTAAATCATTTTTCAGAATAATTTAATTTTAATTTATTTGTTAAGTTTGTATGGTTCCTTTTTTTGATTTAAGTGTTTTGATAATAACAAATTAAGATTCTAAGTTCCTTTTTCAGTCACTAATTATTTGAACATGTGCCAGATAATTGTCAAAGTGTTTTGTATCCATTTACTGTTGTGATTAATCAATCACATGATTATAATTTACTTTGTTTAATAACTTGTTAGATAAATGAGTTGATCGATTGACTGATCGATCATTAGTATAACTGCTTAATATAAGATGTTACAAGAAATAATTGATCACTTAATCAATTATTGGGTGATCGATAAGCTATCAAGATAAGACTTTAACTTCCTCGCCTACAACAAAAGGATTATTGATCACTTAATCGATCAGGAGGTAATCGATAATGACTCAGATAGTTGGTAAGTTTCCTTGTTTTACTCACTGTCTTAAATACTTTATAAATTATTGAACACCTTATTGATCATTGATTTATTAATAACTTGTTCGATCAAAGCCTTATTCTGGTATTTTCTAAATCACACTTTTTACAGTCTTTAATTGATCAGTTAATCGATTATCTATTAATCGATTATTTAATCGATCATCAATTTATCTTTGTACATAGTTATCTAAGTCTTTATGAATTGCTTTTGGATCATCTCTTCGATCAAACTTTTATCGATCAAGTGTTAGATCATAGTTCTTAAAAGTTGTTTTCCACGATAACTTAGAATCATCGATGAACTGTTTGATCAAGCTTTGTTTGATCACCTATTCGATAAATAAATCAATTCACCTCTTCAAAGCTATTATTCATGATGATCGTCCAGAAAGGTTCTTTATAGTATCTTTAAGCTTTTCTCAACCTTCTTTAATCATTTTTTTCTAAGATACGAAGGCATACAAATTTGGAAGAAATAAACCTTGCACAGATTTCAGAAGAACTTCACTTGCTAAGATCACTTTGCTCGTATGTCACCATTTATTGATCACTTGTTCTATTATTGTTTGATCTATAATGAACTCCATAAATGCACACATCTGTTAAGTCTACTTCTTTGTAATTAATCGATAATATGATCGATCAAGGGATTATCGATCAAGACATCAATCAAGTAAGTTCATCTTACTTTTTGAATATCTGATGATTAATTCTATGTTTTTCATTTGTTGTATAAATATAAAAAAATTATCATCTTTTCTGTTATTCATTTACATTTGCTTGAAGAAGAAAGTTTACTTGTGCTAAGAGACTTCTGCAGATTACAAAGCACAATGGATAAATTATAGACTTAAACCTACTATGTTAGAACAAAAAACCATTGTAATTGCTGAGCAAATGCAAGTGATCTTCCAACAACTAGAAGCTCTTCAGTCTAATAGATAACTGAAATACTCTAACTATAAATGGCGTGAAGAGTATTGAATGAAGTATTGAATTCACGAACTATTGTCTGTTGAAATTTCCTGTTGCATTTAATACTCTGTTCCCTGTACCGAACTCTGGTGTTCATAATTTATACTCTGTGAGAGAGTCTAAAATTTCTTTTACTCAAATTTTTGAGTTACTCAATATTGTGGACTCTTGAGGGGTTGTAATCTTATGGGTAGTAAAGGGGAGTGATTAAGGGAGATTCAACTATTGCTGTACCAAGGCACCGAGAGCCTATTGAATCTTGGGGATTTAGTGAAAATCTTAGAGGCTCTCTGAGGACTAGACATAGCTCAAGTGGTTGAGACCGAACCAGTATAGACTCCTATGTCATTGCTATTTGGTGAAATCCCTCCAAACTTATCTCGACTGTTTTATTTGTTCATTTATTTCATTAAGTCCAAATTTTGTATATCACCCAATTCACCCCCTCTTGGGTGAAACTACCACTAACATTTAGTATCAGGGCAGGTTTCTTCATTAGAGATTTAGTCGTCTGAAGAGAGATCTAATGGTAGGATTTGGAGATAGCATACTACTCGAAGGATGCTCAACGTCAAAATCACTGGGCTTCAACAGAGAAAACTTCATCTTTTGGAAGATGAGGATGAACATTTTTATTAAAGCCACTGAATATGGGTTATGGGACATGATAGAGCATGGGAACTATGTTCCAAAAAAATTAGTAGATAATCAACAAGTCCCTAAAAGCACGAGAGAGTTTGACAAAGAAGATAAAAGGATGGTGCTACTAAATAACAAGGCAATCAACATGCTAACCTTTGCCCTGAGTCAAAAAGAATACTTCTGGGTTTCAAGCCTGAAGATTGCGCAAGAAATGTGGAAGGCACTAGAAATTACACACGAAGAGACAACCAGCGTAAAACAGAGCAGGAATCAACACTCTCACCATAGAATTCGAATTATTCAAAATGAAGGATGGAGAGAGTATTGGAGATATAAAAGTAAGATTATCACATCTCATCAATCACCTCACAGCACTTAGCAAGAAATATAGTCAAGAAGATTAAGTGAGGAAAATACTAAGCGGTCTCACGAAAGAATAGGAATCGAAGGTGACAATAATTGAGGAGACAAAAGGAGAATCAATTGGCTCAGTTGCTGCACTATTTAGAGGCTTGGCAGAGTATGAGAGCAAGCAGAAATACAAGAAGCAGATGAATGAGAAGAATCATAAAGGCATTACTCTCAAGGCTCAAGAGAGTGAAGATGACAATAAAGAGGATATGGAGGATGAGAAAATGAGCCTTATAATCAAAAGATTCAAGAAGTTTTATAAAAACAAAGCCGGAAGAAGGTTCCAATCAAAACATAAGGCCTCCATGTCTCAAATCGAGCCCAAAGATCCAATAATATCTTTTAAATGCAAGAAATTAGGACATATCAAAGCAGATTGTCCACAACTGTCCAAATCAAAAGATAAAGACAAAAAGTGAGAGAAATTCAGAAAGAAGAAGGCCTTCGTCACTTCAATATGGGGAGATAGCTCATCTAAAGAAGATGATAGTGATGATGAGGAAACAACCAACATTTGCCTCATGGCATAAGAAGATGAAGATGAAGATTCAGAGACTGATGAGGTAATCATTTCTGAAACTTCTTATGATGAATTGCAATATGAATATAATGCATTACATTCTGAATTAGTAAGAATAGTTCAGGAGTTGGTAAGCTCTAAAAGGAAGATAGAGTCTTGAGAAACAAGTGAAGTAGAAAGAAGCTACACCTCCAACTTGCACAGAATGTGAGCAGAACAAGAAGAAAACTGAGGAGCTTACCAAAACCCTGGAGAAGTTCACAAAGAGCAGTGAAATGCTCAAAGTAATACTGGGAGCTCAATGCTATACTATGGACAAATTCGGAATAGGATATGATCCTACTCAGGATAAAAGAAAAGAAAAGAAGAAAAGTGATGAACGATCATATTTGACATTCTTTAGAAATTCTGCTCATTCTTCAAATCCATTTGCATTATGTTCCTACTATAACTGTAAGGGTCTTATAACCTCTTCTTGTCATCATAAGAAGAAAGGAACCTACAGGATATTAAAATAGGTGCCTAAAGGTACATATGTACCACAGACAAACCAAACTAACCAAAAAGGACCCAAGAAGGTATGGGTACCTAAAACGTGATTTCTCTGTTGCAGGTATGTCTCAAAGCATCCAAAACAAACAAATGGTACATTGATAGTGGATGCTCCAGACACATGACTAGTGAGAGTGAGAAATTCTCAACACTTAAACCCAAAGAAGGTGGTAAAGTGAGCTTCGGTGGGAATTAATATGGAAGAATAGCAAGAATCAAAGAAGTAGGAAGTGATTAAGGAATGAAAGTTGAAGATGTGTACTACGTTAAAGGATTATGTTACAACCTACTTAATGTTAGCTAGAGTACACTACTAGAAAAAAGACTTTTAACGTCGCAAAATAACGGCGGTTAACCAGAAAAACGACATGGAAAAAAACGCGGTGGCATTTTTGTAAATAAGTTGAAGAGGCCCACACTTTCAATGGCGGTTTTTAAGAAAACCGCCATTGAAAGTATTTTTAACGGCGGTTCTTTAAAGAACCGCCGTTAAAAACACTTTCCACGGCGGTTTTTAAGAAAACCGCCGTTAAAAACACTTTGCACGGCGGTTTTTAAGAAAACCGTCGTGGAAAGTGTCTCTCTTTACCTTTCTCCGCTTCGACTTCGGTCACTTTCTTTCTCATTTCTTCAGTGCGCCGTGGTCCCCCTCTGCCCCACCACCGAAAAACTGCCATTATCGGCCATTCCCGCCACTATCCCATCGTTTAAACTCCTCCATTGAGCTTGTGGTGCCTTTCCGCCGTGGTCGAACGCCTCTCATTTCACGTCATTCTTGCTCAGCCATGGTCCCCTCTGTCCCACCACCGATAATCGGTCATACCCCCCACTATCCCGCCGTCTGCCGCCATCTGCCGTGCCTTGCCGCCGTCTGCCACCGTCTGCCGCCTCCCTCACTTCGCGTTTGAAGCTTCTCTGCTCTGTGAGTATCCTCTTCTTTCATTCTTTTCAATTTTTCTTGGTTTGTTGAATGTTTTGGCCATGAAAATCTATTATATATGAAATGGGTTTATTAGTTTTACATTGTGGTTGGCTTGTATTGTTCATTTTGCATTTTTTATGTGGTTGAACCGTTGATTGGTGTTGATTGGTGGGCATTGGATGTGAGAAAACCTTAATTCCTTTTTATATACTGTATTAGAAACATGTTTAAATGTTTGGAGTTGATTAGTTGTGAAGTTTTTTAATTTTTTTTATAATTTTTTGATATTTATTTTGAATTTTTGGTAATTTTTTTGTAATAAATATAAGAATTTAGTAATAAATAATCTGTTTGTTATTTTGTGTTTTTTTCTTCGTTATGAATTTTGATTGATAGTAAAGTGTTGTTTAAATAATCTGTAGAACAATGGATCGTAGTTGGATGAAAGCTAAGAGAATTAGCAAGGAATATGAGGATGGGGTTGAAAAGTTTCTTGAGTTTGCTCAGAGAAATGCCCCTAGTAAAAGAGATGGATTGTACTATTGTCCTTGTGTCAAATGTTTAAACAATAGTTGACGGAGTATTTCTGAGATAAAAGAGCATCTTATCTGTGATGGGATAAATTTGAGGTATACAAATTGGATATGGCATGGAGAAATTAGAAAGACTACACTGTCTGCAAATGAGAATGTTGTGAATGAAGACTTTGGTGATAGAATTTCGGATATGTTTCGTGATATAAGGTCTGAATCCTCTACACAGTTTTCTTCCACCTTTGAAACTTTGTGTAGTGATGCAGAGACACCTTTATACCCGGGGTGCAAAGATGATTACACAAGATTGACAACCGTATTGAAACTAATGAATTTGAAGGCAAGAAATGGTTGGACCGATGCTAGTTTTACGGAATTGCTTGAATTGCTGAGTGATATTCTTCTCAAAGGGAATTCACTTCCGAAACGAATGTATGAGGCAAAAAAGATTTTGTGTCTGATGGGTTTGGAATATGAGAAGATACATGCGTGTCCTAATGACTGCATATTATTCAGAAATGATTATGAAGGGTTGAATAAGTGCCCTAAATGTGGGACTTCAAGATACAAAATGAAGAAAGATGATGGTGATTATAATGAGATGACCAAAGGTTCTCCTTCAAAGGTTCTGTGGTATCTTCCAATAATACCACAATTTAAGCATCTATTTGCTAATGCCACAAATGCAAAGAACTTGAGATGGCATTTCGATGAGAAAATATGTGATGGAAAGCTTCGTTACCCAGCAGATTCTCCTCAATGGAAAACAATAGATAAAAAATTTCCTCAATTTGGTGGCGAGCTAAGAAACCTTCAGTTAGAGCTTTGTACGGATGGAATTAACCCATATGGTAATCTTAGTAGCACACACAGTGCTTGGCCAGTGTTCCTCGTAATTTACAACTTGCCTCCTTGGTTATGTATGAAAAGAAAGTATATCATGCTATCTTTAATGATCTCGGGGCCAAAACAACCGGGAAACGATATCGATGTGTATTTGGTGTTAGAAACAATCTCACCCAAGAGGGGGTGAATTGGGTGAGTTACAAAAATTTAAAATTAAAAGCGTGCAAGTATTGAATGAAACAGAGAGTCAGAGTAAGGAAAATTTTAACCGCAGAGAGGAGACACAAGATTTATACTGGTTCGGTCTAAACCACGTGACCTACTTCCAGTCCCCAGAACACCTCTAAGTATTTCACTATTTTCCAAGATCGACAGGGCTCTTGGTGCCTCGGTACAGTAATTGAATCGCTCAATCACTCCCCCTTACTCCCGTAAGGATACAACCCCTCTCAAGAGTCCACACTCTTGAGTGTCTCTCAAGTTTTTAATAAACGTAGTGAATGGCTCTCTTACAGAGTGAATTCAATGATAAACACTGATGCTCAGTAGTAATGTGAAAAACAGAGTATTGAATGCGTAACTGAATAATCGCAGGTGGTAGTTCAGGTATTCAATCTCTTCATTAATGCCTCTTCGCGCCTTTTATAGTTGATATCGTTAAATAGCCGTTAGACGGAAGGGCTTCTAGCCGTTGTGACTTCGTTTGCGTGTTTCACTGGTTTTAACGGCTCCGCCATTAATGCGTCTGAGTTTCTGACACTGTAGGTCGCAGTCTACGTAATCCCGTTGAAGAGCCGTTGCACTCGTTTTCATTAATCTGCATATTTCAAACTTAGAACAAATGAGAGTTTTGTGGTGAGTGCTTTAATCTTGAATACAGAAAGAAAGCTAATCTATCATTCAAGGATTTGTGACGAAATCATTTATCAGTAAGAAGAACAAAATGTCATTCTGGTTTAGTTTGATCGAAAAAGTGATCGATTACTTGATGATAGATCAAGTTATCGATAACCAGAATGAAGACTTTTCGAAGTAGATCACTAAAATTATCGATCAAGTGTTGGATCATTGACTTTAAGAATTATCATAGGAAGAGGAAATCATTGCATGATCGAACAAGTGATCGAACATATAATTGATCGAACAGATTATCGATAATTTAAATGTTATTGAAATGAAGCTTCAGTCATTGATGATCGAACATCTTATCGATAAATGTATGATGGATAATATTATCGATAAAACATGGTTATGTAAATAATCAAAGAAAGACACAGGCTATTTGAAATGATCGAACAGTTGATCGATCATTAACTATTCGAACAAGTGATCGATAATAGTGAAGAAAGAAGTTTAATCCTGTAAGGTAAAGGAAATGATTATCGATCACGTTTTGTGAAAACATGAATTCCGGGGAATTGAATGATCGATCATATTATCGAAAAACCAGTGATCGATAACTTGATCGAAAATTGGTTCACCATAACTTAATGCGAATATGTCAATTCTCAGACTCTTTATCGATCACGTTATGTGAAAACTTCTTTAAGCAAACAAGTTAAAGTTATCGATAATGTTATCGATAATTTAGCTGTAGCAAAACTGAGTAAGAGTAGATAAGGACATTGATTTTCGATCATGTGATCGATAATTTTGTGATCAATAAAATTATCGAATTTGATCACCTGCATTCAGAGAGTTAGAGCATAAAGTTCGAGTACGTAATCGATAAACAAATGATCGAAAATATGATCGATAAATTTGTAACAGAACTAATGTGCAGAACAAGTAGAGAGTGTTACCTTTTATCGAAGTCGTTATTGATGACTGATTTATCGATAACTTGATCGATAAATACACTTCAGATTTGGGTCTCTTATCAGTAACTCGATTGTTTACCTGATATTATCGATCAGCTTATCGATAATTTCCCATACTCTTATGTGATTTTTACGCTAGCGATTATCGATCACTTTATCGATAAATTATTCATCGAATAGTTCTTCGATCAAAAAGACTACTATAGACCCGATTTACACTTGATCATTTATCTGAAACCTTAGCGATGACTGATTGCTCGATCAGTTGATCGATCAAAATACTTAACCCTGATATTCTGACTTGTTATCATCAAAACTATAATCCTAACATTCTCCCCCTTTTTGATGATGACAAAACACAAGTTATAATCATTTATCAGAGAGAACATCAACCAACCAGTTTCATATTCTCAAAAAGCATGAAAAGGGCAGATAAATATCAAGAACATATTATCGATAAAAACACTATCCAGATACATAAAAGGAGATAACAAAAGAGATAATATAAAGTCATGACATGGAACCAAAAAGCAACTCATAAAGCCATATAATCTACGAAATATCATCAGTTTTCTTCTCCCCCTTTTTGTCAGCATCAGAAGGGGTAGGAACCGAGGGAATGGTTAGGGAAATAGGGAGAGGAGGAAGAGGAAAAAGTGGAGAAATAGATGGAAAATGAAAGGAGTGAACAGGTTGGGGTACAGTGATAAGAGCAAGAGTCGTAGGGACAGAAGTAGAAGTAGATGGAACAGAAGGAGAAGTGGTGGAAATAGGAGAAGTGGGTAAAGGAGAGGAAGGAGGTGCAGGCTCAGGGTGCGGTGGAGAGGGAGGATGGAAGAGGAGATCCTCATAGCTGAAGCTTGTGCTAGGTGGAGTGAAGTGCTGGCAGAGAGAGGTAACTAAGCCTTTAAGCTCTTGGAGTTCCTTGTCCACTGAATTAAACCTCTCGGTGACTTCTCTTTCCAAAACCACCATAGCTTGTTGGTGAAGATCCAGAATCTTAGAGATGCCATCAAACTTCCGGTCAGAAACTTCCCCATAGTCTCTGGCAGTGGAGTAGACTCTGGTCTCAAATGCCCGAAGCTCAGCCTGAAACATTTCCCTGAGGGATCTCTCCATAAAAGATGGACCAGGGGTATGAGATGGGGCAGCAGTGGATTCAGCTTCATCCTGGGTCCGAGATGTACTAGCAGCAGGTTGCTTTCCCTTATCCTTCTGAGATACTTTCTGTGATGGTGTAAAGGGAACAGAAATCCTCATTTTGTGGAGTTGAGTGAGGCCAAAACCAGGAACCTTAGTCTTGATTTCCCCAGGCTCAAAAGGAGCAATGTTATGTGCCTGAAGGAAATAGGTGGCCAGCTGAGGATAGGGAATTGGGGTTGATCTGGACTTGTTAAGAACAAAGTCCTTCATCTCAGAGTAAATAAGATCCCCAATGTTAATCTTTTCCCCACTAATAATCCGGGCTAGTAGAAGATAATCATCCTGAGTGAGATGTGAGAAGCTACCGGATTTGTTTACCATACACCTAGAATAGATGTAATGGATGATCCTATAGAAGTCACACATCTGCTTAGGTGGGAAATTCAGCTCACCGGGATAATCACTGTTCTGCATTAAGATTCTATAAGCCTTTACTTCATTCATGTCACCACCTCGCACAAAATCTTGAGTCCCTAGCAGCTCATTTATTTTGGCACTGGTTATTTTAAAAGCTCTGCCTCTCAGTGTAACTTTCAGACAATTTTCTATGAGATTGTCTTTATCATCATATTTTTCTACTGATTCCATATTACAGTAGAATCTTTTAACCACTTCGGGACAGTATTCACCACCAATAATTAACCAATTCGAATAATGCTGCAGTGGGTCACTTAAATCAAGCTCAATCTGTTTATTTTTCCTCAGACCCTCTAAATCAACAGATACCACAGGACAGAATTTTCTATTGGCAAAATCGGCCTTATACTTTGCTATATTAACTTCATTATCGAGATTGCCAGATAATAACTCAGAAAATTCAGTGGGTATACCTACAGAAGGGATTTCCCGAGCGACTCCTTCACTTGCCCTCTGTTTCTTCTTTCTCGGTTGCTTGGGGACAGAGATATTCAAGGCTGATTCCACGGCTTTCTGAACTGAGACTCCATCATCCGACTCGGTCTCCGATTCCTCAGTCACAATCGGTAGCTTTGATTTGGACCGGGGAGACTTTCTGAGAGAGGCCGGTTGTTCTTCGGTCCGACTTTCCCGGATTTTCAGAGTAGCTCTCTTCTTCGTTGATTCCTCCCTCACCTTCGGTCTGTAGCGCTTTCGAGTACCCGAGGCAGTGGTGTCGCTCGATTGAGACTGTTTCTCCTGCGCTTCTCCCTTTTCCACGTTCGGTTGCTTTACCCGAGCCATTTCGGAGGTGCTGAGCGAGTTTTTGACAGATTAATCGGTGAGTTTGAGGTGGGTGAAGGTTGGGAATGCAGCAGAGAAGGATTCGATCGGTGTAACGGTGGAAGAATTTAAGATAGTGGTGATATTCGACCGTTGCGAAGAACAGGGGACGGGAAATGTTCGAGTTAGGGTTCGAAAAACTGACGGATGGATTTCAGAACAGTACCGTTATAGTTCTTGAAATTATCGATTAAGTTATCGATCAACACTTGATCGATCACGTGTTCGATAATTATGAAGAACACACTTGAACAAAGATCAGTTTTATCGATTACGTTATCGATCATGCATTTATCGAACATATTATCGATAAAGTAAGTAAAAAGAAATGCGTACCTGATGTAATTTATCGAATATTTGTTCGATAATTAAGCTTATCGGTCAGCTTATCGATCAATGCTTACCAAATTTGACGGATGAGTCTCGGAACCTTGAGGCTCTTGATCGATGTTCTGATCGATATTTATTTTATCGATCACGTTATCGATAATTGTAGTGTTGGAGCAATTCCCTTTCTTTACAAAGTGAATTTATCGATCAGTTGTTCGATAAATTATCTCCCACTTGCCTTCATGATTATCGATCAATTGATCGATAATCTCATACTCTGTTTACCTCTGTTTTTCTTCATCGAAACAGAGCTTCCTGCAAAACAAATTTCTACATACTCCGATGCTTAAGTTAGTTATTTTATCATCAAAACAATAAATTTAAACATTTAATCTTGAGAGATAGTATGAAATTTCTTACAATTCATTGGGATTTACCATTCCCAATTCTCCTCTGAAGTAGCTGAACTTCTGTTGGTCTAGTGGTTTTGTGAAGATGTCGGCTATCTGATATTCAGTGGGGATGAATTCAACTTTTACATCTTTCTTTTGAACATGATCACGAATAAAGTGATGTCGAACATCAATGTGTTTGGTTCGAGCATGATGAACTGGATTCTTGGACAGACTTATCGTGCTCGTATTATCACATAAGATTGGAATCTCACGTAAGTTGATTCCTAGATCTTGTATTTGTTGTTTTAGCCATAAGATCTGAGCACAACAGCAGGCAGTGGCTACATATTCTGATTCAGTAGAGGAGATTGCCACGGTGTTTTGCTTTTTGCTTGACCATGAGACAAGACATCCTCCGAAGAATTGACATTGTCCACTGGTGCTTTTTCTGTCTGTTTTATATCCACCGTGATCGGCGTCTGAGTATCCCATTAAATATTCGGTTCCTCTTTTTGGATACCAGATTCCTAAATTTTGAGTTCCTACAAGATATCTGAGTATCCGTTTCACGGCTTCTTCATGCGACTCCTTTGGAGCTGACTGATATCTCGCACACATTCCAACACTGAACTGAATATCTGGTCTACTTGCAGTAAGGTATAGTAAGGAACCGATCATCCCTCTATATCTTGTTAGATTTATGTCTTTCCCGTCTTCGTCTATATCAAGCGAACAGGTTGAGCTCATTGGAGTCTTTACACTTTTAGCATTCTCCATTCCGAATTTCTTCAGCAACTCCTTTACATATTTCGTCTGGGAGATAAATATACCGTTCTTCTTTTGTTTGATTTGTAATCCCAGAAAGAAGTTTAATTCTCCCATCATGGACATCTCGAATTCTCCCTGCATAAGCTTAGCAAATTCTTGACAGAGATCTTCGTTAGTAGCACCGAAAATAATATCATCTACATATATTTGAACAATCAAAAGATCTTTCCTATTTCTTTTAATGAAAAGTGTGGCATCCACTTTACCTCTTTCGAATCCTTTTTCTATAAGGAAGTGGCTAAGTCGTTCATACCAGGCTCTGGGCGCTTGTTTCAAACCATACAAAGCCTTTTAAGTTTGTAAACATGATTTGGAAAATTTGAATTTTCAAAACCGGGAGGTTGTTCGATAAACACCTCTTCGGATATATAACCGTTCAGAAATGCACTTTTAACATCCATTTGAAATAGTTTGAAATCTTTGATGCAAGCAAAAGCCAAAAGAACTCGTATGGCTTCCAATCTAGCTACAGGAGCATACGTTTCTTCATAATCGATTCCCTCTTCTTGATTATAGCCTTTTGCTACTAATCTGGCTTTGTTTCTGACAATCTGAGCTGATTCATCGAGCTTGTTTTTGAATACCCATTTGGTGCCAATGACTGGATGGTCTTCTGGTCTGGGTACCAATTCCCAAACTTGATTTCTCTCAAATTGATTAAGTTCTTCCTGCATCGCAACTATCCAGAATTCATCTGATAGTGCTTCGTCAATATTAGAGGGCTCAATGTGAGATATGAAAGCAGAGAAAAGAACTTCATTGACAATTTGTCTCCGGGTTTTGACCCCTTCATTGACTTTACCGATGACTTGATCCAGAGGATGATCTCGGTTGTGTCTCCATGCCTTTGGCTGCTCTAGATTTTCTTGTAAAGAGGGATCGTTTAAAACATCCCTGTTTTCTGAAACGGTTTCTGAAAATAATTTGTTCGAGTTTTTGTTCAAATCTAGTTTTTGAAAATTTTGAACGATTTCAGCATCATCATCTACAGGTTTCGAAATTGTTTCAGTTTCAGCAAACACCACATGAATTGATTCTTCTATTGTAAAGGTTCGTTTATTGAAAATTCTATATGCTTTACTACGATTAGAGTAGCCAAGAAACAAACCCTCATCAGCTTTAGGATCGAATTTACCCAGGTTTTCTTTGTTGTTGTTGTGGATATAGCATCTGCTTCCAAAGATCCTTAGGTGTGACAAATTGGGTTTTCTTCCCCCTGTACAATTCATATGGAGTCTTCCCGAGCAGTGTTCTGATGTAGGCTCTATTTGAAATATAGCAGGCTGTGCTCATTGCTTCTGCCCAGAAAACTTGTGAGACCCCTTTCTCATTTAGCATTGCTCTAGCCATCTCCGTGAGTACTCTATTTTTTCGTTCAACTACTCCGTTTTGTTGAGGAGTCCTGGTGCAGAAAAGTTGTGGTCAATTCCATGTTCCTCACAATATTCTGCAAATTCGTTGTTTTCAAATTCTCCTCCGTGATCTGACCTGATAGACACAATAGATATACCTTTCTCATTTTGGACCTTTTTGGCAAAAACAATGAAAGCATTAAAAGTTTCATCTTTAGAGGAAAGAAACAAAGTCCAGGTAAACCTTGAATAGTCATCAACTATTACAAGAGTATAAAGATTTCCCCCGAAGCTTTTTACTCTAGATGGACCGACCAAGTCCATGTGAATCATTTGGAGAGGTCTTTCAGTTGAAACTATCTTCTTTGATTTAAATGAAGATTTTGTTTGTTTACCTTTTTGACAAGCATCACAAACATCATCGCGTTCATACTGGATTTTTGGTAAACCAACAACTAGATCCCTTTTTATTAATTTTGAAAGTTGATTCATGTTGACATGTGCAAGTCGTTTGTGCCAAATCCAACTTTCCTCCTTTTTACTAATAAAACAGTTTTCAGAAGTTTTAGAATCAAGTTGAAGTGTATAACAGTTACCGTCCCTCGGAGCTCTCAGCTTCGTATTCAATTCTTCTTTCTTCAAAGGTAGATCATCTTTGCTTATGATTAAGCACTCTTCAGAATCAAAGATCACCCAGTTGTTTTTTGTCCGCACTCTGACTGACGCTTAAGAGATTATGACATAGACCTTCCACGTAGTACACGTCTTCGACCTTCATGCCTATACTACTTCCGATTTCTCCGATTCCAGCAATTTTTCCCGATTGGTTTCCTCCGAAGCTTACTTTTCCTCCGTCTTTTGGTTTGAGTGATGTAAACTTCTCAGTGTCACCCGTCATGTGTCTGGAACATCCGCTGTCTATATACCATTTATTTGTTCTGGATGCCTTGAGACATACCTGCAAAAATTACAATCATGTTTAGGTACCCATACCTCTTGGGTCCTTTTGGTTAGTATGAGTTATTTTTGGTGCATAAGTACCTTTGGGCACCCATTTAATGTTCCGTAATCTCCTTTCTTCTTATAGTAACAAGAAGAAGTTGAATGGCCTTTACGGTTGCAATGAGAACAAAGTGCAAAAGGATTTGAGGAATGCACAGAATTCCTAAAATATGTAAGATATGATCTACCACTATTCTTTTTCTTTCCTTTCGATTTATCTTGGGTTGGATCGTATCCTATACAAGTTTGTCCATAGAGCATCGTTGAGCTACCTAGAATCACCTTAAGCATTTCGCTTCCTTTAGTGAATTTTTCTAAGGTTCTGGTAAGATCTTCAATCTTTCTTATTCTTTTCAAACTTTGCAAGTCAAGGTCGAGTCAGAATTGACTTCAACCTTTGATTGTTGATCTTCTAAAAACTTTATCCTCTCTTAGAATTAACTAACTCTTTTGCAATCTTACTAATTCTAAATGTAAAAGCATTGTATTCAGACTGCAATTAATCATTAAGATGGTTCAGAAAATTTTACCTCGTCTGTTTTTGATTCCTCGTTTCTTGGGCCACTAGACAGAATTAGCTGTCTCTTCATCATCACTTCCTTCTTCTTCATCGGAGGAGCTGTCTCCCCAGATTGATGTGACGAAGGCTTTCTTCTTTCTGAATCTTTCTTTCTTCTTTTCTTTGTCCTTTGCTCTGGAGAGTTGGGGACATTCCGCCTTGATATGTCCTGGCTTCTTACATTCGAAGCAAATGATTGGATCCTTTGATTCGTTCGGATATGAGGAAATTCTGCGTTTCGGCTGATGAAACTTCTTTCCGGTTCTGTTTTGTAGAATTTCTTGAACCTCTTGACTATAAGGCCCATTTCATCATCATCAAGATCATCTTCATTTTCATCTTCGCTCTCTTGAGTTTTAAGAGCGATGGCCTTTCCGGTTTTCTCGTTCATCTCCTTTTGTATTTTTGCTTGCTCTCATATTCAGCAAGGCTCCCGAACAGTGCTGCACAGAGCCAATGGATTCTCCTTTGGTTTCTTCAATAGCTGTTACTTTCGGTTCCCATTCTTTGTGAGACCGCTCAGTATTTTCCTCACTTGATCTTCTTGAATATATTCTTCCCAAGTGCAGTGAGGTGGTTTATGAGATGTGAGAATCTGACTTCCATATCTCGGATACTCTCTCCTTCTTCATT